>NW_003805517.1:887112-1604434 GCF_000255335.2 Galendromus occidentalis | reverse complement strand
AGAGGCTGGAGCGCGCGCTTGAACACAACATCAGCGCTCCCAAGCGGTATTCCGCGTTCCACGAGGAGAATTTCGAGATGACGATTTTCGTAGGAAAAAAAAGTCGTCTGATCAAGCCGCTGACCCCCAGATCGGGTGAATTGGCCCTTTTTAAGCACTTTTAGCCATCATGAAAATTTTCGAATTCGGCTTCCCTGAGGAGTTATCGACTGAGTTTTGCGACAACCCGGAATTTTGGTAAATTTGTCCAATTTTCAAACCAAAGTTTACCCCTTCCGCGTTTCCCCCAGGAACATGGTACCTGAATTTTTTTTATGGCATACCTCCGCCAGGTTGTCCCGCGTCGAACGCAACCAGGTTGAGCCCGATAGACCAAGCGGTCGCCGAGAAAGAGGCGTTTTCGTGGAGCGACGAGAAAAAAGTGACCGATCATTTCCAAAACGCCCGCAACAGGTGATACTGGCCGAAATCGTCACCGCTGGGGACGGAATTGTGTCAGTCAGGGCGAGAGCTGTTGATTGGTGGGTTATTTCATATAGTTTCATCCAGCCGTTCAAAAGTTAGGAGCGGGACGAGCAGAGGGAAAAAAAGTCCCGACTAAAAATGACCACCCTGTAGAGCGTCGCAAATCGGAGTCACCCGTTCGGGGCGCTCGGCGAGGATTGGAAACACTTGAGGAAACTGATTTGGAGCTAAACCAGACGTCTAATCACGGTATATCTTCGAAACTACACCGAACGACGAGCCCGTGCTCTCTCTGCCGAAGAGCAGGATTCGATCCGGATCGTCAGATCTGGAATCTCCGGGAACAAACCGCTCCACGACTCCCGGAGTTCTTTCGTATGTACCATATATTTCAGGCATGACAACATCCCGACGGTCCGTGTAGTTCGTCGAGGGTATCCCGGTGCGGTTCTGTACTCTCTGGATCACCCTCGTCAACGATTGACTCAAGGCTCCCTTTGACCGCCAGTGAGGAATTCGCGCGGACTCTGATGAGTATCTGTTGCGGAGCTTTTCGAGTCTCGACTGCTTGGCGCTTCATCGCCGCCTTGTTTTGTACTTCGATGGCCGTGGAGCTCGGCAAGTCGGTATGCTTTCCTCTAACATTAATTTCCCCCGTCGCGAAAAATCTATGAACTCGGGCTAGCATTTTTGACTTTCGCTCCCCTTGTACTGACAATGCCAGAACTCTGTCAGTAGATCTTTACTCATCTGAGCAAGCACGTATAGAAGGCCATCGTGCGCTAACTTCTGTTTTCCGCGTTGACTTTCGACAGTGAGTTACATCTTCGTCGCGCAAAAACTTCGCTCCCACCCCACGCGAGGAGATGGGCTGGAAGTCTCCGTGGATGCAAGGCTCGCGTCGGAGTCACGTGGCTAGTGCATACGCATAACACGGAGTACGCACGACGTGCTCGTGCGCATCTTCTTTCGACGTCGGCATTTTTTCTTCTGAGGTCGAGGGTGACCTCAAGCAAAAGTGGTGAGCGGAAATCTAGCTCCGATTTCCGCTGCTAGACTTCCCGGGATGAATCCGGTAGAACACAACCTCCTCCGATGAGTTCGTGACCTTTGTGGCCAGGCACGACAGATCTAGAAAACTCTCCGGGCCGAAATCCCGTCGGGCCGAAAAATCATATAGTCGAACGCTCATGGGGCCGAAAGCCCGTAGGGCCGGAAATCACGGCTAGTGAGCTTATATGGCTCCAAGGTCATTCCGAAGAAAGAGTTTCGGCGGAAAACATGTGCTGATTATCGTCTCAGCGGTTCATCATTGGAAGATGGCTCGGAAATCATTTGTCTCTTGGGAAGTTCTCGCAATCCTTCCTTTAAGGGATCAATTCAGGTCGAGCATGCCTCTGGCAGATCGTATGCTGCGCGGAAAATGTATTTCCCCAAAATGATCTCATTGGTATCCAGCTATTGCATCAGTCGGGCTAGGCGATCATTTAGATCACTCATATTCCTTCCTCAGAGGCTTCGGAGGATTCCTTGCGTCCAAGAACAACCTCTGGAACCTAAGATCATTTTCTTCTTTTCTGAGATGGGTGATGAGTTCATATATGCTCACATGAGCTGCTCTGAGTTTCTGATTGAGGCCACTATGCCACCCCTCGCCTCGATAGAGGACTGCTTTTAGTGGGTATCGGCCTTCGTGCTCGGGTCCAACAGTTCCTGTAAGCCACGAGCGTATCAAGAGACTCCTGGTGCATGTGCGTGCGCAGATGCATTCTTACAAAAAAAAACAAGAGACAGGTACCCGCGGTTCCTTCGGTTCACACATTGTGCGAATCAGCTGGGGGAAACTTATGGCTCCGAGTCCCTGTCAGTGACATTTCCCAGCCGAATAGATGATCTCAAGGAGAGATCGACTCCGATTCTTCCGATCAATATTGTTCATCCTACATACATAAACATAATGCGTACATGCTGAATAGATCTTCGGTCCTGAAGCGCTTCAACGAAGACAGCTATGACAGAAGAGTACATGCTTCTTGACGATTCAAAACTAGCACGGTTTGTGATTTCAGACGTTGTACTCTCGTCTAGAGCTGGCACTGATCACTGATCAGGGTGGAGGTTCATACCGCACGAGAAGTAGGAAAAACACACACAGGGAGTCCGGGTAGAACAACGGATGGCGGACAGGAGTTCATTCTGATATTGAAGGTCCTTTGGTACCCATTGGTTGAGCAATGGACCTGAGGGGGTAGCTATATGTGAGACGTGAGACCCCTATCTATCTGATTGATTCTATCTCGGTGTTCTAATGATTCTAGAATACAGAGGTCGGAGCGTGTGCACGGGACGGAAGGAAAAGACGGTGGAATTGAAAGCTGGGGTTCTGATGCGGCGTGGGTTCGAGGACAGTACTTCAAATGATGAGAGCAGTGTTTCTCAAACTGGGTTCCGCGGAACCCTTGGGGTTCCGTTGCGGATTGCGCGGAACCCCAAAGTCTACCTGCGGGACCCCTACGGAACCCCTTCCGTGGAAGAGAATGTTTGGGGACCACTGTCCAAGAGGGCGGTCGCTCTCTCGACTCTCAAGTTGCTCTCTCTTCCCAGAATTCTTCTGCCAGCCCTTGAGGGCAATCGGGCTTCTACGTCTATCTACGTCGGAAGGAACCCTTCCGGCCTGCGCGCCATGCCTGCGGTATATATTCTCCGGGGAAACCCCTTCTGACTCCTGGAAAACTTCGCGATCGGTGGGGAACCTCTCCAGAATACAATCGGGGGGTGACCGACGGAGTCTCGACACCTGGCTCCGATCAGTGCGCCATAGTCTGACATGAGTGATGGTCTTAGAGATCGGTTTGAAAAACTGGCGCGTTCCCGGTCGTCTCTCGCTCGCCCGAAACGTAATCACTCGGGGTTGCTCCTCCTCTCCAGATGGCTCTCTCTCAATCCGCGGCGGCGGCGGCGCCGGCGACGGCCGCCGTTTAAAACCGAAGTCGAATGAACGGCTAACCTCAGCCGGCACTTTCTTCGCTCAGTTGTCTTCGCTCCGTCGCGTCTTACCCTGTGACGAGACGTTCTCCGTGTTTGTTGACGTGGACGCAGTCGAGTGGCCGAACGAACATGTCGAAAAAAGAGCAAAGCGGCGCTGCCAAAGCGTATCTCACGCTCTACAACTCCGCTCAAACCTTGAGGTAAGACACCTGTTCGTGGATTAATGAGGAAATCGAGCGAAGAATCAACCAATCTCCGAGGTCGTGCCTACAAAATGCTTGTGGCGGCTGGACGGGAGTGGGAAGAGGACTGTCGAGTGTCGACAATGTTGAAAATATCGATTGGAGAATTCGAGACAACATCTCTCGAGTTGAGCCACTGATCTCGGCTCCCGAAGGTTCTCTGTACGCTCTCGGGCATCGTCTTCGCGACCTTGGGAGGGATCAACTCTCTCTGATCATAAGGAATGTATGATGCCCATGATCAGAGAGACTGGATACCTCGTCGGGCTGTGTGAGAAATTTTTCTCATCGAGGATATTCCCGGCCGAGTCGTGCGCATGCCGGATACGAGGGGGAAGGATGCCGTTTCCGAGCCGCGATCCTCGAAGAAAAAAAGAATCGTCGTGCTAGTGACTTTGCGAATTTAACTCATGAACGATGGTGGAGTTCATACCGGACTGTCTTCGATCGAAAAGCAGCTTCGGGACGAAAAGCGCCCAGGAAACGATGTCGCTGCCCTTGCCGTCTCGTCGGGGCAGCTCGTCGCGATAATCCTTTGGAGCAAGATTTTCCTTCTTGCTCGAAAGAAACCTTGAGCGCATCCTGTTGCGTTTCATAACAGCGCGACATCATCGGACGGAAATTCGAATTTGGCTCCGAATCCTCTCCGTTCATGGTCTCTTAGCAGCCGTCCAAGTTTGCACCGCCAAGGTTTCGCGGAGCTCAGGGATCGAAATCCGAAAATGATCAGATTTCCGCGTATACGTTCTCCCAGGCCGAAAGCGTTGGAATTTACCGAATTTCCGTCTCAAATACTTTTGGATAGCGGACTGCATCGGCGCGGATCGAGTCGCTCTGCTGTCCAGGAAAAGGAGGCTCAGCTCTATATTTATTTCCGCGATGTGTCGGGAATACCGCCCCGGCGCAGGATCCGAAAAGATGACCGTGGTCCTGTGAGATTGAGGGTTGTGCCCCATTCCCGGAACCAGGGGCCCAATCCTCTCGACACCGTATACGACATCAGGACGAGCGAGAGCGAAAAATCGGTCTCTCAGTAATCCGACATGAATCTCTCATCTTTTTTTTACAGCTGGACTCTGATCCTTGTGAAGACTCTACTCTACTTCCAAGAAAAAAAATGCTATAAGGGTGCCTTCGAGAACGTGGAGTGGGAGCTAGGAATCGCACAAACCGCAGGATTCCTCGAAGTTGTTCACTGCCTCGTCGGTCTCGTGAGGTGGGTCACCGGTCCGCGATTCTGTGGGACTGAAGGGAAACGTGTCCTTCGAAATAGAAAAGATGCATGCCGATCCAACGAGAATTCCTTTTTCTAGGTCGAACCCCTTCTTGACGTTCATTCAGATCCTCTCGCGTGTCGTGGTCTATTACGGAGTTCTCGTCATAGTTCCAGAGTCGAGAGTGCAAATCGGTACGTTCGCCCGAGAAAATTCTCGTAACGACGACATAAATCACGTCGGGATCTTCTTGGTGTTGCGAAGCTCTAACGAGATTCCTGTCTCTTCCCAGGTCTGCCCATGCTCTTGGTGGCTTGGTGCATCGCCGAAATAACGCGTTACCTCTTCTACGTTCTCGCTCTGTATGACGCCTGCCCTCCCATTCTCATCTGGTGCAGATACTCTTTCTTCTTAATTCTGTACCCAACGGGAGTTTCGGTGAGTTGCCGAACCCATCCAAAATCTCCTGTCGAAATCGCTCGCGAATTCCTGGCTTGGGACTGAGGTTCTGACTTCCGTGATGGTTTGCAGGGTGAACTCCTCTCGATGTACTCAGCTCTACCCCTCATCAGGAAAAGAAGTCTTCTAACCGTGAGCTTGCCGAACGACTTCAACTGGTCGTTCGATTACCATTGGTTCATGATTTTCGTCATGCTTACCTATATTCCCGGTTTCCCTCAAATGTACGGTCACATGCTCAAGCAACGCTCCAAGGTGCTCAACCCGCCCAAAGTTAAATCTCAATAGGTGTCGGACACCATGCTAGGTACCGCCAATATTAACAATATTAGCGACAATGATCGCAGCCAGCTCCGGGAGCATTAGGCAATTATCACAAAGTTCAAGTTGATAAGTGTTGATATCGTGCAATGACGGTCAATGGCGAGCCTGTGGCCGCGAAGCGTTACGTCCAGACATTCCATATTTATCGCGGTGAAGTTCTGAGGAGGCACTCATATACTCTTATGTACATGCGACGAGCGCTCAGGATTCGGAGCCAGATCCCCTGTCGGGCAGAAAAGACAGTTGACATTATTCTGTACTTATATTTTCCAAAGGACGAAATAAAGGGAATTTCGACAGAAGGTAACATATTTCGCTCAAGAAACTTGGGGTGCGGTATGAGAACTTATATTCCCGAAGACCGTGCGCTGAGTTCGTTCTGATTCTGTCTGCCCGAGTCAGCCGAGCTCCGCGGAGCGGCCTATCAGCGATCGGAAGTCTGTCTATAGCCCCTGCCAACAACAATCTGAGCTCGTTGAGTCTCTCGGATCGAATTAACAGGTGGCATGGCCCAGAGACCCATCGATTCTACTCTCGATCATCTTCCACCTAAGTTGATCCCGAGACTGTCAAGAGTTAGCTTCCGACGAGTTGACTGAGCACCTCACGCCAGGACGCTTGCTTGCATCGAGGGAAGCTCTTCTCCATACACTACGGAGCTCTTTCGTCGGTTCGGCAGATAGAGAAAAATGATTTGGGAGGGTCGTCTCGTATATCTCCGTTCCGTGTTTCGCAATCTTGCAGGAAATATACGCTGGTGCGCGCGCTCTCTCTCTTCCTCTCTCAGATATCAGCCTCGGCGAAAAAAAAAGCGACAGTTCTTTCGTCCCACCCGGAAACACCAGGCCTTGAGCTCAAAGGAAATACTGAGAAGCCGCGAGCTTCTCGAACAACACCTGATGCATGAGTTCTCAGAACAGATATACGGGGGACGGATGCTCTCATACACAGTCAGACAATCGTCTCCCGATTCTCGTGGGAGCCGTCAGCCCCTCACACAAATTTTAAGTGCTGGAAAAAAAGTTGATTCGAATTCGAGAAGTGCGGGAGACACTGCCACTACTGGGCTTCCTTCTGAGTGAGTAGAACGACCTCCGGGGGAACCCGTCCTCCGTTCGAGTCGCGACGGCGTTCCGCACATGCCTGCGGAGCGCCAAATAATCTGCTCACTCTGCGGACAGTTTTCTCGCTGCGAGTAAATCTCTGAATAGACGGGAATATTCATGCGAGACGGGAATTATTTCCGGAGACATGACCCCGAATGTCCTAACGAGCCGTCGAGCCGACGCACGGGATGTCTCGTGCTTCGCGCAGGGCAGTCCTGTAGACGATTCTCACCAAGGACTCTTTCCGGAGGCACCTGGCGAGAATACTGCGCATGGTCGATAGCCTGTCCATCCCTCATCATTCATCAAGGTTCCGCTGCTTCTTCGCTCGTCTCCCGCACAGTCGAACTTCAGACTCGGAGTAAGACCGACCCTGTCAGCCGCAACTCATCGAATGTCGCTCATCAATTGTTCTCTAAGAAGACGGTTTCGACGGAGGAACTTGCCCGGACCTTTTATTTGTTAAGAGCCTAAAATTCACGTCGCTCGTCATGCGGAGTCAGACAACTTTTTCGGCTGTTTCGACAGGCGCTGATTCAGCAGCCCGAGTAATATCCGACTTTCTATTTAGTTATTGCTCACGCGAGGTCTAAGGTTCAGAGAGAATACATCCGGATTCGAGGCAAGGCTTTGAGTGAGAGGCTGGTATGAAAAGCACGACTCTCGCCCCGAGAGTCGGTGCAACAGTTTCTTCCTGCAGATGGCATCCCAGGCCGGAACCACGGCAGTCCTGATAGAAGAGAATCATAATGTTCGATGAGACCTCCACTCCTCAGAGAGATGTAGTTTCCATGCTTGTCGACTAGCAATGTCGAAATGCCTTGGTACTGTTCTTGTCTGCTCGAAGCCTCTCGGAAAAATTCTGACCCTCCAAATATCTCTGAAGCCATTTGCGGGAATCATGATGGATGGAATTCTACCTTGGGGCGGATCTGAGGGGGACAGTGCTGGAGGAGAGCGACATTTCAATTTCGTCTCATGGTATAGATTGCGATCAACATTGAGATGTGACGAGCCTAACTTGCGGAAATTGTCGGAAGTGCGTGTGTTCTTACGGGTGGAAGGATAATGATGATTACAGGGGGCGAATTTCCGTCTGTCGCCCCCGGACGCCATCAAAGCTAGGTCCGCCACTGTTTCCACAGCAAGGAGAGGAAAGACAAAAGAACGCTTTTTCTGAGTAACAGTTTTTATGTAAACTATCGCCTCTCTCGAGGAAGATGCGAACGTTTTTCTCCAGGAGAGAAAGCCCCAATCCAAGGTTCTCTAGCTAAGAATCCACGATTTCCTTGTCCGTGTCCCCACGCTTAGCGTCCGATTGCTTCCAGGGCCGGGCTCGCTGATGTAGGATATTCGCGAGGAACTCGTGCATAAATTAAACGCGGCATCTCCTCGCCACTCCGGCGTCGCTCGGATTACAGTATGTAAGTCATCTAATCGTATTTCTTGGGCGTGAAAACGATCTTCCGTGTCTTCAACGAGGACCACTTGCTACGCTTCACGACCCAGGTCGCCACGAACAGGACGCTTATTACGGGGAAGATTCTCCAGAAGATTCGCTGACGCTGATCGTGTTCAGGCTCCGTGGCCCACTTCAGGAAACAGCTGACATCCTTGGCCAGTTGTGAGGCTGTGGCCGGAGTTCCATCAGAGTACTCGATCACTTCGTCGTACAGCATTTGCGGCATGCCGATGGCACCTCCAGGGAAGTACGGGTTGTAGGCTTGACCCTCACTTATGGTAACGCCCGCCGGAGGATCACAGTATCCGGTGAGCAAGGCGAACAGGTAGTCCTCCTTCCCATGTCGGGCATTCGTGATGAGCGACAGATCAGGGGGGTACGCACCGTTGTTCGCGTGACGAGCGGCCTCCTCGTTCGGATAGGGTGGCTGGAAGAGTTTCCAAAGATTCAATCATGGTTCTCCTGGTATTCCATGCGATGAGCGATTATCGCTCGATTTTCTTTCGTCGATCCAAATTGGAGGAGGATTGGCGCAAAAGAGAACTCACCTGGAAGAGATCTGACAACTTCCCTGGCCTCTGGAACATCTCGCCCGACTCGTCGGGCCCATCCGTGACCATGACTTCAGCGGCTTCGGCCTTCGCTTCTTCTTCGGTGTGTGAAACTCCGACCAAATTACGGTAGGCGATATACTTCAAACTGTGGCACGCTGCGCAAACTTGTTTGAACACCTTGAACACATGGGAATGAGCTCGCTTCCATAAGATTGTCTCGAGTGACAGTTCCCTCTCCCACACATGACCCCCCTATTGTGCACCGATAGTGGAGATCTCCCCTCAGAAGCGGAAAGCTCACCTCGTAACCGCGACGGATCGAACGTGCGTCGAAACTCTCTATCCAGTCACCGTGGGGCCATTGGTACTTCGGGGCATGCGCTACGAGTTCCATCGCGCTCACCGAGTTCTCGAGGGCATAAAGGACTCCGGCTGCACCGAAGCCAGCCGTACCCAACAACGAATACATGACTTTTCTGCCGGTAGAAGGTCCGGATTTCGTAGAAACGTACCGTAGGGACTGGTTTTGAGCCACTAGTCGACCACTCCGGGCTAGAGTCGTGAGGGCCATTTCTTGAGCTTCCACGGGCCACTCTGGAAGGACAAAAGAAGGATATTAGGGGCTGCGTTCCAGCACCGCAACGGGGGCACTTCGGAGGACGTATCCCTGCGGACTTCACTTCTTGGGAGAGGGCCCCTAATCGCCCGTGAGATATAACTCTGTTCTCATTCAATAACCTTCACAAGTTGAAAAACCTACAGCACTAGAGAGGACCGCCGGATGTTGACATCTACCGAAACCACTCGCACGGCGGTCTGCTCGCGGGCTGAAACAAAATATTTCCGAAGTTCGTAGCTGCTCAGGCCGCATATCGACGTGCGCGGATCGGCTGTGACCGGAGCTCTGCTGGACAAAGAGACAGGATACAGCCCACCTCGATGCCTTCAGGATTCTAGATGATCAGGCCGAGTCTGCATGTCGATCACTCCCTGGGTATCTCTGGTGAATGAACATCCATCAGAACGTGCCCGAACTTGCTTAGGGTGATTCAGCTACTCGCTGAGATGCCACTCCTTCGAATTGTCTGGTCCTAAGAACCTATACATTTACATCTGACCAAACTTTCACGAATTTCTCCCTATTTGATGCTTCAAGAGCTTCAATCTGACGCTACCTGCGTCGGTTCGCCGGACGGGTCCGTTTCCTATTCAGTGATCGAGTCTCGAAAATTCAATATAATAGGACTAGATCTCCAGACACTGGATCTGGCAGAGCGCAACCTCTCAGGAGCCGGAATCTTCAGGAGCCGTCAGGATGCCTAGGAGGCTGATTTGCATGAGTCAGCTATCACGGAAGCAAGAGATCTGATAGACTAAGAATCGCAGCGTCTTTAAGCGATCCTTCCCATGCTTCTCTCACGCCTTGGGAGAGTCGATATCCGCGTTCGTACGAAATACGCGGGAGCTCCGTGGAGCCCAACAGCGAGCCCGGGGAGTTTCAGTCCGTCGAGCCCCGTCAAGTTTTCCCCTCCCGTCTCCAGCTGATCCCGCGATATGAGATGATAATCCACGAATATTATTGACTTTCATATCAAGACTCGAGACAGACGGCACGGAGTCCTAATCTTGATGGAGTGCGAAGCCTCAGAGCTTCTCGAAGAACGATATCAGCTCTAGACGTCTCGGTCGATTCTCTCAGCTTGGTTGTTGACTCCAGTCGTTCATCCAGAAGGAGTCCTACCGGTCAGCCTGCAGATGCCGCAGTGCCATCCGATTCGCGGGCAACGCGGGCGGGACATGACAGTAGCCTCGACCGCGCTCACCGAAACACATGTGCGCGAATTCGATAGACAACATTGCTTCGGCAGAAGCTACGAACTCATCTTTCCCCTGACTGAGTCCGATTCGAGTTCTGGAATGGCGATGGCCTGAACTCCCGGAGCCTCCCCCGCAAGACTCGAGTCTTCTCCATCAACGATGTGTCTGCTGAACGCCGATGCTGCCGCTCAGCGATTTCTCTTGCGATTCTCATACATCGGCTCACGCTACAACGGGCTCCAGCGTCAGAGACCCCGAAATTGCACAGGTCCCGACAACTCGACGATACAAGGCGTCTTAGAGGCCGCTATGGACAGATGCTTACGGCTCCGGTTACCAGTGAAGATCTTCCCATCATCCCGGACAGACCGTCATGTCCATGCGGACGTGAATGCTGCACATGTAACGTTGTTTTCTTACCCGGGTCATGCTGTGGGAGCGGAGATGATCACGAAAGTCGTCAACTCGTACCTAAAAAGAACGAATCATGACATCGTTGTGCGGAGCGCCATTCAAGTGCCATACTGGTTCAACTGCAGGGCAGAGGCGCTCTGCAGGACGTACGAGTACAGGGTGGGTCTGCTGAAAGACTCGACTACAGGAAACCGCAATCGCGAGCTCGAACCTCTGACCCAACATAAGAGATGTTTGTTGATGAACCGCGAAATTGATGTGGAGAAGGTGCAACAGGCCTGCGCACTTTTCGAGGGATTTCACGACTTCGTGAATTTCCAGAGCATCTCGACTGATTTCAGGGAAACAAAAAGATGTCTTGAGGAGGTGACATTCGTTCCGGACCATAACGTCAGTCATCTCTGTGACTACAGTGAAAGTTTCACCTGGTGGAAGTTCAACGTCATCGGCCGCTCATTCCTCTACAAACAAGTTCGACGGCTGGTCTCAGCGGCACTGCACGTTGGGCTGGGTGTCATACCCCTGGAAGAGGTTCGTATTAATCAGGTGGATAGTGAGGACATCCCGGCTCCCAAGTCCTATGGGGGGAAGCGACCTCGCCTCTTGAGCGGGTAGCTCATCTCGCGACGAAAATAATTCGAATGCGATTCGTTCCAGGTCACTCAAATGCTCAAGGAGCCGCATCGGAAATCCTGGAGCTCGAACGTAGGCTTACTCCATGGCCACGCTCTGACTCTGAAAGATATAGAATACGACCCGAATTTATTCAGGGTGGATTTGGAAGCACCGATGTGGAGACCTCCCATGCCTTATATGGGGAGATCGACTGAGTCGCCCGAAGCTGTGGGCTCCGACGTGCGAGAATCCGAAATGATTAATGTATAAAGGCTGTCTTGATGCATAATTATCATGCCCGGTTCTTGAGAAAACTCCCTGCATGGGGCGACAGTAGTTATCTCTTCCGCGAGGCGATTCGAGCCCGAGCAGCATGCTAAACTGAAAATCCTTGAGAATGAATTAGCGCTCGAGAGCATCTGTGACGCCATGATCCCTCGATTCGTGTCGGAATTCTATTTCTTTTGAACGTCTCGGGGTGTCCTCGGCCCGACCGTCGCCCTCACGATCCTGAGGAGGCGAAACCTAGCGGTACGGTGCGGCTTTTCAGACCGTGAGGCAGGATCATCAAGGAACCGCAGGAGGCTGCCGCAGTGGGTTAAGCACTTGCCGGATTTCCAATTTCTCTGCGCGGTTAATTCAGAAAAGCGAAACTCCCGAGGCTCTGCATGGGTTCAGGAGAAAGATATTCCCGACCGGCCAAACTCATCAACCCGCTCCGCCTCCTTGTAATCACTTGAGGTAGCGCCGCCCAGATTCTAGCAGACAGAAAGTAGGTACTATCATCAGCGAGCGACGCTTACTGTCGCCGTCTTAAATTCGGACGCTTGCGTTGAGGAAATTTCGAACGGCCAGCTTGCGGAGATATCAGTTAATCCAGAAGTTTCCAGTGAGTCCCTCCGAGATCCGAAGGAAGAATCACCGATTCGAGCTGATCCTCACCGTGAGCGAAACGATCGCGTTCGTCTGCGAGGTCTGATGGCGCCAAGCGGCGCGGTCCTCTCTAACATGTCGATCGCGTTCCATAAGTTGTACATGGGATGCTTTTGACATCATTTCTGGATGGCCGACCATCCCAGAGGTGAGATAATTTGCTTTCATTGTCACCGGAGCGAGCGACGACGTTTCCGGAGACTAACTCGGGATTCAGATCTCGAACGGTCTTCGCAACCGCCGCATGGCTGTGTCGGGATTATCTGACAGATCTTCCAGTGATTGTGCTGCGTCCGTCTCCTCCGACGCAGCCCGTATTCATCGGGGGAGCCAGGATTTTGCGTGGAGACGTTCTAAAGGAAAGATATTATCTTCTAGAGCGAATCCATCACCAAGAGACGTCTCCTCTCCGTGAGCGGTAGTTCTTGGAGCTCGTGAGGAGATCCATGGAGGCTCAACGCAAATTGGATCAGCTGAAAAAGCGTTTGATCTCATTCCGTCATGGGAAGCTGGCTTCTATCGAGGAAGTACGGAAGGAAGACCCAACTAAACCGAGCGGGGGTGTAGAACCAGCGCTGAAGAAATTGAAGAAATCCTCCACTAATGGTTCGTTGGAAACTCCGAAAGCGGACTGGGATCCTGATAAGGGTAAGTTCTACGATCAAAAATTAATGTTGGTTTCGTTTCTCTTCGGGAAGGAGCCGCTAATCGAGCGAACATTTCAGAATACGAGGTTGAGAAAATCAGAGACGTTCACTTGGACGACGCCGGGGAGATGTTGGTGCTCATAAAGTGGAGAAACTGGTCGTCGAGGACAAACACCTGGGAGCCGCTGACGAACATGACATGTTACGAGAAAATTATCCGATTCTTGCAGAAGAACTCGTACGACGACTCGTACATTACAGCTCTCATGAGTCATTACGTATTGAAGTTCTTATATTCGCCACTCATCAACTCTCGGATCATGTCCCGTCTCCTCGGCTACGACTTGAGTTTCGACGAGTGTACCAAGCTCGCGAGTCACGAAAAGTCGGGTCTGAGAGAAGCTCTCCGCAAGTTAGATTCAAGGACCCTACGGGAAAATATATTGAAGAAGTAAGTTGCTAAGTACTACCCGAACCCTCGGCTCGCGATTTCTGTTGCTGAGCTGGAGCTCATGAGCGGAGGTCTACGTTACAGCTTCGAAACAGAAACGAACTTCGTGCGTTTCATCGATGGACGAGAGCCGATGTGCCGGCGACTCCTGGAGCTCCATAAAGCAACCAGACTCGCTCTGCCGAACGAGGCTCCGATCTACTTCGAAAATCTCGTAGACACCGATGTGCCGCCGGCCGACTTCACATTCATCCAGGTCAGTACCCCCGATTCATTCGACAACCTTTCCGTCATATCCAATCGAGGGAACCGGATGTATCGATCTATCATCACTCATACAGGACCGAATTCCTCTCTCCAGGATTACATTCTCGACCGCGACTACGTTCCCCAATCGGTCGCCATCGGTTGCTCGTGTAAAGAGTGTGGAATGGACGATTGCCAATTATTACATCAAGATTGTGACGCACAGCGGAACTATTTACCTGACGGCCGGCTCGGGAAGTGGGCTCGAACTCGCAGGGGACCGATATACGAGTGTAACTCAGCCTGCCAATGTCCTAAAACTTGCTACAACAGGGTGACCCAGGTGAATAGAGACTGGCCCGAGTTCCGGGATCGAGATATGGAGCAATGATTTCTGTCAGGCGCGGCCAAATCATTACAATTCCTTCCCAGCGAGGCCGGACGGCGGAAGTCGTGGTCTTCAAAACCGCTAACGACCGCGGTTGGGGATTGAGAACGCACACACCCATCAAAGCGTGGACGTTCGTCATGGAGTATCTAGGTAAAATCGTGACTTCGGAGGCGGCTCGAAATAGCGAGCCCACTTATCAGTTCGAGTTGGACTTCAACGTTGAGAAGGAAGCCGCGTTCGTCGTTGATGCCATCTCAAGCGGCAACGCAAGTCACTTCATCAATCATTCTGTAAGTACTAATTTCACTTGGAAGGGAGAGTGACGCTGTCCGATGCAGGATGCCTGCGATTATTATTTTCCGCTGGCGATCTTGAATCATCGGCGAGAATATTTTTGATCGATTCGTTTTCCGTTCCAGTGCAATCCTAACATGGTAGTCATCAATGTCTGGGTCGACGATCTCAATCCTCAGAAGCCAAGATTAGCGTTCTTCGCGTGCAGAGACATACAGAAACACGAGGAACTCACATTCGACTACAACCTGAAGGCCGATCCGTCGAAGTTGAAAAGTGGCATGAGATGCCGTTGTAACGAAGCCAATTGTCGAGGTCGAATGTGAGACGTTCGCGAGTTCCTCGCAATTCATACACGCGGTTCCGGGGAGGAGAGAGTCCTCGATTAGGAAATTTATACGACTGAGTTTCGCGTCATATGGATCGTGTGGAAGGCGATCATTTTGTTGTTTACGGAGCCAGTGTTCTAGAAGCGAGCTCGGATAGAATCTCGCAAAACGGGTCATTGAACGTGAGGGCCTCACAAACTTATCTCATCTAAATAGAATAGACTTATGCTCAGAATTTCTTTCTATGTACTCCTAATAAAACTCGTACCTCGAATAATGACCTCCTCAATTATTTATGCATTCTTCAGTGGAGGCTCACAAAGACTGCCACCTCTATCCCTGATTGTTTGACGCCGGCTCAGAAATTATAAAATTCCAGTGAAACAGAATAAGGTATAATTTATTTCTCGTCATCACAACATCGATCTGAGGTGATTCGAACGAAGAACGCATTGAGCATATATTAAATCGGAAAGCCCCTTCTTGCGAACACAGCTCCATCGCCCTACTCTTCTGGTTTCTCGGACTCTTCTGTTTTTGAGGAGGACTCGCTGCTTAGACCTAACATGTCGCTCAGGAGGCTCGGTGCAGAGGCTATGATCGATCTGATCCAGTCCGGATTCCGTACCGCTAAGGATACCAATTTCTTGGCACTCGGCTGCAGTTCGAGATCTGGAATCACCTCGAATGTCTCAGGCTTCGGGACGAGCCTCTGCAACATGCCAAGAATCAACTCAGGACTGTCATGAACGAGTGTCGGAACCGGATGCTTCCGAAGCAGGGGCAAAAGCTCTCCTATTGAGACCGGGCAAGTCCCGTTATCGGCTTTCATTGGTTCGGTTGTGGCTTCATTCGTCACGTGTCTTCGGAGATCACCGACCGAGAAAGGCATCGATGATCCCAGGTCGTCGTACTTCATCGAGAAATTTGATTTGGGATCCAATGCGGTCTTCAACTGAAAACGGAATCGAGTGTCATCTCCGAGCAGGATTCGAGAATGCTCGCGCCTCCATGAATATTCCAAAAGCTCTCGCATTTCATCGAGGAAGCGCCGTCACCTTTTCTAACTCCTGTAGCTCTTCTTTCGTACCAACAACCACACGGACGGGCCCGTCCCCCTCTGCCAACAGAGCCGTCATCGTCGGCGGCTCAATATGGTAGCGTTCTAAGTCTGCACAAAGATCATTCGCCCTGATTAGTATCCAGATAAACGAGGTCGGCCCACGTGAATAGAAGTCAAACAATGAGAGCCGAGAAGAGCGAGGAAATTTCAAAACATATTTTCGATGCGAAAGGAATCCCATCGATCTGAAAACTCACCTGGTGGCGTTTCCTGAGGACTTCGTTCACTCCGATCAGCCCCCCTGAGGAAAGCCGGTAGTCTGAAGGAGATCGAAGGGCAAACCAGGATCATCAAGACCGCGAAGCTGATGGCCCTCATCATGAATTTCCTGAACTCCCTTGAAGGAACGAGATTCCCTGGATCAGTGCCAGTGGGTCACTTCCGAGGTATACTGCGAAACACGGTCGGCGGCCTGCAGGTCAGTCTTCGTGCTGGTTCGGTACGAGATCGGTTCGGATGAATGACAAACAAGAGTCTCCAGGGTCGCTAAGAGCGAAGGTCATCGTCGCCTCTGATGTACACCTTCGCCAAGGAAGAAAGAGAAGTGTGAGGGGCAAAATTTCGAGATGCACCCACGCGAAACGGCACCCGATGAAAGTGCTGCTCCGCTCTTCGATTCTCATGGGGGTGCGATCAATCGGGGCAGGCTCGCGTCGCACGCTCTCAGTGATTAGGAGAAGCTTTGCGGATTGTCTTCTGAACGTGATTAGAGGAGGTTCCCATTTTGGATTGAGACTTAGCTCGAGCACCTCCATGTAAACTCATCGTGTCCTCCGCTCTTATTAGGGGTCGAACCCCGTCTTCTTTTTGCCTTAGGGAGAGGCACACAGAACCCCGTATCGTACTTAGGGAGAGGCACACACCGATCGGTGGGATGGGACGGAGGACTCCTGGCTGGTCCCTCCCGTATTTACTTTCGCCTAATGGCTCTCCCGTCCACCTATCCCAATCCGTATCGGAGACATGAGTTCTGGGCTGGAATGCAATCGTTTGGATTCGATCATGGGCGTGAATCACCAAGTCAGGAGGCCAGAATCACGAGAGGTCATTCCTTCGTTCATTGATTATATTGTTGACGTCGGTGCGGCGTCGGGCTGGGTTGGGCCTGGGTGATACGTGCTCTTGATGATTCCAATCCCATTTTCGGAGCTTTCACCGCACCATCCGCCGAATTAATACCCTTGGTCTAAGCGCTCCTCTAAGAGTGTGGGTCGCATCGAAACTCTTGGGTGGGCGTCAGAGGGGTTCGGCTTGATTAGCGATGCAAGGCAAGACACCCAAGCTAGATCGCGGTTGTCAGAAAAACGGTGAAACCCTAGAGAACCGAATCTGTTCCACAGAGCTAACTTAAAGTTCGTTCTCGTGCAGCGTCAACTTGGAGGTACGGTCCCGCTGTTGCCTTTCGAGTTTCTCACTGTTGCGTTCCGCACTAGGCATCATAGAGGGGGATCGAGGGTTCGAATCCCGCCTCACGAGGGACTATAGTTTCCGGGGAGGAGACGGGATTCGTTCCTTTATCGAAAAAAATTCGTTCTCGAGAATGTTCGTCGAACTATCACTGTATGTTTCAAAGGACATATGTTTCCGAGTAGGCCGAAGTAAGGTAGCTCGATTATCAGCACGGCGGAACGTTCCTCGAGGGCGCTACGAGGGGAAACAAACGCTCGATTCACGGAAAGACATGACGGCTCTGATATCGAACCGAGTTTATCGGGAAGATTCGGATTCCCCCCTCAAGCTTCCCCATGATCCGACTGGACGTCGTAGCTGATCGTCCTCGACAAGAAATTCGTCTCGCAAACGGGCGTGCGGAAGGAGCTAGTCTGCTCGTGATTGTGAGCCCCCTTCGACTCTTCCGGACTCACTTTCGGTTCTTCCGCCGTCTGCAAGTAGCCCCGCTCTGTGCTCGTCCAATTAGGACGGGAGTACGCAAGCCTGCTTCTGAGTTTCTCCCAAGGAATATGACATGAATCGATTGCCGAAGACGTCTCCGGCATGCGCTTCGAGGGAATGAAACTCTACGAAAAATCAGATGTGACGGCATGGTCGAATAATCGAGGTGTTTAGTGCAGCGTCTACGACAAATACTGAATTTATTATATTACGATCTGGATTGGTTGCCGCTTTCATCACCGCCGGCGTAAATTACAGATGGTATTGGCCTCTTTCTTTCGATGGGTCACAATCTCAAAGGCAGGTCTCATGCTATCATGAGGTAGCATGGCCCGGCCAGGCACGAACGATTCGAAGATCCGCGATCGAGCACTATCCCGAAATCACGGGACATCAACCTCCGACAACGTCATCTGGACCAATTGGGGCGGGAAGAGGGGCTCCTACGGAGACTGACTAGAATTTCCAGGTTCAGGCAGAACGCCGATCTCCGGGACCGTCTGTGCATCCGGCGGCGTTCCCGCTGGGGGATCCCCTTCCGTCATCGGTGCCGCCTTTTCGTCCACGGCTTGAGGTTCATCTGTCGACCCAGAACCCCAGTTACTTTACTGCTTCTCATGCATAGGAGAAGAGAAATCTAGAGATATCGCTGGAAGCTCAGCTCACCGTTGAATTCATTTCCTGGGGAGTCGAATCCGTCGAGGTCGTCATCGAACATTCCTTGAGCGTCGTCGTCCTGGGTAGACCATATTGATAATATACATTAGATTATATGCATAGATATAGGACATAATTATCATACATTCGACAGTGACAAAGATTGATATATCGGAGTATGCTGAATCCGTGAAGTACTTGCCTCGGGGTCATAGGGTCCCTCTTCGGGATAGTCTTCATCGTAGTATTCGACATCTCGGTAGGGCTCATGGACTTCCTTTATGAAGTTGATACCATGCGTACCTTTATTTTCGAACCAATCAGAAGCTATGCCCTGCACCCGACCCGCGATCGAGAGCACGATTGAAGTGAATAAGAAACCTTATCGGAAGGCGAGACAATAATAATTAGACTCCAACGGAAAGGAACAAAACGGTAGCAGTCGGGTCCGATCGATAGAAGAGGATGGAAGATGAATATTGAAATATTTTGCACCCACCGAGAATTACATCGTTGATGGCCTGGTCAAAGATTCCAGATACGCCTCTCGCAGTGATGTTGCCAGGAGGTGCGTCGAATTTTCGCTGAGCCGTCGGAATCGGTCCTGCAGACACGCCAGTCAAAGCGACGATGATTTTCGTGAAGAGCACAGCGGAAATCCACATTTTCCGAAAGCTGTGACTCGTCCTAGCTCTGTCCTAGATAATTCTTCCCTGAATTATTCTGATCCTGCAGAAGATTATTCGAGAGTGGCCGAAGCGCGAGTTCCGATTTGAAGCGAGTTGAGCTCCAGGTCAGTCTTCGTGCCGGACGAGATCGGTTCGGATGAATGACAAACAATAGCCTCGAGGGTCGCTAAGAGCGAAAGTCATCGTCGCCTCCGATGTACACCCTCGCCAAAGAAGAAAGAAAAGTGCGAGGGACAAAATTTCGAGATGCACCCCTACGAAACCCCGCACGGTACCCGATGAAAGTGCCGCTCCGCTCCTCGATTCTCATATGGGTGCGATGAAAGAATAAGAAACACTTCACACTTTCTTCCTGAAAACATGCGCGATTTCGCGGAAATTCCAATCAGGGTACGATCCTCTGAATCTCCCGTGATCTTCACAATGCAGGGTCAGCGACTTCTCCTGCGACCTAACTTCACCGTTATATTCGGACCCTCAACGATTCCCAGCAGCTGAGGGTGATGGACGCAGAATCGACACTGACCAGTTGATGGTCTCGGGGAAGTCTCCAGTGAAAATGACCGTGCGAGATCCGCCCCTCTATGTTCACAAATCAAGGTTCAGAATCGAGACGGAAACTCTCGATACCGAAGTTGCGACGGATCCGTCTCCGCTCATGTATCGAGGGCGACCGACATCGTTATGCTCAATTACTTCGGCACTGAGTCCCTGTTCCCCACTTCGACAGCACAATGCCATCTTCGAGGACTTGCACATCTTCCGTCGTCAAAAACTTGCTCAATAGGCCGTCCTACATGCATGTGAAGGCGGATGCCTGCCAGGAAGAGACTCACATAACATATCATCGACGACAGTATAGACAAGGTTCCGCCCTCGCGACTCGCGAGTTCTTTGCTCGCGTTGTGGCTCCTGTTCTTACCTCGTTAAGGGAAGATATGATTGCACCACTTGAGGGCTCAAAAAAAATCCGACTTCAAGAATCGGTGCGGTGCATGGTGGAGAGGAATCGCCATAATTTGAAACTTGAATGGTTTTCCGGCGGGATTTGGGAGCAACTCCGTCCCCTCGCTGCGGCGACTCCCATCGGCCCGGACAATCTCGTACGCCGTCAACGCCGATATGCTATGCGATTCTGCCGAATAAAATGAAAGAGACCTTTTGTAATGTGAGTCGCGAGGTGATTACCATACGAATGAACTCTTCCACTACTGCTCTGCTGGAGGAATCGTGGTCGCAACGGGCTCCCGCTGGCAATGTCCCTCCTTTCCAGATGCTCCGGTACCGTAGTGATGCGGATTTCGCCCCGGGTGTGAAAATGATAGGCGCACTAGCATTCATACCGCCCGACCGCCTGGAAGACGCACTGAAGAAACTGAGAAACCCCCTAACCGAATGATTCATCAGCCGTGCTCGAATACTTCGAGCATAACTATATCGGTCGTCCTCGATACATGAGGGGAGACGGGTCCTTGCAACGTCGGGAGCCAAGATTCCCCGTCCCGATTTGGAATGTTTATCAAAGGACACTGAGGGGCGAATCCCGCACGAATAACTTCGTGGAAACCTTCCACAAAAGCCTCTAGTGTCAATTCCGTGTAGATCACCCCGGCCTACTCGAACTCATTGATGGTATGCGGGGACGACAGCAGAGTGAGGACGCGGAGTATGAAAGATACGTAGCTGCACAACATGAGCCCGATCGTCGCAGCCGCTATGTGAAGAACGACGAGCGCATCATAAGAATCGTTCACGATATCGAGAATCGTACGCTGTTGGAAACACTCCGCGGAATCGCGCACGTCTAAGAGGAAGAATAAATGAGAGCACGACCCTTTCTGAATGAACATCCACTTCCGTTTTGAGTCGTATCATTGATTCATTGATTGAAACGTATCATTGAACCGACGCCCAATCTCCGCACATTGCTCCTCCCTAGGGTGCTTGCACTTCAACATCCTGAGTGATAGTCCTTTGATATTGGGATTTGTAGCCCGGCGTTCACTCGCGCCTACTCTTCAGATGTCGCCCGGCGTGTATGCGTCGCTCCCGACCGCTCGACTTTCAGCGTCCTTTTGTCGCTGCCGACCGGTTGTAATCCGGCGTCCTGTCGTCGTTGCCAACCGGCTGTCGCCCGGCCACCACTTGTCCCGGCGGCGAATGAACGTGTACCCCGCTGCTTCGTCTTGCGCCCAGGAATCTCCGGAGCGTCTGTGACGAGTTTTTTGCGCAAGAAGAAACGACGCGGCCCTGATCCTTAAACAAACAAAAGAGGGACTAACTAAATCTTCGCTTATCCAGATGGCAGAATCCCTGGCTAGATCAAACTTCTTTGCCTTCTCAGATTTAGCGGGCACAGACGCTTCCTTGTTCGAGACGGACGTCTTCCAGGACTCCAGCAGTGTGCTCGATCGTTTACCTGTATCCGTCACATTTGGATGCTGACGGGCAACATGGTTGAGCCGGGTTTCGGTTCCCGTGTTTTGACCATAGCCGCAGAGCATCCCCTTCTGTCTTCTGTTCGAGACAGAGTTTGCAAAAAACCTTTTCTGGCTCCGCTCTATTGCCGGATCGAAGAATGAGGTGACCGAATATACGCCGCACCTGAGTTGATCGACAGAATCTCAGAGCGATCTGAAGACGCATATCTCTCCTCATTCTCGTATCAAGACCCCTCGTTGACGTACCTTTGACGGATATTTGGCGACGTTCGACTTATGCAAAACAACCGCAGAATTTTCGTCGGGTGAAGCCATCTGCTCCTTGAGGAACCCCGAAACTTTCTGCAGCGACGATTCGGAACGAGGCTGCGAACAATATTTGGGAGCTATTGGATCCGTCGCCGTAATATGAAATCGTTTCGACATGCTCGAAAATCTCCCATCAGATTACAGACGTTCTTCTCGGATTAACCGAATGATCCAGGCAGAGCTCTCGATCGTGTTCATTCAACGTGACGTTCCGCCCGTCGGTAACTCATACGAAGCGATCATTACCAGATGTGACGAACTTCGGCGCCAGGAAGAGATAGATTTCAACACTTCAAAGACCCACGAGTCCCAAAGTCGGGCTCCTCTTAGCCCCCTTTGAAGCGTAAAAATCAGCCGTCCCAACAACGCGTGTCTGGGGGCACAACGTTCGGAAATCAACACCTAGAACAATTCGAACGATCCGATTCTCCACGGAGAGACTTTCCCTAAGGGGGAGAGAATAATCGATGTGCACGTTGCATACCGATTCGACACATGCGCATGGGCTGGCAAAATCAGTCGCGGGTAGGTTTTCAAGTCGCGTCTCCACACTTCAAGAGCACACAATCGAAAAACAGTGAGTCATTGTGTTTTTTACTGCTTCGATTTCCGTCAATCCTTCGCAGCCTGCCCTAGATCGTTCCGAGTTATTCGCTCATGCGCTGTATGAATTTCACTGTGTCTCGTGAACTCTTCCGTATTTTCTCGTGAGATACGCGGTAGATGTCTCGCGCGGGAGGCGTCAGCGATTCGTCATCCGAATTCATGGAAGAGTCAAAGATTTGGCGCTCGTCGGATACTTGGACGCAGCGTGCAGTCTCGCCAAGATCATGATGCTGATCATTCTCATTGAGATAGACCAATCGAAGTATCTTCGAATGATCCATGTTGGCGTCCGAGGGTTCGCCTCATCCATTGACGAGCTCATGGAACTCGAAAACGGCCCGAAACGGGCGAGGAATATGGAGCTCGTGGTCGATCCGATTACCGAAGACGATCTATTGGCGAATCGAAGTGCAATGGTTAGTCGAATACCGTATCTGGATCGAATGTCACTCATTCTCCGTGATTTGAGAATATCGAGACCTCTTACGCATTGACCTTCTTTGATCCATTCGCTTCATCGTCGTCGCGTTCAGAATCTCCTGATAATATTTGCGATTGCATGACCAGACGTTGATGTGAGTTGACCTCCCTAATAAGACTGCGCGGTTCGGCCGCTCTCCGATTCGACTTTTCCTTCCTGTCTCACCGTCTCGTCCACACAGAGAGAGAAAATATCCCCGTCCTGCGCCGCGTCTGAACTGAGCTCGACTCTTAACTCGCTTCGGCCAGTCTCGAATTTTATAATTCTATAACAAAATATAATTCTTCTCGAATATTATAATTCTGTAATACAATATAATTCTGCAGGATAAGAATAATTCAGGGGAGAAATATCTAGGACTTATGAGCTAGGACGAGACACAGCTTTCGGAAAATGTGGATTTCCGCTGTGCTCTTTACGAAAATCATCGTCGCTTTGACTCCCGTGTCTGCAGGACCGATTCCGGAGGCTCAGCGGAAATTCGACGCACCTCCTGGCAACATCACTGCGAGAGGCGTGTCTGGAATCTTTAGCCAGGCCATCAACGATGTAATTCTCGGTGAGTGCAAAATATTTCAATATTCATCTTCCATCCTCATCTATCGATCGGACCCGAGTCCTACCCTTCCGTTCCTTTCCGCTGGAGTCTAATTATCATTGTCTCGCTTTCCGATAAGGTTTCTTATTTTCATCAATCTTGCTCTCGATCGCGAATAAGGTGAAGCTCATCGCTTCCGACTGGTTCGGAAGTGAAGGTTCGCAC
Source organism: Galendromus occidentalis (assembly GCF_000255335.2). NCBI lineage: Eukaryota > Metazoa > Arthropoda > Arachnida > Mesostigmata > Phytoseiidae > Galendromus > Galendromus occidentalis. The sequence continues at coordinate 1,580,520 of NW_003805517.1, read as the reverse complement.
GGTATCAACTTCATAAAGGAAGTGCATGAGCCCTACCGAGATGTCGAATACTACGATAAAGACCATCCCGAAGAGGGACCGTATGACCCCGAGGCAAGTACTTCACGCATTCAGCATAAACCGATATTCTAGGTTCATTTATTGAAATTGAATTGTATGTATATTCTCAACATCAATCTCTATCACTGTCGAATGTATAATAATTATGTCCTATATCAATGTATATATAATCTAATGTATATTATCAATATGGTCTACCCAGGACGACGACGCTGAAGGAATGTTCGATGACGACCTCGACGGATTCGACTTCCCAGAAAATGAATACAACGGTGAGCTGAGCTTCCAGCGATATCTCTAGATTCCTCTTCTCCTATGCATGAAAAGCAGTAAAATAAGCGGGGTTCTGGGTCAACAGATGAACCTCAAGCCGTGGACGAACAGGCGGCGCCGATGACGGAAGGGAATCCCCTAGCGGGAACGCCGCCGGATGCACAGACGGTCCCGGAGATCGGCGTTCTACCTGAACCTGGAAATTCTAGACAGTCTCCGTAGGAGCCCCCCTTCCCGCCCCCATTGGTCAAGATGACGTAGCCGGAGGTTGATGTCCCGTTATTTTGGGATAGTGCTCGATCGCGGATCTGCGAATCGTGTGTGCCTGGCCGGCCGTTGATAGCATGAGACATGCCTTTGAGATTGTGACCCGTCGAAAGAAAGAGGCAAATACCATCTGTCATTTGCGCCGGCGGTGATGAAAACGGCAACCAATCCAGATCGTAATATAATGGATTCAGTATTTGTCGTATACGCTGCATTGAACACCTCGATTATTCGACCATGCCGTCACATCTGATTTTCAGCAGAGTTCCCTCCAAGGGAACGCGGGAGACGTCTTCGGCAATCGATTGATGTCATATTTCTTGGGAGTAACTCAGAAGCAGGCTTGCATGCTCCCGTCCTAATTGGACGAGCACAGAGCGGGGCTAGTTGCTGGCGGAAGTACCGAGAGTTCCCCCGTGCTGATGATCGAGCTACCTGACTTCGGCCTACTCGGAAACATATGTCCTTTGAAACATACAGAGATAGTTCGACGAACATTCCGGAGAACGAATTTTTTTGATGAAGGGACGAATTTCGTCTCCTCCCCGCAAAGTATCGTCCATCGTGGGGCGGGATCCGAACCCTCGATCCCACTCTATGATGTCCAGTGCGAAACTCGACAGTGAGAAACTCAAAGGCAACAGCGGGACCGTACCTCCAAGTTGATATAGTAACGCTGTGCGAGAACGAATTTTTCATAGCTCCGTGGAACGGATGAGGTTCTCTAACCGAGGTTTCACCGTATTTCTGACAACCGCGATCTAGCTTAGGTGTCTTGTCTTGCATCGCTAATGAAGCCGAACTCTTCTGACGCCCACCCAAGAAACTCGATGCGACCCACACTCTTAGAGGAGCGCTTAGACCAAGGGTATTAATTCGGCGGATGGTGCGGTGAAAGCTCCGAAATTGGGATTGGAATCATCAAGAGCACGGATCACCCAGGCTCAACCCAGCCCGACGCCGCACCGACGTCAACAGTGTAATCAATGAACGACGGAATGACCTCTCGTGATTCTGGTCTCCTGACTGTCGATAGTGGCGATTCACGCCCATGATCAAATCCAGACGATTGCTTTCCAGTCGAGAACTCATGTCTCCATCAGATCCGACCCAAAGAGACATGATCATCGAGGATCCACCCGAATCTCTGCGACAATGACTGCGCCGAATTCGGGGGCGAGTCCCGGAGTTTTTCCTGACGGGTGGAGCATGAGTCTCCGAGAATAGCTCCGATACGGATTGGAATAGGTCGACGGGAGAGCCATTAGGCGAAAGAAGCGAAGTAAATGGGAGGGACCAGCCAGGAGTCCTCCGTCCCATCCCACCCGTCGGTGTGTGCCTCTCCCTGAGTGCGATACGCGTAGACATTTCGGGCGTGGCGCCCAAGGGACCGTCGCTGCTGATCCGGAAAGCGAGGCAAAAAGAAGACGGGGTTCGACCCCTAATAAGAGCGGAGGACACGATGAGTTCACATGGAGGTGCTCGAGCTAAGTCTCAATCCAAAATTAGAACCTCCCCTAATCACGATCAGAAGACGATCCGCGAAGGTACTCACAACCTCTGAGCGGAGCGCCCCATTTGGCCACGACCGTTTGGTCGCGAGACATTCAGCCGCGCAACCGTTTGGCCGCGGTCTGGATTTGGTGGAAATACCCCTAGTGATTTTGAAGACGTTTCATGTCAAAAAACATGAGCGGTGATATGATGCGGAATGTAGGTAGCGCTCATGCCACGTTTGACATGCATGAGATCGAACGGGATTCTCTACGTGTTCATGCCAGCGTGCCTTGATTCCGTGACGTGAACACGTGGTTTGACCAAACCTCTCCCTCCGAGCACTGGCCTGAACACATACTTTCTTCGAAGTTTCGGAGTATTGACACTTTCCAGTGAGTATAGGGATATCATGATGGATCCTAGCTCGAGAAAGTTTATCGAGTGCCTATACTGCATACCCGTGGATTCCGAACGGTAATCCCTTTCTCGGATGCGATGGTTTGGTGCGCGTATGCGCTCAGGCTGACCGAATACGGTCGAAGTAAGCACGATCCACTCTTCTTTTCCTCATGAACAAGTCTTCACGGGACTTTTCGAAGGATACTAACTTCAGAGCGGCGATAAAATTTCTGCCCTCCAATTTATTGCTCTTATCAACGAAGCAATCCATACTTTTTGGAATGCTTGATTTCACACAAAGATTTGTACGTCTCCGCAGTCTTGTCTCAAAGGCTATCATAACCTTTTCGATTGACAAGAAGAAGTGGCTACACTAGTCATCGGTCATTGTCCACAAAGAAAACACGATGAAGGTTTCAAACCCCAACATGAAACGTGGATGCATTAGCGCATTGAAGTCCCAGCCCCTGTCGCGTTGGACGCCTCAATCCTGAAATTTTTCGCCACCTCCCGCAAGAATTCGATCGTCGTTCGGCTCTTGTATTCATGTACAATCTTCAGGATGCGCTCGTAAGCTGCGATATACTTTCTGCGTTTCTGGTCGGGTTGATGACTTGCCACAAAACGTCCGTAGTCGACCTCCCGAGCCTGCTGGACGTTTCGCAAAGCATCGATGAATTTCCACAGGCTCGGGTGGTCTACTCCGAACTCGCCTTGCAGCCGGGCGACTTCGTCGAGATCGCTCGTTCGGCCATCCCCATTCAGGGTGCGTTGATATACGGACCACATAGCGATCGGAAGACGCGGATCTGCGGGAGATACTTCTCCACTGGGTGCCAATCATAGGCGACCAACATAGTTGTGTCAGAAGCATAATATATCAGAGACATCTGTGGTCAGGTGCACGTTTGAATGATCGTCACCATTGGGCCCAATGACGTCAGTCGAGAATTGGGTGTCGTGGCCGACGGCACGCGCGACGCTCAGTCAAATCGAGTATTCGCCCAATAAATTAGTGAGGTGAAATAAGTCGAGCATTCCTACCTTCAAGCCATTCCCCAGCGTAGGAGTAGTTATCACAAGGATAGATATCTTCAGGAAGTTCCAAGATGGAGGACAAATTAGCATCCATCTTAGTGGAATGTTTCAAGCGAGCGCTCGCAAATGAAGCATCAAGAGAAAATAGATGGTCCGAGGCGTACACTCAGAGTGTGCTCTTCACGAAGTTGGTTAATCCCGCGGCATTTTGGTAAAAGACTTAGGGCAGCAAGGTACTTGGCTTCGAGGAGTTGAAAAGGGGATTCGGGGAGGCGTATGTGCCTCAGGAAGATGCAGGCAAATTGACTTTCTCGTTGTAACAACACCTGAAGCCTTCCCTTATAGATCCTTCGCACGAAATTTCTGAGATTCGTCACTCTCGGTCGTTCATTTTCTCAAGTCGTCCCACGGCGGCAAAATTGTACCGCGACCAAACGTCTCGCGGCCAAATGGGGTGTTCCGCCTCCGAGAGCGTGCGCCGTGAGCCCGCCCCGATTGATTGGACCCCCATGAGAATCGAGGAGCGGAGCGGCACTTTCATCGGGTACCGTGTGGGGTTTCGCTGGGGTGCAACTCGAAATTTCGTCCCTCACACTTCTCGTTCTTCTTTTGCAGGATACGAATACACTGTACATCGGAGGCGACGATGACCTTCGCTCTTAGCGACCCTGGAGACTCTTGTTTGTCATCCATCCGAAGCGATCTCGTCCAGCACGAAGACTGACCCGCAGGCCGCCGACCGTGTTCCGCAGTACACCTCGGAAGTGACCCACTAGAATTGATCCAGGGAATCTCGTTCCTTCAAGCAAGTTCATGAAATTCGTGATGAGGGCCATCAGCTTCGCGGTCTTGGTGATCCTGGTTTGCCCTCCGATCTTCTTCAGACTACCGGCTTTCCTCAAGGGGGCTAATCGGAGTGATCGAAGTCCTCAGGAAACGCCACCAGGTGAGTTTTTCGATCGATGGGATTCGTTTCGTATCGAAAATATGTTTTGGAATTCCCTCGCCCTTCTCGGCTCTCATTGTTTGACTTCTATTCACGTGGGCCGACCTCGTTTATCTGGATACTAATCAGGGCAAATGATCTTTGTGTAGACTTATAACGCTACCATATTGAGCCGCCGACCATGACGTCTCTGTTGGCAGAGGGGGACGAGCCCGTCCGTGTGGTTGTTGGTACGAAAGAGGAGCTACAGGAGTTAGAAAAGATAATTGCGTTCCCTCGATGAAATGCGAGAGCTTTTGAAAAATTCATGGACGCGCGAGCATTCTCGAATCCTGCTCGGAGATGACGCTCGATTTCTGTAATTTACGCCGGCGGTGATGAAAGCGGCAACCAATCCAGATCGTAATATAATAAATTCAGTATAATCCACATTTTCCGGAAGCTGTGACTCGTCCTAGCTCATGTTTCATAGATATTTCTTCCCCGAATTATTCTTATCCTGCAGAAGATTATCCGAGACTGGCCGAAGCGCGTTGAGGGTTGAGCTCAGTTAAGACGCGGCGCAGGACGGGGGCGTTTTCTCTCTCTGTGTGGACGAGACGACGAGAAAGGAAGGAAGACTCGAATAGGAGAGCGGATGCTGCCCACCTAGAGGACGAGGCGTCGATGTTGAATGAATATCGCTTGCTTCGTCGTGACTATCCGAAAATTTCCGGGATCTCCCTTTCCGCCGATACGCTTTGCAAGATGTTCAGTCAATCAGTGGGTCGGGTCTCGGCGATTCTCAGACTCTCGGAGTGCAACCCCAATTGTTTGAGTAGTCGATGGGGCTCTCATTCATATGTAGACAGAAGATGATCTCAGACAGTGCGATTTTCACGAAGCACTGCGACGATCGGGACCGGTTCCTCTATTTCTGCCTGTCCTCCGAGTTGCAGGGTCTTGATACTCTCAACCGATTGCTCTCTTCGTAATGTCTCCCACTCTTTCAGGCAGGATTCGGCAGCTCCCCGATTAGAGTCGATTTGGAGCAAAAGACACGTCCCCCCGAGTGCGAACGCTACGAATCTGAGAATTGCTCGATCACGCGCGATACTGAATTTTGGGAATGAATCTTCCTGGAATAACCTAACTAGACGCCAATTGATGGCGCTGAACATTTCACCATCAGAGAGAACCTCAACCGGATCGAAGGATCTCAGAGTTCGTCAGAAGCGATCACGAGAAAAAAAACGATCGCGGCTCCTCTCATCACTCATATGGGATCTCCGACTCCGCTCCAAGCAGTCGAGAACTTCCGGGGAGATATCCCGAGGCGTCTGTCCTAAGCGTTTGATAAGCTCGATGGAAGTTTCCACGGCTTACTCCAGGTTCTCACGCTCCGGAAATATGGTAGGGAGGGCTTCCGAGACAATTTACTGACATCTATCGCCGACTCTTCTCCCTGGGTTCCCCGATTCATGGGGACCCTCTTGTTCGATGGCCACGACTGATCCCGTCGACGAGTCAGAACCTTGTTAGGATGCGACGTCAATACAGATAATGATCGACTCCCTTCGGCCATGGATGTCCCGAGATAAGGCCATTCATGGCCGCATTAGATACAATACATAGAGCGAATCTTCTTGTCGTCTCGGGGGAAGGATGCAGGGGCGCGGAACTTTTTCACCCTCGCGTTCAGAAGAACGTAGAAAACTGCCGCGACTCCGCGCCGTCCTGTAAACCGGAGGCGCCATCACTCAAGATGAGGCTCAGAGATTTTGAGATCCACGGGGGAAGTCCAAGGCAGGACTCTATCAGGGGCGGTATCCCCGCGTCCGCATCGGGTGCCACCTCACCCAGCTACACCGCGGGAGCTCCTTGAAACCTCCGTGTCGGCATTATTTGGTCTTCTAACAGTCGCGGATGAAAACGAAGCTCAACGATTTTCCGAGAGGCGGTCGGAGGGCGGAATATATTGGAAGATTGAGGACCGCGCGACCTTATCAGGGAGGTCAACTCACATCAACGGCTAGTCATGCAATCGCGAATTTTATCAGGAGATTCTGAAAGCGACGACGATGAAGCGAATAGATCAAAGAAGGTCAATGCGTAAGAGGTCTCGAGATTCTTAAACCACGGAGAATGAGTGACTTTCGATCCAGATATGGGATCTGACTAACCATTGCACTTGGGTTCGCTAACAGATCGTCTTCGGTAATCGGATCGACCACGAGCTCCATATTCCTCGCCCGTTTCGAGCCGTTTTCGAGTTCCATGAGCTCATCAATGGATGAGGCGAACCATCGAGCGCCAACATGGATTATTCGAAGATACTTCGGTTGGTCTATCTCAATGAGTATTATCAGCCTCATGATCTTGGCAAGACTGTACGCTGCGCCCAAGTATCCGACGAGCTTCAAATCTTTGACTCGTAGGTTCGGCCCTTCTATGAATTCGGGTGGAGAATCGCTGACGCCTTCCGCGCGAGACATCTTCCGCGTATCTCACTAAATCCTGATTCTCTTCTCGATGGAATCTAGCATGCGCAGTCAACAACGGGGAATGTCCGCTCCAGTCCACTTGTGCGGATGATATGTGTCATTGCAACGAGGGTCTTGTTTTCTACGATGACGAATGCTTGCGTGAGTGCGATTCCACAATGTAGTCGGTATCATCTGACTCCGTCGTTATGAGGCTTCTGCGAAGCCAATCGAACTTCTGGAGAGTTCAGGTTTCAGTCGTGAATGCGCCGCATGTCCTCCTTCAATGAGTTGTAATCTGACCTCACTCAAGTGCCAATGCTGGCCTGATTACTTCCAAACGGGAAACGGTTGCGTGAAGAAAGGTGACTCGCGCTCCCACCTCCATTATTGATAATGATCAGCCATTGCGACAAAATATAAATCGTATTTCACCGAATTTCTCTCCAGGAAGACCTTGCAAATACTGCCCTGATGATAGCTGCGGTCCGGCAGGTGTATGCGACTGCAGCGAAAAAAACAGGATACCGGGTCTAGAGCAAGCCTGCTACGGTAAATTCAGCTATTCGAATAATTTCGGCATTGGGTAGAAGCGTCGGCGTCTTTCGAGGGAAGGACTTCTACCGTCGAGTCTGACCTCGATCTGACCTCGATCATCAAGGTGACAGTAAATGTGCAGAAATCACCGGAGAATGGGCTGCTGACTCTACGAACGCAAGCGAATGCGAAGAATCCTTCGAAAGCGACTTCCTCAACGGGACGCTCCTGAGTCGTCGCTCGATGTTGATTGCCCGAGACGGTGATGTCACTCAGAGAAAAGTGGGTTTGCTCTGGTCAGCGATCATGGTCGCGGGCATCCTGGCGGAGTTGCAACTGGAAAGTAGCCCACTTAGGAAAGTCAGTCATTGCATCGATAAGTTTATCGGAAGAGACTTCTACAAGGGCAATACGGGAGAATGCTGGGATGCGTCTCTGGATTTGTTGTCGCCGTACCCGTACTACGACGCAGAGAGGCCGTTCGCCATCTTCTCTTCCGTCATCGATGTCTCGCTGAATACGTCGAAATCGTACCGTCTCTGCGTCCACTCAGCGGATCGCTGTCGGAACGCCGTGACGCGAGGCAAGGACGATAAACAAGCGAGGGAATTATTCAAGAACGTGCGGGACCTGTTTTTGCTTTATCGGTTGATCGCGATGCTGGACTCCTACCCTCCCCCGAAAGTCTCGATGGCAAGGCTGATTGGGCTGGTCGCGAAAGAACATGGGCCAGCGTTGAAGGCCGTCTTCCTCTACATTCTCAAAGAATCGAAGTATTTTCAAGATTTCATTGATCTCGTGAATAATGTGGTCTGTGATGGGAACATGCCAGACGCTGGATTCTGCGGATACGATGCAATGAGAATCAATGTCGTCGTATCCTCGCCGATTAGGGAATACTCAGCCTTGCAGACTCAGGTGGAGAAAGCTCTCGAGAATCTTGAAGAATTGATTGATATCAAGTGGAACAAGAAATTAGTGATCTTGCCCGTAGTGTCGTTGTCTGTAGATGCCTTCTGGAGATCCGCGCGAGAAATCGGATTTGTTTACGATGCCCTCTTGCTGTCACGCGAAAGGAGCGAGACTCGGCAGAAGCTGTATATCATACCGCTGTCTTTCCTTCGATTCTGCAAAGACGTGTGGACAGAAGAATGCGCGGCTTTCATCAGCGCAAGCGTGGTCGGTCAGCTGGCCAGACAAAGCATATTCAAATCCTGCGCTGGAGATTCAAGAACTCTGACAATCGACTGCGAGTAAGTACATAGAAGTAGGTGCCCCTCTCACCGCTCCCACTCAGAAAAATCCTGTGCGCGCTTCTTCTTCGGAGAGGTTCGTGCTGTTTTCCTAAATGCGCGATTCTCTGGCAGGATGAGTATTTACTACAGCCTCCGGGCCAGGTCTCCGCTCATTCCACCGCCTCAATACTTCGCTCTGCGTCTGGCGAGAATCTTCTACGGGAAATATTTGAGATCGGATGATCCATCGAAGTTGGTGTACCTGAAGTCATCGTGTAAGGAAAGTTACGTACAGAGAATCAAGGCATGTAATTCTCTGCGGGATCCGTAGTTCTCTCGGGGGCTCAATCCAATTTGGAAGATCCTATTTCCCGAGGAGGATATCGTTTATTAGAAGGAAGCTGTTTAGTATGAAGGTTCGGAAGCAACGAGTCGGGAATCTGACCAAGCTCGGCATCTCCGCCACTCAATTTGCGTTTCCCCTGATTGAGGAAAGCTCGAATGATTTGATCGACTTCTAGGGGTTGCTGCGAATCTTTCCGATCCCCAAGATTATGTTTGTGTTTTGTGTATAAATGAAAAGTGGCATCGTACTCATCGCGAGCTGTCTTGGCTTCTCTTCGATTCTCTCCCTCGATAGCTTCAGTTGAGTGGGTTTTGTTCCGTTTTCTTGAGGAACGCTCGCGTCTTATTATCGAAGTTTCCCCTTCGAGATCTCGACTCAGTGAATAGAATTTCGTGCCTGTCCAATTCCGTGAGTCTTCTTCCCTTCTCACTACCGCGGAGTGAGAAAGTGAGTAAAATTGAGTGAAAATCTATGAGATTGATCATCCCCCTAAATCATCAAAGAGCTCCGCCAGGATATTGCGAAGCTGAGCATCCTTCCCCTGGAGACCGCAACAGCCTCGAGTCCCGGGCGATCGTCCAGATCTCGCATCAAGATGCTCGGATCACGAGTGTGGCGTTGGCGGTACGTGAATAATTTTCTTCTCTTTCGAATGAATCCCAGGAGCCTGAGTGGGGTGAGAAACTCCTTTCTGGCGAAGATCATGGCGATGTCGCGAGCGAAAGCCGTGGAGCAGTATCGCAGGCGCTCAACAAGTCTGAGAGGTATACCTTGCTGGTCAGATGACCGCGGATATCGGACGTAGCGCACGTTCTCCCTCTCTCAATTTCTCTATGGAATGGTATTTACCTTGTTCGCGCGCTCCGGTTTGTAAACATTGTCCGGTTCTTGACTCGTTCGGATATCGTGCACCGTACGAAGTCAACGAAGTCGCCCTCAGCTGGATGCATTTCCGGTCCGTAACGACACCGAGATAGATTTCGCTTTTTCGTGCGGAGGTTTACCTCGGATTGCGAATTCTCAGACGCACATGACAATCCATTGAAGAGAATCGGGGGATTTTGCGCTCGAGATTAGTTTGCGAGAGGTATACTTGATTTCTCCCATTGATATGAAAGCTCGCGCCCCGCGCCCCCCCTCCCTGTCATGAATATGCCTCTCTGAGAGACTTATAGAGGAGAAGATTCGGATCTCCGGAACTCGAGACATAATTTTCGTGGGAGAGTGAGCTTCGCTTCCTGCCAGGAAATCCGAAGGCTGCAGCGGGTGTTTGTTCATAATTCTTGCCTTCTTCGGTCGAAATACAAGAGCAAGCCCCCCCCGGAACGGAGCTCGACTCGGACTCACTGTTGACAACTCATTTGTAGATCTTTCCGGGATGAGTTGCCCCATATCTCCTCCCAGGAAGAAGAAATCTTCCCGGCCTACTTCAGCTCGAGGCGGTGCGGAAAAAGATCCGAAGGCTCGGAGGGCCGATCCCGTTAATGCCCCAGATCGGACTAGGATTGTAGGTGAAAAACGTGGGCGGCGCGAATCCTCTTCATCCAACGATTCGGACTTCAACTTGACCCTGTATTCCGAGGAATCAGATGACGAGCCGGCGGAGGAACGAGCTCCGCTAAAGCCGAGAGTTGAAGGGGAATACGAAAGGTCTTGTCTTGGTCGACGAGAACCGCTCATAGTCGAAGTTTTGGGATGCATAAAACGCGGGGAGCACCTCATACATCTCGCGAGAGAGAAGCACAAGGAGAATCCGATTGTCGTGCCCGCTTCTTACGTCAACAGGAACTTCCCACAGGTGAGATCGGGGGGATAACTTGATCTTGAGCTTTATTCAGGTGTTCAGCGATGGTCCCTCCCACGCCATGCGGAGAATCCTCTCCACAAATATGTTTGCATAAAAAATAATTCGAGAGTGTTAAAAAATGATTCAAAATGCTGACGAGCCTCTCCCTGCTCACAGGTATCCATAAAATTCTATGAAACTCTCCTAAAATGGGAGAATCAAAATAAGTCTCCTGAGGGAGAAATTGAGTAGATCGAGGCTCGAGACGGCCTTTGCGCGACTTCATGCCGCTCCGTCTTGGTGCCATTGCGGCGAGTCCCGATCTTCGTCGTTCCGGGCGGTGAGGGATACGGTACGAATTCCGGCGTTCATTCATCTTCGTCGAATGAGCTGCCGCCCGAATCACGTCCATTAATTGCATTAGCGATATGCTGTATGGCGGACTCTCCATCTATTTTGCTGTCGACACCTACGTAGAAATGAGTGAAGCTTTGGACGAAGGTTGTCCGGAAAACGACAAGCGGATCGCCTTCCTCGACATCTGTGGGAGTCCAGATGAGAGTCACCGACTTCTTCCCAACTCTCGAGGTGTGCGTAGCTCCGTGACATTGCGGCAGAATTTGGACCGCATCCGAAGTCGCCGTGAACTGTCCAATCGATCTGCCATTCAGCGGATTGAAAGCCTGGAAAGAGATCTTCTGGTTCAGATCTTCGCTGCGAACATTGTGAGCATAAGTTAAAGCGAGAAATTTCGGAGAAATGATTGAGATTTGAATAAAGCTAAGTGTTTTAAAATGGATCATTGTGGGACTTATGCTGACCTTGATGAGAAAACCGCGGAATGAATCCTGGGAGCCGGGAAGCGTAGCGAGGGTCACGGTTATCGTCTCGCTCATATTGCCGTAAACGATCCGGGACTGTGTCACCTCGAACGGGCAGGAGCTCAGTGGTTCCGGTTCGATGTCGAGGTGGTTCGGAGTCATTGACGAGCAAGCGACGGTTGGAGCACCAGTTTCGTATCCTATTGAGGTACCGACCACCAAAGTCAAGCACACGAGAGCAGTAACGGCCGACATCGTCGTTCGAGCTTATGGTGTTCCGTCGGGAATACCAAAGTCACGCTTTGAGAAAATACCAGGAGAACCCTGGAGCGACACAGCGGTTAGACTTGAGAGCGATCTAAAACCCGCTTGAGATTCAAATAAATCTTCCAAGACGGTCTCGTCAAAAAAGTGATGACCGCGGGTGAAATCCGATGCTGGAATCAGGAGATGACCGGCAAACGTTGACGTTCTGTTTCGGGACGAAAGTAAACTGTCAGCCGTCAAAACCACTCGGCTTGCTCGAGCAATTCTAGCACCGTAGATGCTGCAGGATAACTGCGAGGGAAATCCGTGGCACCAAACGCGGACAAAAGTTCGTGTCGTTTCAGGAGTTCGCTCCTCCCGTGCCGTCCTGAGGGGGGCAATCCCGAAGAAGTTTCTGCTCAAACATCGCTACTTCCGTCCGAAAATTACTTCAAGCTCTCTCCGTCGATGACGTCGGGATATTCATCTCGATTCCTGGGAATTCCGCAGGCCTCCTGATTCCGAAGTGATCTAGGGATTCTCAACAGAGCTCCTGAGTCAAACCGGAAGTGCTTACTCGACTTGAGCTCTCTTGTTTAAGTTCAGGAGCATGTGCAATCTGGCTGAGTGCGAGTTTTTGTGATGGCAAAGGCCGAATGATGACAAATATAGGTTCGAAACGTCGTTCGGAAAGAGATAAGTTTATTCTCACCGAGCAAATCGAAATTGATGATAAAGAATGAAAATCATCATGATCATAATATGGCAATTAATGGTCTATACACAGATGCTTCATGATCCCGAAGATTTCTAAATCACAGTCGTCTTCATCGTCTGTCACGCATGGGCGAGCCATCTCCGAGGAATATCACTCCTTTCGCTGTAAAATAAATCTTCTCGGGTGGGGGATGGCCCCTTGAGCGCAAAATTGATGATTTTGCAAAGATGCAAATTGAGCTGCGCGGCACATCACCCAGGTTTAGCGAGTGATGTTATGATGTATGACTCGATTCGTGGAAACAAATGCCACCTAGATTGGTTCAGCGCCCGGCGGTGATCATCCTGGATACCGCACAGCACACAATCAATAAAACGCTAGACGCAGTAAATCCAGCGGAGGAGTTGAATGCCGGCGACTGTCTCGACTTGGAGTTCCTCCTGCCGTTCTTCTCGAGGATTTTCGCCTGGCGGAAGTAAGGTTTCGCGGTGGTCGTTGTCGTTGTTGGCGCGTCGTATACGTCGTTCGCATCCCTGTAATAGATTAGGAATTATCCGTGACTGATCGGGATTGTTGGGTGGGCAGCAGTGAGTCTCGCTTGATGCAACATGACATTATAGTTCGTGAGCGCGTCGGGGTGCCCTGCGTGGATGAGACTCCCCCTTCCAGTCCAAATCCGGAAAAGATCAAAGCGGGCACACGGATTGCTAGTCAAAGATTATCCCATGCCTACTGGGTCTGATATTTTAATATTTCCTCGGGACGAATTCCCGAGCCGTTTTTCCGTCGATTGAGCGAGTTTTGTCGCGTTAAATGCGAGACACGCAGCGTCTACCAATGTCAAAACACGCGAAGAAAGCATTTCCAGGCTCTCCGGCTATTCTGAAACTGTTCATTCGGAGAACTCAGATCAGAATGCGGGCTTCTCGGAGCAGCATTCAATAAGGGCGTTGAAAATCATCGCTGGGACCGCCATTGTTGCGTCAATCGATTCCCGCGATCCTCCGCCGCTGAAGACATGCGTTGGCTCGGGAAGACGAATCTGCCGTTCGCGTGGACATAATTTTTCTGAAGAATGAGTTGTTCCCAGCGAAGGTCGTTCTCATATGCAGAAAATTGGCTGGCGTCCCCTGACAGAAATCCTCCCAACACGCGATAGGAGTTTAGTGTCCTGCCGATCTCCGCCGAGCTCGACTGTCTTCAACAGCGATCATCCCTTATTTTCCTCAATTCACGCTCTTTTTCACTCGCTTTCTGGATCGTCGTTCGTCATTGGCTGTCGTGGAGTCAAAGAGAAGCAGAGATGCAGGCTGGCACGCTCGGGCGCTTGCGAGCTTGCCGTGGAAGCCTCCCCTGTACTGATTACGATGCTCCTCGTCTGAGCTGATTGTTTCCGGAGAACTGCTGTCTTCCCTCAGAGAGTCGTTCGGTCCAACAATACTCCTTCTCGAATAGCCAGAACGATCGCAGTCAAACAAGCCAAGGACTCTGAGGTCGAGTCGAAGCGTTCGAAGGCGATGAAGTCGTGGATATCTTGATGTCTAAAGTCTCATCACGGATGAATAGGGGGACGAACAGATTCAGGTCGTTTTATTTTCTCCGCGACGACGGGAGTCTGGAAAAATCGGACACAAGAGAACGGAAAACTCACCCAGAAAGAAGGTACGGAGCCCACAAGTGACATTTATCGGTGACATCTGTGTTCACCGCTCTGACCGCGCCAGGAGCCAGATGCACGACTGTAGGGTTCGCCTCGGAGTACAACGGCCAGGCGGTCGATTGTCCGGGGACGGAGGGTTTTCTGGAACGTTTTCGAAAAAATCAACACCGGAGATTCTCACCGCAGCTCCCGGAGCGCGAATCTCGGGCACGGAGGCAATATTCAGATGGTACGAGACACGAGATCGGTAAATATGAGTCTTCCGCTTACCCTTCGACCATGAAATCTCTGATTGACGCGAGCAGCTGCTTCGCAAACTGTCGATCTACATCAGTGTACCCATCGAGGGTCTGTTGCAGAGCCTCTGGGTTCGTCGGATTCCAGGGTCTTTCCACTTTCTGGATGGACAGATAGAGGAATTCGGTGAGTACCAGATCTCGAATCAAAAATCGTGATTCGGAGAATACCCTCACTGAAATATGGCATCGAAGCATCGGACTTCCCCAGATGGATTCCGGGGAGATGCGCCGACAGAGATCAAACGAGGCCTACATAATATGGTGAACTCGCCTTGTTCAATGCGATGCCGAGGAAGAACATCACATCATCGGTATGAGTTGCGGGGCCGTCGCCCATGGAATTACTGAACGCTTTAGCACGTGGCCCATCGAGCGCGTAGCGATATATGCGCGTTTTTTTGCCATTTTTTTTCTCGACGGAGTTCATGTAAAACTTGATGGGGCAGTCGAATGATACATCCGTGACGAGACGTGGCGCCTGTAAGGGAATGTTCGATCAGGAATTCGACTCATGGGGGCAAGATCATCTAGTTTTCGGTGTCAGAGGCTTTAGAAGGGAAGTGGGTGAAATTATCGCATGATCGCTCGCTCGCGATGAATGCTGAATTTTCGGTCGCTTTCTGCCGGTATAGAAAATTCACGCCTCAGATAATCCCTATCAAACGCCTTCAATGTCGACGGCTAGACTACTCGGTCGGCGATAACAGCGCCCAGGACCTCAAGTGTTGAAGGGGCGATGGAAACCTGAGCTAAGTCGACGAAAAAGAGCGGAAGCTGGATCCCCGATACAAGGCTCCGATATCGATACGAATGATAGGGGAATCAATGAAATTCTGGTCAAGTTCAGCTCCGCTATAAATAGCCTCGCATTCAGCCTTTGCTGAGCGTAGCTTTCGGCGTGCGATGCGCTCTTTGTCCCCTCCGAAAATATTGTTCCAAGACCCGACGTGAGAAAGTTTGGGGATCGGATATCGCACAGGAACACGTTGGACGATCTTGTTCACGAATTCTAATCAGACTGCCGACGCATCCAGCGAGGTCTGGCCGTCGTGTGTCGCGGTCGGCGTGAAGTGAGTCCTTATCTAACGGGATTGAGACAATTTTCGATACGAGCCTGTTCGAAATGAAAAATCGGCTCGGTGCATACGAGCGGAAAATGCTTGCGACCGCTCCGTTTCTTGGAGCGTTTGACTTTGAAGTTAATTGGAAGTAGGTAAATCTCTTGTTTGGATCGTGGAATCAAGGTCGATGGATCACCGTTGGTAGTGTTTGTTGGTTTTCACATTCATCACATGGATGGAGAGTTGACATGATTCTCGGCCAGGACAGTCGAACCCATAAGCTCGACACTGAGCCTTTCGGTCTGCGAGACGGAAGTCGATCGATAGGTTGATGGCTCACGACTCCCGATTTCGTTTAGGGAAGTGAGAGAAGCCAGAATAATAGTATAAATTGGAATGCTGATCTTATCAATGGGCAAACACAGCTTTCGCGCCGAAGCCATTCGACGGCTCAGAATGATATGATTCCTCAAGCGGTACCAATAGCTTGTCAAGGGTTTATCACTTTAATTCTGAATGGTTTCGCAACGCTCAGCGTGCTTTATCTAGGAATCTAGGTGTGTACCCCGAACACGGAATTGCTTCCGCCGAGCATTGTCGCATCTGTCCACAGAATTCACTTAGAATCGATCAGTTCAGATTTAATTCTCCGACATCTCTTCCTTAGAATTTCTCCCGCATCGCCACCGAGCGAATTCCCGATGGAGGAGCATCACCAAAGCTCGCCAGCTGATTGGGATCTCTCCAGAAACTTCTGACCAAGAGCGACATGTAGGTTTCGCTCTCGTCAGGGTAAGGACCTTTCGGGCTCGTCCGCGCGGTTAGATGAGGGGAACGACGTCGACACTGACTCTCTGTTCAAGATACACTCGCGGTGTGAGGTATGCTCGGCGTGAGAGTAGACTACCGAACGAATTCTTCTCCCTTTTTGTCCCAAAATTCTCTCCCGGAAAATAGAGGAAGGCTTGCACGGTCGGTAGAGAGAGAGGAAAATCATGAAAACAACAAGACCATCCATCGAAATTTCCGAAAGACCTTACAATCGCCTGGGATGCGTGCAGGGACCAATAGAGAGCAAGCGATGAATGTGTTCACATACGACACAAGCGGAAAAAGATCAACAAATCGTCGGAGCCTGTGATTGGATCGCTCAAAGCGAATGATTTATGCGATCCTCAATCCGTACCGACAAAGGTCGATGCGAGAAAGAAAATCGTCTAGACATTTGCTATTGAAAACCGATTTCTCTGATGACCCTGTGCCAGAAAAACATACTCGTCGCCTTCCGAGCGATCGATTTTGAATTCGTTAATGTGTGTATCTCATACTGTTCGCAGCAAGGGAATTTGAGATGAATGAAGAATAATTGAGCGACGAGAAATAACGATTGAACGTTTCGTCAGTGTCAGCAAAAAATCATGATCCGCCTTCCTCGAATGTTGGTCACCTGGCCGATAAAGCCCTACCCGAAGCAGTCGATTCTACCGTGTTAATCGCCTAATTTCATTTCCCATCCATACATCATCTAACCAATCAATCGCCTGAAAGAGCCTTCAATCGACGAATAATCATAGCGACCGATAGGATAATCGTGTCTAATGTACACAGACACTGAGTCTCAACGAAGGCCATTGATCGATTCCTGCCATGCGGTAAGTGATGCCGCTTAAATGGTCAGACCAAATCAGAAATGTGCCGCTTTCTAATAGAGGGAGGGGCATTTTCTGGATGATAATATCTTTGCGACGAGATTTCGCTACCGAGTGCTACGATGGGGATATATCTCATTCATTTTAGAAGGGTCCTCGATAGAGGTGATTGACCGAGGAGCAGATGTCCAGAATAGAGGCACGTTTCGCTTCGCCAAACGACGGAAACCCGAACTAGAGCAGCGTGACATTCACTCAAGGGAGACACTCTCGTGCGAGTTCGTGCTCGTGAGACGTTCATAGTCGTCGCGCCGAGGCAGCGCAGCCTTTCATCAGGCGGATTCGTACGAGCCCATCAGTTGGGATTCGACTTTCTTGCGTGAGCAAACGGTGGAGGAAGGCCGGATTGCACAGAAACTGAGGAAGGTTCCAGCGAGACAAAGTTGAGGCACGCCACGGCAAAAATGTCACAGCAAGAGCTGCCGAATGAGAGAGCTTGGCGCTTCCATTTGACTGCGGACGGGGGAGTGCGTGAGCTCTCGAAGGACACAGATGCGATCTCAAGCGGGTCTGAGGCAGAGCCATCTCGTCATCTGATGAGATGGGATCCAGAATCTCTATGCTACCGAGCGGTTGTCGAACTACTATTGTCATCAGAATAAGCATGGGTCACTCACTTTTTGGAAGACGGCATCGTAGCCGGCGTTGTGCTCGTCGTCGGTGACGTATTGGTGGTAAATACTGTAGGCGTCTTTATTATTTATCCCGAACAGGTGTCGAAGAGCCAAACGCAGCGCGATGTCTGCACCGGAATTCCTGGCGAGATCCTCGATACCTTGGGAAGACAGAGGCTCTCGTTCAGAAAACACGCCTCTCACGAATATGATGTGTCCCGTCCCATTTTATATGGGTCCGAGGCCGAGAGAAGCTCGGGTGTAATTGCAATTCTGTTCGATCCAGGCACTGTATACGATGAATTATTCGATAACTCCGACCAGAAAATAAGCCTGAGCGGGTTCGAGTCAGAGATGCTAATCCCGATAAAACAGAAGCGTTGCTCGAGCAGCCCGTTCTGAGCTCGGATCCACTGATAATGATTCTGTGAACTATCTACTTACTTGCGTCTAGACCCATGACTTGTTTGACGATGAGTTCGCCGTCGGCGGCCGTTGATCCCAACATGATATCCTGAAACGAACGATTCTCCCATGAATTTCAGGGACATGATTTATTTTCCGGAGTTCCTGACGGGATTCGCGAGGTATGTCAGGTCCCTCTAGCTGTGTCCGTACCGTCCGAGTTTCGATATTGCGATCCGAAACGATTGAGCCAAAAATGACGCAGCCCTCCTGCTTTCTCGACAAGGCTTGTCAGTGCTTTGTGTTCGTTTGTGTATGTTCCCGTGTGATTGTCGTTGCCATCGCCGTAGTTGTCAACAGTCGGTTGCGTACGAGTCAGGTGAAAAATTAAGTGGGACGTGAATTTTATGATCAGTAACATTACTTAACATAAACGGCGATACGCCTTGACCTAGACGGCGGCGGCGTTGTTGAAGCGAACGACTGCCGCGCGTCTTCGAAATGTTCGAAGATTCTGTTGAGAGAATGCAGGGTCAAATATCCGCTTGTTGTTCCTTACGCGCTCGTTTCGTAACGTACGAGCCACGCCAGTGACAACACAGCGAATCGAAACGCCAACGCCGCCAGATTTTTTGTACCAGAATGTCTAAGTTGGTCGGAGGATCGAGCACGAGACAAAGGGAAAGAAATTGAAGCTCGTTACGAGCGCTGCGTCGATAGCCACTCATATCCGAAACCCATTCGCCTTGATTGCTCCAGCGATCATGCTCTGAAGTCGAATGTGCTCTCCAGTTCCGTCCAACTACCTCTTCCTTTGTCCATCCGTCGGCGACTCGATCCACGTCGACCTTATTGACGGGTGGCTTTCCCTGGATTTCGCATTACCCAGGCCGGAAAAGTGTGAGTCACATCAATCAATACCAGGGAGAGGTAAGGGACATGGAATTGGAATTTCATTGCTTATTGTAAACTGATCGAAGACCTAATCGTCGGCGTTGGCATCCGAGACCCGAGGCAGTGTGCCGAAACTTTCGTCGGAAATCTCTGAGCGCAGCGGCCGCTCGTCTCGGCGTATTCGGACCTTGAGCTTCCAACAACAGAAATTCATCGCATCCACGGAAGGTAACGTCACGAGTCGGCGCGCAGTCGATTTTTCTTCCACCCTCCACGGACCACAGTGGAATGACATCCTCGGGACTTTCGCTCGGAGAGTAGGGAAAACCGGGGCGTTCTGCTCCGCTTGATGTCCTGCCGAAAAACGGGTTCCCGAGGGAGATCCCATTCAAATCTCTCTTCAAGATACTCTCCTCATTAACCCAATCGGAGCTCTCCATATTCCTCGCTGATTTCACTCGATCTCGAATAATTGAAGTTGCCCGCAAATGGACGCATTCTGAGTGCGCGTCGTCTATGCCACATCTCCATGTGGTGCGGGGGGGAAGGGGGGGGGCGCTTCGGCATCATTGCTGACGAGGCCGACCGATAGCGAAAAAAAACCTCGGATCCAGACCTCCAGACAACACATGCCACACTGAGTGACGCTGACGGTCTGTGTGACATCTCCGAAGCGACCAAAACGATCTGGCGCTCCTCGGCCCGCCCGTTCCCCGTCTCACCGGCTACTGTTCGCAATTCGAAAACTTCGGTCAGTGGTATCATCTTTGTTGTCCGTGTCCGTGTCTGGCAGCGGGCGGTCTCTCAGCCCCGCGCTGGTTTTCTCTTCGCGTGAACATGAAGCCGCAGAAGTTCGCCCACCTGGGAGACGGGGAAGGGCTGGACCGGTATCACCAGCCGACTTGTTGTGTTAGCAGATTGTGGGAATCTTTCACGTTATTTTTTCATTGTTTTTCCGTCATTCACGTCATCAAGCCATAGTAAACAACACATTAACAACATAGATGCGTCCGGAGTGAATTTGAGAGGAAAACTGGATAATCTGCTACATGACGAAATACCCTAGTCCTAAAATTAATCTACCGATCCAACTTTCGGCCAAATATTCAGGTTTCCGCTAATGAGCGGAAAATCGAGGACCGCCTCAATTAGCGTATTGATGGAAAGATGGAAACAGTCGAGTCTGATCGCTCGGGAATTTTTCCCGTCCCCGATCCGCCGACCGGATACACTTTCGATGCGGGTCCTTCAAGAAAGAGGATAACATCGCGACAAACACTGCTCCATATGCCTCAAGTACACAGAGCTGCTCCTCAGCCTTGAGAAAATATCGGGAACATCCAACACAAGCGACATCTGCCTCGTCATCAGATCCGCTGATTTTTTCGAGCGTTTTTACGGATTCGTAATTTTTGGCGATGTGATAATTTCCTCCTCAATATGACAGCATGACTGCAAAGCCAAGGCGAGGGGGAAAAGACGCAACCCGACTTCCGAGAACATTCGCCGTATCCTGATCAATTATCCGGATACAGAAATTTCAATCGCTGCGGAAATCCGCATTAAGTGAATGAGTTGAGCTCATCTCCAACGACGTCAGCGCTCTGAGCGATTCCACCTTCCGAGCATTCTTTCCGGCTCGGAGAAATGCGCGGCGGGCATTCTTGCATTGGCATCGATCGAGTTGAGCAGTTTCCACGCGCGATAAATCGACACACTGTGCATCATGAATTAGGGAATATGCTCATCAGAAAATCGGCGGGGCTGTTTTTCTGGAAGCTCTTAACGGAATCTTCTCGCTTCCGACACGCGAAGCCTCAAGCTGCTACCGTTGCCACCGCTCGCTCGGCTGCTTTTTTCCCATCCGCGCGCAGTGTCATGACGGGTAAAGCTTTTGAATATTTACTGACATCGCTTCCGTTCCGAAGTTTTGCTTCCGTTTAATTCTCCGTTCGACCAAGGATCATCGGTCGGTCGTCGGAGCTAGTTTCAATGTCAAGATGCTTCGGGTATCTTCACGCCGCTATGATTCTCTGATATTTGGCCGTATTAGTGAATCAGCATCTCATTTGTATGCGAGCGTCCGTTCACATCCGGCTGTCTCGATGTTCCCCGGACGAGCCTCGCGATAAACATGACTGTGTACCTCGTATTCGATGCATATCGGCACGAGAGTTATGACCCGTCCGCATCTCTTCGGGGGCAGATGAGATCGGGGATATAAGTCCATCATCCACATGTCCTTCTGAAGGTACTCGTCCTTATTCCCGAGGATCGTTATGGTCGATGCTCCTGGAGACACGCGTGCCCACTCGGAGACTTCCTTCAAGATCCCCGCCCGTCGCATTTCGGAAGTTTTGGCTGCTCCGCATCAAAGTGATTCCCGCGGACGGCGCCGACGGCTGATTTCATGGCTGCGATACCGTCGTGTGAGTGACTTCGAGCTTACTGATAGCGACAAGCAGTCGACGGTGAATCATCACTAATAAAGCGGATGACTGACAAGCCGAATAGCGGAATGAATGACAGAATTCGCGAGTCGTTAGGTCTGTCATTCTGAAGCAGAGCTAACACTTCTGCAAACTCATTGAGGTTATTCTGCGTGGGGTTCCACCGTGAGTTGACATGTCGTCGCTGTGGATGTGCGCGGCATCGTCCTTCGTGTTGTTATGAAAGCGAAGCTGTTCGCTCTACAACATTGTACCTTGCGCAAGCAGCATCCGATCCTGCGCGCGAAAAAGCGTTCGTCTACATCCAAAACGCCTTTCGACGGACCGATCGTACGGTCCTCGGATTCTGACACCGTGGAGCAGCCCTCGGCATTGCGGCTCGGGTTATCCTATCCGCGCACCGGAGTCGAGAGGGCTCTGCGATGGCCAAACAAGTGCGCGTAATTTTTTCTGGACCGATAGCGGAGCTAATTCTCTGAGACAAAAATTCTGAATTACATAAAGCGATCTGGAATTAGTTTTATCATCATCTGTCAATGCTAGACTTCCAATGATTATCCTCGGTTCGTTTGTGGTTCTCAGGTGAGAAAATACGTCGCCGAGATCGGTGAGATCGATTGTTTGGCGGCGATAGTACCTAGTACGAGCTTTGAGCGAGAGTTCCCTGTTTCCGCCGATGATGCTTGCGAAGAACAGAATTCGGGATTCGGGACTAATGGGGGATCTGGGAAAAATTCCTCGCAGAATGACAGCGACTGACCGGGCGTGGAGCCTCGACGTCCATTGCACCCACGCCACCGAATCTTTCGGGTTTTGAAAAGAACAGAATCGCGTTGATTACGGCTACCGGAGATCGCGTAATTACTGCAAGAACGTTGCGCCGCTCGCCTTGATACAACCACCAGCAGAGAGATTACCTTGCTCTTCTGGTGCGGACCCTGGCCATGGCATGAACCCCTCGCAAATAGATCGAGACAAATGCACAGAAAACACATTCCGGTATTCGCGCGTAACGACCGAAGCACCCGTTCCATTAGAGAAAACAGAAATACCGCTATCGGAAAAATTCAGTAATTGAAAGTTATTCAAGAACGAATCGGCGACGGTCTGTGGTGATAAGAGACACGGAAAAAATTAATCGGAATTCATCCGCGATTTTCTGCCACAAATCCCTGATACATTTCACCTATGTAGGTACAGTTCCAGAAATCGAATCCTACAGGCAGCTCCAATAGGGACACATTTTAAGCGCGGCAGAGTGGACGCTCCACCTGAATTGCGGAAGCTGACTTTTGACCTCAACTGGACGTAATGCGCGAGGCCGTCTACAGGGCAACGAAAACTCCGCCCTGTGCTAGGGTGTCGGTTGCATCTGGTTGTGCCTTTTTCATGTAGATATGCGAAAGCACACCGAAGAGCGCGGAATTCAACAATGAGGCAGATCATCCACCCGATTGGGTCACCGGCGGCCTCAATCACTCAATCAGAAGCCGACGTATCGCTCCCCTCCATCACGGAATCCGGCACAGATTCACCCACGTCCGACCACCGGGGATGACTCAATGTAGAAACGATTAAGCTCTCCAGGTTTAGCGAAACGCGTTCCTTATATAATACGCGACCTCGCCTTCCGCACAATTCGAGACGGATCGACTTTGCCGTGAAGCAGCGTCGATGACCACCGCGAAGAAGCCCACGACGAAGACCAGAAATAACGTAGGGTCCGAGCCGTGGGCAACCGTCCGGGTCATTAGCTTTCACTCATTGTGAACGACAAAGATCTTTACCACCGTCAGGGGCGGGAAAGAATGAGACAGAGAACCGTCGTCGGGGGGGGGGGGGGAGACGTCACGGAGAAGACTCATACCCATCCACCTCACTGAGCTCAGTCTTCTCCGGACCTGGGGAAGCTTCGATGGAATGCGTCCGACAAAATATTCATAGCCTGAAGCGCACTTAGTATTTTCACATAAGATATGTGATAGACTAGAATCTTCGATACGGCGCGCCCCCGAGGAAGCAACTCCTCCTCCCCCATACCCCATACCGCCGGAAGCTGCCCGCGCCGAGCGGAGAGCACGATTTTATGCGAATTTCATGCGCTCGGTCGTTTTTCGGCAGGGGAGCGTCATTCGGTAGGCTGTCATAGATCACGTGACCGCCTCTGCAAACACGGGGAGAAATTTCTGATTTTCTCATTCTCCCGTCGGCGAATGGCGGGGAGAATCAGAAACGAATACTAAAGGACCGATCGTCGTTCGAACGAAGCCCGGCCAGCGCGGTTGCGTGATGGAGGTACAAGGGGCGTAGAGCTGTCTTCGTTACCATACACGATTCGGTGGCTGAATTTCCATGAAGTCTGTATGCACAGAATCTTCTTCCGATGACGTATGCTCGCCTCGCTGTATGTATCGCTCCATCGATTCCTTCTTCGCATTAATGACGATGAGCTGCGCTAGACGAACAAGCTCTCATGGAAAATCGGAGTCTCCGACAGTTTTTCCACGGCTGGAGGAAAAACAACCGACCAACAATCAACCAATCCGGAGATCGGTCGGTCTGGCGACCGACGGACCGATCACGACGTATCCACGTCATCGGAAGCCCACAAAATCTTTGCCACCATTGTTTCTAATATTTTTTGGCGCCGGACACGTGAACAACGAAAAAAGCACGTACTTGATGAGCAAGCTCAGCAACATAATGCCTCAATCGGTTTTTTGAGGATTTCCTGCGGGAAGCGAGGGACGGCTCGCCCACACTGCCCACTTGTTTTCCCATCGCAGATTCGCTGGAGTCTCACAAGTCACAAGAACCCAGCGGGACTTTGGAGATCTTCGGTCCCCGCGGTGCTAACAGGGTGAAGTTTCCGCCAAGTCGCGAGCCCTCCGAGTGGATGAAGAAAGTTCTGCTCGACCTCTGCGGAGACTCGTCTCAAAGGACTGCCGCCAATGCTGGTTGCTGGCTCTCGCTAATCGAGTATCTCCTCAATGAGGATATCTCTCCCTGGCTCGGGGCCAGTCTTCGGTCCCCTCATCACCACCTAATCCGTCTTTGCAAAGTCCGTCGCTGTTCTTATCCGGCTCGAAGTCCGGCTCTACTCTCGCCACGCCCGGCCTCCTTTCTCTGACCTCAAGATTCATCTGTCTCCACTCGATCCTTCAACCTGAATCCGATTCCGTTAGATTGGAAGGATATCACACAGCGGTTGGCATGGGGTTCACCCAAGGAAGTCGGGAACCCTCCGAAGACGTTTTGTCGATGGAATGAGTAATATCTGTGATCGCCATGCCCACCCCTAATGCGCGTCAACTCCAAGTCTACCCTCCGGCGTCAGCTTCGGAGTCACCATTCGTCTTCCTCGTTCTGTCAAGTAGAGTCGTGGATGCGTGATCGATATGATTGACGTATTGCCCACGCGAGTCCCGTCGCTCCAAAAGCTCCTCGGACCCGGGGATCAGCGACAGATGAAGGTCGTTTGCATCTTTTGACGAACTCTCCGAGGGAAGGCGGATGGAAGTATCGGCAAAGAGAACTGCGGGGAGCTCTTCCCGGAACGAAGAAAACTCTCTCCGATTCCCAATGTTCCCGACCCGAAGACATGATAAGCACGAGGAAAAGTCCTGAGAATAGACAGTGCCAACCCCACTGTGATATGCTGAGAATTAAGTCAGCTCCAAGATCTTAAGAGCTGAAAGTCAAGTTCAGCATAAAAATCATGAGCCTTTGTTCGACGGCGCCATTATTTTCGTTGCTTTTGTTGAAGAGCTTCGGCTGACAAGGCTTGGAACGTAGACTTTCCTTGTCTTCACATGTCGAAAACAGAGAGCGCACAGAATTTTGCCGGAAAGTTAGTCACTCGAGGAAACCAGCACCCCGATCTTCCCATTCGACAGAGAGCATCCAAAAAAAGAACAGTTTTCCCCATGCGATGTTCGATCCTCGACCGCGTCATCAACCGCGACAAGCGTGACAAGCCAGACGGCTTGGGGATAGAGCCGGAAGGCCCAGACGAAAAATCTCGACACCCTGCGGTGCGATAAGAGTCCGGAATTGACATCGTTTCCCGAGGCGATGGCCAGTGATCGACGACCTTGATCCCCTCCGAGGTCATGATCTCGCGGAGTTGCTTTTTCAAAGAACAGAATTTTCCTACGCAGCATAGACCTGAGATCAGATTTGTCGAGATGACAGACCCTCACCGACGTTCAAATAAGGACGGATATCGCACAAGAATCTAACTCACCTCGACGTTGTACTGAAGTTCCGAGGGTCGTTTGAGGCTTCCCGCGATGATTTCGCCGTCGAATCCGGGCCCGAAAGCCAGGGAATCGGCTCCACTCAATTTTTTCATCTGTCCGAGCAGGGTCTCCTTGTCGAGTGTCTTGAGACACTTAGCCATCTGATCGTACTGCTCGCCTATCGTGAGATTCCCATCGAAACAATCGAGGAAATTAGAGATCGTGAAGAGCAGCGTCTGACCGTTAGCCTCACTGAAAAACGCCAAGGTGCTCGCGGCACCGCTCAGCATCATCGCTCGTCGGAAGAGCCCTTTACTCGCCGGTGACGAGGTGTGAACCGAGGTGGAAATCGCTCCCGCACTTTGGCCCGCGAGGGTTATCAGGTCCGGATCGCCCCCGAAAGCCTTGGCGTTTCTCTTGACGAACTTCATGGCCATGAGCTGATCGAAGAGTCCCGCGTTTCCTGGTGCGGTCTCGGTGGTGGAATTCATGAAGCCAAACATGTTGACTCTGTACGAGGGGATCGCGAGAACGGATTCAGTCTCCGCGGCGAACTCGACCCCGTCGTAGAGACCGAGATTGTTATCTCCCCATTGAAAGAAGCCTCCGTACAGATAAACCATGACCGGTTTGAGTTTTTCGGTAGACTCGGCAGAGGCGAAGATATTCATGTAGAGGCAGTCCTCATCGTTGAAGGTGTTCTCGAGTACGATACCGGGAAGTTTCATTGGGGTTTGGGGGCACATCGGTTTTTTCTCCAGGGCGTCGATTTCCTTGTCGGATGGCTCCAGAGGTTCAGGACGTTTGAACCGGAGGTCTCCCAGAGGTGGCTTCGCGAACGGAACCCCGATGAAGACGTTGATGTCTTTGCCTTCCATGGAACGTACACGATATCCTTTCAGCGTTCCGACGTCGGTTTTCACTGTGACATGTTCCTGGGCCAGAGTTGCCTGCTGGGAAGCCAACAGTACAACGAACGCCACAGACACTGAGAGTGACCACATCTTCACTGCGCTAGGGAGCTCTCAGTGAGTGGATAAGAAACCGACTGAACGACTGTGCGTCCGGATGGCTGACATTTGCTACCGCGCCGTCCGAGTCAACCTTGGCGAGAGGCTTCTTCTCACCCACAGAACACGAAGGAACAGTTCAGACAAATTCGCGCACGCTTGCTTTATTTTAGTCTCGCTGTTTTCTTCTGTAGTGAGTCTTTCGGGAAGGCTTCGATGTAGCCACGCGCATACCCCATGGGCTTAGAGGCCTCGATCGTCGCGACCTGGGCGCACTCACGGAACTCTAATGTGGGAAGGGTGGCTCGAGCCCGACGGGGGCTTGGCCACGGGCAGGGTTGACGTGCGGCTCGCGCACCCCGAGATGGACTGAGTGATCGCGAGTCGGAGCTAGGTTAAGCTCGATTCCTTTTCTTGACCGACCGGTACTTTATTCGCACTGAGCACCAAAGATACACTTTCGCAGAACAAAAATCTCTCCGAGCGTCTCTCAAAGAAGTTTCGGAGAGTCAAAGAGTGATACGAGACGGTCGCGCCCGAAGACTAACCCCGGTTCCCTGTATGATTCATTAAGACACTCTCTCGGACCGGGCCTAGCGTCTATTGAAGTCGAGCGGGGCTCGCACGTCTGTAAGATTGAATTGTCTCAAATGACCAGCTCTTGAGATCAAAAGTAAATCTTTATCAAATCGGCTCTAGGATCGACCTATCGAGAATCCAGGGGCCCGGGATTACTGATCGAGGGGCGACGAGCATTTTCTCGACCAGACATTGGTGCTCTGACTCATGCTCAAGAAGACAATAATTTCCCTCATCGCTGATCAGCAGTCCGTCGGTCTCAAGTCATGGAGATGACATGGCGAAATAGAGGTTAGAATCCACCCGTCTTGGAGGGTACCACCCAATGGTCTGAGCTATTAATTCTGAGAGAAACCGACTCTAGTTTGGTCGAGTGATGAGATCCGCATTTCGGATACGCGTCTTGCGAGAGACAGCGCGTTGGAATATTAGCCGTAATATTCGATACGACCCCGGATAGCACCAGTGATTCATGAAAGAAGGAAGAGCTGTTCATCAGAGTCAAGTGATAGTTTTCCTCGATAAGTGTATGCGGAAAGTAGGTTTCCTTCCTCGGCGATAAAAAATCTTCGTTGGGGAAATGTTTAGAGATCAATCACGCGAACGGGTTGAAGAAAGAATCGCTCTGGATGCTGCATGATGACACGGTCAGGCTTAATGATGAGTCCACCGCTGTTTCCTCAGCTTGCTTCGGAGCTTGGCATCTTGTGTTTGCGCGAAAGGATGTGTAGGGAATCAACGTAGGTCAATCTCCCCATTGCTGTCTTCTGAAGAAGCATCAGATCCAGCTGAATTAAGATTCACAACCGATCGGAAGAGAATTTCTAAAACCATTTCTCGTACGAAGTGATACCAATCCAAATATCAGCTCCAAGCTCAAAACGTATACAGTCGATGACCTTGCCAGCTCTTCGAGGTCTCTGCGATGTGATGACCGAGGTCATCGGATACCGTGTGGTAGATCGTAATTCAGTTTCGTCAGAGAATCATCGAACCTGCAGAAAACAGTCGAGATCGTCTCCTCTATTTGAAGCGCGCTCTGATGCCCCCGGCGTTCGCTGCTAGACCCGCATCGATCTTTATCTGCGGCGATTCCCAGAATCAGAAGAGATCTTGAGCTCGCGCTCGAGAAGCGGCACAGCAGAAGCTCCAAATCTCAAAATAATAATCGAAGCAAGCCAAGCGAGTAACATTTTCAAAAACTCAAGTTCCGGGTCGGAAACCCCCCGAAACTACCACGGTTATCTGGAGAAGAGCCCGGAGACGGAACAACATTTCAATTTTCCGACGTTCTGAAAAGATTCTGTCGAGGCTATATTGAATTTCAGTATCGAGCGGTACCGCATGGCTCCTTAGAGTCGCTAGTTCAGCTCGAAATCACCGCGGCTTTCCATTGTCGTCAACTTCTTGAATTGCTCGCTTGAGAATGATAGGAAACTCCCCTCGGTCTCTCTCTGGCGATTTCCGCGGATTCGATCGGTTCCCAAGACAGGAATATAATCAATCATTCACAACGTTTCCTCGTGAGGAGACAGTGGAAACAACATCCCGACTGTGCTCTTCACTTCAGTGACGCCGCCGGAGTCGGATAGGCTCCGATTTCCGATTATCCCAGACTCGCGACTGATCGACGGCAGACCTGTTTTCTGCGAAATACGGAGAAATTCAGCGGTTCCCGCAAACTTGGAAGAAATTCAGCGTTTCCCGCGAACTGCGATCGGATTCCCACAGTCTCGACCTTTGCTCCCCGCGAAACACATCCAGCCCTACTCATGTGGTCATCATGTTCCTATACGTTCATGAATTGAATGAATATATGTCAGCAGGGCCTGTTGAACAGGCTCGTGTCTTATACTTCGACACGAAATATATAATGTGGAATCGGGTTTCTGCCTCGGAGCCATGGATCTCTGCTCTTGATTCCGAATGAATTGTTTGTACGGCTGGATGTTTTAAAGATTCGCGAGCATCGATCTCGAGCACGCCAGGACCAGCTCGAAAATTGGGCAGTTATTGGACTAGATTGGAGGTCCATATTTCAGCTTCTGTATTCCTCGGAACGTTTGTTCTGGATGACCCACGCGCCCACGGTACATGCCCAGCGATTATGATGATGGAGCCTAAGCCGCTCATTGACGCCGAATAGCACGAGTTTGCGCTGCCTCGGAATGCGAAGAGAGAATTATCGGAGCCGCGAAGAGAGAATTATCGGATAAGTCTGTCATGGAAGATTCGAAATCCGTGACGGGAGCTTACTATCAAACAGGGGCGCTCGGCGAAATCTCTCGGCAAATGGCGGGTGTGCATCCGTCAGTCCGGCGGGTCTCCACTCTTGATCGGAAATTTCGCGGGAGCCGACTCTGCGAAGAACTCGCGTGCAGCGTACATCTTATCCATCCCGTTCCTCGTCTACGACAGAACTCATCTTCGCTAAACATCGTGAATGAAATCGAACGATAGACTCGATCCCGTCTGCGGTCGGTAGATTCTTCCCATCGGACGGAGGGAACTCCAGAATGAACCGCATCCTAAGTTCGAGAAGCCGTTCGCGGATAGCATGCAATGCTGGCCTGAGAAGACGCTCGCGGGCCGCTTCAAGTGAGCTGGCGGCTTGCACTTCGACTACTGCGCGAATCCCGGGAAGTTGCGCGCCGAATTTCGAAATTCGTCTGCAGCTCCGTCCAAATATTATTGACAGTCATGCAGCGGCTGAAACACACATCTTCCTCACAGGACACGATAATCAGCTGATGTGCGCACCAGATTTCTACTTGAAATGAGAACATGGTCCTAAACTTGGGCTTCGGGAGTTTCCAATTGGAAAACGCCGCCCCCCAAGTCTTCGCCACAGTAAAGGATCGACCTGTCACGGCCGCCGAGCTGGACGACGCAATAGAAGACCCAATCGATGCCCGGTAAGTTTCCGCGAAACGTCCATCCCCATAAATTTTGTGGAGAAATTCAGCGGAAGGCTATCGCATCGTCGTGGGTCGAGACTCCCTTGAGCTCCCCTGAGATGGCAGTTCGGGCCACACATCGAAGTCTCGAGAGTTTCTACCCGTGGGCGAAAAAGTATACGAAATTCGTCGTTGTACGAAGATATTTATATTCCGACAAACTCATGAAAGTCGCGATCCTTCGCAGAGAGGTTTTCGACCTCATCCGCGACATAAATGATCCGGAACACCCCCTCACGCTGGAACAACTGAAAGTCGTCGCTGAAGAGCTCGTCACTGTCGATCCTGCAACCCGTGTGATAAAAGTCATGTTCACCCCGACAATCCCGCATTGTTCGATGGCCACTCTCATTGGACTATGCATCCGGGTGAGAGCATAAAACGGGTCGAATAGAGTCCGTGGTGGCTGATTTTGGGCCCCAAGGAGAATTAAGGTTATGGAAGGAAGCGTCCCCCATATGGGAACATATCTCTATGGCAATGATATCTCGATTTGCCGTGTCCTTGAACAATGATCCGTGCCGAATGATATGAACTGGATCTTTCCAGGTGAAGTTGATGCGATCCCTTCCCCGTGAATTCAAGATCGACCTGATGATAACCCCCGGAAAACACGATCAGGAGAGAGCCATCAATAAGCAGCTCCAAGACAAGGAGCGCGTTGCCGCTGCCTTGGAGAACCCCAATTTACTCTCGGTGGTTAACAAATGCATCGCGGAACCAGAATATTAGGTCTCTGTAGCCCGTCATAGGTGTCTCACAGCGGGCTTCCACGCACGAGATGAAACATTCATAATCCGCTCCATTTGTTATCGGTTCCGAATTTGTGATAAACTTGATGTTCTCCTCAATATCTAGTATTCATTGGCTCACATACTAATGTACAACTGGCTCGATCTCGATCGAGTGGCGTACATCGGGCCGCTCCCGGCTCGTATTCCTCCGCGATGAGGGCGAGGACTTCGCTGTACGGGGATGCGGGTATTCCACTTGAAGCACACAGACCGGATGAAGCCGCGGGCGAAGAGTCGTCTGAAACCCACCACTCTCATATACATTGTATGGCGACAGATGGAATTCGTAGATTGACACTTCAGGCTTTAGACGGAGGAATCGGTTTCATACGGCGACGGCAGCAGAGCTCAACATCGAGGAGCCTTCTCTCGCATCTGTACTCACCGGGTGTAGTCGAATCTTGCATCGGTGACACAAAGTTTTCCGCTGCTCCTCTGATATCTCGATTTTCCCCCCAGAGGCCTACATCGATGGATTTTGAGACGGTGGTGTTGCTGTCGAGCCCGTCGGGTATCGCCTGGACTAGTCTCCTTTGAGCCTCAAAAATGAGCTTCATATTTCGCGCTAATTCAACGTAGCCCTCGCTCATCTTCGTCAGCCCTTCCCTGAGCCGTATCACTTTACAGGCTCGATTTTCTCCACTGACTTGTCGTGCTTCGAATTCAGCGAGAGCTTCTTCTCTCTTGGTGTCAGAAAGTCTCGAGTTAAGCCCGATGAGCGTAGCCCTCTGCGATAAGGGGAAGAAATTCGGGAATGCTCCGTGGTGCTTATTTTATCGACTTCACAAAAATTAAGTTTGCGGTAGTATCTTACGCTGTGAGTTTCTCTGATTCCTCTCTCGATCCTGACTCGCGCCTGTTCAGCCTGGAGAGCCCTCGCTTTCACTGCCAGGAGCGACTTTTCGTCCTCGAGTATCCTCTCGAACTGCCCCCGAACAATCTCTAACGTTCCTGGAAACGTACGGAAATTAACCTGGTTCCGAAGGTTTGACGCGAATCCTGAGTTCAGAATCCAATCGATGAGCAATTTGTAAAGCCTACCGTGGAATTCCTTTTGAGAGTTTTCCCACTCGTCATTGAGCTGATTCAATCGTAAAATGACGTCTTGTATGATGGAGTTGCCGTCGGCGCGCGCCCAGTTCAGCATATCCCGAGCAACTGAGGATTGTGATCAAATGAATTTGTGAATGGAATCGGAGCATTATTCGCTTTCTGAGATAGTGTCGCCGACCGCATGCTTCGGACGCCGTGAGTCGCTTCTACCTGTCGGAGCAAAGTGCCGGAACTCACCGTGTCTCTGGGAAACGCGCCAATTTTTCAGTTCTGTCCTCACATCTCCTAAGCCAGAGATTACGAGGGCAAGATCAGAGTGCTCCTGGTTCATCAAGCGGATGCCGCCGCTGGAAGGGAAGGTTTAAACTCTCGACGACTCTTATCAGGAACCGCTGATTTTCCTCTGACTGAGAAGTATCCGTCGAGCTGGCTAAGTATCTTACCGGCGGATGGTTGTAGTTGCTCTTCCCATAGCACGCGGGAGTTCTGGAGTCAAATGGTCGATCGGCACGTCGGGTACTGGCTCTATATATCCGGAGGTAGAACGTGGCGGAGGCTTGCGATCCCGTATCTCGTGAGTTACGTGCTCTCTCCCTACATGAGATAAGCAGTCAGACTTCACTCGGCAGATCCTCGGCTTCGGAACTCACTCAGCCAGGAACGGGAATGGGCTTCAATATGAGATGATTCAAGCACATTCGTCATCCGACACCGCGAATCGAAAGTCTAATTCAAATGTCAACGTCATGTGAACTTCGATGCTAACATATTTATGGAGCCGCTCTCCCCAGCCCCCCCTGGATCGAGTCGACGTCTTCTCATGGTGAAGCGAGACACTTCTTTGGGAGAATGTTCAGTGTTCAGTCATTGATGGGGAGCGGGCTCGATTGTGATGTCGGATCCCGGACTTGAGGAACCGGTTGCGCACATTTTCGAGCCTCATGGCATGATGGATGAAATTCATCAGCTCGTGCCGCTACCAGAGATACGCTGCTGATATACATACACTATACTAATTCTCGGTCCCAGGCGCATCCGCCGGTGGACATGGGGAAAAAGCCGGACTGGGGGAGAACATGCGCTCGTCCAATGGGGATTCCCTTCCTGCTACTAGCGTGGCAGATTGCTTATCTGACGTCTCGATTCCGATCGGCTATCTCGGAACGGACTCTCGAAATACCCCGGTCCCTCCCGGAGGGTTCAAATCTCAGACTTTGAGTGTCTCTCGTGGAATCTTCCTCCGAATCGCCTCATGAGAAGTGCTGAGAGAATACAGAAAGTCCTCTCACGACTTCGCAAGGCCGATGTGAACAATCGATATCGCGAAAATCTGATCCGGGGGGGGGGGGGAAGGCAAGGAGCGTCGATAACATCAGACGGAACTTTGTTGATAACGTTGAAACAAACTCGCCGCTTCCTACGGAAATCCCGAAGCGTCCGATGACTGCGGGCGCTCGTACATCAGGGCATTCCCTCTAACTGGATTATGCCTCTTCATTGAAATAAATACGGGATGTGTAATTTCATTGGTTTTTTATATCACAGCAAGCATATTGTTGACTTCCCAAGTATACATATGTATTTTACAGTCCATTCGATCACTTTGACATTTTCATATCACTTCCGATCCCTTGCGTGGGCACTCCTACCGAAAAGCTTCCTCCAATTTTGCTTCCGGAGTTCCTCGCTTGATTCGATTCTTTTCCGCCTCGCTGTGATCCGAGCCGAGATTCGTGATTCCTGGCTTTTTTCATCGTCTTCCGCACCCGCAGTTCGCTCCCTCCTGGATTTCAGCATCATCTCCTGGTAGAGATCTTCAGGAATATCGAGGATTTCATGAATCTGCTCGAATTCAGGAGGTCTGTAAGAATGTTTTACCTCCCTGGTGAAAACCAATCGACTGATCCTAGCCCGCTGAATCAGATGATTCCCCAATTCATATACCGATATCGAAAATTCAATTTTATAGCTAGATCTATTGACTTACGAGTGTATCGTTTGTTCCTTGTGTCCAAGCCGCATGGAATTCAAGAACAGCATCTTGAGGCTCAGCTTGAAGCTCAGCAGAGCATAGAGTTGAAGGAGGCCGCTGCTGTTCAGTGCAAATATTGGTATACTGATCGGAAAGAAAGCTTCGCTCTCAGCGGCCAACACGAGCAAAGCCACGAGGTGTAGAAATTTCATCACGGAGCTGCGCAGGATCGAGCTTCCACGAAGCCTCTTCTGACTCGAGATCGGACGATGCTATGAGAACAGCGGCGAGGGCGCAAGACGAGGGATCTGCGGCGGCACGCTTCATTGAAGAAGCTCGAATGCGCTGCATGCTCATCATGTCTCGGATGAGGGCTTTGCGGACTTTCCGGCCTTGAACGCGGCATAGTGCATCACTCGAAATCGATCAAGGGAAGTCCAAATTCAGCGCGCACATCTCTAGATGGGTGAGGAACTTTCAGAAAGCACATGCGTGAAGTGCGATTGACCCCATCGCCAAATCACGATTGTCGGTCGAGAGTGAGAAAGAAAACGGGGATGGCTGACAACCTTGGCCGATCCTCCAAACCTGCAGAATTGATTCAGACGAATCTTCGGCTATTGATTCCCTCGGATCGTCGAGGATAGTTTTCCCTGAAACACCTCGAAATGAGATTGGCTCCTCATCGGAGACGTAGCCATCTTGATTGTTCACTTGTCGAGGAGCCGCGAAAACCGACAGCAGCTGACTGTCGGCCGAGGAAATCCAATCTGCTACTGCGAGATATAGGCTGATTGATATCTCTGATCCGATCAACCAATAATGGAGGAAGATTCTCGGAAACCAGGATATCGAATTAGGCCTCCCGCAGAGCAACCCTGAGAAGTCGACCGCGGGCGATTTCGATCGTTGCGAACCGAAGAAAGGAGTACGCCAGACGGTCCTCCGCGCAATCGCGGGATTGCCGCGCTCGCTAGAACGACGACTTTAGGAAAAAGATTCGCCCCGACGCGCAACCGATCTTTAAATATCAAGAGCCGTGACTTCGCTGAGTCTCCTCCATCCTGATGCAGAGTCTAGAATACGAACGGATCCGCAACTCGCCCGACCGATTGATAAAACCTGCACGCTCTTGTCGATATTCCCAAACATTTATGACCGCGTGAGGAGGCGGGAAGGGGGGGGTCACGACATGACTGAAGCTGAATTGTATCGCAGTAAGTATTTATATCATTCGATTCGACTCGTTATAAATATAATTGACTCTGAGATTTCCTTCCGTCGCGGTCATCTTGTTCCGTGCACGAATCCAGGCCTGATTGAAGGAGCTTGCGAGATAGCAACCAACTCGGACGAAAAAGACTGAGGACACAATTCTTTCTCACAGTTTTCCCATGAGAAGTGATCCGCCACTGATATCCAAGCTTGTTCGAGAAGTGTAACGAAGCTCGCGTATGAAGAGTCGTTCGTAAAACAGACTCGCTGCGCGCGTGTACCGAGTTTCTCCTTGTTCAGAAATGCCTTTTCCGCAGCAGTGTCGCATGGGATGATTAGCTCATCTTGCGGTCAGCAGTGCCCAACTCGAATCGAGAGCAGTACCCAGCCGAATTGAGGAGAACCCAGTGAGGAGACATGCATCGAAATCCGAAAGGCGGCTGTCCGGCGAACCTAAATAACGCAAAATTAAGTCAGTATGCGAATTTTGAAGGCTCGAATAGGTCCCAGAACGAGAGGAGACGACCTAGTGGATTATGTTATGGTTATGGTCATGGTCGCCGTATAATGACCCTCGCCCATGCCTACATTCTTCCCTTATACTCATGGGCGACCCTGATTCAGGGGCGAGTTTCCAAAGCGGATCTTCCGGGTTTCTTGTTCCCAGCTTCCGAGAGTCCGCTTTCCTCGCACTCTCCTTCATCTGGTGCCGCAGAAAGACCCAGTCTTTTGGCAATCTCTCTCGTCTAGAGGTGATGAGAACCGCATTTCATGATAATATGTGGGATGGTCTCAATTTATATTGCACACCTTGTACAATGTGGGTCAATCGCTTCGTACTTTGCGCGGCTCGCGTCGGTAGCATTCCCGCGCGGGCTGAAGCTAACAGTTAAACTCCTTCGACCCTTCGTATATAGTCCGTGTGCAGCGACGCCTCTCTCTTCACCCTCCTAGATACTGAGACTTGACTTCAATCCTACGGATTCCACCGGAGTCTTGTTCAGCTCCTCTATAATACGCTTCTTTACCTTATTCTTGGAAAGCGGAATTTTCGCACTCGGATCCTCCCGCTATACAAGGGGAATATGTGAGCATCCTAATGTGTCCTCCAGATACGTGATTTATTTTACGTGATACTTATTTCCGTAAGGGATTAAGGTTTTCCGGACGACTGCCCCAGCCCGGAAGAGGAAAATTCCCTCCGCGAAGGCCAGTCATCAGAGGATTTTCATTCAGTTGGAGTAACAATTAAAAAAGATGCCCCGAATCAAGATAGACTTATGGTATGGTTCGGTTACCATTTCATGCTGTTGCGCTCTCCCCCCGAGTTCTCGAATCATAATCGGATTCGGAGAGATAGCTTTTGAGCGTTCTCGGGGTATGAATATTTGACAGCTTTACAACATCATTTGCTGGGTACCACGAACAAGTCCTGAATCCTCGGTCAATGACTCTAGCGTTCCCCAGTCTAATTCGGCCGCACTTCTTCTGTCTTGTAAGACAGCATCGAACAGCATCTCTCAACATCATTCCTCGCATTGATCTTTGGGCTCGAATAGGCTGCTTTTGATACAGTCATCTCAAGCGCTGGACTTCCTCTCACATTTTACATCCGTGCTGTGTCTCCTCCTCTTCAGTTCTTCTCCTCCCAGAGTATAGTGCTGGGCACTCCGATCGAGGAGACCTGCGACGTCGAAGTAAGCCGGATGATCGGGATAGACATGAATGACTAGAGGTCTTTTCGATCCTAGAAGTAAAAAATGAAATCTCACGGAGTCGCACCAGCACATGATATCAGCCTGACCTAAATATTCCAGTTATGGACGTATTTCCGTCCTACTGAAATACCTCCAAAGATCGTTCTTGGACAAGTTCCGTCCGCTGGCGAGGAACTCGTTCTCGAATCGTCTCGCGCGACGTCCCTCGCCTCAGCTTCCGAAGGATCCGGGCGGCGGACGGAGCTCGAATTAGAGAGCTCTTGTGCTATATTGGTTATGTTCCGAGCTTGACCCTCGGTGTGGGGATGTTCGTCTTCTTTCTCGCGAGCGGCTTTCGTTCTGTTCTCATTAGCCTCCACTGGAATTCGGGAAGGGCGTGATGCTCGAAGCGCGTACATTTCCTTCGCTGGAGCCCATTCTTTCGATCGATCCACATATGTGTCGTTTATCGTCACTGTAGAGAAAATTGCCGGATTTTTATTTACTTCAAAATGAGGGTCCCGCATCTTACTCGAGAGACGCTCAGTTTTTCCGAACTCTGCGATCTCATTGGTCTATGGAAACCGATGGAATCATTACCGCTTCCATTCCAACACTCCACGAATTTCTCCTGAGCGGAAATCGCGTCCAATATCGGTAGTATTATTATGTGGAAGGACATCGGAATACAGCACGACACTTCAGCACTCGATGATTCCCGGAAAATTGAGAAGAGAGACTCCACGAAATATTGTTGCTTCTCGCGATCTTCGACGAGATTCACCACGGTGCAAGTTTCCTTGCGCGTCATTCCTATAGATTCATCCTCGACGATCCCGCTCAACGGCACCGGACCGAAGCGTCCTCTACGGGGCGACTCCTGTTTACGTTTTCTGCTTCCGGATTCCCTCGTACCGACACTCTTGGCCGGCTCTTCTGTTGCCTGCTGGCGAGAAAATGCCTCTGTCGGTATCGGAACAGGCTCATCCGTTCTCCGTACTGCTCGCGTCCGTCCGCTCCTCACCTGAGCTCTGCCTCTGAAGTTGCTCGAGTCGTCGAAATGATCGTTGAGTTTCCGCAACCACTCCCGGAAGGCATTCCTGACCGGCTGTTTGGTCGCCCAACAACGGTAGATGAAATACATAAGCTCCCCCAACTCTTCGATCCCGATTATGTCTTCAAGCCCGAAGGACTTGAGGACGTCATTGAATTTTTGGCGGCCGAGTTCCCCTCGGGGTCCGTCTGAAATGGGTCATGGATTGGATTGGATTTATTCGATTCTCTCAAATGCGCATATGATCCCTCTCTCTTCAGGGGTGAGCTGTGTTGCGCTCACAGATCTTTGATGAATTTGAGTTGCGATGATGGCGTGACAGCAGTCCGAGACAACTTCAGCGGAATACTTTCGACTCACCGTATTTATATGTGTGGCGGAGATCCTCTACAATGATTCTTTTGAATTCACACCGACTGTGAGATTTCATGAACCATATTGAGCCGCCGGTACAAGATTGCACTTGATCCTGGAGGACCTCCCAGAGTTTCAGGCACTGCACGGCCGTCAGACCAAATCTTCTTCGCCACACAGCTAATGCTGGCTGAACGATACCGATAGCCTTGGACATTGCCCGTACATCGTTTGCCAGTATTTTGAGGTTCGCGTCTGATATAAGCAACTCATCGATCCCGAGCTTCGAATTAAACGGGAGAGTTCCGTCAGTTTTTGGGGCTCTCCTCAATTCCCTCTGGCTCGATCTATCTGAGGGCTAAGCTTGTCAACTCCAAAGTGGGAATGTAGCCTGAATCATCGGACTCACGTCTGCGGCTGATGTCCTCAATTCACGTCGTGCGAGAGTTCGGGGATCCGGCATCCTGTTTACTGGCGGCGATTTCTTCTCTGAGCTTGGATTCTGGAACAGCAGTGGAACTTTTACTAGGTTGCGCTTGTGAGAGGATTCGAAACTGATCCGATGTGCAGTAGAGCGACGTCCAGGCTCATTATTTTCGCTTCACATATCGAAATTCAACTTCCCGGCACATGGATTGCATGTTCCGTCGGGACTAAGTTACCTGAGCGTTCGAAGAATTGTGCTTCCTCGACCGAGTAGAATGAAGGCTTGGGATGTGGATGGAATTGACAACTCACGACATGCATGTCTTCCTCAGTAATTCTCTGACTTCTTCCCGGAGTTCCCGGAGCGAGAATTCGGGACCCCTCCCTTCCCGATTGGAGCCCCATGAGAGGAGAATCCTAGAATCTATGCCTTCCGATAGCGCGTTAGATCGTGACACTCTGGGCTCCTCGTGAGGGCGTGTAGAAAATAGAAAGGATGCTTGACGCTCCGTCGGATACATAGGTAGCACCTCCGCAGGACCACGAGGTCGATGCTCGACTGGTATTGCTCTCGTAGTTGTATCTGTCGATCACCAGGGTGGGCCCAGTAACCTGCCGCCGGCTGAAGAAGTCCACTGCCATGCCGTCCGCGGCAGCAGCGGAATTCCTCCACCCGCCACTATGCCTCTTGTGTCGAGCCGGGAGTCGGGTCATGATCGGATCATGATCGGCTCAAGGAATTACAAGATGGGGGCGCAGTCCTCCCTCACAATCATCGTACGGTTATCCATTTATCTGAAGCTTCATATATTGGGATAATTGGCGTTTCGGACTACTTCGAGGTCCGATAATGCCGCCCCACGGAGACCGCCGCCCGCGGCGCGCAGCGAAGTGCACAGTTGCCCCTCCTATGTGCACGCGTCTAGGTCGGCTTAGTGGCGGAGTCCGCGATTTCAAGATTCGCTCCCGTTTCCCGAAACGGGACTTCCGAAAAGTAATTATAGCGCCTAATCTGCGCCTCCTGATCTCCCACGGAATACCGAGAAGGCTAAGCGGATGTGGAAAACGGATATGAAGGTAAGGAACTCCTGACGTCTGGAAGAGACGCAACCCTCCACTAATTGGAGATCATCATGCGGCGAACATCATGCGGTCAATGCATCGAGGGAGGGGCGGGTTGATGGCTGGGTCCTGCTTCAACATTGGAAGTATGGGATGTCGGAAGTCTTGAGTCAAGTTCTATTCTCGTCGCAAAGAGATCCCTATGCGTCAAGATTTAGGGAACGAATCGATTTGCAGTCCTGGCGCATCCCCTCAAGTGCGGAGTGATACCTGTGAGCCGCTGTGCGCTCTATACGAGATTCGGCACGAATATGCTCATTCCACGGGGCTTCTTTGCATCATTTCAAGTTCATTTATTGTTCATTGATTAGAAGGTAATATGTTGACATTTAAGGATAGCGAGTCCTTGGTTCACCTTGATCGTCATCGTCATCGCAGTCGTCGAAAACCTCGAGACGGCAATTTTCGCAACACTCTCCTGATATCAAATCTGATATTTAACGCATGCTCATTCTACAATTGGCTGAGCGCACTGATCGACTCACTGACTGACTGGCAGACTAACTGACTGATGGACGGCCGATCGTCCGGATTTCAATCAAGCTACCCACCAACGAATCAATCGATCGACCGTCGTCGAGTTTCAGGCCCGACCGATCGTCTAAAGATTCTCCCCTGAATGCCTCCTCAAATGGATGTCAATTCTCCTCAAATAGACTCAGTATTCTCTGAATTACTATATTTCTCATTATCAATAATAACCGGGAAGTTCTGACTAGACTCGATTATCTAAGCTAAACACACACACGATGAACGGAGTCTAAAACGGAAAGGTGCGATTTGACGCAGGGGGAAGATCAACATGAAGAAGATCGATGATCTTGTGAATGAAACGAATGAGTTGGGAGGGAGACGGAATCCAAGATCGCAACCAAAGGGAAGAGACGAGGTGGGACCCCAGAGGCAACGTCTGGGATCATCACACAGCGTATCGGAATCAATTCATGTGTTTGATCGACGGCTTTTCTGTTTTTCTGTCTGATGCATTTTTTCCGATTGGAAATAAGGCTTGCCACACGTCATCGAGTCCGTGCGGCATTTTCCCCTGATGGATGCTTGATTTCGGTTCAAATTGTGAGAGTCGAAGAGGATAGCGCATCCAGACACCAGGATAGACCCAGCAGAGCAATAGTATAGGAACAAGAATCTTAAGTCGTAGTTTGCACGGCGCCCACCTCCGACAACGGAAATCGGTAACATGGAATCAAATTTCTTCCAACCTCGGGAATCGATCCTCAGTTGATCGATTTGCGGATACAGATCAAATTCGTAAATTGAAGGAGGATGGGCGACGCGCGTTCTCGATTCTCACGGCTTCAAGATGACAATTAGACAGAAGCAGCAACACGTACAGTTTTGATTGGCGTCAATATATACCCGTAGACTCCACGTCAACGTACGCGAGTGGCCGGAGAGGAAGAAGGCCGGTCGGTCGGTCGTTCGAGGGCCGCAAAAGCTGCGCTCGAGATATCTTGGTGATCGAGATTGGTTGTTCAGCTATCGCCTATCGTCGACCTACCACTGCATTATGTAACTATTTACATTACGGTCATGATTTGCGACAAGACGCAACTTCGCGGATTCACGGTGTTGACGTCCGTAACGCGATCCATCGCGAAAACTCGGGAAAAAAGAGAATTTCGAGAATATGGACTGGCTACAAGTTTCGGCGATCGAGGAATGCTGATTGCACGCGAGCTCCTTCGCTTCATCTCCGTTTGTTTGTACTACAACTCGAGTAAAGTCAGTTGACTTCAAGCTTGTTGCGACCGTTCGTCAACGGACTGATTGAAGATATCGATGTTTTCCGTAGCGAAAGATCCGTTTCTGAACCTTCCGACTCCATGTGCTCGACGTCTTCGTCGTCAAGGTCGACGTGGTATTCGTCGGGCGTGATGGAACCCTGATCGTCGTCCGGGAAGGGGCCCGCGGTACTGCTCGCAGCATCGACTTCACTGTCGCTTCGCAACGAGGATGACCTGAAGAGACATAACCTATCGATTAGCGATCACCTTTTTCCGAGTAATGGACACGACAATTCGATCGAATGTGTTGATTTTCCCGGGAAGCAGAGCCCAGCGTGTCGCACGTGAAACCCACCTGGAGCTAGAGAGATCGAGAACGCCGTCGATTCCCGTACTGGAAGGCAATTTGTCGCTATCCTTCTTCTCCTCCTTTATGTCTGTGATGCCAGGATACGACGATTTCTTTGCACTCATGTCAAGAGGTTCGGTCTGCTCTGACTCCGGTGCGAGGTAGAGTTCTCGTTGCTGTTCGGCAGACAGGATTCTGACCGTGTGTTTGGGTTTCCTTCGGCTAACTTTTTCTCCGCTGGACACTAAACCTTGCGACGCTTGATTCTGGGACCGAGCCTGAGCTGCCTGCGCGTGTAAAAGTTGCAGATGCGCCGGGTGGGGCAACAGTTGAAGTGTTGGAGAGCTTGGTGTCGTGGATAAGGGTATCGGGGATTGGAATTGTCCTGCAAATCAGACAGTCCACCGTGAGAATTCAGAAGTTCAATCGGAAATTCGAGAACTCCAGCAGCGAATACGAGCAGACCCATGATGAGAAGAGCGAAGGCGAAAACTCCCACTCACTAAATAGCTCGGACGTGACCGAAATGTCCGTGCCCCGGAGCAGCTCGGAGAATTGAAGAGGAGTTGGGGTCGCTTCAAAACTAAGAGAAGGACTTTTGGAGGATATGACTGGCGAACCGTCATCTGGTGATGGCGGTGAGCCCAAGTCGTTGATGGACACCACTCTTTGGCCGTTCGGATCCTTGGGGCATTTGTGGTGCATAAGATGATGTCGCCTACGAAATCTACCCATACATAGATTACACGTAAACGGCTTTTCTCCTGAAAGTCGCGGTACTCGGTTAAGACTGGATACCGGAAGCGTCTTCGGTTTCAAGTGAAAGTTTATCCTCAACACAAGCAACACGGGTTGGAATGACAGATTCCCCGACGCATTCCTTTCTTGAATAGCCCAACGAGGTGAACTAGGAGGCGGCACGTCTGAATTACCTTTGTGAATGAGCATGTGGGCCTTGCGCTGGTTCGAATCGCTGAACCGCATCGTACACAGCTCACATGCGAATGGTTTCTCTCCCGTGTGCACTCGCAAATGTCGTCTGAGGTTGGCCACTTGCACAAACTGCCGGTCGCAGTGCGAGCAATGGTAAGGTTTCTCTCCCGTATGCAACCTGCGTCAAGGGGAGCGGAGTCTTAGTGTGCTACAAA
Source organism: Galendromus occidentalis (assembly GCF_000255335.2). NCBI lineage: Eukaryota > Metazoa > Arthropoda > Arachnida > Mesostigmata > Phytoseiidae > Galendromus > Galendromus occidentalis. The sequence continues at coordinate 1,537,081 of NW_003805517.1, read as the reverse complement.
AATGCTCCCGCGAAGGCTCGCTAGTTCCCCAGACCGAAACAAAGTTCCCTGAGAGAGTTGAGCTCGAAAATTAAGAATCGATTCCCTGGATGGGAAATCCAGAATGATTGAACTATTGGTTGACTTCGGGACCCCTTTGCAGAAGGAGAAAGGCGGGTGGAATCTTACCTCATATGCGTTTTGAGATGGTGGTCCCTTGTGAACCTTTTCTCGCACACCTTGCACTCGAAGGGCTTCTCACCCGTATGGGTTCGCTCGTGGTTCTGTAACACATGTTTGTAACCGAAAGACCGGTTACACACTCCACATTGAAACAACTTGTCCCGGTTGTTACCGCTCGCCGATCCTCCGTTCGTGGGGGAGGTGGTCGATGATCTGCCGTTACCTGTAATCGGGACATCAACTTCCTCAGTAAACACGCTCGTAGCGATCGTGGCAAGCGACGCACTCTGACATCCCATGTCTCGTGGACCCATCACGCCCCGGCCGAAGCCGGCTCGGCCTAGTTTTGCTGTTGTCATCATCAAATTTCAGCTTGAAAAACCTTCTTCAACCCCCATCAACAAAACCCCTTAACTCCCTCGATGTCCCTCTGCCGCTCTCGCTATTCCTCTCTCATTCACCAGCTCTCTTGCGCTCTCTTGCGTACTAGGTAGTTCGTTGTCCCCCTCTCTCTCTACCATTCTCTTTAAAATAGAAGGGTGGTAATCCTTGCAGTACGGTGACTAGACCACACCCTAAAGAGAGGGAGGTACTACTGGAACTGGGTCACCAGAACTCACTTCCTTGTTCATCGATTTTTTTTCACCAAATTCTCGAAAACAGCACGACTTCGAATGCGCACCCAATGAAGAAGAGAGAATTCAAATGAGAGACAGACCCCTCTTGGAAAAAAAATCCCGATCGAAGAGCCTGACGGCGTGGGACCTCGTGTCGCGAGATGTTTCCAGAGAGCCGATCGAAGTTCCGAACGACGAGCTTGAGAAGCAGGGATTTGAGGGGAGAGAGCGGCCAGATACGTTAAAAAGCAAGCTTCTCGGGCGCATGAGTCTTGCTCGTGACACCGCTTTCGGAACAAAAACCGCAAACTGTGGTTTACCCCAGCCTATTGCGGTGCGGGACGCTCTCGACACGATTTGAGGCAATTGAATCAATTTTCAGGGCGGAGCGTGGAAACTCAGCCAGCCACAGCAGCTGATTACGACGAGCAGAAGTTTCCAAGAAAATCGGAGAGGCGACCGCGAAGAGTTGACCTCGCTTACGACCTTATCGTCAATACTGACGATTCTCATCTATACCCGAGACACGCGTCAGACACAAGGGAAGAATTATTCCAGCGTGGAACTCCTCCGGGAATGTTCGAATGCAATGCTCGCAAATGTAGATTCAGCGGCCCATGGAAGTCTGCCGTCGCGTTGCTCTGAACAAAATGGAAACTCCTCATCCGATAACTCGGATTCGAGTTCGACCATATCCGAGGGAGAAGCAGTCACGTGTCTAGCTCGTCATTTTTATTCCTCGCCCCCTTCGTGGTCGGGACAGGAATCTCAGACTCCATAGCTACGAAGGGAACGGAATCTCGCCTCTGGATCCGACTGGAACTCTCCTGTGGAGCAGTCGAGCGCCAAAGAAGACTAGTTTGTTAGCTAATTATACTCACTCGACTGCGTCGTCCTCGAAGGCAACGGTGACATGAGTTCATCTACCGTGGTGGACGATGTGGTCGACGTGGCTTCAGTCATAGGAGGTGGTTGGAAAGCGGCGAAATTGAAAAACTGAGCTGCCAAGCCCAGTCTAAACGGTAATATCCCCGCTCCTGACAAACCTCCTGCGTCAGTTTCGGCGCCCTCCTTCATCGCGTCCTTATCGGCGTTCTTCTTCATGGCGATCGCTACGGCGATTTTCTGGAAGAGAAAAAGGTCTCTTTTAGACTCAAGAGGTAGAACAAAGCGATTGATTCTCCTCTGGAAGTTTCGATTCCTAGGCTCATCAGTGTAACCGTCCCCAAGACAGGCTCTGGCGCGAAGGCCGAGATTCTACTTTCCGCAATACCGCGCCCCGGATATCCTTCAATTAGGCGACGGTTCGCGACACCGATGGAGTAGGCGCTCCGACGGAGCATCGCCTACCGAATGAAGGCGGAAACCAGTGAAGGAATCGACGGGATGAAATATGCAATCGATTCATCGGTCACGTGATCGAAATATCCCCGAGTCCTCCGAGTATCCACAAGCGATATCGCTTCTCGTCGCTCACTCGCAACTGCGCTCATCGGCGGTGGTACCAGAGATCTATTCTGGTAAGACCTTCCGACAACATCGTTGTTTTCGAAGCGTCGATTTGGAAGACTTCTTCTGCCTCTCGTCATAAGACCTCGAGGCCTGATTCACTTCTGTGATGACTCGAAATCCGTCAGAGCTCGGCTGATTCCGGCGAGATACCATCCCCTCCCCCCTACTCAGCGAAGGTAGGCAGAAAATCACCGATAGCCCCGAAATAAAATTATGTCCCAAGGTTTTTCTTTCTCAAGAGATCAACTTATACCGCTACTCAAAGCTCCTCATAAGTGATTCTGAGAATGTGGTCCCGGGGGAGCATTCGGGGGACTCGGAACCGTGGGACCAAACTGGAATCTAGATACAGGAGGTCAGGAAAACGTACTTCGGTATTGAGTGGCTCCCCGTTTTGGACTTGAGCGGAAACGTCAAACAATCAACAAAAACAGATTTGGCAGCAGCAGCACCAGCGGCGGAGGAGCGGCACTTATTGGGCAACATCCAATTCTATCCAGAGGCGCACGCACATATGTACAGACACTTTAGCACGCACGCACGGAATTCCGCGAGTCAGCAACGAAAACAGTGTGACAATTCCAACACCAACTAAGATTAACTGAAACAGGAGCGCACGAGGCTCTTTCGTCGGATCGCTGGATCGTTCTAACTAAGATTACTGGTTAGAGCCCAACCTTACATAACCTAGGTCCCTTTCTCAGCGCTAACCTTCTCACCCATGTGAACCCCACCCCTTATTGGTGGTGTGCTGTTGTGTGGTGCTGATGGTCGTGGTGGAGATCGTGGTGAACATGTCGCTGATGCATTTCACCCCAGAATTTTCATCCACTCGAGCTGGTTGTAAATTAATTTCGATCAGCGCAACGTCGGTCGAAACCCTCAGGCACCACCGCTAACCGTGGCAGTACTCACGCAAGACGAGAGCACCGCAAAGGGTTTCTCGGAAAATGGGCCGCTAAAAAAGAAATCAAAGAAACATTGCGACCGGATCGAGAGCGTCAAAAGCCCTCGGGATCAAATCGCGAAGGGGCTTGGGAACCGTTCGGGCTCTACCGTTCTCGAACCCGATCGGCGTTTCCGACAGCGCTCGCTCACAGCTAGATGACATAACGAAGCCACAACAATAAACTGAAAGATGTTTCCGACGACATACCGATCGATTGGAGTGCCAGTCCGCCCCTGACTTGAGCGAATGCACTGACGAATAATTACCGTGGGAGACTTTTCGCAAGAAACCCCGCGTCGCAACTTTGATCTCTTTACGTTGCGGAACTTCTACCGCTGCTCGTCTCTCGAGATTGGAGAATTCAGGAGACTGTTCAAGGGGCTCAAGGGGTATGCTTTCCCTCGTCCAGTTTCCTATTCCCTTCGTCCAAGACGGTTCAATGTGATCAGTGCGGACCTGGCAAGAGGAATCCCGCAACTCGTCTCTACACAAAATCGCCCGCAGGAATGGGTGTCTTCATCATCCGCAACTCTTTCTCAATCACCGGTCACCTCCGAAAAATAGTCCGGCGGATAAACCCACCAATTCTCTGTGAGTGAGAATAGCGAGACGATCATGATACGAACACTTCGAACTAGCCATCGCGCGGCGGTTAGAACCGGCGAACGGCTGACGCTTCTGAGCTTCAGATCGGCCCTAAGAAGTGGCGGTTCGAAGTGAAGGGTATCTTTTTCCCATATTTCGGAGCCCCAGTAATCTGCTAAACGGGTCAAAACCCTTTGGTTCTCAGACTGCGCGCTCGGTCAAACGCCAGACATCGGCCAGACGGCTAAGAATGCTCGAAGCAACCTGTGCCTCTCAAAACGAAAGAAAAAAAGAAAATGACGACGACGACGACGAAGAAGAAAAAGAAGAAAAGGGATTCGTCGACAGAATCTCGCCACGCAGCCTGGCCGGTCGGTCGGTTGGCTACCAGAGTTCGCGCAACATATAGACAGACCGATCGATTGGCTAACCACGCACCGGTCGGGAATCAATCGTAGCCAGCAGATAGATAGACAGACGACTTCGCCGGTCGGCGTCGTCGTCCACGTTAAGAAGATGCATGACGGAACGTCGTGTCACCCAAGTCAAAATGAGAAATCTGTTCTTGGGCCCCCTCGATTAACTACTACTACTACATATTCAGGCGACGGAGCTCGGCCGATTTCTGAGCTCCATCGTCCAGAAGCCGCCCGCTTACTCAACGGTGGCACAAGACCCGATGAAGAACCTCTTAGTCGCTATCGATCAACAGATCGCCTGTTCGGCCGATCGCCTGCGGACTAGCTCGCCGCGCGATGGATTAAGGAATGTCGAGTCACTCGGGACTTGGGTCAGAAACCGCGAAATGTGCGAATCGCGGTATATCCGGAAATGACATGCGAGCCGACTCGAATTCCGGTTGATAGCGGGAAGGGAATTTTGGCGGACACGTGAAATCCCGGGATCCGGCAGTAGATCTTATGCACGAGTGAATTGACGCTGTTTCGAGAAAGTAAGAACACTCACGACCGGCTCGTAAATGCTTAGTGTCTGGGCAGTGGTCCAGTGGCGTTTTTTGAAGCTCTCAGTCAGACTGAACCCCATCCCCCCTTGAGTTAGGTTAGCCGGTGCTTTAGCGATCGAGAAAAAGAAAGAGCGTTCCGCCTTCTATGTAGATGGTCCAGACTTTCTCTGACCAGGGCCCCCTCCACCACCACCACCACGAAGGCGAACGACAACGAGGAACTTTCGTTGTTGATGTTGATCGTGGACATTCAGCTGACCTACAAAGTCCAGTCGACCTTGGACTTCACTACGCAGCTGGACTCCGGCTATGGGAAAGAAAGAGTAGATGGACTGGCCTTCGGCTCCACGGCCTCGTTCCCTTCGTCAATGCACAGATTACCACCGCTAGTACGACAACCAGTCCAATGATTATGACAAGGACGACGACAGAAGGCGGATATCCACGCATATGCCGACGCTAGGACTTCCTCTGCTCTCCGATATCGGTCCTCGACTCGGAACTGCACTGGACTGAACGTGCGAACTCTGAAATACTGAGATTTTCCATTCAGCCCCACCCTTGTCGATCGAACTGTTTCCGGCATCGAGCTCCTTGCCGGCGCTCTGAAGAGCCCCCGGAACTCTTCGGAGGCTCGCCCTGGCGAAAGGACGACATCAATCTCGTGGATTCCGCTCTGATTTTCACATTTTTACAACCAATCGGGGGAACATGTTTCAATTTGTCCGTGTACGATGCACGAGCGGCAGGCACAAGAGCAGCAGCAGCAGCAACAACTAAGTGAATACGGCGAAGAGATTTTGCCCGTCGATCGAAGCGGAGATGGCGAGATTGTTGCCACGGCGCTAAAATTGAAACTTCGAGACGACCGTCAGCCACCGAAGAAAAGATTTCATTTGCATAAATCGATCAGGATACATCGCTACCTACTACACTGCTCTCGCTTAACTTCTCTATCCGAGACAACATGGGATTCTCCCCTGACGGATCTTGACGCTGTGCGCCTCGCTAAAACACGGACTCGAGGTTCGGGTCTTCATTTCGATCATAAGAGTGCGAGGCGAGCGTGGTCAGCCGGAAACAAGTCACGGAGCTCGCAGAATGGCCCGGAATTTCGTCGAAGGGGTTCCTCGCCGCGGGAAAGATGCTGAGCCCTCGCATCAAAAGAAACTCGACCGCAGCGGAAGCCGGCGTCCCGTTCCCACGGCATCTCATGGCTCTCTCTCTCTCTCGGGATGAGCTTATGACTTTATGGCTTGATGGAAAGTTGTTCAAACAAATGACACAAAGTGTAAAACAACAGCAAACGATTCCCGAATCGATTCTGTTTGATCAGCAACTCCAACGCGCAGAGATAGGGCCGTGGCGCAGAACCCCGTTCTAGTAGCGATCGATGGATTCCTAGTTGTCATGGCTGCTCCGGGCCGCTCTAGCGGAGAGAAAAGCAAGGCACAGCGAGAGCAAGGAAGATTCTCACAAATCAAATCGGCGGCGTCTTGGGCTCTGTAGAGCTCGTCGATGTGCATCGGGGACGGCAGTTTTTCAAAGAGTTCCTCTCCGATGTTCTCCCGCAGAAAGCCACAACCGCAGGTGCCTTCGTCTTGGAAATCAAATGTTGTTCAAGGGTTGCACAACGCGTCCCGTCCACATCGATTGAACCATCCGTCGCGGGGACGAGCGAGGAACCAACGAACGAGAAATCGGCTCGCTTCAGACGCTCCAAAAGAAACGGGGAAACTGTGAGAAAAAGAAGGGATCCCCCGTTTCTTGCACGCCGATCGGTGGAGTCTGTCGAATTTACGAGAGTGCCGCTCCGTAGACAAGAAATCACGATCATTGAGAACGTCCGAGGGGAACGTTTTGGAAAGACTCGAGAGTTACGATATTTCGGGTATCGCGGTTCTCGGAACGGTTCCCTCTGAAGCATGTGGATTTCACCGGTTCCGGTTTCCAGAGAACGAGGGAGGTCGGCCCGAATAGAAAATTCCCTCTCGTGCAGTGCGAGAGCGGCGCTTTGAGAAAGGAAGTGCATCGCGCGTACACGATGGGAGCTATGCGGACCTTCGCATTCAGAGCTCTCGGCTAGCGTAGAACTCGTATTTTTTTTATTCATCTCGGCTGGCCATTGGAGCTCTGTCGATGCCCGGCCGTCGGATCACCGGCGCTCTCATCAAGCAGATGTGGAGCAGCTGAGTGAAAATCAGACCGATAGTGTAGAATGGGAGAAGGGGTCTGCCCGGACTAGAAATACTCATTACGCGATCCGAATTGGATTTGACGATGGGTCAGACGATGGGGTACGCACCAGGCGTGGGCGGGCCTTACGTCATCTGCTGTTGAGGTTAGCTCACGTTAGGGTTGGAGGATTCTTCGCCGAAAGCACCGAGAGAACGACGGCTTACATGAATCCGCGACGCTGTCTTCTCACCGGCTCTGCTCGAAAAATGGACTGGTATTCACGAGCTCATGGAGTATGGGAGGGCTCCGACTCGCTGAGAGAACATTCGGTACGAGGCTCTTTTCCACGAATATTCGTCCCGCTGAGGGATTATGAAGTGATCGGCAGTGCCTCGATTGACCCCCAGGAATTCGTTGCGGTCGTTAGGGAGGGTCCTCCGAAGACGTGTGAAAATATGAAAGGGTTGCAGGAGCTTGAAGTCGGCATTTCTCATGAATGCCGCGACCTTGCGGATTTCAGCAGACACCCGTGGAACGACTTGGTGATTTCGCAGTTCACGATGAACCCATCGCGGTGGAGGAGGCCGAAAATTCATCGGAATTCATAAACATAGAGCCTCGGGGACTTCAGCTCGAGTGCGAGCGATCGGAGTCTTTGGACTAGGGCTGCTCCGGAATGCGATAAACTCTCATACGCAAGCCCATCCGTCCTCCCCATCATCTAATCCAGATTTCGCAATTCTCTCGATGAGCGTTGCGGAAAAACTCAGAGAGACGGATCTTAGGTCTCAGGGGATTGTTCCCGATCGGAATTCCACCGGACTTCTCCCCGCCATGGAGGGGAGCGTGAACAAAACTTTGATCCGATCCGACGATCGCTTCAATGAGTCCGATTCGTTCGATGAAGTCGTAAAATTGTACGGATTGATCGCACGATTCAATTTTAAATGACTTCTCATGAAAGTTCATTTATTGCCGTGGGCATCGGTGTGAGTGAGTGGAATTATTTTCTTTTGTCGGACTCTGTCGCACTTGTGTCGTGCCCGTCGGTCCCACGACGGCGTCAACGTCGATGTTATTGCTATTCCAGCTTTGATTTGAGCTTCCCATAAGTTTATTGCAGCTGGAATCGTCGGTCGCAGGTCGACGATCTCTCTGTTTATGGCACTCTGTTTACTTATCGAACGTGTTGCCGCGAGCCGCATGTTCATCCGTTGAGACTCGTCCACACTACCGGGAAATTTGTTCGCTCATAAGTAGAATCGCACTCGGACGAGCTAAGGCCGAGAGCCGCAGTTCAGTCACCGCGTCCGCGCGAGATTGGACGCATTCGGTGCAGGCTAATAAGGTTCCTGCGCCGCTCTGGATTCGTTCATGAGAAGCGACTGTTACGAATCGTTCGGCGTGAGTTTCATCGGGAGAATATAAAAATCTCCAGCAGACTCTGAGCGATCTGATTGAAACGTTTCAATCAGACGGACGGGATTCTCGGAAGGGTCTTCACTTTTCCGCTTTCTCGAAGGAATCCTTCACCAGAGAAAGTTGTTGTTTTCACCGATCGAGCCGCCGACAGGGTGCTCGTCCGCTTCCACGAAAACCGAAGCCAGCCGACGCTTGTTCGCGGCTACTGTGTAAACGTCCGCAGAAGTCGTCGAAGCGAGTTGTTCAGTCTCGCGAAAGACTACTCGAATTACATGCAGTGATCTTTTCCGCTTTCCCGGCCGAAACTCCCACGGCCCGTCCCGGGAGAGTCCGATACTCGAGCTGCTCCGTTGGTCGATTATCGCGACGCCGACGCGACGTGGTCGTCGTGTCCGTGAAGGTATAAAAGGATTGTCGATTCTAGTCGGTAGTTAGACCCATCCACCGCCGCGGCGTCAGCGATGCTCGAGGTAGCAGTGCGCTCGTCCGGCTAATCACTTTGAGCCTGACATGATATATAAGAGGAAATGAGTGGGCAGTTCCCATAGAAACCAACGGGTGGGGTGTCGGCAGCCGGCCATGCCCCCGAAGGACGGGATGGACAATCTCTAATCTTTCCCTGAGTCTCCCTCGGCTCGATCGGACAATTCTTCGCGAGTGTGCGTGGCACGCCACGTATTCTTCGGGAACGTGTCCTGCTTCCTGCACCGAGGTTCGGAGAGCTGTCGGGACGGGACGACGTCTACTCACGACGAGTGTCCTCGACCACAGTGATCTACGAGCGGACGGATTTCCACGAGTCTGATGGATCTGCATCTATCGAATCATTCATCTACGTTCTCCGATTTTATCCATTTCATTCAGACCTCCGAGTCCTTCGATGACTGCTCCCCCCAGCAGCGGCCGGTCCCATTCCCCTTCTCCGTCCCTTTGCCCCCGCCCGTCCCTCCCCATTCCATACCCGACCACAGTCGCTAGCGAGCTTGTTCAACCGGTACCCGACCTCCGGTCTATCTGGTCAGCGTGATGGTGGAGCGTCGTGGTTTACGAGGGGCAAGTTCCTCTAGGGAGCAAGCAAACGACACGGGGAGCATTAGCGGGAGTCATCCAACTAGCTTCCCTGCTCGCCTTCCTAGGCCTTGGCTAGGCTCGGTTGGCTGGCTAACTGTTCAGGCATCTCGCTCGGACCGGTGAGTGGGTTTGGCTGGCCTCGTGTCGCAGCAAGCGGGTTAGACAAAAAGAGGAGCGACCCATTGCATCGATGCCGCTGTGTTTTACTCCGCATTAGTCACAAGTGGCGTCCTCCGGAGGGCGAAGATTACCGACGATCCGCATGGATCCGGGAAAGTGATGGGCGCTTCCCGACAGCAAACGATCAGACTGTGGAGAAACGATCCGGACCCGAATCAAGATCGAAATTCAATCAGAGTCCAGTACCTACTTCTAGATCCCGCATAGTCCCGCTACCGACGAATTCTGACCGAACGCAAGTGTTCACCGATCGGATCGGCCTGCAACCGTTTTACGGCGTATTCGATCTCCCTCGTTGACGACGTCGACGTCTAGATGTCGGCTGACAAGGAAACAGTTCCGCTGATTTCGCTCGCCGGCATGCGAGCCGGTAGATAGGCTTGCTCGCTCGCTCGCTGACGAGCTAACTGAAAGCTGCTCCCAACCCGAGTATCGCCACGCAGATCGGGGCAAATGTGGCAGGCTGTAGAGAGGTTTTTGACCTCATACGTGACAGAGCTACCACCGGTTGTCGAGCAACATGCTCCACGAACCAGCATTTCGAGACTCCCGGCAATTCGACGGAACGCAGAACGAACTACTAGTTGTCCACAGTCGATATCACTACGCAGACTTCCCGAGGAGGAGGTCCGGAGCACTTTCGGTAAATTGAAAATAATTTCTCGAGTCGGCGAGATAAACTGGAAGTATCAAGATTTCTCCCGGATCACGAGCTCGAGTCGTGCGTTTATTATGCCGCCATGTATCCCAGCCGGCAATTATGCGGCCAGTACAGCCAGCTCCCTCGTCGAGCCGGCATCAACTCTTTGGTCCCTCGCCCGTTGGGGAGAGAGAGAGAGGGACCAACAAACAAATAAGCAAGTCGTCCGGGTACCCTTTCAGCCCGGCGAACGATCGACCAGCCAACCAACCGACCGAGCGGCCGCCTGCTTTGCTCTGCTCTGCTATCCGCCCTTGATGGGGAGGGACTGAAGGGTTGCTTGTTTATTATCGTCGTTAGGAATTCAGCATGAATCGCCCTATGCGGCTGCTGCAGGAGGCTGGACATACGCTCATTGGACAAATTCTTGGCTCAAAATTACGCCGCTCTCAATGGACGATCATGGCAGAGAATTAGCGGCGCGGCGCGCGCGGACCGTCCGGCGAGAATTGACAGTGTTTATTCACCGCGAAGCTCCGAGTGGCCAGATCTCCATTGTGATTAATATCGCGGATGAGCATCCTCCTACCAATCCCCCCGCTCATGTTTCTTGAATACATTCAGACCGAAGCAGAGGCTGAGAGCTGCTTTCGGCACGAGGAAAAAGTTTGCGAAGCACTGCGATGAAGAGTGGAGCAGCAATCGTTGCTACTGTTGTAGCCGTCTTCGTGTGTAGTTGTTGGGGACAGGAAGAAAAGCAAAAAGGAAAGGAAGAAAAAAAGATGTAGGTCGACTGGAATAACAGCTCATGCATCATCGAGGGGACACGGCTTGCTCCTCCTATAGAGCGACCAGGGCTAACTCTGTGAGTAGACCACTGGCCACCTCTTCCCACTCCTTCCCCCACTCCTTCCCAACCAAGCATGATTCACTATCATCATCATCATCTAGTCCACCATCCATCGCTCACACAGGAGGAGACGAGACGAAGCATTCTGCGCAGAGATCTGTCCGTCAGCGGACATTCCCCCCAGCCGTTCATTTTGATTCGACTCCCGCTTCCTGTCCGCGATGACGATGGCGGCGGCGGTTTCAATGATATAATTGACAAGGAGATAAGAAGTTTCCGTCATTCTTATTTTGATCCGTGAAGATATAGATAAGCGATCCGCGAGCGGAATTCTAGAATTTGCGATGCTTGCGTCAGGCCACTTGACACGGCCCGCATAGAACGACCCTTGTCCCTTCACTGCTTTCGCTGGCAACTATTGGCTAGTCTGACGAGATAAAAATATTTACGTAAATGATCGATTGATCTAGAGCGACGACTAAAACTAACCAATGGCTGAGCGAGCTCCGGGGTGTGCAAGATACTACCATGTACAACTATAACTACTGCTACTACTGAACCTCCCGCTCTGCTATATAACCGAAAAGGAGAGCCAATAAAATACACCGCAATCTTCTTTTTCGATCCTCTTTTTTTCTCCAGTCGTTTCGCTTTCTCTCCCAGCCTCTAACTGACATTAGGTAGTTTCATTCCTTGTACTCGAATGCTGGGAGCCGCGCTCGATCCGAATTGGCTCGGAGCGCCGCAGTCGAGAATCTCTTACGAAAGAACCATCGAAATCAAAGCGTCCCGCCGTCGAATTTCGGCGAATGTCTCTGCAGAATAAACAACATCTCACTCGAGCGATCTCCAGAGCCAAATGAAGACGATAGGGTTACGTAAGAAATCCCCTGCTGCTTCTGGTTCCGATGAAGCTCGAAGCGTCGACTCGTGAAGCTCGCCGGTGCTTTCGAATCAGTCGTCCGACTATGGGACGAGAATCAGTCACCGCATGGCCGGAGTCCGCAGCACCCCACCGAGACGTAAATAAAGTGAGCGATCGTTCATGGAATCGCCACCCACAATGTTTGACAGTTGCCTTCCACATCGTCTGCTTGTTCGTCATTCGAACAACAACTCTTTGCACGATAGCGAGTCGAGCGCCTTTTCAACCCCTCCACCTGTAGGTGACGACCGCGGCGGCCGCCTCTCATGAAACGCCGATAGACACCGAGCGAGCGAGCAAGCGATTGAACGAGTGAACACACGCGCAGTTCTCGTTTGCTTCCTTGCTCCACACGCCGAGAGGTGGTAGCTGACGAAAGGACGAAGGGTTGGAGAGAGAAAAAGTAAAGTGGGGAGTCATGCTTCAGTTCACTCCTTCGAACTCAGCCAAGGGGTGACTTGGAGACTTGCCACCGCAGAATCAATTAGTTCCCAAATTAAAGAACACGAGTGAGAACTCGGTTCCAGAGTACCGCCGCGGACGACGACGTCCGAGTACGAGAGTGACCGTGAAGGCAGGAACGACGTGGCCAGCAAGAGAAGGGTAGTCCACTTGAGAGTGGAATGACTCCATGACACTAAGGAGGCTCGCCTGAAGTCACTGGTCCAGCGTTTCTTTGATCCGAGATTTCTACCCATTGCGCAGGGTCAATCGTAGGCTTACAGACACAGCCGGAACGCTCCAAAGAGAAACAATTCGATGACATGCCATGAATTGGGAGCAACAGAACTCCCGACTGAAGTCGGAGCTCGTGGTAGCAGCAGCGGCGGCGGTGGTGGTCTCAATGCACAACTTTGATGAAGTATTGCATCGACTTCGTTAAGGGGTGCAGTAGCAGCCAGAGCCTGTTGTTGCCGATGTCGTCGTCGTAGGTACGGGTGGTGTCATATATCCGCATTAGTGCAGGAAGTTTCTACTCCCCCGCAGTAGATGATAATATTTATTACTCCTCTGACGCTTTGCAGAACTTCGTGTGAGTGAATTCGGAGATTTTTTTGTTTTCAAGTGAGTTTTCGAGAAGTGCTTTCGAGGAGAGCTGATTTCGGCTGGCTCCCAAACAGCGTTTCTCTTCTCTTCCTGGCGGACGTCCCCTACACCCGACCCCCCTCCTCTTGTCCCCTACCCCTCTCCGTCCGCCCTCGCAGTCCCCGAAACCTTCTCGTATCCCTCTTCAAGCCTAGGAAGTCTACATCTTGGCAGGGCACAGTTATCAGCAAATATCATTCTGATGTATTAAGTGTGAAAATGGTCGAGTGTATACAAGCATGCGTGCGTCTGCTCTCTCCACATCTCTCGCTCGCTGTTTCTCTCTCTCGACTAGCCAAGCTTCCGACTGGCCAGGCGACGGCTCGGGCGCTTGCTCTTCTCGCGGTCGTTCTCTCAATATTCCGTCAAGGAGGACAGCTGATTGGCATCAAGAGATATATAGAGAGACAGAGAGATGCAAATTGCGAGTATGGGTTGCTCGAGGGGCTCGCTGACTGAAGAGTACGAGTCCGCCCGCCTACCCGTCCGCCCACATACCCACGCGCATATCTCCTCAGAGAACGGCCACCACCTAGAGCTTGAGGCGAGTGCACGATAAGAGAACAAACGATGAACGCGGAAAGCGATCGCGAATTTGTGTTGCGTTCTAGAGCGTCGATTCTGAAGATAGGGGCACGCATACGAGAGGGGTCTGAGACTGAGGGGATGCGAGAGCACACACCATTCATCTCCACCCACGCTAGCAGCTGCTCTATAAGGATGCGGTGTAGTTATGTCAAATTAATAGATTATCAGGGTAAGGGTTACAAACCAATTGACTGCCTGAGTGGGAGACTGTTCGGTGTGGGTGGAGTGACTATCACGCACCTTAGTTGATTGCCAAGGACGACACGTTTACGAAGCAATTTCGCAATAATGACCGATCCGTTTCCTCCTTCATTCTCGTCTGCTCCTCATATATCCGAAACCAGTCCCAGACTCTCTGGATTCTGAGAAGGCTCTGAGTTCGCGCGAGGCGATTGTCGCCCGATCAATGCCCGTGGCCAGTCTCCCGCTCGACGACGACAGACTGGAAAAACCATCTCAACACCATTCCGGACGATCAAGAAAACGCCCTCTGATACCGCGAGACCGTCAAAGGTAACAGTTGGCGGAAAATGTTCAGCGAGCGAGAAGAAACTCGGCATAATATGCAAACGATGGGGCCGAAGTTGTAGGAAGTAGACGAAGCTAGTTCTCTAGGAGCTAGGAGCGTAGGAGGGAAAATAAGAGGACGAGAGCGAGAGCAATGCCGGAGCTGGCAATGTGGTGCCCGAGCACCAGAGCACCAAGCAACGGAGCAACCCCACCCAATACACTCAGACACACCCTTAGGGCCATAAAATAACCCTTAATTTTAAATTATTTGAGCTCGAGCGCCGTGGGTGGAGGGTTATGTAGGTTACCCGATAGACGAAAAACGACGACGACGACGATGTGTGTACTGCTGCGAGTCTCCTGAATTCTCGTTGAATGCCTGCTGAATGAGCGCCGCCGCCAGCAGCCGACCGGCCGCTTGGGGTTGTTTCAGGTAGTTCCTGCTATAGCGGTCCTGGAGAGAATCAGCGACCATCACCGCTTCGGCGGCCGATAGCAACGTGGACCTGGTTGGATTTAGGTCAGGCTGGATAATCGGATAAGAGCACATTGCAGCCATACCAATGGCCTATACCGCTCTGTGCGTGGGTGGGTGGGGTTTACAACTCAACTGGAGCTTGAGCAAAATGCCGCGTAGATTTCTCATGCTGTCTGTTTATCTGGCCGTCGTCTGTTGTGCAAGCAAAGACATAGTCGCCCGTTTATTCGCTGAATCGCTCCATCGTTCGACTCTCTAGTCTTGCCCCGAGGCCAATTTGTCGCGCGGGGCGCGCGAAGCGACCCAATTATCGAAATTCAGATTTGAGAGTTCAACTGTGGGATTTCTCCACCGATTCGCATTGAATCGACGCCGAAGCTCCAACAGAGTTCACTTAGCGCCTTTCGGCCGCCACCCGATCGACGGTAACCGCCGTTGTTCTCTGTTGCGGGACCGTAGAGGACCGTTAGTCTCTCGCCAGAGCTGGCGCTATCGTCACTTCCGCGGCCGAGGTCGCGCATGTCAGCGCGCCATTCGTCAACGGGTTGAAAAGCTCGCTCCCAGTCTCGAACCAAGGGTTCGGAGGCCGGCCACCTGTTGAGAGAGACAGCCAACCCACTCTGTTTAGGAATGCGGAAGGTCGCAGCGGAAGGAAAGAGTTACAGCTGTGCGCCGAGAAGGGGAGGAAGAGCTCAGCGAGAGCTCCATCGATGTACTGCACAAGGAGTCGCGTCGAGATCACGACGAGCGTCCGAGAGGAGTGGCGAGGTCGGATATCAATCAACGTATTCATATCGATACACAATCATCGACAGAAAATAAAATAATCGACTCCAAGGAGTGAACAAAATCGGCGCGGAAATTCGGAATGGTTCCCGAGGAAGTTTAGGAGAGCCACAAAATTGAAAGTTGGGTGATTGGCTTACGTTCCCGCTGAGGCTTGTTGTCACGTAGCTGTGGACACTAAGTTACGTTTCGTCGAGACAAGGAGAGAACAGCGTCGGCGCTATTGTTCACGTTACGAGCAGTTGAGGTTAGCAAAAAGGCAGAATGGTAAGCAAGCTGCTAACTTTTTTTGTTCCCTCCGCGTAATCTTATCTGAAGCATTATCCTAGAGGAGAGAAGCTCTTTGAGCATTTGAATGCGCATTCCAGCTGCTCTCAATGCGCTGCTCCTTTCCCCTTTCTGATCGGGGGCTCTGAACCTTCAGGGGATAAGCTCATTCAAATCGCGAGATCTATGATACGGTTGGAACAAGAACATCCACAGGTCGCGAATCTTCTTCGCGGGCAATAAGAGGAACGTCACGCGGATTCAGAGTGGGACGGAGCTCGCGAAGAACATCTCGCGCGATGAGAAGCGAGAAGGGATCAGAGGCAGCGGACCGATCGGATCAAGTTTTCCGTAGGCAGCGATTCGATTTCGTTTTTGAAGCTTTGATGCCGCTGACCTGATTTTTATTTCCTTTGCGTGAATTTTCGCGGCTGCTGTCATATCTAATTGCCGGTGTTTCCCAGCAACATGCTATCAGTCCTTATCTTTTTCAAACGGGGCTCGCTCGAACTCGGTCGTTATTTATCCCCGGTTGCGCATTCAGCGACGCGGTTTGATAGTCTTAAGCGACTGCCAATTGAATCTCACTCAGTCAGTCATCTTCCCAAACAACAGCTGACCAGTGTCTGTTCCCATATCAAGCTTGCCGCAAATCATGGATAGGTGTGTTCTTCGAGAATATATCCGACATGTCTCATTCCGAATTGATTGTTCCACCGGTTATCCTTTCGTTCACGGTCCAGGATGGAGCTCGGATGAGAAATAATCTCCTCCCCTCCTCCGATACTCCCGAAAAATTCGAGTAAATTCGCAGTGAGTCCCTTGTCAAGAACGATCTCTTGAACGACGGAACGTTGTGCACGGTCCTCTCCAATCGGTTCAGCGACCCATCCGCACTTCGCCCGAACTGACACCGATAGCGACGGAGCCACCGGCCAGGCGGACGGTCGGACGGGCGGACAGGGTCTACATCGTCGCGGAGGACAGAAGGGCGCTCGGCCGTCAGGAGAACGGGGAAAAACGAGAAGGAGAAAGGAGTTGTAGGAAAGTTCCCTCCTCAAGGGCCTGTTTTCCGTCTAGGCCCCTCCTCGGGCTTCCCTTTCGCTTACGCCGGGCCCTCCAATAGCGGCCGACAAGAACCCTTTGGCGCTTGGGCGGGGCTTCTTTCTATCAAGGACGTTTGGGGAAAGGACCTCAAAAAGGGCTTACGCTTCTTCCACTACTGACGAATAACGCTCGCATTGGTAGCGGGCCAACCAACCAGCCAACGGCGTCAAATTATGCTCCATCTAACCTGTTGCACCCGGCAATGCCGCCAGCGGATCGTTTTTCGAATCGATACGTCGATCGAATAAGGATGCTCGCAGCGGAATTCCGCGAAATGGCTCCGAGTTGCTTCCGAAAGACGATTCAAGCTGTTGGCTCCTCTCGACGCGGTCCACCTCGAGAGCGATTGTACGTTCCAAGGCCCGGAATGTCTCCAAGCCTGGTCTCCGAACTCTTTCGATTTAGTATCCGGCACCTATCTCATAGATCGCTCCCGAAGCGAGTAGGTGCGGGTGTCCGGAGAGATCTTGGGAAATCGCGCTCGACTCTGCAATCGCTCTCATCCGGTGCATTGTATGGCCATCGACACCGACATTGCCGAGAGCAACTCAAGTGGCCACAGTTGTTTGAGTAAGAGCGCATAACTCAGAGCTTGGAATACCTCGAGTCGGTTGGCTCGCTCACGAATTGCCGGTGCTTACCCGGAAGACGAAAGGTTAACGTTCTCAAACGCGCAATCTCAGAAAGAATGACAGCCCCGATAGAAGGATGGATGCGATAGCGTAGGGGTCCTTGACTCTTCAACGAAAATTCCGCTGGCCCTGGACGGCGGACACGGACACTTCCGGTCAGAAACCGTTAGAAAACTTTTTGTGAATGCCGCGGTTTGTTCGTTCGGCTTCCAAATGGATAGTGGAAGGTATGGACGAAGGAATAATGAATAGATAAATCCGAGACGAAGGAATCGTACGAGACATTTTCACCGTTGCATGGCCTGAGAAATCTGGCGCGATGTCACGTGTAATTCATGCGTCCCGTGAGCTGCCGCCTCCTGTTTCTGGGTTTCGGTATTCCAGGCCTTTTCCCGCCTGTAAGCTCCCGTGAGCGCCGGCTCGAGTTCGAGTGAATGGTATTTGCTCGTTTGATATTTCTTCACCGGTTACGGCGAAAAACGGTGACCACCGTACACCAGCGATAGCCTTCTACGTTACATGATGGAACTGGGTCTCAAAATCCGGTTCTTTTCGTCGTATATTCCCCTTCGCTTCCTTTCCTCCGCTTTTCGCATTGGGATCTTTCGGTCTGATCTTGCGGCTCTTCTCTGACCGGGTGACCACAGCCGAGATACGGAGCTAGAGGTGATCGTCTGCGCGTATTTCTTCGCGCTCCGCTGTAATTGGATCGCTACGCCGGGAAGCTAACCCGTCAAATTATCTATGGCTCCGAATCCCGCAGTTCCTACGATCACAATCCATTCCGATCATTATATGCTATTATTCGATCGCTCAGGGCGCAACTTTTCCAAACACCTCCAATCGTACGGAGCCCCGGCCGAACGCCTGCCCCTTCCCTCCCCAATTACGGAAACGAGCTCGATATGAACTGCAGGAAATGTCTCTCCTCAGACGGACAATCTCCAGGGATGCGGATAACCCGTTCGTTGTTGTTCCCGCGTTATCCGAGGTCGAATCGGCGGAGCGGTCCCGGTGTCGATTGGGTTGAATATGGCGTGATAGTCCGATTGTGTTTGTGGTATGTCTGCTCTCTGTATCCTCAGCTTTCCGTTTGCTAGCCTGTCCGCCAGCCAGGAGTGATGATCGCTCCGACGACGGTGGCGGCGGCGGCGACATCGAAATGTTGGTGGCGGCTGTATCGGTGGAGGCGATGGTGCCGGGCACGTTGCTAGTAGTGCTAGTTGTAGTCGCTGTAGTGGAAGGAACTAGTCGAAGTGTTCAACCAAGCATACAGGCAGCGGCTAGGGTTGCGCCGGCCTGCGTGCCTGCCAGTGGGCCCCTTAGTTATCTTATCCCGACGACGGTGGCGGCGTTGTCGCCATCGTCGTCTACGGTGAACGCGCGCGCGCACTATGCTGCCTCCGCACTAGGCAGAGTTTGTTGTCGTCGACGAACGCGCTTTCCTCTTTGCTTCGCTGTGGACTAGCTTTCGACGAACGACTGGATCGACGGACGGACGGTCGGACGGACTGACTGCCTGACGAACGAGCAGTCACTCAGTCACATGCTATCATCGCACCACATGAGCAGATAGTTAACAATAGCAAAAGCCAATGAGAGGGTCGACCGCCTGCGATTTGCCTACGGTAGTTCCCGTTGAAGTCCACATGACATGCCACCCTCATCGGCAATCGCGCCGGAGAGAATCGGTGACGTCGCCGTCGACGGCAACCGAAGTAACAAACTTGATTAGATATCTCCATCACTATCGTCATCGTCGTAATCCTCCTCATCTTCAAACCGTCGTCTACGTCGTTGACTCTGTGATTACGACGCGCATGTTCATCATGCCAAAATTGCGTCCCGCGCTGGACGTTTCAATTAAAAGCGGGCTCCGATGGTCGGCGCAATTTTCAATCGCTCTCCTCAATCATCTTCGCGAAGAGACGATGCTGAAAGACGCATGCGGACAGCGAACACGTCCGATACAACGACGCCGACGACGTCGACGACGGTGGCGGCTACAGTACCAACTCCAACAACATCAACATCGACGGCGGCGGTCAACAGTTGTCGTTGTTGTTCTTTCGGTTATCACATTCCATAATTCATTGTTCAACTCCGGAATTTCACTGCGGTCGTTTCCTTAATTTTTCTGCCGTCACAACCGAAGACTTCTCCTCTTCCTAAGTCAAGCAAAGCGCTCTCCCTCGATTACCGTGGCTCCTTCTTCCCACACATTCGTGAGCTGCTCGTGCTCACTGTAGTTGTTGTAGTTGCTGCCGCCTCGGCGCTCACCATACCCGCAGCATCAAGTACTGTAGCCAAGTCCGGCTAATGTGGAAATGGAGGAACGCACTCTCGGTGCGCCGAAACACAAATAATTATCCAGCTAACGGTCGTTCTGAGGAAGCGAATTTTCTTTACGTAGAGGGAGGAATCATAGGAGCAAGAATGCGATGGATGGATGGACCGAGCCGTCGAACGACCGACCGACCGACCGGCGATCCCTTGGGTTTGCGATGCAGGCCGCACGAAGACAAATCTGTCAGACAACAAATCATTGCACGGCGGCGAATTATTCTATTCTGTGAACGGGGAAGCGAGCGGGAAGCCGATACGGCCAGGATTGGGCCGTCGTGTTTGTCTGCTGACGTCTCGTCGCCGACGACAACGTTGCGCTACGGCAACGGTTGCGGCGGCGGCAGTTCCGCAGTCAAAGTCGTAGAGAGCGCGCGCACAGCGATCAAATCGCACCGTTGCGGGGGCCGAAAGTCTGGATAATTCGTTAATCTTCAGCGTCTCAAGATGTTGAAGGGTGGTTCTCGTGAGTGACGGCGTGCTCATGAAGTCGTTTGTCTTCGCTAACTGCACGCCAGTCGACGCAAGCCCTGCCCTCGCGTCGACCTGATTGTTGTGACAGGAATTGCATTACTGCGGCGGCGGCAGCACATAACGCTCAGAATATTCCCGTCCCCCTCGGCGCGATCGATGTGGTGCCGACCGACGTTCTCAATACCGTCCATCGATCCACGGAGCTGCTGGAAGCCCTCATGGGAGACGCTGCACAAAGGACGTCGTCGACGTCCATGTCTTCCGAGCAAAAGAGTTCCCGACCGAGTCGACAATTAGAGATCACGTTCCGCATATCGATTCCAAGGAGTACATACGATGGAGCGACCGAGCACGTCGGTACGGCCGACTGACCGTCCGACCGACCGACCGACCGATGGACCGTCGCCGGGGCGGACGGATAACTTTAAATTGAACATCGACCCTTGTCTGTCGCAGCTTGATGAAGCGAAGCCCAGCTCCACAAACTCGCTCGCTGGCGACTACTTTGACCAGAGTAACAGCAGCGGCTCCTTAAGCTGTAAGAGTTGCGCAAGGTCCACGAGGCCTCTTGAGAGATAAGGGCGTGTTAGATAGTGTTACGTAAGCCGTTCTCACCCGGAAAGTCAACGACCTGAAAGGGTAGGAGCCTCGTATCATCAGCTCTCGGTCTTGACGACGACGATAATTCTTCTCGCTTGCTTTTCCACATTTTTCTCCGCTCCTTTCCCCCTCGCGAGTAAGTTGTTTGTATTTTTCGCTCCAAGACCGCACCTTGACCCTGATGGCGACGGCGGCGCCGTCGCATCCCCACTGAATACGACGACTTGTTCCTCTTTGTCGTTGTTGGCGTTGTTATTAGCGTTGCCGGTGCATCCACGTTACGGGAGCTGCTCCCTCGGAAGTCCCTCAGCTGAGAAACGACACAGCGGTGATTTCTGAGAATTTTCTGCTGCACCCTACGTTTTCCGTGGCCTCAGCCGGAACGTAATCGAATCGGGCGAGCAGGGTTGGGTCGTCAGGCCTTGACGTCGGCCTGGTCAACGCAATGGAACGAGAGCATAAATTCTCGACTCGGACCCTCTCTCAATGACGGCGACAGAAACACCGACATGGATTGAGTCAAGCAGGCAGGCAGGTAGGCTTGACTGCTGCAGATTCATGCCCGATGTCTGACGACGACGACGACGCTGATGACGATGATAATAATTCGTTAGCTCGCAGTCGTCTAACAGCTCCGCGTAAGCTCACGTAAGCACGGTTAAATCGGCGAACCGGTTCCCTTGGCTCGTTCGGGTTAAGCTCTAGCTTCGCCGGCTTCGGACGATGGCAGAGTAGGGTTGGGTTGGTTAGCTAGCTAGCTGGCTGGCCTGCTGGCTGCCTGACTAGTTGTTCGGTCGGTCGACGTTCTTTCGTTCGGTCGGTCGGTCGTTCGTCCGTCCATCGCTCAGCCAGGGGAAAGTCACAGGGGCCCCTCTGGATCCAACGGGTAACCGGTGACGGACGGACCGACGTTCAGCTGGCCGGTTGCCGCCGTCGAGCGTGGCACCGTTTTGTACTAACCAAACCGGCAGCAAACCAAGCGAGGATCCGAAATACTGCTGATTAAACGACGTACGACGGTCGCTGTGACGTCTAGAATTCCAACGATCGCTTCCACAGTTCGCAAAAGCAACTGATCTGACCAGCGGAAGCTTCGCGGACCTCATGATGGAAACGATCGTCTGAGACGCCCGCTCGAGACTCGCGGAAACGATTACTCACGAAACAGGAGCATTCGATTCGTGTCCCGAGGATGAATGAATTCAATTTCAGCAGCCCGGCGGCCTAATTAAAAGCTTAGCATTTTCCCGTCATTTGACACCGATCTGTCAAACAGCTCTTTTGGACCTCTCTCGTAGGAACCTTTGCAAAGTTAGCCGCGCAACGAGAACAACACAACCGATCGCGCGGAAGGAATCACCTTTGTCAAGTGCTCGTTACGTTTATCACAACATGATGGACAACAATTTGACGAGGTCCTCGCCTACATGAACGGTAACACAACCGTCCATCCGTCGGTCTCTCGGTCGGTCAATCCGTCCTGCCGTCCCCCGATACGGCGACATCAGGGTCAACGAGTGCGTGCCGTCCAGCGATTGTCACGAGGGCCCCATGCAATTCCTTGTCGTATATTTTTCCGTTGTTGTTGTCATCTTCGCTGATTCTGTCGTTGCTGCTTCTGCTTCTTCTTCTGCTGTTGTTGTTGTTGTTGTTGTTTTCCTCGTCGTTTTCGCTATAGGTTTTGTCGTTCTTACTGACTCCGTCGCTATCGTCGTCGTTGTTGTTGTTGTAGATGTTGTTGCCGTCGCGGAGCTTCGGCTGTCTCTGTGTTCCTAATTTATTGGCGAGCGAATAAATGGCCCCGGTTCTATCTGCGATTGTTCTGAACTCGTCTCAGCGAGGAGCCGCAATAGAAATTTCTTGGCATTTAACTTGCCGGTCCACGCGAACCCGGGCCCACATTCTTCAGATAGGACCCATTTCTTATTACTGCTGCGACCATTGCCGTACTCTCCGGTCACCACGGTCAGTGACGTGTGTGTCTGTGCTCGCTTGTTGATTCGTTCGTTTGTTTGTCCGTTCCCCCTCCTCGAGGTAGAGGCGATGTTCACGGACGTTTGAGGTCACGGCATTCCGATCAATTCATTTGGTGGAAGCCCCATGGAAAACATGCATTCTCGCCCTGGTGAGATCTCGGAGTTGTCGGGGTCCCCTTCGCGTCGGAGGGGATGCCGAGACCGATGCGCGACTCTGCTCGAGATCCCTCATCGCGGGAAGACAAAACTTTCCTACGGGATAGCAGGACGCGTATGCCTCGCTCGTCCGGCCAACAGCCCCCGCGTCTACCCTCAGCCGAAATCGCTCTACCGCTCGACCAAGCGATCGACCGACCGCCTGCCCGCCTGCCCGCCCTTGGAATCCAACCTTCGACCCCGCCGGGCGGGTGAGCGGGCGAAATATCAGCTCGTTTTGTCGTTTTGTTGCTTGCTTGCCCGCTGCATTCCCGCCTGGTTCTCGGCTACCGCTGCTGTGTCGGCGCGGTTCAGAGTCGTAGTCATCGTCGTAGTTGTTGTTGTCGTTGTTGCTGCTGCTGCTTTCGTTGCCGTCATCGTCGTCGTCGTAGTCTTGGTGGTAGTGGCGGCGGCGGTCGTCGTCGTCTTCGTAGGAGAGGAAAGGAGATGCATGTTGGGTAGGGGACGAGTAGGAGTTAGAGGGGAGGCAACGAGGCTGGGCAAGCGACCAAACGAACGAATGAACCAGCAGCAGGCAACATCGGCGGCAGCGGCGGTGGTGGTGGTCCGGCAGCGCATCCTATGAGTCACCGTCGTCCTTTAGCCGAAGGGGAGCTTCTCTTTTTATTGTAGCCTGGCCTTAGATCCCCGCCGCTGCCCACCACCACCGCCGCCGCCGCTGCTGCCACTACCACCATCGCCACCGGAGGCTTGGGTCTGATTTCGTGCCTTGGCCAACGGGTGGACCAAAGAACGAGCGCATGAACGAGCGAAGCTGCCCGAGCCAAGGAGAGAAAACTCTGTCAGGATAGCCAACCAGAGACAGACAGCAAGCCATCCTTGTTGGATAATAACGAATGCTTCGGGGAAGAAAGGAGGACGAGCCGTCGCGTGGGTGCTCTTCGAACCCTGCTGAATCCACTGCCGGTTCCACAACAACGGCAGCAAATACCGATATGACTACGACGACGATGACGACCACTTCTACCACTACAACGACCACTACAAGCCTTCGCCTACTTCGGCTCGCAGTCTGTCGACAACCTCAATCGAGAGGGCCTCGATCGAGAGTTCAACTCAGATGCCCTCCTTGCTCAGAAACGAGCATTCACACCGAGTCGTTGGATATGCCTCTCGAACTCGTTCATGGCTCTGAGCTCCATGCGAGGTGATACCGTCGAGTCGCTCCTCATCGTCGAGGATGAGAGAGTGGGTCTGGTGAACAACCCTATCCGACTCGGGCTCGAGCGCGGACTCGAAATTTATGTTCGATCGATTGCAGAGAGTAATCTTGCTGCCGAAATGTTGTTCTTTGCTTGATGGTGTTTTGATCCCGTTGCGAAACGCTCCCGGGAAGAAGAGCAGCGAAGGAATAGGAAAGGCTTTCTTGTAAACAACGGGTCTGCCACCGCCTAGAAGCTGAGAAACAGCAATCCTTCTGAGAAGGCCTAAGCCTTGCACCACCCTCGCTTGGCCGCGCCTCGTCTCGCCTTCCCATCTTTGCCTGGCCGTATTGCGATGCCTCGCCCCGCCACTCAATGCGAGATAAATGTCTTCTAAATGTTCCACACCGCATCAAAGGATAAAAAGGATATCCAACCCCGATCGTTCGAACCACCCCTGCAGCAATTTTTTTCCTCGAGCGACCCTATGTACCACTTCAAGTCTCTCGCTGGTGTCTTTCGTATTTTTTCTCCTTTCTTTCTTCCTGAAGGTTTATGTATCTATACCCTCGTTCCTTTCGTCTTCGATATTAACTATCAACGCAACGATACTGCCATGCTACTAACATCGTTTGACATCGAACAATTTATCTGACGGGGATCTTTTCGCTGAGCGATGCTCGCTCCGTGCTTTGATTCCGTGGTCGGTCGTGGCTTGTTCTTTTCTATTTTCCGTCATCATTTATTTTACTTTTCCCCCTCGATTCATTTTGCGCGACCTCTGCCAACGATGATGGAAGCAGACCCAGAGTCGACTTTCGCAACGCAAACAAGCCGCGCTAAATCTTCGTTTAATTGGGTTTCCACTTCATGTAGACCGAAGTATCTCAGAAGTTCTCGGAATTTCGACTCTACTCCTGCTCGTGTCAAGAGGGAGCGCGATTGTTCCTGAAAAATTCTTCAATGCTTCGAAGACGGACTTCGGCCGACCCTTCGATACTCGTGACGGTCCAAACCTCACGCTGATCTAATGGCCGAAATCTTCGGTCGGAGGCACGCCACGTGGATCCGATCAGCTGCCGTAACCCTACGGTTACGAGTCGTCGGACAACATCTGCTTAGAGTAATTGGACTAGTTTTCATCGGATCGCCTGTATTTTTTCCATTACGCCGACGGAAACCCCTAAAAACGCGAGAGAGGCATTCATGCTGAGTTCAGTCGACGGAAGCAACTCGGAAACGAGTCGACGGAGCCGTGGAAGCAACGAAGAATTCCGCGAGTAATCAAGCGGTAGGAACGGAGGAACACCAGGGAGAAAAACCGTAAAAGAATTCAAAACGCAATTAAACGTCGTAAATATTCTCAGATCAAAAAGTAACCAGCTCCCTTCCGACTGAGATGGAGCTCTGCCGTCGCGGTCGTTGCAGCTCTCGAGTTTAATCATGACATGTACCCTCTCCCCGCCGTCGAAATCCTCCGAGTCGACAGCCGCAGCAGCAGCAACTACGGTGGCGGTGGCAGCGGAATTAAAAGGATTTTTTATCAAGTCTTAAGCACGTCCTCGAGTGTCCCGTCTGAGACTCAGAAACCACTCTGTCGGGAGCTAAAAACTTCATTTGGAATGAGCTCGCAATACGCACCGCCGCCGCCAGCGTTCTGCCTTCGAACTCGTTCTGCTCGCAGCCCGCCCGACTGGCGACGACTGCTTTCCTTCCTTCCTGCATCACCGCCGCGTAACAAGGTTTGGGACACCGGACACATTCATAGCCGGTACGTCCCGTTCCCCGGGATTCGGAGGAGCGAGACCGCGCCCCGGCCGTCCTGCTTCATCAGGAGAGCCACAAATATTTCGTAAGACCGCAGTTGATGTGAACTTCTTCGCGAAGAGCCTGTTCGCGAGCGTTCCCGACGAAATCCCCGAACTAAATCAAAAACTGAACCTTCTGTCTGAAATTAATCCGATCTGCAGTGAATTACTCGGATCCACTTGAGCCGCGTCGACCGACTGACACTTGTTTGGCGAAGTGTTTCGTGAAATATAACTTTCGCCGACTACCGCCGAGTCAGGGTCGGAGGGCCTGCGCAAACTGTGAGCGGTATATCGACGCTGGTTCCTCGTTACAGAGCTGGTTGGTCCGTTCATGTTGTGTTGGTTGGCTGACCGGCACAGCGATTCCCAAGGATGCCGACCGAATATATCCAGTAACCAACCGCTCCAACGTGGCGAAAGAGTGAAGTGCGTGCGGATTTTTCTGAGCGAACAGCCGGCTGCCGTGCTGCTTTGCTTCCGATACGATGACATGAAACATGGCCAGGGCTAAAACAATCAGAACGAGGTTCCATATAGCTTCAAAAGCGTCGTTGGATCCCTCGACCGGCATCTATCGGCACAATCACCACAAACCATGAGGGTACGGCAGCAGTTTTCGGTGCATACCTCAGGAGAGGGCGACCAGCTCGATTGCCGAGCGGGTCAAATCAGTTGGAGCGCCGGCGATGCTGCTGATCTAGCGGCGGGGTGGCAGCTTCAGTTGTTGACCATGTGCAGCCATATCGGATCAGCACACCGATGAAGATCATCTTCGACATGAAGATCATTGTGACCGGGATGATGATGATGATGATTATCATGAATATGTTCGTCAGTGAAGCGATCTCTCCGAAAACTCTTTGGACCTTGGCTCGTTCATTCGTCTCATGGCCGGTTCACGGCTAATCATGTCTCCGCTGGAAGCGCGCTATGCCACCGTTTACGAGGGCTTTCGTTCTCGCTGCATGATGATTTACTGAAGTCAGAAAAATTGAAAACGAGATCCGATGCGGAAGCTCCTCCGTTAATCAATGTTCACAGCTTCCTGCTCGCCTTTTGGCCACCGAGGCGGCTCGCGGATTAAGACATCTCTAATTGCCTCCGCGAGGAGCTGCGCCCGTTCGAAGGCCTTTGCCGGCGGCTCGGATATTGGATTCTGAAGTCGAGCGCTTCAATCCCATGACTACTCGGCTCTTTCCTGCCTCCCGGAGGGATTGAATATCAGGACTACTCTCATGATGAAGAGTCCGATGGGACCGATATGAACGTTGTTTGGCGCAGTAGACAGAAGACACCCCGAAAGATGAAATTACAAATCCGCGAGGCACGCTCGCGCTCAATGTCGCATAATCTGCTTTTGCAGCATAAACGTCCGGAGCCACGGAGCGTAACAGCTCGTCTCCGTCGGCCGTCGTGGACCACTTGGATCCAGTCCAAAACAGCGAAAGCTGCAGCATAATTCCTTGGCAGCGGCCAACGCTAGTCTGACGTCACGTCAACCCTTTGGCGCCGCCCGATACTTCGCTTCCAGCGGCGCTACACAGCACACCGATGGGCTGTCTGGCCTGTTCATTATGCTGCAACGGTGGCTCGTAGTCGTTGGACGACCGCGACTCGTTTTAACCCTTTCGCTATTCGACGGGTGGTGGGTGCGAAGGCGCACGAGCGAGCGGGTTTTAGGCAAATATGCTCCCAAAATAGACCAAGAGAGAGCCGAGGGCGGTCTCTTCAACCCATACACGCGGCTCTCGATCTGATTATGAGCGTACAAGCCTTCCGACACTCGCGCCCCATCGGGAGCATTTAGGAGTGCGACGGAGATTCATCCGATCGTCCTTCATCGGTCGTCGCTCTGGTGGTCATGAGAAAAGAAAATTCTTCACTTTAAAGTCTCACACTCGAATCGCGAAATTCGCCGCCGCTACCGCCGCCGCTGCGGCCGACCCCGAAGAGCTGATTCGGCTCTCTCTAGAGGAAAGGGTTGATGCGGTTGAGTACAGCCGGCTCTACCCTTCCCTAACCTTCTCGAAAGGCCACGTGTTCAAAGGATTCAGCATGTGCTTCTCCAAAACCTGTGGCTCCGCGTGCTCCGGTCGGAACGCGCTCGAGAAATTCGGTTCCTTTCGTTATGGAGCGATGTCGCGAGAGCGCCAACTCCTGGACGACTCCAGGACGAAGTCAACGAAAGCGAAAGCGCGATACCGAGAGCTAAAAAATTCAAAAAGAAGGATAGTGCAGGGATGAATCAGGTTGGCCGGCCGGTCGTTCGTTCGCTCGTTCGCTCGCTCGGTTGGTCGGCTGTTTGGTGTCTATGGCCAGAGCGCCTGTCCCTCGGGGGACGAGCTTCACGGAGTCGATGTGAGAGACTCTCTAACTATATAAACCAACCGAGCTACCCACCAGCCAGCCAACCACCCATTCGGCCCGTCCATCAGTCGTTCGTCCTGCTTGCCTGCCTGCTTGCCAGCCAGCATTGGCCACCAGCAGCTCACTCATAGCTTCAAGATATCCAAGATGGCGACGCGCCGGGGTGAAACCCCGCTCGTATTGACCGACCCGCGAGTTTATCCTCAACATAACATTATAGAACGCTTGGCATGACGTGGGGGGAATGGACAATTGTCCCTCGGTGTACTGAGTGGATGTCTGCGGCGGAAAGACGCGATGGCATCGTTCCAAACAGCTCGATTCTAGAAGCACAGAAGCCACGAGAATAACGGAACCCGATGGGTGTCAAGGATTTTCGGCAATATGCCAACGGAGGAAAACGTCGTCGACTCGGCGAACTTCCGCTAGATCTATCCACATACCTGAATATTGACGCAGGTCTTGCCGTTGATGCGACGGCGGGATCTGTGCTGAACTCAGCACAAGTTGGAGAAGACGGCTTGCGTGGTTGCACAAATTGATGAAGTTCCAAGCGACATCGTCGACCACGGCGGCGGCGACGACGGACGTGCGTAAGGACGAACGAACGAACGGACGAGGTTTTACAGTCGGAGGAACAGTCGACGGTAACGTGCCTATCCACACAGCGAAGAGGAGTCCGCCGACGACGTCCACTCGACGACGACGTCGACTAGCAAATGCTTCAGCGGAGCGGCAGACGCTAGCTAGCTGCTCTGCTAACCTAACCAGAAATAACTAACGTTGTGGAAGCGAACACTGTTGGCGCTGTGATGCGAGCGGACGTCGACGGCGACGCTGCTGCTGGCGGCGGCGCTGTTGTTCGTGCTTACTACTGTCTTGGTACTGCTGCGTTCCTGCGTTTCCTTGCCGTGCGACACGCTTTACAGGTTGCTTGCCGGTCGAGCAAGCTACCGACCGAACGGCTTGTCAGTCTCCGCGCTTGTATTCCTCTGTTCCCGAGCACGACGCGCCGGCGCTACGGCGCAACCCGGCGTTCCGAGATGACGTCGTTCCTGCACAATAGAGAACCAGAGGCTACAACCGGTGCACGGTCGCTCGTCGTTTCTCTTTCACACGTTCGTTCGATCGCGGTGTTCGAGTTGTCGTTGGCTGTCCGTTCGTCTGCCGTTGTCCGATTCTTTGGTCGAGCGGTCGGGTTACGTTGTTCGTTGACGTTCTTGTTGTTG
This sequence comes from Galendromus occidentalis, assembly GCF_000255335.2. Taxonomy (NCBI): domain Eukaryota; kingdom Metazoa; phylum Arthropoda; class Arachnida; order Mesostigmata; family Phytoseiidae; genus Galendromus; species Galendromus occidentalis. The sequence goes on along the minus strand of NW_003805517.1, from coordinate 1,507,414 downwards.
CTGTTATTGTTTCTTTTGCTGTCGTTGTTGGAGTCGTGGAGAAGTGTGTCTCAGAGCCAAGAGATCAGAGAAGTCCTTCGATGAGCTCGGTCTGCTCGATTCGGGGAATCGATGGGAATCGGGCTTCCGGTCGAGATGGTAGTTGGTTTTTTTTTCGTTTTTTCCTTTTTCCTTTTCCTAGGATCGTCGTGGAGTTTGTGGGGTCGTCGTTGTTACTCACTAACGAAACAGTTTGGTCCTTCGAGCAGAGCTCGCATGCCTGACGGTGGGCGCTAAGCTCAGACTGAGTCTCCTGGCCGAGCTGGACTTAGGTTTAGCCAAGCCCTCCCCCACCAACGAGCCCGAGTACTCCTGAGCGAGCAGTGGTGGCGCATGCGCGTCCTTTGCTCGAAAGAAGAGCCGAGGAGACTCCTCCTCCAGGCGCAAGGATTCGACTTGAAGGGCTAGTGCGCGAGGGCGTAACGGGGTAAACAACTGTTTGTTGTGCGCCTGAAGGCGGTCCTCACATTATGTCGAAGGCCCGCCGGGCCCCTGTCATAAATGCCCTTGGCTCCGGATCGCCCATAACCCTCTCGACCTGGACGACGGCTACACGAGAGCCTTTTTATGTCGATCGAATAGAAATGGATTCTTTATTTTTGTCTTTTTTCGTCTCGAGAGACACCGATCTCTCGAGGCGAGCTCCGAGTGTGCGGCTCTTGATGCAAAAATATTAACGGCTCGCGCGTGTTGTTTCGGAGAATTTCTCGGATGGTGGATGCCTTGATTTTTTTTGCTTTTTAACTCGGAATCGAATGGCAGTCGCCGCCGCCGCGCCGGCAGCAGAAGAAGGAGAGGAATTGCAAGAATTGCCATAAAATCCAGGGCGCATACACGACCTGATCCACGCGAAGCCGTTTCGCACTTCGGAGAAAAGTCAGATCCGAAGCTGACTTGTGGCAGGCGATCCGAATCGCCGATCTTCGCCGGCTTCGCTGACGAACAAGTAACTCGCTCGCTCGCTCGTTCGTCGACTGAAGTCATCGGAGTTCAGAAGCGACCGTGATGGAGGCGGCGGCGGCGGCGACCTGAGTGCGCGGTGACGTCCAAAGCTTACGCGCCACACACGCGCGAGAGCTCACCCACACGTTCGCAGACAGATGTCATCGATCGGAGCGAAATCTTTGATCTGAATTTTCAATTACCTACAGAGCTACTCGACGTCACCGCGCCGGAGCTCTCGTCGATCGAAAAAAGGAAGGGAATGTTCTTGATCGTATCAGAAGTCGCCGAAGACGGATTTTCCCTAGTTCCAGATTCTATTTGCGAGATCGCATCGTAGTTCCTACACGATATTCCCCAAGATACCGAGATTTCGAACCGGCACGTGGCTGACGGACTCGACGCTCGTCTGGGGTCGTGAGGGATCTCGCGCATGGTACCCTCACCGCGGAAGACGGTCGGCATCGCGATGCGTCGGATGAAATCTCGGTAACTTCCTCAAAACTCAACGGACAAAAACAGAATAAGCGCAAACTAATCGGATTTCATCGAATAGAGCAGCCCGGCGTGACTCGTTCGAGATTCGATCATTCCGACTTTGAACTTCGACGGTCCCTGTCGATCCGCCCGTGTTCGATAGTGTTCGAGGAGGTTTGTCTCATCTCTAAGAGCCGAAAAACAAGGAGCAATCTGTCGTTGCGAGTGACTGTCTGTCTGTCTGCTCGGACCGTCGGTACTTTAGGTCGGTCGGTCGGTTGCCTAGTCGGATGGATGTTGTTGGTCGGACTGATTATTAGCTGGCTTCTACACATATGAGCGAACGCAAACACGGTTCGAGGTTAGAGTTCATCATCGCCACGGGAATCTCTCATGGAACATCTGCGTTCTGGGGCATGCGCTCTGCATTTCAATTTTCACCAAGCACTACGACGACTTCAACGACAACAACAACAACAACGACGACGAATACTCTACCAGCAATCGGTAGTTGCCGTGATTGGTTGCCTGACTGGTTTCGTTGGCTTGCTGCTGTCTGTCTGCCGACCGACGGAGCGACCGCTCGACCTGCCAGCCTTCCTGGCCGCCCGCTTGGAGGTATCTAGGAGACTGACTGCTTGTAAAGCTCTCAGCAGTCTTCAACGGTTTGTTTGCAATTGAAAAAAAACAGTAGGTCTCCTACAGCAGCACTAGCAATGCCGCCAACCTTAACACCATCATCGTGTTCATCACGAAAACTATCGCCGACAATCATAACAAGCCCGAGCGCTGTCGGGCACGAGGACCTCCTGAGAGAGGAACTACTGCTCGTGGCGCGAATAGCGTCGAATCGCAGCAGAGAATCCAAATCGACCACAGGAGCGCGCGTCCCTGACACCACCCGTTCGGTGCAGCGAACGAAAACCAAGGAAGCGCCGCCGGCAGTGTGCAGCGAGAACCTTAGGCAGTCCTCTTGGAGTGAAGGCATGCTCAAGGAGGCGCACCCGTTCTCCGAATCTCTCTCTACCCTTGCTCCAGTAACCCCGTTCGGCACCTGTAGTTCGAGCCTCTCCTGATCATCGGATCGAGCAACCAGCTAGTCAACCAGGCAGCTTGGCAACATTGAGAGAGCGAGCGAGCGGGCGAGCGGGAGGAGCAACAACAGGGGGAGTTTTGAACCCTTCAAGGACGAAAGCCTTCCGCGTTCCAACACTGCTATCCACTCGCTGCTACCTGTTGAGTGGGTTGTAGGCAGGCTGCCACTCAGCCAGCCACTGTGACTGGCTGTCAGGCCAAAATTTAGAATGAATTGAAAACTCACGAAAGGGTTTTCGCACGGCACGGGTTCCCCGCCCTCGCCGAGGATCATGATCAGATCAGGCGAACGTGGGGGTGATGACGATGATCGCGATTTTGCTGTCGTCATCGATGAACGGGCTGCGCTCCTCGTCTCGATGAACCCGACCCGTTGATGCTATCGAAATGTCTTCCCGGAGACATCTGCCTTGCGCCCATTGAACAATCGCACTCCTCCGCCGCCGCCACGCAATCAACGCTCGGGTGATGGACGGGGGTGTTCGTAAGCATTCTCTCGTTTTTTTTTCTTTTTCAGTTCAATTCATCGGACACATGTCGGACTGTTTGGTGTTGTAAGCTGTGTTCCAATGTCTGTTCTATCGAACCGGCCGCTCGGTTTTTTTCGTCCGAATGTCCAAAGGCGCTCTCCAGGACTGCGAATGGATAGAAGATCTGACGTACGGTCGCTTGTTCGGTCGTTTGGTCGGTACTATGGTCGGATGGACAGACGCGCCGACGGACCTGGTTTTGAACCCGAGCGCCTCCGAGGGGTACAGTCGTGTCGAGTCGTGACTGTTGGTTAGCTGCTTGGTCTGTCCGCCGGTTAGTTCGAGCATTCGCCCACGCCTGCCTGCCTGCCTGTTCCCTCACTGTATGTAGTAGTTTCGAACCCGGACATCGAGCGCCGTGACTTAGATAAGGGTTGAGATCAACCCCTCAACTACAAATGGTTCCGTGACTCGGTCGCTCTCAAGTGGCAGTTGTTTGCTCCATGAGTTGCTGTTTAGTCCCGAGCAACAAAACAGCCGATCTCGCCCTTTGAGGACGTGTTGCGAGCGATCCGAATTTCATACGACCGGGACTGCCGCGAACGTATTGATCGACCCGGAGAATGTCTCCTCGATCAATGCGTGAACGGACAAATTAATTCATTCAGCGTCGAATCACTCGTCGGAAAATATGGGCCAATGATTTATACATGATGAATAATGATGACGACGATGCCTTAGAGGATGGAGTTTTCATTGTGGGGATTCCGCTTTTCCCGAAATTCTCATATTGAATTCTCGCCGAGTTCTCTGATCGCGGGATGAAGCTATGGAACGGAAATTTTCTATGAAATGACTTGAGCTGCCAAAATCCCTCAGATTGCAATTCCCCATCTAGTTCCTGATCGCTTCATTCGGTCATCTTTTCAGTTTCTCGAATTATTTTTTTCTTCGCGGAACCTCCTGCTGTCCTCAAGCAGCCCGGTGTTGTTGAACCCTTAGTGTCTGCCTGTCCGTCTGTTTTTCTGTCCCGAAGCCCGAGTCGGATCCGCGTGCTGGCTCTGAGTGCAGAGTTGGTTGAATAACGGGTTTGTCAGTTAGCTAACCTCTCCCCTTCCCCTGAGCCTAGCCTAAAAAGAGAAAAAAGAGGTTGAATAGCCTAGAGGGAACGGGATAAAAAATAGTCTACTTCGAGTCTAGCGGTTCATTTGTTCGTTCAGTGAACTCTGCTGAAGCGGTCGGCGCGCAGGAGTGCCAGTGAGGGAGCTTCTTGCCGAAGCCAGCAACCCGTCTAACCAGCAAACGACCGAGCAACCGGGCGTCCGTCCGTACAGGAGGAGGCCCTAGGCTTTTCGAGAATGTCTTGGCTAGCAGCAGCGGCATTGGCAGCTCCACTACAACCATTCTCAACCAATGCTAGTCTGCGCCAAGTCTCGTTCACCGCTCACTCGATCGCATGATCTACAATGACTCTACATACACCCGGAAGACGACTAGGAGGCACCTCCCAACCGGTTCTGTTCCGTCTATCTGTTGGCTCAATGCATGGTGTACAAGAAGTTTCCCGGCTGTCGAGAGGCCGCCCAGTAGTTCGTTAACCCTCCTTCTCACTTCTACGTTTGCTTACCATACGACATCCACGCACACCGTCGTCCTTACCGCCTTCACCCCCTCCCCCCCCTTCCTCTTCCTGCCCCGACGTGGCGAGATCCTGTTCTGGAACTCTCCGCGTAAGCCTGTTAGCAACACGCCGCCCAGGCATTTTGGCGTGTCTTAGATTCAATTCAATTAGGAGGAGGGGAAATTATCAAAGTAAAAACAACTCGGTCTCGAAGCAGTGGTTTGCTTAATGCAAGCATGTCTTCCGTCCGTATCAGATAATCGGATCAGGGACTCGGGAGCTAACACTCAGGACAGGGATGTCCTCCCGATTCCAGACTCCTACCGGGATGGAATGCGCGTGCTCCACAACGATCCTGATCAGACAACGTGTACGTCTGACTTACGCGAAAACTGCGTCTCTCATCTCATACCACTGGGCTCTGTGAGTTTCGGTTGCGAGATCCCGACGGGTGACGGGTCAATCAATTCCGGAGTCGAAGAATTAATTTTGAGCGCTTGCCCACGAGATGAAGCCGCCCGTAAATCACGAGCAGTGCCGCAACAGTTTGGACGCATCTGCTGTCTTCGTAGACCTCGTTCTCAAAACTCTCGTAGCCGTCGTCGTCGTCGATGTCACTATCGGAGTCGATAATAGTAGGCTCTACGATGATGGTGAATTCATTAAAGCCTTAATTGACAGCGGCGTTGAGCGAACGAGATGGAAAGAGAAAAACGAGGAAGGAAGACAGACAGACTGACTGGCTGACCAATTAGCCGCTGTGACAACTTGATAAGCTCGTCGTAGGAACGTAAGTCCTTCCACATTGAGGGAGCGCGCACTCCGACGAGCTCAAATGCGAGCGCACATTAACATTGGAAATGTCATTAGAGATGAGGCTGTCGACTCCCACACCCGAGCAACAGTACGTCTTCTCCTTTGCTCGTCGTCCGGGGTTCCTTTCGAGACCTCCTTTTGTACTCGTACCTCGCATTGTCTTCTTGTTCGCAGCCCCCGAAAATTAGCTCCGGGCAAACAGGCCGCGCGACAGCCTTCCTTCGTGGTCGTCACTTTTCTCTTCTGCCCGCCGAAGTACGAGACAAAGAATCCGGCCGAGTTCCTCAATGAGTGTACCCATTGTTCGTGGGAGGCTCCATCGGACGGAATCCGAATTTCAAAAACGGATTCGAGATGGGCGCTCCTCTCGCAAGGCTTGCGGCATTTCTGAATGTGAGCTCCGGAGACGCTGATCCAGGGCTCTCGTTGTGGAGGAACGCGACGATGAGCTGCGAAATGAAGGCCGACTCCTCAAAGAGTCGAACGAGTGAGCTCTCAATCATTATCTCGATCCTAGTGAGAACTCCGAACAGGTGATACCGTGACCAGTGGGCCATAAATTCCGATGGCGTCCGTCGTCGTCGGATCCGTCGGAATGACGCTGGAGTGGCTTCGTTCTGCGCGAAGGAATAAGTGAATCTGACGACGAGTGTCGGACTTTCGTTTTTCTTATTTTGCCCTGCTCGTAATGGTCCGTCGGAATCCATCGCGAACACCACCGAGGAAGCATCTGTGCCAAATGACCACATTAACGGATATTAGTGCGATCAGCACCCTTCCTTCGACGGTCGCTCGAGGGTAGTAGTATCGTCACTATCATCGGCGGCCGTGGCGACATTCGTAACTCCCCTCGGATTTTTTCCTCTTCGCTCCTCGTCCGAGAAAGGCTGACGCTGAATCATCCTAGTTGGGGGTGGTTTGGCAAAAAATAATCAAACATGGCTTTGACAAAAAACAAGGCCTTCCGTAAGAGCGGAGGAAGATGTGTCCCATAGTGTCCCGTCAAGCGATTCTCTGAGCACGGACAGAGAGCTCCGGGACAGGCCGACGGGCGAGTGAACGAGCGCGCGGGCGATCGGTCGGTCGGCGAGGCAAAGCTTCGGGAAAAAATCACGAAGGGCGAAAAGGGGAGCCTGGGAAGGGGACGCTCGCGACGATAATAGTTTTTAAGCTCAACAATCCCCATCGGAATCTGCAGTCGGAGCGATCTAACACGAACGTTGGCTGCCCTCCGAAAAGGTTATAGCGTTTCAATCAACGATTTTTCAGAGATTCAAGAGTAATCGGTGCCTCGTGTAATCACACTCACTCAGTCACGTCCACATCTGAGAAAACGGAATTGGAATCATCGAATCACAGACTTTCCTCTTGCTTCTTTCGCTCATGGAGTTTCTTCCGAAGATCGTTATGCCAGGATTTGAATCCGCAGCCGAACTCATTCAGAACTTGCGTGAAATCCAGAAAGAATTGAGCTGTCAGGCTTCGCAATTTTTTTTTATTCCCGAGCGAACGAGTGAGACAACTACACGATGTGCTAGCGATGATGATGATGCATAGGTGAAAGTGTATGGGATTTGCTACGAGCGTTCCTTGTTGTTTCGAAGCTCGTGCTTACTTTCCTCGCTCGCATTTTTGGCGCTAAAAAAAAGGCACCGGCCAACTGCAGTCCATCATTTTTGTGATGTGTCGCCATATTTTGATGGGGGACCCCAGTCACTCGGTCGGTCGGTCGTTCCAGGAGAAGAGGTCGACGACGAGGAGGCAGAGAAAGTATGGGGGTGTTCGGAGCCAATGCAAAAAGGAGAGAATCTGAATTTATAATCGGCTTCTCCTTTCTCTCCCAGAAACAAACGCATACGGGGTCACACATAGTGTGGACTCACTCCACACGCACGCACAATTTCATATGCGTCGCTCGCTCAGCCTCGGTCAGGTCACACACACATATGCATATAGAAAGAAAAAGCGGGGAGTGAAGTAAGCATTTTGATTGGCAACTTCTCGATTTCTATTGCATGGGTTATCTACCGATCGACGCTCGTCGATTTTGTCCGGAAGCTCTCGGAAGCCCCCCCCCCCGCTGGCCTCACCGGATGTGCTGATCTCGAAAAGATAGTCCCCCTCGAATCTCAGAATTCTAAACCGAAGAAAAATACGTCGACGCGTACGAAGCACGAGATGATTCCGACGGGGGAAATTTTTCACACTTAAGCAATAACGACGCCTGAGGAGGGACGAAGAAGACCTCGACCGGGCCGACTGGAACGACGAGACCGCTGTCATCGTCGTCGGCAACGAGAAAAAAGCTGAAAGTGGTTGAAAGCCTCTTAATTTCCCCTCGTCCTTAGAGGAGACTCTTCGAAAGAGATTTCTCAAGACGTTTTCGGCCTTCTCCGTTCGGAACACGCACTCCTCCTCCCGCTGTCTGGCCGTCGTCCCTCTCTGTCTCTCCCGCGAAAACTCCGTGCCGGCGTAGTCTCGAACCTCCGGAATCTACGTCGACGTTTTCCTGGATTCTCGAACTTTATTCACGGATAGAGAACATCAGAATAGAGGAGAGCGCAGGAAGATGGATGCACACTCGGCGCAGATACGAATTCGCGAACTCCGAGTTGAAGACGACGGGCATCAGACTAAATGAGCTCGAGTCCCGGAGGGCCGCCTGGAAGATGAGTTCTCCGAGCTCGCTCGGCCTTCCTAAAGTTCGGTCTCTCGTTTCCCTTTCTCGCTAATTCTCCGAGTCAGTTCGTCCGTCAGCAAACCGGTTTCTTACGTATGCGCTTGGCGCAAGACGACGGCAGCAGCCATCTTTCTTTTGTACTTAATCGCCATGAATAGAAAGCAACATCTTTTGTCTGGCAGCCTCTCCGACTCTCACTTTGCTTCCTCTGGCTGCTGTGCCGTCGTCGTCATCGGCGGCAGCGGCGGAAGCAGCTCGGAGTTTTTTTGTGAAAACGAAGAAGCAGGAGATCCGCGAAGGCCCGAAGGCTGTCCGTTTCCTCGGTTTGGTTCCTCGGTTTTTTTTAGCGCTGCTCCCTGGACCGCCGTTGCCGCTGCTCCTTCGCCTTCACCGTTCTCATTAGGCTTTTTTAATTACTCCCGCCCTTCGCCTCCTCTCCTTCCTCTTCTCCTTTTCTGCGTTCTCCTTTTTCCTCTGCTGGTCGGCCTGCTTGCCGGGCAGTCGCCGAACCGTCGGCGTCGTCTCCAGATCCAATTCCTCCTAGGGCTGCACTCGGAAACAGCATGTCTGTGTTCTCCGTTGCTACCGCCCCGCGAGGAGCGGGTTTTCACGTTCGATAACCGAATAACGATTCCCCCGAGCGATCGATACAGTACGGCTACGGTCTTGCTCGCAAACGTCTGGACGGATCCTGCGGAGAGCGCGGGATCCGCAGACTTCGAGATATCTGACGTTTTCCGCGTCGTCCCATACGTACATATATCGAAGACGACGCTGAATTCTAATACGTTGTCGACGCATTCCATCGAGGACGGCGAAAGTCAAAGCCGCGCTCATCGAGAGATCGGACTCGCGACACGGGACATGTCGTCCGTTCGTCGGAAGGGGGGCGTCTTACTTTCCTCGTTTTATTTTTTATTTTTTCTTCGAGTAGCGAGCGAGAGCTCTCTGACATGGGGCAGTGAGGTACTTTTTATCTGAACCGACAGCGACGACGATCGTAGTGGCAGCGGTAGCTACGACGACGACTCGGGATGGACTCGAGACATAAAAAATAAATAAAGGATTACTCGTGTGGGTGATGAGCTCGCTCTGGCGATGAATGCTCGCTCCGTTGCCGGGATACGCTCAGTCGACGAGGAGCCTAGCTATGTCAGGAATGCTACCTGATGAGGGTCTTTTCGTTTTACTTTTTCCACTGCGTTCCTCGCTGTTTTCCCCCTGTGGAGTCTGCTGTCCACGGCTTCGGGTCCGTCTCGTTGAACGGAGGCTTCAACGGAGGAGCTCGCGGATTCTGAACCGATTCAACGGATCATCGCGAGCGATCATCTTGATGATGGTGGACGGGCTGGGTTGAAAGCGAGCGTGCACTCCTGATCGATACATGCCTCGGTCGACATGATGAAGTTTCCGTCGGCTCCGCTTCTCTCTATCGATGTCGGAAGATGTCTCGATCCGCCGCGCCGTTCGTTTCCCACAGTATTCGAGACTCTCGATTTCGAGCGGACTGCGCGCATGCATGCTGATCGTTCGTTGGGTGACCAGTCAACTGTTGGTCGGTCGGTCGATCGGTCGGCTGGTCGGCTAAAAAAATTCGCATGTCCACTGTGTTTGATTAAATCGAAGCATTTCCGGCTTCGTTCACCGTTACCTTAAACTCACCGGAAGGGGTCTTCCGCCCTGGACACACCTGAACCAGATGTCAGGAGTACATCCGTGAAGAGGTGCAAGACTCCACGCAATTTAGAACAAACTCGCTCCCGCGCCCAGCCGTCGAGAATGTCTAGCTGCGTCCATTCTGGACTCGCCTAAGCCAACAGAAGGCTACTCATAAACGGGGTCCTGCGTGATATGTCCGCCGTGGCTCGTCCCTTGAATGGCCAACGCTACTCAAGGTTATAGTCATTGTGAGCGTCTCAGACTACCTCAACCCGCTTATGTCCACCTTATGGCGAGCTAAAAAAGTTAAAAGACGACTTTCGGATAGTGCGGCGGCGGCGATCCGGGCTCCTCGTACTCGAAATAGTCTCGAACACGTCCTCACGAGCAGCGCCATTTCACTCCTCGATGCACGCTGTTCGGAGCTCCGAGGTCTAAACCTGTCTCGATGCCTTCCGCGGGACCCAAGTTCAGGGTCGCTCTGGGGCCCAGATCTCGGAAGTCCGAGTTCCGCTAAAATTTGACCAGCACGCCTCATTTTTCATTGCATCACCGGTGTTGTTGTCGTCGTCGTGGTAGTCCGAGTCCACTCTTTAGCTTCCTCAGACAGATCGGATGCTAGCGGACGTGATGTTGATCGCAGAGCTCATGATTGACTGTGCAAATAGTCGGAACCAGTCTAGCGTGGCTCATATTTAATATGACCACCGACTCCATATTTGCTTTGTGGTTGCGCAAAATCAACACGCGCAGAACGATCGTCGACGACTCACTCGATGCCGGTCGATCATCGATGCCGTTTTCTCTCCGCATATGATTTCGAATCCATTGACTGATTGAAAGAATGTGTCCATTGCGGACAGGGTACGCCTGAGCCTGACGAACTGCGTTTTGTATGGCGATACGTTATGCTCCTCTTCGTCGAGAACTAGGGGAGATAGAGATTCCAGACGCGGATTGCTCGAGTTTCGGATCGCAGAACAATCCGGACGGACACCAGGCTCCAATGTTTCTCACACAAACAGTGTCGCATTGATAAAAAAAATATGAAACCGTTTCCTCACTGACCAGCTGCTGAGTGGGTTGCATCAAGCATCGCGACCGGTCGGGGTGGGCTTCGGATATCTGGGTCGAATGTCGAACAATAACTGGCCCACGGCGCATGAACGCTGGCCACACTCTTTCGGAGATGACGACCGCGGAGCATCTCCGGTTGTCATCTTCTACGTCTCGTGTTCACTCTTCGCATTTTGCTCGTTCTCAGACACGTGGACCGACAATATTTCGAGCACATTTCAATTCTCAACAATCGCTGCGCAATGATTTCGGACGAGACCGCAGTCCAGGTAGGAGGTTCGCACTGACAGTCGCCGAGCTGTCTCTTTTCGACATGCCAAAATCGAGTTTTCCCCTTTCGATTCTTAGAGCTCGAGAATCGATGGAAAGTATCCTCGCGAACGGTAGCGCAAAACTCTACCTACGGCGAGATCATGGAGGAGACGAAAGCCATCGGTTCGTTTCGAGCCAGCGCCTGCACGTGCTCGCCGTCCTGCATCCAGAACTCGGCCCAGGAGGAGGACGAGTTCCGACCGGAAGTAAGTGTTCAGACACGCCGCTGCGTACGTACTCTGGCACATATCGTTGCTGCTCTATATCGCAAGACGAGTGTTGGGAGGATAGAGGTCCAAGGACGAGCGAATGTCCGTTGTGGATGACAGTTGACCCTCCTGAGTCGACACATAAAGAACCTCTACTTGAAGCGTAACAAGTAATACACACCCATTGGTTACGTAAAGCACTACATGGGAAGGTATCTCTCGGATGTTGATCAGCGACAACCACATATATTTGCAAGGGTTCTTTGGCTGGGCCTACGGTGCCCGGGAGCTCTCCGGCAAGTAGCTTGCTCTAGAGGTTTAGTGGCCGATCGGAGGATCGCGACACGGGGTGACCAAACCCGAATTCTCGGCGAAAAACGAGCCTCGGAAAATGGAAATAGGTATCTTGAGGATGTTTCCAAAAGGCTCTCGAGCCAGCACGCGCAGCAGACCGGCGTAGAATGTGAGTCCAAGAACCCTCGCGGAGGGGTTCGAGGGCGGGGGTGGCGAGCGAGGAGGAGCTGGGGTATGCACATTGTTGTAACCCATTTTTGTGTACTCTGATGTCAATCGTCGAAACTCGCCAGCTATTGTCCGGCGTTGGGGTTAACCCAGTTTCAGATGACCCACTTCTGAGTGCTATGTGGACAGACACCTTGCGGAGGATCGGTCAAGGCGATTCGCCGTCTCAAGGTTGAAGGTGGACGTCTGAGCACAATGCTCCGCACAGCATATGTTGCATCAGAAGAGAAGACCACGGTCAGTTGAATTCGACCGACTTGAGGCTCTCGCTGTATTCTTCCTCGAACGAAGAGTGAGAGAGGGTTAAATCCGATCAAGAAGTAGAGAATAAAAAAAATCGTCCTCTAGGATCGGTGATGCAGCGATGATTTGAATGAGCAACTTCTATCGATTCTATTTATCGTCTAGATTGCGGGACCGTGTCCGGGAGAGTCGGTCCTTGGACCGATATTCCTCTGACTGGGATCTCGATACGGTGGTTCCGCCCTTGCGGTTACGTTCCTCTCACTTCTTCCGGAGTGATTCCCCCTGGCTCCGATTCGAAATTCTATTTCGGACTCGGAGTAAACGTCGAGAGCCTCAGTGCTTAATAATTGATATCCGGTACTCGACTCGGCCGCTGTCTAAGCCAGCAGTCGGTGTGCCAGCGAGTTAGGCAGGAAAAGGGCATGCAGACCTTCTTCTAAAGAGTTTAGCTCGTTCGCTCCCGGTGGTCGAGGCAGGAAGAGGGGGAAAAACTACGAAATAAAAAACCGTAGGAGAAGAGGAATTTGCATCGCGCACTCGTTGTCGTCATCGTCGCTGTGCTGAGGCTGGTGCTGCTCGCATTTTCTCCTGCTAGCAGTCCTGCTCGTGGTCGAGATCTCTCCCTGAGTCCGTCCTGGTGCTCGTCCGCCTTCGGGTCGTCTTCATCCTCTTCCTCATCGTTCGTCTGCAGGTTTTTTTTAGCAAAGGATTCGTTAAGTAAGAAGGAATGAAAACCCAACGGGACGGTCAGCAATTACAGACCGGCAGCCAGGCATTCTCGATTTGAATTGAGAGGGACTTTACTTCTTCCTTCTCCTCGTCGGACTCCTTATTCCCGGACTCTCACTGCGACGCTCTCGGTACCCTTCTTAAGCATGGGATGACGAAAAGTCGCAGAGTATTGATAAGGAAATTACAGGAGCAAAGGAGCGGAATCCGTCAATGTCTCGTGAGCCCGATTTGCGCTCGATTCCGTTCCCCCGAAGCTAAGCATAAACAACTGCGATTCTCCCTTTGAAAATTTCTCCGTGAATCTCAGCGACTGTTTCGATTCGATTCTCTGAGCTGATAAGACCGATGCTTGTCGTCTTGCCTCTGCCAGCTCTCCGGCTTCCCTCGCCAGTCCCGGGTGCTAGAACATTTTCCGCAGAAAGCAATGCGCATCGACACGGAATCAAAAAGTGTCTTCGAGAGCGTAGTTCTCTCCGTTGATTGCACTTCTCGAACGCGAACGATCTTCGAGCTCTGCTCGCGAACGTTAAGGGGTATTCGAACGTTGGCGGACCGCTCGCTCGCCTGTTCCTTCGCTCGTTCAAGCGACCAGTGAGGCAAGCACGCAGGCAGGCAGCCGGTTGCCTCGTTCGTTAGATAGCGGCAGCCTCCAAGGCTAGCCGGCACCGGGACGGTTTCATCAGGGCTTAATATCTTGCTCGCTGGAACATCGGTGGGATTTACATAGGCGGCAATGTATCCCCACCGCGGGTAAGCCGCGGGTTGGTTGCCTCTAATGGGCGCCAGTTTAATTTCAACGTCCGTTCACCGCTGCTCGAGTCCGCCTGCCTTTCAGTTCGCCCGGGGGCCATTCCGTTCGTTGGCAGCGCTTTCTAGTCGCCTTCGCTCCATTCAACTAAGAAAACAGCTCGCTGGAGAGAATCACACGAATGCGAGTGCGCCTCGGTAAACATCCGTCGCAAGGAATATTCTTACTTAGAGGAAGGACAGCGATAGGTTGTTCGCTGAGAAAACGTCGATATGCTTTCTCCGACGTCTGAAACAGCGAGAGTGCTCGCACCGATCGATGGGACCCGAGTCGGTGAGCATTCGTGAAACCACGACATTACGTGACGAAAATATTCCCGAATCAACAAACCACTGTATAAACTCATTAGCGACCGGGGAACGCATGTTCGATTCATATCGCTCGCTCGTAATAAACTACATTGGTCTCTCTAGTTGATTGAGTGCCCCGTTTGATTCGCTCTTGATTTCCGATGCAAAGCGCATAACTCAGAAGCAAGCCGACGAATAAGTCCAACCTATAGCTTTCAACTCGATTGTTAGTCTGAGCCGCCTGGCGCTTCACTGCTCCGATGTTGAGAGGAAAAATTCGCTTCGATTAGCTCTCATGTATGCCAGAGCGGTTCTGTAACGACGATTATGGAATCATAATAGAGCAAGAATCCGTGAGCATTCACCAGAGTGGTCCTGTGGGACACCGCTAAAAAGCAGACCGGGGTGCTCGTCCCAGGCGTTTCTCGAGAAAGTATCAAGTCACCGGACTCCGACCCGGATTCCGGATCGCAGATACCGAATTCCGGATCATTTCCGACTCTAGCCTGACTGTCCATTCCGGAGCTGCTCTCTGGCTCCAGAGATAGACCGATTCAAAGGTTCCGATAGTGGGTCGGCCCAAACGAATAGACGTATCGTTCTGTCCAACGGAAGAGTATATTTGAGCGGTCGAACCAAACCTTTGAGTAAAGGAAAAACTCAGGCATTGAACGTTCGTAAACTCGGACAGATCGAAGTGGAGAGGACCACCGAAGATGATCCTGGTACTTGTACCTCCATATGGCCTAGCATATCGATCTGTGTCTCGTTCTCCTTAATGCGAGACTACAATCGTTGTGAGAGCTATGCGGGTATAGTTTCTCCTCTATCATACACATAGACTTTGTTCTAGTTTTTCTCTATCCCGCACGACAGACGTTGATGCTTAGAAAGTAGCCGTTTCGCGTAACAGATCAGAGAGCATAATAATCCGACTGTTCATATGGGACAGCGACGTTCCTCGAGGCTTCGAACGGGATCTGAAGTCCCGTAAATTTGTTGTCGAGCCCAGAACCAAAGGATTATCCATCAGTGAGTGGAACATGGTTACATCTCGGCAAGACCCTGCGATACACTCGACGGAGAGAAGGGGGAACATTTGAGAAGTTTCTCAAGCCATTGAAACCACTGATGGTTATGTAACGGTCCACCGTGGCCACAATGGATGATTTGCGGCCTATGTCTAACCTCCCTCTAACAAGGGTTAGCAACACGCGAACTGGACGCCTCACTGGAACAGATAATCGTAGTCTATTGTGGCGGATCGAATTTGGTCTAAAAACGCTCAACCGCAAACCTTCATTCACATCCTTGTTTCAACCAGCCCGACAGCCGAGCGACCCACCAAACTACAACCCGAGCGCGGTCACAAGAACCGCAGCCTTTTCGCACACACTGAATGATACCTCGTTCAGGGTATTTAGCACACGTAAGCACTCACGTCATTAGACACTGTCGTGACCTACCCGGGTGCTATTCCCGTGCTACGAGCTCCCATCGTGTGCACGATCTAACATCTGAGACCGGAAACTCCGTACTTCCATGGAAGTGATGATGACGAATGTTTCCTTTAAATCAATTGCTCGGTGATCGCAGGAGTATACTTGACGTCCGCCGGGGGACAAAAGATACGTCATGGAACTACGAAGTAAGAAGTACGCTTCTGTAATTCATCGAGATATGCTCCCTATTCGATGATTTTCTACGACCACGTTCAAAGTTTTGAAAACTCATTGGAGCGTGCCATCGCGACTCACATTGATTGGCTCGGTGGGATTTGTGTGTGTCGAACAAAAAATTCACTTAAACATCGTGGGCTCCTGCTTGAAGTGCGTCGCTCTGACCATTAACAGGCTAGTCGGCTGACCGACCAGCCCGCCGATGAGTGCTCCAGCGGCAGGCCACAGAAGAACATGGCCGCTGCGGTTTCGTTGTTTGCTGATAGGCGAAACCTTGTTCGCGAGACCACGAAAAAAACATACAACTAGAAAAAAATCAACAAGCCGAATTTTCCCCATCAGAAATACGAAATTATGAGCGGTTGCTATAGCTCCATTGGACATAATTCTCTCTGGTCACACACCAGGAGAGCCAGCCAGGCCGTCCAAGCCTCGGTCGTTTGGTCGGCTGTCCGCCTGTCGGTCCGTCGATTCGCCCGGCAAGTAAGCAGACAAGATCCTTTCGGCAAATCACGCTCGCTGGCATCTCATACATATTCATATGGTTTTTCCGTTCGTTAGCTGGGCTTACATCGCGATGATATATTACCACTGTATGCTAATGTGTACACGTTATGATCATCCTCGAACGTAATACGTTTTTTATTGCGACCCGTTCTCTCCCTTTGTCATGGTGCCCTCACGAATTCTCTCGTTTTCGCACTCGGTCGCTCCCTCTCTCTCTTCGTCACTCGTTCCTGCATGGACTCAATCAGTCGGACGGTCGCTTGACCGGTCCGTCGGTCCGTTTGTCTGTCAGTTAGGCGGTCAATCAATCACATTCTTAAGCTGATATGTTTCCGGGAACTTTGCATTATTACCCGCGTTGCCTATTCTTCGGCTAAACTTGCTGCACATTTTCTCGAGATTGTGAGACGCCAATCTTCAAGAACAGCTGAAAATTGCAGACGGATCTTCGATATGAGCGGTGATAACTTCTCGACAAATCAAGATTCATCAAAACGATTCGTATGACCTGTGTGATCGCCGTGGTCACCATTTGTGCGATCGCTCTGCTCACCCTCGCCCGCCGGCCGATCACCGTGCCGGACTTTGATGTTTATATTGTTGACAAAAATAAGGCTCAGTCAGTCGACTGATTGAAAACAGAAGCGTGCGATTCACCTCTGTCTCGGAGAACACTGTCGCGTAGCCACTTTCATGCCGACCTCTCAAGGCCTCTGACTGAGTGTGGGCTAACTACAATCTAGGTTAAGGGTCAGCTCATAGTAGGTACCTTGCTACGAATTCCTCTCTTTCAGCTCTTTGATCTATGTTTCATATGAAGCGAATTTGGCTTCACGAGGATGCTCTAATGCGCTTCTCCGTTATGAAATTTCCTGGCCGGAGACGGTCGGCTGACAGTATTTTTGAAAGCAACGCCGACAGACTCGGAGACTTGGTTCGTGCGTTTTCGGAAAATCTTTCAGTTTCCCTCAGGTCTTGCTGCATACCGATTCTATCCTCCGCTCCCGGAGATCACCTACATAGATCCATCGGACCCTTCCCGTTCAGAGCCACGACGTACGGTCAAGGAGTTCTCCAGTTTGACGTTAGCTCCGTCGAACCTCCGAATATCGGCAGATGCCACAGGGAACGGAGGGGTCGTCGGGTTGCAAGATAGAGATATCCCGTCCGCTTGAGATGGAGCGCAATCCCAGCGAAAATGTCATTTGACATGTCAGACGAATCGTTCGGAGGCGGTCAAGATCGTAATTGGCCTCCAATCGATCGATGCTTCTCAGTCAGTCCTCCGAGATGCGGCTAACAGCGACTCTCTTTTTCGACCAGCGGAGCTTATCCCGGCACGATCATCATGTCTTCTGAACTACGGAGAAACCGCGCTTGTTCGTCCCGAGATTGCCGCTCGAATCATCGCCGTATACGGCCAAAACATGTCCTCCGAGTCAAACAAGTCGACCTACGACCTCAAACTACTGCGATCCGGGACTGGCAATCGGTTTGAGCTTTTGACAACTGAGAAATTAACTGAGATATATCTACTGACGAGCGCGAAACCTCCCTCCATGATTATGATTATGAGTGAATGCGGAATGATTATTATTATTCACTATCAAACGCTCATCTGACAAGGCTTCTGCAAGCAGCGGGGTTTCGCGCGGATTTCCAAGCATACCTTCGTCATCCGTAAGTCTCGGACGGGCCGCTCCAGCTGTTTGATGCATTCCATTTCGAACTTCAAAGACCGAAGTCGTCGAGTCCGTCACCTCACACATGCGCCAGGGTCTGAAGTGTTTGAGCACTGACACTCGCTAGGTTGTAAACGACTAAACGGCAAACCTGTGGCCAAGCCCGTTGGCTGGCCCTTGCCTAGCCGGCCTGTGGTGTGGGCATACAACTGATGCGCGACCCTACGAACTCTGACCGAGAAATGAAGGGTTCCCGCTCGTCGTCTTCGGAGTAACACTGACCCAGTGCGTTATGTCACTTAGGGCTGCGTCCTTGGACCGCTTTGCGCGATAGCGACGTCTTTTCTATTAGGGTCACTCGCGAGACCACAACACATTCACGCGCGCACTCTGAGGAACGCAACACGCGAGCGCAGAAATTTCGTCGCATCGGAATTCTTGACAGAATCGATATCGAATCTATTCGGGGAACACACATTTCCCGGCGGCTTCACCTACACGAATCTGAGGGAATATTTTCGATCGAAATCTGGCGTTCGCCCCTGAACGAGCCATGGGGTTCAAAGTTCGGATTCTGCAAGAGTTCATGAACGTTTATTATCTGTGTGAAGATCTGGTGACAAAGGGAACGAGTCCACTACCCCACTCGTCTGGTATGCGGGGCGAGCAGATTTCGAGCAACCCTTTTCAGAAGCGCCTCGGCTCAGCTCGGGTCGCCCCTTGTATTGCGAAGACGGTATTGTGTTTTTGTGAACGCCGGCATAATGCCCGATCGCTTCGCGAAACATTTTCAGAGGATTACGAGACTCGTCCAGCCTCAAATATTGAGCCCCAAATGTCTCCAAACCGTTCGTTCCGGCAAATTGTTTGACCAGCGTCTGAACATGTGCGTCTTCGTGTAAACAACACCGTGTCACATAAGTCTCCGATGCTGTCGAAAACGGCGACGCGACGCCTCTCCCGTGACGCTGATGAACCTCATCTCCTCGGTCTCTGAGGACCAAAACGACTCATGGTCACTCAGCGGGCCGATCCATCCACATTGATGGACTGCTGACCGGTCTGACTGACCCGGTTTCTGTGTCGAAGTTCGGTTTTGGTGTATCACCAGGTCACCCCGTTCCCACACCGAGTCGTCAGTGATTCTAAATGGGTTAAGGCTCGAAGAGTGTGGAGCAAGATTCCTCGATCGAGTATTTTACGACCCTTTCGAGTCCTGCGTCGGAGCCCACTAACTCAGATACTCGGAGAACAGGAGGATCAAGGAAATTTGCCTCCAAGACCCAGTCCGGACAAAGCGTATTACGGATTGCCGAATCTGAGCGGCGATCGACCGAGGAGCGAGGACCCGGCTCTCGGAGTTCGGGGAACCTTCCTACAGATGAGGGAAAACTGCTGATGGAGTGGTCCCGAAATGGGCCCCGAGAATGATATTCGTTCTGTGGGCCGGGGCGTAAACCATGATTCTGAAGGGAGCCGGAGCTCGAAATCGAACCGAGTGCGTCGTGTCAACCGGCGCACCCCTTCCTAGCGACTTGGCACCTGTCGGACTTTCGGATCGAGTAATGGTTAAACGCTGAAAGAGGAGATCGACTGGCCGACAAGAGACTGGGCGAGCGGGTGAGCGCGCAGTCTGGCTTCGAGATCGAAGACAGAAGATGAGAGGCCACCATGATCACCCTTTACTGTTGCTTTGGCGGTAGCCTGGATCGAGCGACTGGTTAGGGAAACCGAGCTCACAAACCAGGAAGTCGGTCTACAAATAAATGCCAAAGGTCCACTCGTAAGGCCGTGGGAAGGGTTACTAACAAACGAGAGACTTCCGCAAGCCACGAAACGCTGACGTCGTCGTCCGACGGATCAGTGGCACAAGCGATTTTCTCAACTTGCTCCGAGCTCCGGTGATCGCGGTGGGTGCTTCTGCTAAGTTTCGACATTCCTGCACGGTGAGTCGCCGATAACGTCGAACACGTTCCGTTGGATTGAAGAGGCAGAGTGCGCCCGTAGATTCAAGCAGAGAAAGGAGAATAAAACGTTCTGGACTCTGTCAGCGTCGACGACGACAACGACGAAAACTGAATAAAAAACGAGCATGATAGCCATCAAGTCTAGACATCCTCCACCGGTACCCGGGGGACCGGCTACTGGTGATCCTACAATAACTCTCAAGTGAACGGGAGCGTCTTGAGACGAGCCATCCAAGAAGGTATGTGGACCCGTGGAGCAAACGGAGAGATATACTGCAGCGATCACCATTTCATCTCGGATCAGATTATTCGGATGAATTTGTTATTTGTGACGAAGAACACCTTCCCCACCCTCCAGGCTCGTTGTGATAGCGTCAAGGTCGAGGCGGTCGAATAGTGTGGGCGTATTCAGCCAGACGGGTTTCGTCATCATCGACAGTACTCAAGGAGAAAATCGTACCGAGGCAATCTCCTCAACGAGGAACGAAATTCGAGACGCTCAACTTTTTATCGATGCTCAGCCGAACCATGCGCTGGGCTGACCGGCCGGTCACTCGAAGTGGACGAACGTTTACAGCTCGATCAATTCGAGTGTTTGTCTATCAAGGTCTGTCACGCAACCTTATTCACCGGGCACCCCCTGGCCTGACCAGTTGCAATAAAACGAGTTGCGAAATAGC
This sequence comes from Galendromus occidentalis, assembly GCF_000255335.2. Taxonomy (NCBI): domain Eukaryota; kingdom Metazoa; phylum Arthropoda; class Arachnida; order Mesostigmata; family Phytoseiidae; genus Galendromus; species Galendromus occidentalis. Next base: position 1,486,904 of record NW_003805517.1, on the reverse strand, counting down.
GAGGGTGAAGCACCCCTGAAACATGCGATGCACAACTTCGTGCGGTACTTCCAGAGAAGAGAGGATTCTACGGAACATTGTACACCCTACGGCCGTTCACATTATTTTCTATTCTAATTTTCGAGTATCTGATATACACAGATGAGAAATCTATTTCAGGACAGAGTTGGATTCGCTCGAAAATTCCCATCCGCGAAATTCCCCGCCTCCGATATGGAGAAGTCGCCAGGGACTCGCGTTCAGCCGCAATCGTCCGCGGCATCTGCGACTCCGAGTTGCAAATGGTCGGCAAACGAGCATTGGCGGACGCCGATCCCAAACTATGGATGAATCACACGCTAGTCTGTCTTGATCGCCAACAGATCTTCGGCAGCATCGTGTTTGTTCGAAAAGATGTGAATTTCGTTGTTAAAAGTACCTACTACTCGCAAACCGTAGAGCCGCCGATTTATCTTCGACTATGCAGACCCTGGTCCTGCGACCTGGGAGACACACCCCACCAAGACTTCCTAGTTGCTCGGCCGCCGGCGCCGCCGCGAGAAAATGGTTGAGGATTTTTGACAAGAAAAAAAACGCAAAACTTTCGCCCGTTGCTCGTGCCAAGTCGGGGGAGTAGAGAGGCTACAAAAAGTGAAACCCTCTGCGAGACAGCAGACCCCACCCTGTTTAGAAGTTGCAAGGCGCTTTACCAGAGTGGTTAGGGTCGATCTCTCATTTCTAGAGTCGGCATCTGCGACGTTGGCTCCTACATCAGATGCCGAGGCCGAGATCATCAATGAACAAGATCAGGCCGAGATCAGTGAAATGCTACGTCCGCATACTGTACCCAGCTCGAATGTCGAAACGAAAACGTTCGAGAGACGACCTCCGTTCCGGAATCCTCGGCGTAGTTTGGAGCTCTCAACGGTCTCCGGCGTTTATTCCTCCGCTGTCCGTTTCCTCGCTGGACACTCTCTGACTCAATTCCATAAGAGACGGGAGTGCGCGATCCCTGTAAGTCGCATCGTCAGCACCAAGCCGGAATGGATACCGACGGATTCCCTTTTGAGCATCTTATGTAACCTTCCAAAATTAGCTTTTCGTGCGATACTCTCGAATTCGTTCAATTCGAGGGAAGCTCCCATCGCGGAAGTCGGATACGATCCATAATCAATATGGACCACGGTGACCGGCTTTTTCGACAGTTTGCCAATTAGAAACGAGAAGAATAGAAGCGTGCTGTCGCTGCTGAATGATCTGATTTTGTCGTTGGCCGTGTTGTTGCAAAAAGACCAATTCTAAGAAGGGATTCAAATTTAAACTGACCTACATATCGAGCACTCGTATGCTTGCCTGCTGTATACAATTTCAACGCCGCCCCGTGCTTTCCTGGAAACGCTCGTTCGCGCTTCCTGGTCTCGAAAGACTTCCATTGCGATGCGAGACCACTTCGAAGCACCCTTGGGGTCGGTCTCAGGGCGACTTTTTCCCCCACGTGCTGCAATTCTCTCTTCTTCTGGACCCCGGTCGCTGCTCCTTCGAGGCTCTCGTGTCTATCCCCTTCTCCGACTACCCCCGCCGCTGAACCCCCGTTTTCGATCGACTTCCCCCACTCGACCCCCGTGCCCTACACTGCCCCGATGTGAATTTATTTACGCCTATTTAGATGAGTTATCCTGGTCGCTTCGTTACATAACTAAAAAATAATCCCCCTTTTTTGGGTGGGGTCGCATGCTCTCAGGAGCCTGTACCTCACTCACTCAGTCGTTCATTCGCTCGCTCGCCCGCTCGCGCACTCGCCTTCAGCTGTAGGAGAATTCTAAAAAAAAAGCAAGAACGAAAAAAAGCTCGACGCGCGTGCGGGGGAGGTTACGAGGTCCTCTCCCGAAAAACAACAAGTTCAAAATCCCCTCTGCCTTGCAGCTGTAGTCTGGCTACGACTGGCTTTGGTCAAAAGGACGACACCCGGAAATGGCAGAAGGAAAGAGAGATTCGACGATCGTAAAGAAGACTCGCTAACCTAACGGTTGTTCAACGCTGCCGCGCCAGCTGAGGTCGCAGGGAGAGTTCATCGGGTTGAGATCGGGCTCTCCGCATTCGGAAGATTCTCCGGAACACTTCACGGAGGAGGAAGAATTCCGTCGAGGACCGTGTACCTTGATAGATCACATTCGAGTTGACTCCGATGTACTTCAGACCTCGGCCTTCCCGCAAACCTCGATGAACAAGCCGACCTGATACGATCTGATCTGAGGTTCGTTGGCTTCTGACCACCGCCAAAAGTCTCATCATCCTACTCCTAATGAGATTGTAGCACTCGGCGCGAGCACGGCTCCAAATTTTTTCGGAATAGAGCCCGAACAAAAAAAGAGAGTTCAAATCGGCTAGAGAGACACAGACAGATATGTTTTCCGTCGTTAGGTCATTTATCTCGGCCACGGGGCTGTTATGAACACCATCCTGTGGGATCCTGATCCCGCATCGACGGTCCCCTTAACTAGAATGAGCGGAAATTCGAGCAAAAATTCGAGCAAAAATTCAACCTGTGTCCGATAGAGGTCCGCACTCTCACTGGCTGGGAGACGGACTTGTCCTTCGGACGCCGTTGACCAAGTTGTTTGCCTATTCCCGTCCATTCAGAAATGAATGGATCGCTAAAAACAGTGAAGATCAACGTCCGGCGGAAGATGCTCCGGCTTTTTATTCTACTCGATGGACAGAGAGCGCGTCCGTCCGTCCGACCGTCTGTCCGAACGACCTACCGACGGTCTCTCAGCGGATCGGACAAGAGCCAACGACGAGTGCGCCGCCACTGCCGCAGACCACTCGACAATTTTTCGAGCAGCAAGGGTCAACGTTCCAGGGCCTCAACGAAGATTTTTCTCTTTTCGTTTTTTAGATCGAGGGGATCTCACTTTCGCTTCGAACGTCGGCTAGCCAACGGTTTGCAAGCCGACCGACGAGATGAATGAACTTTAAAGTTGAACCCTGCGCGTGGCACATCTGCTCACATTTTACCCTGCGGACTCTGCGCACTGAGACCCAGGTGCCGGTAGGTTGGTTGGCCGTCCGGTCGGTCTGCCTAGCTGCTTAACCGCCTATGCGCGCACGATGGGGGTGTTATGTAACCGGCTTCACTCGGATAGAAAAAAACAGGAGCCGTCAGCCTCGCGGCGCACTTCTGCAGTACTCTTCGGAAATTCTGTGAGGAGCCAAAAAATCTGAGCTCCCCGGAGCTCCACCTGCGCACGACACCACGTAGGTCCGGATGGAACACCACACGCCGATCACGTCAGGCACTACAACGAGCCAGGGGGAGTCCGGAAGCCAGAAATTCCTAGAGGGCGGTATGACGCGGAAGCTCTCACGAGGAAGTCTCTCGTTTCCCTGGAAGCAGGAGAGAAGCTGGAGGAAAGTCTAAACACTCACGATATCCTCGGCGCGTACGTCCTGAGAGGCAGCCTCGAATCGAGGCTTTTCGATCATAACTTCTATCTGCTATCACTTCGACGACGGATCCGCTTGAGACGTTCCACGAAGATCGCCGTCTACGGAGTGCTCGTCCGGAGATCGACAGCATCGGCGTCTCGCATTTTTTCCGGATTGAATATCATGGAAAGAGCTGATCGCTCTCGTTATCCGAGGATCGGGTGAAAACGACGTCGGATATCCTCCACCAGCAGACCACCACAGCAATCGTGGGACATTCCGCGTTCTCCGCTCGCTCAAAGTTGAGGGCCGGAGTCGGCCCTCGAGTATGGGTGCCCCCCGATACTCGGAAGGACAGACTCGATTCTCAAAGGCCCCCAGATCGGAAGGTGTCGGCCATCATATTGAGATTTCCAGTCGGTTCCAACTCCATGCGATGCAGAGCGCGGCTGTTCCGGTGGACCGAAGAGGATCCTCATCCACAAGAGAACGACCGCCCAATCCACTCGAACCGTGGCTCGGACATCCCGTCAGCTTGTTCCTCCCATTACGAACAATTATTATTCTGCGAGTGAGCCTTTACAGCAGATGTCCATTTTGTTGTCGATATCTCGGGAAGTCATGGCTCGCTCCTTTCTCTTTTCCGTTCTTCCTTCCTTTCTTTCTCGATTTTTTTGTTCTTCTTTTCCTCATTTCTTCCGAGAGCGATCTCTTTCTCGTACCGAACCAGAGACGGTGCCTCTGGTCAGGGTCACTGGCCAAAAGGTACTGGAATGGAGAACGTCACACGAAACGCAGGCCTAACCCAATGCTAGTCTTTCAGTTAAGATCTAGGGTCTTGTTTTTTTGCGGGCTGGATGTCCAGCGGAGGGGGGGCCTCATGTGCTCTATTTCAAAAAGATATATCACCACCGATCCAAAGGGCTGCCCCTAGGAGCCGTCGCCGCGGCTGTCGGCGCGGCGGCCGCCGCCGTCGTCCGGCCGACGGATCGACTGTTCGCTGTGAGATGTGGACATAGAAGATATCGCGTCAGACTGCCTCCAGACGAGAGGAATTCACTTGACTCACCTCTGTCTCAACGGATTACGGAGGCCACGCAGCAGAAATATTCTCTGAGGTATCCAGCAGCAGCAGCAGCGACGACGACGTCAAGTACGGCAGCCCTTGCGGGAATTTATTTCGCTTTTTTCCAATCGTTCCTATTCATTCCCGCCACGGTGCATTCGTCGTTGTCCTAGGCGGACGGTCGCAGATCTGGATTCGCCTATGTGCTCATCCAGCGAAAATGGTTGGGAGAGGATGCCGGAATCGTGCGCATTTTCGGAATATTATCGGGGAATCTGTGCCTTGACCACTGCTCCGTGCGAGACCTGTATGAGAAAACTGATTCCGAAGGATTCGCATCGACTGAACGAATCTAATGACAGCGTCGGAACAAAACAAGAATCGTTGACGGCGGCCGTCGATTAATGTGTCGGTAGACGATGCGAAGAATTCACTCGGGACGATTGAGACTAAGGTTTCGACTCCACCTGTGCGTCTCCGGTGTTCGAAGAAGCTCCGACTCATGGCAAGTGTCTCGTGTAAATGAAGCCTCTCAACCAGAAACGACGATCATGGTTCTAATAATTGCCCCCTGTCGCGAAATAGCTGTATAATCTTAGCGAAACAAATCGAGCAATATTCTAGGGCGGTACCGTCTAGCGTGCGACCCATATTATTATTCAATTTTTTATCATCGGTTCCGTCGAGTCCCACATATTCGTTCCCGACGCTTCCATACTGTAACCGAGCAGCCCGAAGCAAAGCCATTTTGAGGCTCAAGGGTAGGATTAAGCACACCCTCTCGTGAAGGAGCCGCTGAACTTGCAAATGCGGGGCAAAGTCTCGGGGTCTCAAGTCGCCGCAAACGGCTTTCCTCCCGTCGTGCCCTGAGAAGGTCATTCGTTGCCGATTCTGGGCTCCGGCCGTATGCGATGCGAATACGTCCTTATACGATTCTCAATATCGAGACGGGAACGGAGCCATGATTCGTAGTGCAATAATTCGAGAAGATGTCGAGACTTGCAACAGAAGACGCGAAACAATAAACTCAACGCCTGGGTCTGGGTTCCTATCACTCAGAGAAGATCCTGGAACGTTATTCTTCCCGCTCCGAGCATTGGCTGGCGCGAAGAGCGGGTAGTCGCATTAACGAGGTGTTGATGCGCTACTCTCAGAGAACACTCTACAAAAGCTGGCCTCAACTTTACGCTGCTAGTCACCATCAAGCATAAATTATAGAAGGGATCCTCCTTGAAGTTCAGACGAGAATTTGATGCATGCTGAGTAACCGGCGAGCGGGCGCATAGACGGATGGACGGACGAACCGACCGAGCGACTAACCGACCATCGGACCAACGAAGAAGCGAGCGAACGTGGTCGATTCTTATGTGATTTTCTCTCTTAAGGACACTCTAATCCGAGTAGACAGAAACCCCCACTGTGTGATCTTCAGCGCTGGACTGGATTCCTGAGGCCCTCAGGCATAACGTCACACAGCCGGTGACGTCGGATAGGCTTCCCGACTACCTGCTCCAAACTCAGTCGACCGGGCTGGCGGCTACACCCAATTGAGCTATTTTTAAATTAGCATTCTACGTGATATCCAGAAAACCTATGTACATAATCGAAAATCACTTCCTGACACTTCTCCACGGTCCTTGAGCTCTATGATGCTGGGTTTTCCCAAACCCGAGCTTGTCCGGGGAGCGCTATCTACCTCATTGTACCAACGTTGAACTGAGACGACTATCGCCGTCGAAAAGTCCTCCCGGCCGACACGAACTCGGTCGATTATGTAATCAGTGAAAAATGATCTAAAAATCCAGGAGACATTGTTCCTCTCCGGACATAGAGTCCGATCGGAAAGGAGCCGGGTCGGGCGGCGGGCAGTCCGGCCGAGCGAGCGACCGATCGGACTAGCCAGCGGATGGACAGACGAGCGGACAGAGCTGATGGTTGAGCAGTTTGTGTAAAAAAAAAAAGAAGAGAAAAAAGCCGAGCCATACGAGATGATGACGATCTCGCTGCTACCCCAACACGTTCGTCAGGAGATCGAAAGTGATCGGCACAGGATATGGGAGGTGAATTTTTGAACACGAGGAGGAAAGTGAGGCTTGCATTGCCATCGACATAATTAATGCAACCAGCATCCTCCCAACGGTCGACCCTAACTCGAGAAGTTAACTGACTTACAATAGTGATTACGGAGACTGGCGCGGCTAGTTACGCTTACTTAGCTTTACTTAGTTATATTTCGAAAAGGAAAGACTTTCGTTGCACGTTTCATCCATAGCTCTCGCTTTGTCGCGTTATCGGTTATCCTTAATGAGATGCTCCTTCTTCTTGGGATGCAAGCACCGAATGATTTGACGAAAGAATCCCTCAACCAATTACTGTTTGGCTTATGACTAATTTCTTTGTTCTGAGCTTGCTCCTAATCCATCCCAATCGAAGAGCAGCGAGATATGGATCGGCTTTCGAAGTTATTTGCGTGATTACATTGCAGTTCAGATGCGTGAACTCTCCTCCCTCACATCCAGAAGGACCGTAGACACGATCTTCCCTATACGTCGTCGCTCAAAAAACGAAACGGAGAGTTTCGAATACACAAGAGCGCCCCCCGCAATCAAAGCTCTACCCCATCAAGCCAGACGGCACCTGTTACAGGAAAGAGGTACTACGCTGTACAGACAGACGATCATGCAGACGGGCCCCAGACGACAGCGGCTGCCAGCATTCGAGTTCCAACTGCTAGTAGACGACGACGGCGGCAGCGGCGGCGGCTACCCTCAAACCGCTCAAACTCTCTACCCTTTTCAACGTGGGAACGAGCGAAAGAACCGCACTGTCATTGACAGGACGTTACGCTGAACTACCATCGGAGTTTGTCCGGCCGGTAATGAAGATGGAGCAACGCCGAGAACCAGCTCTACGCACCACAAGGATCGAGTCAAAGCCAGGAAATCGAAATCGGGTGGACGGCAGAAATTATCCCCTCCCTGTAACCTCAGTCTGTATCAGCTTTTTGCATTATTCAATTAAGGTACCAGAAAATCTCGGGTTAGTCCCCGCAGAATTACGCCGTCTCGAGCATCATCGCTGTAACGATTGAGCGTCATCCGCGGAATTCCATGGAACCAGGGCCACGATGCATCGTCGATATTAGAACAAATACCCAAATGATTCTATGACGGTCGCGAAGTACACCGAATCAATTCGAGCGACCTGCCGCCGTCGATCGTTCGGTTGACGACGCCGACGTTCGACCGATAAGACGTGTGCGTGTCGTGATTGTTTCCTTCTCTCATTCGATAATTTGTCGATCATCTTCGGATTGATTAGTCCTCAGAACAACATAAACGGCAGCGGTCAGAAAAGTGATTCGTGAACGTGACCAGGAACTCGACCCCATTCCTCGATGGATTTCTCCGCAGCGATTTTCGGTGTATTTCGCCATTCATGTCCCCACGAAGGTCTTATCGGACTTACTTAAGCGTATCAGGGGTGAAGCGCAAAGGAGAAAAGTCATGGAATGCCAGGGAAAAGCGTAGAACATTGGCGCCGAGTCATCTGGGGAGCCCGACGGGAAGGGAACGGTTCAGAAATCCGCCACCCAGACTTTTGAGTACACCGAATCGTTTTTTCGCGACGACCGCGCATCAGCGATACGAGAGCTTAAGTATCTCCAGTTGAAATCACTCTCAATTTAGCGACGATCTACCAGCGTCGACGACGACGACCGTGTCTCACGCTGGCTCGGACCCGAGTTGCAGACTTTGTGACGTAACTTATGACCTGGTCACCTCACGAGGTCAGCTTCGCCCCTTCGACGAATGTGCCTCTCCTAGCGAGAGGGACACCCCGCCAAGTAGACAATAGTGAGAAGAAGAGCAAGCACACTTTCAAACTTCAAGTCGCCAGCTCATACGCCGACTTCAAGTAGGTACGTACAGTATGGTGATGATGACGATAATGCCTGCCTGCTTGCCTACATGTCTGAACGCCTGTTCCGATGCCCCATAGTCACTCGAACCCCTCGATTGAGGGTCTATGGTCGCCGTCGTCGCCGCTCTTCCAATCAGACCTGGCGACGTCACGTGAAAATCGCGTAAGAAAAGGACCTCCCATTCTCCTGAGACATGCGTCCAGGCTCGGAAAATTCTTTGGACTCTTCGACTTCAATTCCAGTTGATTTTTTTCTAGATATCCAAACTCCCGAATTTCTTCTCCGTACCCTCGGAAATTTCGATATGCGAGCCAAAACTAAAACTGTGTGAAGCTCGATGATGTATACGAACTGGGAGACCTACTGGTTGTAGGCCCGGATCCATGTATGATGTATACTCATGTAGTACAACTTCTCCTAAGCATTCATACTGCTCACACGGTGGCTCCTCATACAGCATACATCATACTGGACGTCATCATCGTTGGCCTCCCGCTTGATCTCTTCGCCCGCTCCGAATGATGTTATTGATGGGAAAGGCTTCCCACTGACCAGTGCTGCCGCTGCTCCTGCCAGATGGCTTAGCTCTAGGATTTTTTATGGCAGCGCTCCCTGACTGACTGCTTGCTTGACTGAATGGCTGGCTGGCAGGCAGGCAGGCGGCCTGCTTGACTGACTGACTGACTCTGATGTAACCCTGCCGCCCTCACATCGAGAGACATCCTCACAGACACAACAACGTTCTCGCCGCTCCCCCACATCTGACCATCCATCCCACAAGGTCATCAAATTTGTTGCACTTCTTCTGAGCTCGTTCTCCCATTCGTTCAACCACAATCGTTCTCGGCTCAAATTCCCCCTTTTTCCTCTCCCGATCGGGAGTAAGTCCGTCAACCCTCTTCAACGCGGATCCTCGACGAATTTTCAATATTCGAAGATTCGAGAGCGAAGCAGTTTACGCGACCTGTGGCGTCGATGTTGTAGCCGTTGGACTAGCCGGTTACGCAAGAGAACCTCGCGCTGGTTCCGCGCACGAAACACATTAAGGCGAAGCATACAATTGCCACGAAATATGGATGCAGGCTCAACGCCGCCGATGACGGCCATGGAAATCAGCTGGGCTCCGACTCGGGGTGCAGCTCGCGGTCAGGCAACAGTTGACAGATGATGAATCGAGCCAATAATAGGGTTAATAGCGGGGGAGGTCGTGGTTCTTGAACACGGACCCTCCGAGCATCTCGTTTCGGATCTCCCGCTTGCGGTCGCTCGACCATTCCTCATCGGAGTGAAAAATTGACGGAATGAAACCCTGTCAGTTTTAGAACAATGATGAAGATAATGATAATAACACCAATTCCAGGGAGAGTTCACGAAATTCAGTTCCCCTAGAAAAAAAGGATCAATCCGAGGGTCACGGCCAGCCTATTCAAGAACAGACGCCTAACGGGTTACTCGTATGATAGAGTGCTCACAGACTCCCAAAGGGTAATTGACGTCGTCGATGTTGCAATCAGGAAGCGGAAGTGGACACATCATAAAAAAACACTCTTTTTTGCACGAACATCTTCCGAGTTCGTTTTCGGCAGCGATCATGACGACGCTCGCGGGAAACTATCGATTGCCGAATAGGTGAACTCGGCGGTCAGTGAATGCCGGTTCTCGTATGGTGATGATCGCGAATCTGTCATCCGTGAGCAAAGGGTCACATGTTCACCGCAACATGGGGGTGAGAACCACAGGACGGAGCGGGCACACAATCGACACGCGAGATGTGCCGACTTCATCTTCTCGAACCGGAATGATAAATGCCAATGGCTCAAAAGGCAGAATTGAGATGCGAGTCATCGAGTCTTTCAAGCACGCTTACGAAACTCGGGTCCTGTCTCTTCTATATTTTTATCTTCAACTCCTTCGAAAATGGATCCCGTCTCCCGCGGGTCTCCGAAAGGAGTCGCCTCTGGAGAGGCTCTCGTGTAACAATATTTCCCTGCGAACGCAAAAGTGAGGAATCTTCATGGGCTGATGCGGGACACAGGCACAGACGCTCCGTCGCAGAGAAGGCCCAGCGTAGAAATCGTGGGGATCCGACGGGGGGAATCAGGAGATCTGGGTAGCGTCTCGGACGAGTGTCCGAAACACGACTCTGCCGGGATGGCTTAAGATTGTCAGCTTTCGTTACATCCTTTTGTCCTCAGGGCCACATCAGATGTATCCGCATCGTTGCAACGTCTCGTCAAAAGGCTTATGCAAGGATCAACCGATCATCATGCGGTCAGGTGGAAGCGATCTTGTCCATGCTCATGATCACGGAGACAATCCCGAATTCGATTGATGGATCCCTCTCTTTCTCTCTGCGCGATTCCTCGAGTGAAGGCAGACTGTTTCCATGAAGCTCGGTCCGCACGAATTTCTCGTTTTTGGCGCAGGTCGAGCGCGTCGCAGGATGGACCAGACTCCCCTGCAAGGACACGGTTATATTTTTCGGCTATCCGGACACGAGGTTTCCAGGCGCGATGTTTTTCCGGGAAAAGCCGCCCCTTTCGTGAGTAAATGTGTATCCAGAGAAAGTGTTGATCTTCTCGCATGGCTTGGCTCGAATAAAGAAGTCCTGTATTCCGAGGCTGACGCGCAGAGAACCGGACAGTTTTGATCTCATACCGACGATTTTCGACCCGCATATTCATCCGCCTTTCAGCATTGGCATCCGACATCGAGCGCGTGTCCGGTCGATCCGCACAGTCGACTCTCGATGACCTGCAGAACAGCGCCTAAAAGTCCATCGTGACTCGTTTTCGAAATTATTCGCGGGAATAATGCACAGATTCCGAACGAATGTTCAAAGAGGAGGGTACTCGTTTCGGAGGCTACCATGATCCATGATGCTGAGAAACCTCCTTCGCGCCCGAATTCGACAGGCTTCCGAACATTCGCATGCCAATATTTTGCTGATCGGATTAAGGAGCCGGAGACTTCGGTTTTTACGTCTCCGGAAAACCCGAGGAATCTGACTCCGAGTACCAACAACCATTTGAAGAAAGGTCTCGCTCCGTCACCGTTGTGCGGAGGGCGGAAATTTCTGATGCGAATCGGGTTCAGAAGCGAGAGAGCTAATTTTTCCGAAACACATTCCGGATCGATTACCGACGTTCCTTAAGCCCGCTGAGTGACATTGCCGACCGCCATTACCGGTAGACGCGCAGAGGGACTGCAGTGAGCTCGAGAGCGAACACAAGTTTTTGTACAACGGATGGAGGAAGCTCCGATACATGCTGGAACGAGAGGAGGTCTGTCTTGAATTTAAACGACAGCCGGGAGGAACAGCCTGCCTTGATCTTGGCGATGATGATCATGTCGACGACCGGGAGGAGCAATGGAGAACATCTTGGAGAGAGAAGGTGTCTGGAACACTGTCTGGAATGAACCAGGAAAACACCGCCCGCTACGGAACAACGCGGAAGCGGCTGCCGCATCTGCGCGCCGACGGCTGTCACGACCTCATAGATCGCCCTCGGCGCTTGCGTGGTGAGTAGTTTAATCCTCTCCGGCTCATGCGCCAATCATAATCTGACACTCTGGGCGAATTTATCTCGTGGGGAATTTCTAGACGATTCCTCTTTTTGGCTTTCAAATGAAAAAGCGCGAGCCTCTTGAGACACAAAGAGTTCCTCAGCCAGCCGAGTCCGATCGGTCGGCCAGCAGTCAGTCACTCGATGGCTCGCTCGGACCAACGCCAGTCAGTCAGCGTATGCATGCGAGTGAGTCAGTCGGAATTCTTGATGGTCTGGTCTCCTTCTTCGAATTCAACGAAAGAACAAAAGGAGCTTGCCCTAGACTTGTTTACACTGGTCGCCGTCAAGATCGGGGTACATAGTCGACGAGGGGCGCCGCCGCCTTTTATGGGGGCGTCTAACATTGTGACATATGCACGCCTTTCGAGTTTATGTTGTAATATGATAATTGTATGTGTTTTGAACAAATAAACAATCATACACCGATTCGACCATGCGGTTCGAGAGGCCAGAACGTGTACAAATCGGATTCGCGTGCGATGTCGCTCCGGCATAAACATGGAAACAAGTGACCGATGTCAATTGTTCGCTATCTCACTTAATGGCTCTCATTTCGGCGAGGCTCTGATGCTCACTCGATTCCACAGATTATCATCATCAGAGGGCGGACGCTCCGAGAGGTGACTCAAATGATCACTATTGGGATCAAGCGACACATACTCTGCTCGGAAGAGAGGAGAGACTTCCTTGAAAACACCTCGAAAATGGGAGATATTTTTCCGAGTTCAAAGAGCTCAGGACGGGACTAGGACCGATCAGACGCATCATCATCGGGGTCCTCTGATGTTTTTATTTCTCGAACTATATTCTCTCCCCTATGATTCTGCGCAATCTCCAATTTATCTGTACTGCTCCTTATTCCCCGGAAGCTCCTCCCGCTCCTTCGAAGGGGGAGAGCGTTCCCTCGGTCGGTCGATGCCTCGAATGAGTGCAATTCATGGCAGGGCAATAGAGAGGGTTCGCCTACGGAGCCGAACTTCTACTGCGGTTTCCCTGAAACTATCCTTCGATGCGGACGGGGCTATCAGCACCATTTAGATGTCTGAGAGATGAGAAGTATTGAATTGAAAGAAGCGACGGCTTGTCTGCTGTTCGAATGAAGGTCACATGGTCACTGCCGAGTGAAGGGTGTAAGAGAGCTGCTCCGAGGAGGATGTCGCCCAATTTCTCCGCAGCCCGTCGCGGGAAGTGGACAAGGTGTCTGAATCAATCCGTGACCATTGGTCGGTAATCGGTTTCTGGAGAGAGATGGGATCCGGGGGAAAACCAACATTTTCAGAAGCAACTCCATCATCATAAATCTCGCAGAGGAGATTCCTTTCCACCGAGGAGTGAAAGTGTTCGTTTAGCTCTTCATGAATCAACACTCTGGCCTTCCGGTCATCCGCTCGTTGAAAGCCGTGGCGACTAAATCAGTGAGAATCCTTTCAGCACCTGGTCACTCTCGGCGTTAAAGAGATCCGCGCTTTTCCAGAAGACCATACCTCTCGCGCGCGTTCTGTGCTGCTCCTGATCTCATATTGCGTGACGGCATCGTTGAAAGTCCTTCGAGAATATGTCTGCTGAATCCGGAGCCGATCGCTGATCATCCATAAGATGCCCGAATCTTCAGGCCGGATTCCGGAGGAAAAACAGGGATTCAGATCGTTCCGTGCTTGACTACCTAGAACACTTACCGAAGAACTTCGAATGCCGAGCTATCCCGCGTTCGAGACTGGGTCGCTGTTTCTTTTGTAGGTGTTGAAGATATATCCTGTTTTCGTCATGGCGGAGCTGGCGACGCGTATCGAATGAAAAAGTAAACGCTGCATCCGTTCTTGTCGATCGCGGGACTAGTAGGACGTTCGCACAAACTACATGTGCGTGCAAATGTTACTATGTCCGCTGGCTGTGCCGTCTCTGTTTGCTCGTGTGTATAAACGAGCTTACTGGAAACGGAATCAACTCCAAGAAACCCGGAATCCTTGCTGTCCCCATCGAAATCAGCTCCGCCTGCGAGCCCGATCGATTTCTGCTCAGGATGCCTCGTCCTTCGTCCGAATACCTGCGAGAGGAGCTCGAACAAAATCTCCTTAAAGAATGCGTATACTTTTTTTTTCATCATCATCGTGCGGAATCCTGACATGGAGTTTTCATGTTCAGTGTTTTTCAAGTATTTCCGTTAACGGGAAGTCTGGATTTATGGCCTGTAGACTGACGCGAGACAGAGCTGCGACTCGGTCTTATGTTCGGATGTCTCGTACTGAACCGATTGATGAACGGGGATGCAACAAGTCACTGCGAGCTGGGTACAAGGGCGGTTCTTGTCTTTCTGCAGAACCTCGGTTGGCTGTGCCCGTGGACTACAAAGCGATCCCACTTCCGAGAGCACTCGGCTAATTAAGACGTTCTCAGCAGCTCCGTAGCTCCCCATTTGTATTCGGCGAGGCTTTCACGCTCGATATTAGGCGTAGGCGGATCACGAAATCGACGTTCCTGGAAAGACATTAGTCCTAGAAGCGGTTTCTGATCAGTGCTTGTTTTGCCGAGTCAGCTTATCGAGTAGATCCGGCAACGAACCGGATTGGACTTGTTCCTGAGCCTGTAAAACCGTCTGAGGATGCGATCATGAAGTTTGATAGCGAGCTCCCGCTCCCAAATTAATTTCCGAAACGTCTTTTTCATCCAATGATTTTCGTTCACGACAAACGGGGGAGAAAAACATGGAAACAATTTCGTCCGATTGAGAAAGCCCAGATAGCTGGGATTTGAAAAGGAACAGTTCGAGACGATTCGAACCTAGGAAGCGCTCGTAGATTCAGGCTTTACGAGCACGAGGTGTTCGAGCAAACAGAATAGCGTTGTATTCGATGACCAGGTGGCTGGAAATTGGTCTCTAAAGACCCGATTCCCTGGGAAAAGGGATCAATTGAGATCGCGCATAAAGCGGCTCTTTGTACTTCCCCTGCTCTTCCTCCTCCCGAGCTTAGGTGACAGACAGTAGTCAAGCAACGTCGAGAAGGAGGCTTATTAATTCGTACGGCGGTCGCCTACTCCCCGCTCACTCGGTCGGCCAGCTTAAGGTCTGCTCAAGGTAGGTCTGCTTAAGGTCAGTAACTTCGGCGTGGGCTCAGACACTGGCTTTCCTTTCTTCCCCGGAAGCAAGGAAGCCTCTTCCTGTTGTGCATCCGGAATCTCTGGCCTGCTCGACGGAGCGACTGACTGACTGGCTGGCTGGTTATATAACTCGGAGGTCAAGGGGTGTGTGACAGGAAATATCTGAAACTTTCAACTGTACAAAAACGAATTCTGCTCCCGCCTAGAAAACTGCCTTTGGGTGGAAACCGAGGATTCGTTCCGGGGTTCATCCATTAGTTTGTACTTGTTGTTGTGTTCCGGCTCCGAGAGAGGAGTTGGCAAGAAGAGCTACGATGTGTCAAATGTGACCTACGGGTGTTCTCTAGTTCACTGGAAACCCCACCGGTGCCGTCGGACATGAACCTGACTTTCAGAAACGCTAGAATAGGCACAAGGCAAGGGAAGTCACTTTCTCGCAGAAAATCCTCTCGAAATAAGAAAGGCGATTTGAGATGCGCCAATAATCGCGCTCGTATTTCCGCTTCATGTCCAGCTTCATTTGTCCATAACCACACCCTGAGTTCGGACCGCGGTTGGCCAGCGGTAGCCTCTGGCTATCGGGTGCTCGAGACCAACTGGCGGTGATAGCGCCGATCATATTCAGAGCGGACGTTCCCATCGGTGTTTTGCTGAAATCTTTTTGTGGCCCCCGATGTTACATAAGTCGGGAAGTCCAGTCCGCTCGGTTAAGTCGTAGCGTTCGGCTTCCCACACCCTTTACTAGAGCTGGCCCCGGGTGACCCCCAAAGAGCGCGGGAACGACGGACCTCCAAGGCTCTGCTGCGACGACGACCGTTAACCCTGTGAATACAAGCTCAGTCTGGAACCAACCATCGCCGCAGCCGCCGTGGATGTGTGTACAGGTTCCCCCGAGTACGCACCTGAACCTCTCACTTTTCTCCAACGAATAGAAGACAATGCTAGAGTCTGGCGCACCGAGACAAAGGAATGGATTCCCGGAAATTTCCGACAGTCGCGCTGCCCTTGAAAATCCTCACGAACAAGATCGGAGTTGTTCCGGACAATTTCAAGTCTCCCTCAGGGAGACAGTCCCGAGCTCCTCTCGTGGAGCTCGGGACTGAGGGAATGGCGCCGGAAACCTTGTAGCGAGGCTTGAAGGAGGAATGGATTTTCGTTAATTTCCTCCATAACCTGGTCGAGACACGAAGGAGTTCACTGATGGCGCCGCTGCAAGCAGTGGTCTCTTCTCCGCTCTGAGGCTTAAGCAGATTTGAACATTTTATAAACGACGGGCCTACATAAGGCAGGCCATCGGAAATCCTTTTAAAGACTCGAACACACTTAAATGGTGGACGACGTCGGCGACAACGGTTCGTCTCTTTATCTTTTTCGTCACACTCGCCGTTTTCGCAGCCGTCGACAGATTCAGTTACGAAATAAGTATGTCGCCGTAGCGGGAGAGAGAGGAAGAGCTTCAATCCGAGCCGATGGTGGATATTCAACAAGAAGCTTTTAACGCTCGAAGCCCGAGAGGATAAAGCGCACACGGCGGGTAGACGTCGACGCTCCGATCGCTCTTCTGAGCCTGTCTTAACGAACGAGGAACTCAACTTCCAAGTGGGATTTCTATTTCAACGCACTCGCTCTGAGGATAGGAACCCTCGGATACAGTGAGGAGAGCAGGATTCCCGCAGTGCGCGGAAAACCACGTACCGTCTTCTCTCAGGGGACGATATTCTCCGCATCAACCTTATTTCCCCCATGACGCACGAATATTCCCCATCCGTAACGAACTCTTCCACAACTGCGATAATCGCGATCGGGATTCATAATATAATCGGCGTTCTCTAGCAGACCGAAGAATCGGGCCCATGGAATCGAGATCCGACGAAGGACTCGTTTCGGAAAGCTTCTCGTCCGAAATTTCGATCGAGTTCAGCACGAACTAATCAACTCGATTTCGAAGTGGTCCGCTCTCAGGTTCGCCTCTTACAGAATCCTTCGGTCATGGGGGGTGAAAGAAAGCACGAGAAATGAATTTCACCGGCGGTATTTAAAAAAAAAACGATTTCACTCAGCATCCGCTGCGGCAGATCGCTCACCGACTGACTGAGAGCTCGGACCCATCGGAAAGAACCGAGAGTGGACGAGAAGTGGACGCTGCTGGCGCTTCATGAGGTAAAATCGCTCTTTTTCGCCGGCGCTGTGCCTGAGTGTGTCCCCAGTGAAACTGCCATCCTCAGATGATGTATGGCTTCATACGGAAAGACAGACGCGGGCTTGTCCGATCAGCCGGTCGGTCGGTCGATACTTGCGTTTGCTAGTTCCCTGGCTCGCTTCTTGCTTCAATTGGTCTTCGAATCGCTACAAATCATAATCGTCTGCCAGCCTTCATCAAAGTCAAACTCCAAGGTCATTCCGTGGTGTTCACAGCGATTTATGCTTTTGGCAACAATTTTGCTATTTCATTTTGCTCTCATTTGTTCTCCATTGCGACACGGCTCTCGGGCGGGCTCTCTCTCTCTCTCCGTCTGTCCGAGGTCTCTCGTGTCGTCCACTCCGCATCGCTCATATTGGATCATGCTTGAGTGTTACGGGATTTCTTTCTCGGGGCTCACTCGAGGCGTTGATCTGATCGCCATCGAATCAACGAGTTACCCTGTTCTTCCCTCAGAGCGATGCCGATTCGCTCGGCAGGAGGCTCTATGGACACGCCGGTCTTGCGCTCTCGTCAGATTATTCTAGTGTTGTTCTAAATTCGAATCGCGGATGGATACGTCGGGAGATCTAATAATGGATTTAACGAGTACGTTGGTGGCCGTCGGGCTGATTCGAGTCGGCATGCTCAGACAACGCATTGTTCTGTGAATAATGATTAATAACGTCGAATCAAACGCGCGAAATGTTTGTTTACACGCGAAGTGGCGAGTCGCTCGTTCGTGGGAGTGTGAATCACCAAGATTTTCTTACTCGAAATCAGAAATTCCTAGTCAATTCTCATCAGCCAAATAATGGGTTGCTCGCGGCTCAGGAACGAGTAGAGGAGAATTAAATGCACGGATAAAGTCCGACACGCACGAACACAGTAGGGGTCGGAGATTGCGATTCCCTTCATGCACACTCCACTGACTGACAAACGGATTCTCGCTATCTCCGGGATATTCATCGTAGATTCGGTCGCGGAGTCCTTCCATTCGACTTCTTTCCTCGTCCGTTCATCCCAAAGTCCAAACGATGAGCAGCAGGTGCGGTCGAAGTCGCGTTAGAAACAATGAAGCGAAAATACGAAAGAGACAAGAGCGAGAGAACAAGGGAAGAAAGTAGCTCACAGGGGGCACGGGAGTGGACGACATCGACCCCCGGTTTTCCCCGAGTCTGTCCCCTTCCATAACCTCCGAGAGCGCATCTCTTCTTGGAACAACGGCCTACAATCGGTGGGAGTCGCTCTCGATATATGTATGTACAGAGAGAATGCGGGTCGAATTTTTTCTTATTTTTGAGCGACCCGAATTTTCAAGCGGAATTGGATTTTAGCTTGACATACATTTCGTTCCCGATGGCGACCACTGATTCGTTACTTGATACGCGGCGGGGCCGGCAGAGAAAACATGCCGCTGATTGTGAGTGAAAATCACTCAGACGACCTTCGAGAGTCTATTTTCGCCACGGATTCCACATTCTCGCGCGATGCATTTTAGCTTTCGAGCTTCCGGATTTTCTTCTCGAGCGCTCAAGTGCTTCATTCTTATCTCCTTCCGTGATATTAGCTCTCTGAGTGCGGCCGATAGTCGGCTCCTCGCGCGGCCCGCGACGCAGGATGTGGAGGGAGCGAAGTGAGCCGGGACAAGAGTCAGATGAGGGGAAATTCGGGAACAGAAGGTGCTGTCGCAAGGATACTCCCGGATCGTGCGGGTCAACCTGAGCTCGGGGTCAGAGCAGGCGGTGAGATCCGGGAAAACAAGAGAGGAAAGTGTGGAGAGAAACTAATTTCACTCTGTTGTTCGCTGCTGTTATCTGCGAGGAGCTGAACGAGCACTCAGGCAGGAAGGAGCACCGAAGACGAGACAAGCAATCAAAGTCGAAGCAAGGCGTTGCAATTACTTTCTTAACTGGCAATTTAATCTCTATCGAGTTTGGTTGGTCGCTCCTTGCGCGGGAGAGAGAAAATTCAATATTCCGACAGAAAACGGTTCCGATTCGAACACGCAACGTCATCAAGTCATCCATCCATCGTTCGAACCGAAGAAATAATCCATTTATCAGACACGTTTTCGTCACCACGTTATTTCGGAACGGAAATGGAACTCCCCGGCTCCTGACGATTTCGGTTGCAGCCATTTTATTTGTCATCGAATGCGAGCGAGAATACTTCCACGCCTACTCGGAGACCTCATCTGCTTGTTGAAAAGATCCTAAACACGTCATCCAGAAACTTTGATTCGATTTCGAATCGAGTTCATTGCTCGAGGGTCCACGACTCCCTTCCTCAGAAACTCCCACAATAACTAGTGATTTCAATATTTCAGTTCACGCGTTCATTGAGAGTTCTCCCTCCCGGAGTTATTTTCGATTTTGGTGCTTCAAGTGTGTTATCCTGTGATTGAACACCAATTGTCCGACTGGGACCGCTCCTTTCTCGAGAGACTTGCCCTCGATAATCTGAGCAACCACGATCAGAGGGAGCGGACAAAGAAGCTTGTCGCGATCAAACTCAAAAACAGGCCAGGCTAAATACTGCGAGCTCCTCGAGGGGGGGCTTGAGCTCGAGCTCGCTTGCCATGGCGCGTGTTTCACTCCTTGCTTTAATTTGTTTGTTTGTTCGTCAGCGAATGATTGGGCAGACACGCTCTCCTCGGCCACCCCATCCACCCGAGTTTTTCTCTCCGCTCCGAGCCATACTCGCTAGACGCGCATTCACGTGATGCACAAAAACAGTGTCACAAATTGAGATGGAGCAAGTGGACAGGCTAAGAAGTGACTGATTATACAGAAGAGATCGGACGTCTCTATAACAATGTCATCAATCCTCACAAACCCTTCGATATTTGAATCGCCGCGTCTCTGTCCTAGAAGAATCGCATCCTCGTCTCCTGGTAGGGCAAAATGACCCGAAACATTCCTGAATCCCTATTTTGATCCTGAATCTGGTGAATTCTTTCCCAAAAACCCAACGCATCTATTCCGTCGCGAAAATCTCTCCGCGAGGAAGAGAAAGGCTCACAGAGTAGCAAGGACCAAGATCACAGGAAGTTCTCATTCGGATAATATCGTGGAGAGGAAAATTGCAACGGATTCACGCATTTCGCTTCTGGTGGAATCCTCAATACCACAAACAGAGAATATACATGAGTTCCTGCACAGAGGAAGAGTTCTAGCTTGGCCCTGGGTCAATTTCCATGAATCGCCCTTGCGCCGACGTTCCCAACAGCTGCCAAAAACACGGCTTTTTTTTCGGAGAAGCGGACTCCATTCTGTGAGTGCCCACGGGCCTCGTCGTCGTCGTCGCGAAGCTTATGCTGAATTCTTGTGACTGCTCGCCACTCGCTGACACAACGCGGCACTCATTGCCTCCTCACCGAGCAGACTTGGCGCTGCGCTCCTTGGTTATCCTGCTCCTCGTTGTGTGTGTATGCTGTTTTTATCCCGATTTTTTTTGTTTCGTCCGTTTGTTCTTCGTAAAGAAGAAACGCCGCCAGCCAGAGAAGAGAGGGTTAGACAGGAATGAAGCTAATAAGCAAAATGAATCACAAATTAAACCTCTGGCCGCGCGGTCCTCGGTCGGAACAGCAGTTTTTGCCGCAGTTGCCACAACTCGGTTAATCAAGAGGGCGCGATACTCTGAGAGAACGATATTTTTCAGTATTGAGCCTTCCCCTTACGATAAGCTCGCAGCAATAGAATTCAATCGGGAGAGAGGGCGGAGTATCTGAAGGAGAAGAAACGAATGTCTTTCCGCAGCACTATTTCATATTCAGGGCAAACTCTCTCACTCTACCTGGAGCCGTACACCTACGAGTGAAGCTCTCTCTGCTTGACATTTTTCGCGAACACTGATCGTCGAAGAAGTGGGTGGCTTTGCACACTCGAAAGGAGCCGGAAGAGGAACTAGCGAATGGACGTCGGATAATACGGGCAGAGCGACCGAGGAGAGACCATCTGCGGGAGCGAGAGCCCAGCAGACACGTCGGAAGCGAGGGTAGGAATTCCAAGTAATCCTACAATGACCTACCTGTGCAAAAACGAGACTCCGAACGGCCGCTCATTTCAATTCCTTCCCTCGCCCTACATAGACGCGGAACTCACGTTTCGATTTGTCCGCCGACTCAGAGAGTTACATGGGTACATTCATTCCCCCGCCGCCTGCTGCCCAGTTCCAGAGGCTCCGCTAGAGGAGTTTGTCGCTCCATCCTTTTCCGATTCAGTCTCCGTCCAGTGAACTTCTCGGCGAAATTCTTTTTTTTGTGCTGGATCTCGCCCGGAGGCTTCTTCGTTCTCTCCTTTCGGAGAAGCCCAGGAGCAGAGTCGGAAAAAAACACGGGATGGAGGAAAAGGGGCAAGGGGCATGAGAGGAGGCAGCCGAGCAGCAGGCTCGACGGGCAGTGTGGTTCAAAAAGTGACTGTTGATGATGTGTTTCTTATGAAGGTTTTTAGTTGTGTCTCAGTTTCCCCATCCAGACGACGAGTCTCCTGAATAAAGAATAGCTGGGGGCAAAGGGAAAGAGAGCCAGGCTAGGGTTCGCTACGGCACTGACGAGCGAGATAATGCTCCTGAGATTAGAGCCGTCCGACCGTCCGTCCGTCACTTCGTCCGATCAGACAAGCAGGCAGGCGGACAGCGAACTGGCGCAGCAATCTCCGCTGGTTTCTCGGATCTCTTCTAAGTGTCCCTCCCTTGTCCGCACCGTAAGCTATTCTCCTCTTCACAGAGTCGTTCTCTCCCAGGACGTACGCAGTGCATGTCTTAGTTTCATCACTTTTAATGGTGGCGGTTGTGCCTCTGGCTTCGCCACGCTGCTGGATGCGGCGGTCGGGACTAACTCAGATGTCGGTACCCTCGCCATCGACAACGATATCGAGAAAGAGGAAAAACGTACTTCTGGAATTTAAATTTTCCGGATCGTACAGTGGGCAGAATCGGATCGAGAGTCCCTCTGCCGGTCTGCTGTGATCGCGGAGCTTTCCATGAAAATCCTCCGTCCCTCACAATGAGAAGGTGAACATTTATCGGTGACATGGTTGAAAATTGTATGTTTGAAAGCATTATGTTTCCGCGAGCCGTCGATTTCGGACCATGCCTGACGCGGCATTCCCGCAGCTGAATGGGGTCTCCTTTTTATGTTGGCCTTTTAAGGGCGGGCCTCTTTCGCCGACGGCATCATCCGGGCCTGCCTTTCGGAGAAAGCCGCCGCCGCCGTGGCCGCCGTCGCCTGAGGAGGCATCTCAACCAACCAGGCAGGCAACCAACCGGCCGGCCGGCCGGCCGGCCGACCGACGACCCACCAACCAGCCAGCCTGCTCCTCGGAAACCCGCTTGGCAACCTGTTTACCACGCTCGTCTCTGCTTTTGTGCTCCAGGATGCTCAGGATGAGGGACGACCGCTACGCCCTCTGGATGCGCCTTATGGTCCGAGGCCCGCAACAACATAAGCACACGTGCTTATCTCATCTCTAAAGATCGGGAGAATCCACGTATGTCCATCAGTCGCGCAGTTCCGGAAGATTTGAGGAGTTCCCTACATCCGATTCTCGGGAAGGACGAATTCTCGATCCTTTCCCAGAGGATTCATATTTTATACATATATACTGACGTGCCCCGTCGCGCTTCGCTGCGGCTCCCTGTTGGTCGTATTGGAATTGCTTAATGTGGGGTGAAAAGACGTTCCCAAGATTTCTGACACCCTTTCTTATTTCCCCTTATGACAATGCAAAGTATTTTTTGAGTTTTATATATGTAAACCGTTGCATTCTATATATTCACAAAATGGCGTGATGGAGAATTTCTCCGCTGCGAAACAGTGCAAATATCGATTTCCTCATCGGCGATAAGGATCTGCCGACGTTGAGACGCAGACGACGGATACCGACGGATTTCTGTGTGCTTTGTCCTTCCATTTCGATGATTATTATTCATCAAGCTCGTTGAAGCTGTTCGTGATTTTTGTAATTTTCAGAGCCGCTCCCGTGTTCTCACAGCATTCATGCTCGTATGGCATCGATGAAAAGACGCTTGCTTTGCCGATGAAAAGCAAACACGAGTTCAGTCGCCACCGCCGCCGCACGTCTTCAGATGGATGAAAACATCAAACGTTTCGATATCTCCCAGGAGAACTCGTGATCCTCAGGGCGATTTTTTCTCTCCTCGTCCATGTTTTTTTTCCTCTTCGTTCTCCTTTTTCCTCTTCTCTCACTGCCGCTACCGCCGTTCCGCTGGTTCCCTTCGTCGTCTTCTGCGTCGTTCGCCCGGTCTTTGGATGGCATGATGAAGAGAACGAATTAAGAATTCGTTCTCTTTGATCAAACACAACACTAATTAGAATGTTCTCAAAGACGTTGACGTCGTTGGCGTTCCTGCCTCAGTCGTCGTCGCTGCTGACGGTTTCACTCTCACATTTCGCTCTCGTTCTATCGTCTCTAGAAGTTTTCCTCCAGGGTTAGCTGGATCGAGGTATCTCATAATTCCTCCCGAATCCTTCAACGAGACTGGATTCGAAGGGAACCATCCACAGATCCGGCGAGGTGGCTGGAAGTTTGATGACTCGCCAGTTGTCGAGGTGTCGTCGCGTAGTCGACGGACTCGAGGAAACGGCAAATTAATTCGTCGTCTGTCAAGATAGTGCGTGTAGCCACCGAAAGGTAATCACGGACTTGAGTCATTAATTCCAGCGGAGAAGTAAGCGGAAAAGGCAACGACGAATTTTTCGAAACTTGTCTTCACGGTGGTGGTCTTCAAAGGCTCCCGTCGTCTGATCAAATTTTAATTCGTATGTTTTTGTCAGATCCCCACAAAAACCTCCCTTCCTCCCCTGATACGGGTTGTCGGCTAGCTTAAAAAACTTCCTTCTCTCGGACGGCGGGGGAATGGGAGGGAATCGAGCAGGGATGGTAAGGGGTCTGCGGGGGGAAGCACGGGTGGTAAGGGGTTTAGAAGGAATCGGTCGGAGGCGAATGGAAAATCGAGGCCAGAGGGGACGGTGAGGAGAAGGGAGGGTTAGTGGGCGAGAGCGGAAAGGGGGAAATGACGAGAGAGGGCAATAGTTTCGAACGAGTGCGTTTTTTTAATTACTCTCTTCTTCGAGAGCGAGCCTTGAGCAAGACTTTCAGATGGTAAGGAGGGCCTCAGAGGGGAGCAAGCGGGCTCCGCTCTCCTCCGCCTTGCGACTAATATGCAACGTCGGGACTCCCGCAAGTTGAACTGGAGTCGAGTTGGACTTACTCTTGGGGTTCGGACTCGCACCAGATCTTGTGGAGGAGGACGACGACGACGACCTCGACCACCACCGGCACAGCTATGTGAGACTGACGTGGCTGTATGTACTCAGCTGATTGTATCCTAACAAAGCCACTCTCAGATCACGCTCCTCAGGGGATGGATGTATTTCACGATCAACAGAGAAAAGAAAGGAACAGACAAACTCCAGACTGACCGACTTTGCCCGGACCGGGCGAGCGAGCGAGCCTGCCCCCGAGAGTCAGACAGATACTCATTTCCACTCTGAAAACCTTGAGGGCCCGAGGCCCTCGTTACCCCTGCGCGGCCTCTCATTTGTGTTTTGGAGAACCGTCGGGGGGAATCAGGGATTCCAAAAGGGTCTTCGAGGGGGTTGGCACGCAGACACACGTACCGGGTCGTTACCATGGGGGCGGAAGGGCCCGGACCGTTGCTGGTCGGGTGGTGGGCGGAGAGCGGACCGACGGACATGCCCGCCGAGCGACCCGCTAGCCGGCTGGCTGGGTTGTATTGTTCTCCAACGAGCTGACCCCTCTCGGGCATCTCTTTGTTTCAAGGAGGCCAAGCGAACTCTAGGAGCTCCACTCATCACTAGAGACTCTAATTCAGCAGCCTTACCCGAGGTTTTGTGCGAGAGACGACGACAACGACGAGGGTCGGCAGCGGCGGGCCTTCCTGCCATTCAGCAGCAACAACAACGACGTCGACACACGACAATGTCGTCGCAGACTCATAATGAACTTCACGTCATCATCAGCACCTCCACTGAAATCGCCGCCGCAGCGGACAATTCCGCCATCGCTCTTTCGAATGTTTTGAACCAGAAAACATTAACAACCTTGTTGCACAGAAATCTGACTCCTGGAAACGGTTATCGCAAAAATCACATGATATGACTACGGAAGCGGAATCTCCCAGACATCGCCGTTCTCTAATGCGATCCAGGGACGGTCCGAATTCTCGCCCCCATCTGAAAATACGAATGGGCTCTGAGAGAGTCGATAAGCCGCATTCATTGATGATGACTAACAGTCGGTGTGAACTGTTTCGAAGGAGTCAGGAAGCATCCTCGACTGAAAAGGTCGGACAGCGATCAGTTTCGAGCTCATTTTTGTTTATCATTCGGTCGATGAATCGGACGATGACGAGTCGCCTCGAGGAATGAAGTTAAAAATAAAAATTCAGCGGCAATTTTTAGAAAACCAGGGGTGTTTTGACCATTTGCTGCCGGCCCTCGGTCCCCTCCGAATGCTGCTGTTGTTGTTTAGGGGAGACGATCCCTACGGAGGAATAGATGTTTGTTCCTCGTCGAACCAGCCTCTGACTCACACAAGATGCACTATATCCGTTGCCAAGCGGGGAAAATCGGGGGAACGCATTCAGTTCAGGAGGGACAAACCCAGGCGAGTGGGCAGCGTTGTCCATTTGAAGAAGCGATTTGCTGCTGCTGCTGCTCGAAAATAGAAAATCTCCATTCGACACGCTCGACGAGATAAGAATTCTTTTGAATAAACTTCAAGGAAACTAGCCGGAATAGGAGGAAAAAATCCAGATGCCTACGGAGTACGAGAGTAAGCGACAAATCACGTCAGCGTAGAATTTCCAAGCTAGCTCATGCTAGGCGCTTCTTCTGCGTGAAGGAAACTCGTCACGTGAATTCGAGAATGAGCACACCTATTACACATTTGCATCTCTCGAGTCGACGATGTCCATTCTGAAAATTGACCGGCGATCACTAAACGACATCTGCATTGAATTGCAGCTGTTGGGCTAATGGATTGCGCCTGTCGGATCGAGAACGATGATGCAAGGGAGAGGAAATGTCAAAGGACGAGAGCTTGACCGAGCCAGTGGACGAGCATGCACCCCCAGAGCTGGACAGTGGTTTTTGTTGTTTTTTTTTTCAACGAGAAGTCTACAACTCGATTAAGACCTCGAATCTTGACGAAATTGAGCGCAGCAGATCGTTCGTCAGGAAGCAATATTTAGCAGATCCTGCGTCCATTAGCTCCGAGTACCGCTCGAGTGTATTTCTATTTTGCATGAAAGCAGTCTGTCCAGACCCCAGTCCAACTCACGGGACGGTGAAGAGACTCGGACGGAGGGGGATCAGATCAAAAACGAATGAAGCGTTCGTTCAAAACGGAATTTCCGGTCTGAGTGTGTTGCTCTGGAACTATCCTCTCATTGATTTTCACCTCCCTGATCCCTTGAGAGCGAGGCGAAGAGTGAAATTGAGATATGTGTTTCCGTGGATTTAGGAGGCATACTCTGCGGTGCTGGTCGCCATTATTGGGAAAGTTCGGAAGGCTGGGCTGACTGCCATCTCAGTTTAATCTGACGTCGGCGTCGCAAATGTCTTGCTCGTTCTCGGCCAAGTTCCAGTCGGTTTTCGCTTCTTCGCAACTAATCCTCCCCTAATAACCTCTCAGCTGCTGACCCGCCGGCCATCCAGTTCGTTCGGTGGACGGCCAGCCCGCCGACCGGCGGCAGCCATCCACTCGTCGTTCTTAATGCAAATATGGAGATATTTTTTAATTACAACTTTTCCTTGGAGCGTTCATTAGCGCAGCAGCAGCCCCTTCGGTCCGCTTCTGCTCTCTCGCTCATTCGACACATCTAGCGAGCGCACTCTAATTTCTCTCGTGTCTTTCAGCCGCCATCCTTGCTTTTTCGTCGTCCCTTCGAAGTCCCGACTTTCTCCGCTCGGTCGGTCGTCCACTCCTCTGCTCGGTCCGTCCACTCAGTGGAGAAAAGGACAAAAATTCAATTTCGAATCTTCAACGAAGTCGAGACGAACTGCGCTCACGGCAGCTCGGTGGCTTTGGTTCCGGCACTCGTTTAAAAATGAATATTCGGGGAGGAAGGATGATCGACCATGGACACTAGAGAGTGGCTGCCTCAGGAGCTCAACTCGTCGGGAGGCGGAATAGCGAATTCGACTTCCACTTCAACCAATGAGGAATGCCGATAGAATCCTCAACCAGACATTCTCTCGCTTGCTCTATACTCGAATCGTATTCTTCCCATTAGAGAAAGGTTCGGGAGCATCGCGCGACGGATTGAAAAGCTTGTGACCTGCCTCGGTCGGAATGATGAGATCCGGATCACTCATTGAGGATCCGCTTGTATCTCCTGTACCCATATCTGATCGATGTTTTCCGGAACAAAGATCGTGTGGAACAAATTATTCATGAATGCGAAATAATCAAAGTCTTAGTCGGACGCGCAGCCCATGCTCGAGTTATCTCCACCTTCGCGCCTCGGGGCCCATCCTTGCGATGAGATTTTATAAAGATGGCGCGGTACGCACACGAGTTTTGTATTGTATAATAGATGCGCATCATTCCTGCCCTGTTTCCGAACTCAGGAATGAATTCAGCGTTCGCTATTCTCCTGCCCTCTGCCGTGATATTCCGCAGACAGCGCGCGGTACAAAAATAGTCGACAAGCTAACATCTGAGAGCCATCGCAATCGATGATTCCGATGCGAAGCGCGGATCTTGATGACTATCATCGAATCGACGGGTAAGGGATGCAAGACATGATCCCATTGCAAACCTGTAGACCCGCGCTCGGGGATTCGTCTTTCTGGAAGGTGATCGGGCGATGGCCATGATTCGCCGTTTCCCAAGCCCATGAACGTGGTGTCTCAGAAGACTAATCTCCGCGGCTCCAGGAATTCCCCGAGTCGGAGAGGTGCAAAAAGACCGCTCAGCTAGGATGCATGGGAACATATCCGGGCTACCTTGGAGGATCCGCAATTCCGGATCCCCATGGCTAAACTACCGAAAACTCGACCGACAAGTGTGACCTTCGACAGGATAATCAGGTACGGCATCATTCGTCTATCCAGTCATCGAAATGAACATCGAGAGTTTTCGCGTCGTGTCCCAGAGCAGGGTCTCGGAGCAGAACGATGGGCACTGACTAGGTGTTGCATAAAGTGCGCCGACTTATCCGAAGATATCCCTGTGTCGAGTCAGTTGTCATCTGAACACTCTCGAATAATTCTCGAGGGTTCCTGCCTGTTACGAAGAGAGCAGATTGAACTGCTGATTCTTCCCAATATCTATGAATGGGTATCTCTCGTCAGCTGAAGCTTCTGTCTCTGCTCTCTACCACATGCATTAGCGTGGCACGAGAGCCAGCGATAATCCTTTCCTGCACCGAGAGCGATTATATCGAGGAAGGAAAATTTCAGCAATCGAAGAGTATGGGAAATGATGATTTTCCGCGTATAGGAGGCACTCTCCTCCAAGAGACTTTCAACTTTCCCCAAGGGGTCTCTTTCAAGTGGCTTCGACCGTAGACCGGAATTCAACTATTTCAGCATCCGCTCGAAGGAACAGGAGGAGCATGATATCGATCCTCCTCCGACCTCAGTCCTCGAACGCTTCAGATCGATTCGAATCGAGCCTCGGAATCGGGGGCTCATCTCGGAGGCTTTCACGATAACGGTCGAGTGCGGAACACCTGGCGCCACCTGGTGGAGAATCGGGAAAGCGGCCAGTGTGGGATTGCCGAGAGAGTTTGCTCGGCGGGAAGTCGTGGATCAGGAAAGTATCTCATTTCCAAGCACGGACAGCTCTGGCAATGCACCTATGCGCGGCTAATGAAGAAGGGCAGTCGCAGCCAACGACAATTTCGCATGGCAGTGGGCTTCCCTGAATTTCATCCATGACGACAGATTCCTTCCGCGCCGAATTTCCTGAAACAAACAGTGCGGGCGAGATTCGCCGATGACCATGAATCCATCATATGCGAGAATAATACGCCCCCCAAAAATCTACAATTTCTTCCGCGGCAGCTCCTTTCAGAGTCTCAGATCCTCGGAGTTTTCCACGGAGAGCCAGCTCCTCAGCATATTATATCGCTTGGCACGATCCGCGGCAGATTCGTCCAGGTTGGAAACGCTGAACTTTCACCGCGGTTTGGAGAGATTCCGGAGCAGTCAACAGAATGGATTTCAGTCTCCCAGAGACCGCCGGGAGCTCGGCTTTGCAAGAAGCTCCCTTTAAACTCGATGGGAATTTCTACTCTCATGGCGAGACAGGTCTCGGATTCCTCCTTAGGGTCGAAGCGGCCAAGGTGATTCCGGCCTCCACAAGTACCAGTATTGGGAATGAAGATCTTGGAGGGACCTTCGCGCCGGAATAGCAGACGATCCACAGAACAAACTGTTTCGCTCGACTGATCGAGGTCTCTGAGATGGCTCGGATAAGCTTTTCCCGCCTTGGGTCAATGACGTTGAGAGCCTAGAATCGAAGATGTTCTGGACGCTGACCCTCAGTCTGAGGTTGCTTCTAATCCGGGCTCGCCGTCTCCCTCCGACCCCTTCTCCGATGGGATGGATGCGAGAAACTTATGTTTGTAGCGTTCCTCTGAAGCTGGATGCGAGGATCCTACCAAGCTTTCGAAAAGCTCACAGAGCGCTTCCAGGCCGCCGCGCTGATGTCTCAAGACGATATCGCGGCACTCCGTACTAGAGCTTGCACGGCTGCAGATACGGTTGCATTCATCTTACAGAGAAGCTCATACGTGTGGTCAGCAGGATAGAAGCCGGCAGTGTCGCAAACGAAGCTGCACGCGGAAGTTTCGCGTTTATTATGAATATATATAGAGGGGATTGCACGATTCCCATTGATTTTTCTCAGTCTTTTCCTCCCGGCTGGTGATCAATGCGGGTAATTTGACAATCGAAAGCTCCACAGGAGATGAATTCGATACCGGACAAGCCGTGCCGCAGGCAGACTGTTTGAAGCCCGTGACGAGCAGTAAGTGTGGATTTCTGGGATGACATGATCAATAATATAATTAGACTTGAGGGTGATGAAATATTGCGTCTCTGACCGAGAGATCCCGGAGGCACCTAAGCCTTTGCATCTATTCTCGATCGGAGCGATTTTCGAATGATGGAACCGAGAAATGGCCCACCCACCACAGATAGTGGTTCGCCCGTAGTCCCTGGTGTGATCGGAATCGTTCATGAGACAACGAGGTCTGATTTGTTTTCCGGGAATTAGCACTGATATATCACGGAGGAAGAACTCATCGCGGGATTATCGTAAGAGGGTCCGCGATGATGATCTCGGGAAGAGGATCCGCATCAAGGCTCCGGGAAGTTTGGGCGCTCCGTCGACGAAGCTTGTTGGCGACGTCTCTGGAAGCATCGCAGCAGAGTGAGGCAAGAGCTGTAGTTTCCATCGCTCCACACCTGGAAGAGCGAAGACTTTGAAGGAATCGGAGCGAAATAGAGGTGTACCCAAGGATCGTGCGGCGTACTTACGGGGAGGGGGAAGGGTGCCATTCCCACCCTGAATCTCCATTCGCGCTGCTAGAGCATAGGAGCGGGTCGCCATTTTGGCCCCTCCCCCCCCAGAATATGTTTAGCGCCCCGAAAAAAAATGCGAGCACGCCCCTTCCCAAGCGATTGGATATCCTTATGATTATGATGAGTGATAAGGCATCGAGATCCGACAGTACCAACCTGACCGAATGGACATCGACAAGTTCCGTCCGCTGCGACCAATCTCCCATCTGATCCGCAACTTCTCGCACTCAATAAGGCGCAATAAAGTCTGCGAGGCATCTGGGAGCAGTTAATTGAGTTCGCCGGGCATTGAAGGGGCGGCTGTTGAGCTTGAGAGATGATGGACAAGGAGGAGATTGACATTGTCGTCTTCTTCGAATAGATTGCGGATGTCTCTTCCTGCCTCAAACCCAGCCCTGAGAGCCGAGGATGAAACTCACTCACCTCTGATGCAAATCAGCAGAACACTGAGAATTGATAACAGTCGGGCACACAACATTCTGTGCTGGGACCAAAACGGAATTCGAGTAGGTATCCCGCGCTGCGGACTTTTGAGCGCAACTCGTGAAGGTTGTTCGGTGTTGATCAAATAGGCGAGGCAGATAAGGGCATGAATTCACGCCACTATTCGCCGGAGCTAACTGCTATCGTTTACATTGTGGCTGGCTCAGAATATTCTCATATCTGGAAGACCCGTCAATTGATTGGAGCAGATAGGCATCGATCATTCGATTTGTGCGTTCAATTAAGTCCGAATAAGGTCGAGTGATGGGAATGCGACGCTTTCCCAAAGGGTGATTCCTCTCAAAGGAGTGCAGAAGCGTTGCAAATCCGCAAATGCATCAAAACCACGCCTGCCTCTGGAAGCAGGGATCGTTCGCCGACTCCGTCGCGAGAGGGGTCTACTACGCAGATTCGGAATCGGAATATCTGGAGCCGAGAAACCCCCGGATATCTCGAGGTATTTATCTTCCCCCCTCGTAGCATCACCCGACTTCCATCTCGGAGCATTCCGCGACCCACCGTTGAGTACGATCAAAACCCGAGGACTCAATTCCCATTTCCTGCAGGGACGGGTTCCCGCGCAGAGGGATGCTCAGTTGGGTCGGCTCCTTGACAAGCATCAAGGAAAACCCAATTCGGCTGCAAAATCTCTTTTATTCGCTATCTTTTGAACACTAGGATGACTCTACAACAAGACGAATCTCGGTCTCTGACACCTCTCAATGGCCTTCGGAACCTCTCCCCGGGATATCGGGAACAGCTCAGAGTTGGGAAGCTTCCAGAGATCAGAAAGAAGCTGAGCCGCGCCAGTCGGAGTCTTTCGCTTCGATGAGAAGGCAGTCCTTATAGTTGACTTCCATCTTGTCATTGCTCACGCACATTGGGTTACCTGAATGCGACATGCATTTCCCGGGAACCTGTCGAGCGGGAAGAGGAACTTTGACGCATCTTTCCGGCTTTAATCTCTCCGCCTCACTGATCACTGTAAAGACAAACAGGGCATGCATCGACAAGCGGAAGGCCCGCAGAAAATCTGTGAGGTGTTGACAAAGGACTCGCCTTCTGCGGAACCATGACGTCGATGTGGCAGAGATTGCCATCGGCGACCAGAAGCTTGGCTGGTTGACCCTCCGGCAATTTGCCCACCGGGAACTTCTTCACGCCTTGCAATAGCTTCAAGAACGGGTCCATCTTCGGCTGGTATTCGGAAAAGGTGGACAGTTAGCCCGGAGTCCGTCAGACCGGAGCAGCAACAAAAACGATTAAACCTGCGCTGAAGACCTCGAACCGCAGAACTTACGTTGGATCCCTGTACATCGATGGCATTGTCAACGAGGGATTCAGCCACGCCAAAGGCATGCGTGGCGAGGACTCCGATCACAACCGCTTGGAGCAGCATGGTGACGCGAAACAGAAGGACTCGAGGCGAGGGTCGCACTTTTATAAGAGCAACGCATCGGAAACCATAGTTTAATGCGGGCCGACTCGCATTCGACTCGACAGACCGACAGGGAAGTTGACTGACTGGCAAATCAGCTACCAGCCTGTCTCGCTGCTCTTTGTTGGCTTCACAATCTCCGCTCCTCTCGCGGATGTTGTTGCATTTTTCCGACTTCCCCGGTGATTGGAGAAACTCATCAGGGCAGCTCCTCTGACGACATCCGACCCTTACGTTTTCGTCTCGCCTCTACTCGAAATGAGTCGTCAGATCATTGTTCCATAACGGTTTTGATTTCGTCTTCTTCCAACACTGTTCGGGAGACAGCTAGTCCTCTGCAGTGTTCGAATCCGCGGAGCGCTTCCTCCGAGGACGGATCGTAAGCCACTCAGAGGACTCGCTTGTTCTGATCGAGGGCGAGAAACGAACAGGTCGATCTGCCCGATTCTCGGCAATATGGTCCACCTTTCCGGAATCGCTAATAAGAGCAGGACATGTAATACAGCGGATGCGAATCAGCTTTTCAGGCGGCGCAAATGCGGCTCTCCTCTCGGAGAAGGAGGGGGGGGGCTCGGAGCAGATGATGTAAGCGGGTATGCTGGTGGAGATTTGCCGTCGGTTGATGACACAACGGAAAGCAGTGCATCGATTCAACCTCCTTCATAAATTCAATACCTCCGGTTCAAAATCCACCGACGAGTCGCGCATCGTAGTTGTGGAAACCCACAGAATCGAATCTCTGTTTTTCCGGTCCGCGAAATGTGGAGTCTCCCTGTCCACCTAATGGACCAATTGAAATGAGTTCCTGATCCTCTCGAAAACTCAATCTCATGGAGCTCCTCTCGGAAGCGGCTTTCGGAGCTGGAAAGCTGACGGAACGCCTCGTTGGAGATAATCCGGCGCTCCCTGGAATGCGCAGACTGATCGATTCTCGAGCGCGGTAGGTCTCGGATCTCGGCAGAGCGCCCTGACCTCATCTGCTCGCGACACCGAGGGAAATTCACCTATTCACCTGTCGCGGTGGAAATCTGGGTATCTACATGAGTATCGTGCCTTCACCATTTTTCATCATCTCCAGTCATCATGTTTTATTCGATAACTCGATTCGGTACAAGCTCTCCGGAAATTCCTCAAAATAAGCATTCCTGGCTTCATTCGTTCCCTAAGAGGTATTGTTGCGTCTTGTTGAGTATTTCGTTTCTCGGCGACCCGTCCGCGGAACTTGGGTGCCGACAGTATATCTGTATCTCCGAATGCCTTCGAAACCCCGGAGTGTTCCCCGTCGTAACAATAGCGTAAATGTACATTCGAGCCGTATCTGATATCTCAAAGTTGATCTCTGGTTGGGAATTAGCTGCGATCCCGAGGGGGAGAACGAGATCAACTGCAATTCCGAAATTCGTTTCTACTGCTGAACATCGCTTATATACCATGTCAAAGCGACCCTCAGCCCTCAACGCGATGGCTTTCACAAATAATTCTGGCGAGACTCGAAACATTCGCCGGGTTCTAATTTAATCTTGACTCTGGTGACATGACTCTCCATTATGTGATCAGCTAGTTTTGATTTGTCGATGAAAAACGTTTGACACTGTGTACAAGCGAAAACTTCTATTTCTCCGGCGTCGATGGTCACCTCGTCTTGAATTTCGTCGAGCGCTCCGGGCGACGGAGCTTGCACGGCTTGAGCTTCTGTGCAGACCTCGTTGAGATCGAGCTGCGGAGGAACATCGACGACTTTCAGGAATTCCGAGCTGGTCGATACTTTATGCCGACGACTTCCTTCGCGACGTTCGAGAACCGCCGTTTGCTTGATCTGCTCCGGTCGGTAATCGGAATCCGAATCATGAACCGCGTGAATTTTCCGTCGTCCTCGGAGAGGCTTCCGTCTTTCCGACCGGGACTGTTTCTTGATATTGCGGATGCTCCTCTCGATGGCCTGTTTCTTCAGCTTCTGCTCCTTGAGATTCTTCCGGATGTTTTCAACGTCGACGTCGATCTCAGCCCCTTCGTCGATCAGAACCGATCCGTGAGGTAGCTCTTGTTTCTCTCTCTGGGGTTCGCGCTCTGCGACGTCCTCCGGTGCTCCTTCGTTCGGGAGTCCCGCGGGAGCCGGAGCGCCTTCCACCGAGTAGTCAACGGCCTCCTCCTCCTCCTCCTCCTCGTCGCTACTGGTCCAAACAATTCGTTGCCTCCTAGACTTGGCAGCCGCGGCCGCTCGTTTCCGAGCTGGCAGCGAAATTCTCACTTTCAACGCTTTTTTAGAAACTAAGTGGCTTTGCTCATCGGGGTCGTTCTCGTTCTCCCAAAGCATATCAGCCACCTCTACCGTCTCTCGGTGTTTCCTCCTCGAAGGAATTTTTTTCAAATCCTCCTCCACAGGCGCCTCACAGCTCTCTTTATGGCTTTTGAACTGAAACGGTATATGAGTGGTGAATTCACATCGATTGCACTGCAACGGAGTTTTGTGATAGTTACAGTTGCTCTTCCGATGTCTGAGATAGGTTCGTTCTACGGCAGTGCTGAAGCCACAGTTCTCGCAGAGGTGCGTGTGTTCGTGCGTGTGGCGGACCGCGATGTGCTCTCGCAGCCGACCCGGCGTATAAAACGTCTGGTCGCAGTAGTCGCATTTGTGACGGAGTCGATCTTTGGCATGGACCCGGTGCTCGTGGGCCCTCTGGTTGTTGCGGTCGCTGAAAGCACGGTCGCAGTGTTGGCATTTGTACGGTTTTTCTTTGGTGTGCACGGCCCTGACGTGCGCCGCTAGACAATAGCCCTCGAAGTCGCATAGCGTGCACTTCCTCTTGCCGGTCGCCGCCTGCGGATCCAGACCCAGATGCTTGCATTTGACGTGTTTGTTGAGTTGCTGTTGGTACTTGGTTTTGTATTCACAGCTTTCGTAAGGGCATTCGAGTCGGAAGTCTTCGTGGGCGAGAAGTGTGTGCTGTTTAAGACGAAAAGGTGTGCTGAAGAGTTTACCACATTTATCACAAGTACATTTTCCGATGTTATGCTTTCCTGCGAGATGCTCGTTCAGATGTCCACTCAACTTGAACCTAAAAAGCAAGAATGGAACGAGCCCTATGTAAAGCTTTGTTTGATAGATACAGTGACCTGAGGAATGACAAGCGTGAGGCTACACTACTATACAGATAAACAACGTTCGACCCTATGATGAAGGAATGCCATCGAGCCCGCGCGATAGGCCTCCATCGGTAGCAGGCCACCCCGGCCGAGTCGGCAGCTTAGCAGATAGGACGGGTCGAAGTATCACGGGTGGAATACAATCAGGACCAGAAAGAACTGTCCTTGGAAATATTGGGCCGTTCACCGCGGTGGCTGACCAGCTGGGTTTCACTGTATCGTTGGGACTTTCCTCCTGGGAGTACTTTTCCCTCGGATAATTTCTTTCCCTACTCATTCTCCCGGATCGCGAATCGACTCGTCCGAACGCTCATCCACCCGTGGGGGAGTTTTATTTTCCTCCTGGTCTGTTTTCGAAGAAGACCTCCGGCAGAATGACTCCTTTATTATCATCAATCATCACGGACCCAGATCATTCGAACTCGTGAAAGTCATAGGCCAAGACAGATGATGATTGCGATCGAAGAAAGGCCGCGGATTTCTGTCATCACATCATGCTAAGGTATGATTGGAACTTGGAACCTACAACAATTCATGAATCCTGAAGCGACTCGCGCTTCGGATGCTCGGAGAAGAAGCAGGCTTCGGAAATGGAGATAAGCATTTTACTTCAAGGTTTAGTTTGCTTCGCAAAGTTGTTCAAGCCCCCTTACAAATATCAACTGTTTGGGTGAATCAGTATACAAAAGTGGCAAGAGTCGCAAATTCAAAAACTCATCTCACTCGTGTGAGAGCTCTCGTTCTCATTTTCCTTCGCAAATTCGAAGCTGTGGGTGACCAGACTCAAAAGAGTTAAGGAAGTCATGTCGTCCCCGAGCGGACCAACCAGGACCCGGAATGCAATGAACGTCCGACGACGAGCTGACGAACTTTTAAGTACATTCTCGCTCATCCACAAAGGTCAATTAACTGTAATTACTGTATTACGAACTCCAATAGAGCATGTTCTCGGCTCAGTCCGTCGTGACGAACATCTGGAACTGGTGTTCTCGACTCATGTGTTCTCGGAACTTCTCAGCATCAACGAAGAAAGTGTTACACTGCACACAGTTCATAACCATCATGTCATCGTTGTCGCCGTTCTCGAGAACGATATCGAACTCGTCGTCTCCCTGGTCGGGAGCGGTTGGGGCCGCGGCCGCAACAACAGCTCGCTTCTTCGCCGGTTTCCGACTGACGGGGACCATGGGGGGCTCCTCGTAGAACTCCTCCTGGGAAGCTTCATCGGTCCGCTCCAAAGCCGCGATCGCAGCCTTCCGCTTCGGTGGTCGAGAACGTTTCTCGATTTTCTCATCGGGTCCTGTCTGTTCGACATTCAGTCCAGCGAGCATCGCCAGCGACGCGTCGCCATTATGTTCCGGAACCGGAACGTCTTTCGTCTTCCGCTTCCGTTTCCGCTCGGTCTCGCTATCGTTCTTCTCGAGTTGATCCAGAAGTCGAGCTTCGGCGAGATCGTCCTCTTCGTCCTCGAGTTCATCCTCCTCAATATCAGACATTTCGGGCTCGTCCTCAACGTCATCGTCTTCTTCCGAGGTGCTCTTTTTGCGTTTTCTCGACGTCCGTTTCTTCGGTGCTTTCCGTTTGGGTTGAGCTTTGGTTGGTTTTTTCGCGGACTGCGATTTCGGCGGTCTCCCTCGTTTTCGCGGTGGGGCAGCCCCAGAAGTACCTGGGCCTTCCTTGGTCACCGTCGACGCGACCGCCGCCCCGGCAGCCTCGGAATCCGTAGCCGTCGACGCGTCGGGTACCTGACCGTTGCTGACGTCGTCGTCATCGTCGTCAGAACCCAAAGCCCCGTCGGGTCGCACCGACCAAGGCATATAGGACTCCGTCGCTGCGGTAGCGGCGCCTTTGCGTTTCCGGCCGCGCGGAGCTCGTTTCGTGGAAGAGACAGTGCTGGCGGCGGTTGCGAGCGAGGCGTCATCGTTGCCGTTCTGGAATTCCACGTCGTCTTCCCCTGCACAATCTTCACTGTCACTCTGCCAGACCTTTCGCTGTTTCTTGCGTTTCACCTGGTTTTTCGAGTGACATTTCTCTTTGTGCGTTCGCATCGTGAACGGTATTTTCGTTTCAAAAGAGCAAAACTTGCACCTGAATGCGGCTTCCTTCTCATAGCAATTAGCGGCCACGTGGTCGCTCATTGTGCGCCGGGAGGCGCATGAGAATCCGCATTTGACGCAAAGATGAGGTTTTTCGGTCGTGTGTTTCCCGATGAAGTGGTCTTCGAGTTGACGGCGTCGCAGAAACCGATCGCCGCACACGTCGCAAACGAACGGATACTGGTCGAGGGGGAGATGAACTTTTTTGTGTTGGCGGAGATTGCTGCCGAAATGGAATTTCTTCCCGCACGTCGGACACTGGAAGCGGGGCGCGAGTCCGTGCATGGCGCTCTCGTGTCCACGGATATCGTAACCGACGTATTCACAGAAACTACACTTTTTCCGGAATTTGTTGTCGATGTACTTTCCGTCTTCGTGGTTGTAGTTGACGTGACCTTTCAGTAGGTATTTGCTGGTTGTGGTGAAGTCGCAGCCCTCCCAGGTGCACTTGAAGCGGAAATCCTCGTGCACGACCTTCATGTGCTCTTCGAGAGCTCCTTTATACGGGAAGAGTTTATCGCATCGGTCGCACTTGTGCTTTCCAACGTTGTGCTTTATGCTGTGCACGCGGAGTCCACTGCGCGATTTGTACCTAAAACGAAAACGGCA
Source organism: Galendromus occidentalis (assembly GCF_000255335.2). Lineage (NCBI taxonomy): Eukaryota > Metazoa > Arthropoda > Arachnida > Mesostigmata > Phytoseiidae > Galendromus > Galendromus occidentalis. The sequence goes on along the minus strand of NW_003805517.1, from coordinate 1,448,306 downwards.
CTTGTAGAAGCATCCCGATGAAGAAACAAGGACTCCCCTCTTGGGTTTTTCTAAATCTTTTTTCTGAGACTTTAGACAAGGTTCGGTGCGCCGCCCTTTGATTCGACGGGGATCATTGTGACGCGGGAAAATCCTCATTTCTTCGGATGTTCTGTGCCGAATTCGAATGCGACAGCGGTATACGGATGCGGCTGAGAGCTCCGTCTCACGGGGCGGAAGACGAGCACGACCCTATCTGCCGAACATGTCGCATTCTCTGAGACCAAGAGCATAGGAACATTTGCCGCGGGCTGAAACATCAACATGAACTTCGGCGCACTTTGTAGCGGGGCGGTTCACCGAACGATGGCAAAAAGTCTCAATAACGACGGAACTGACTCCATCCGACTATAGAACTTGATTCCGGTATCTAACCGAGGGCTATCAGAGTGAGGAGATGCTCTGTGATATTTCTTGCTACTGAAAAACTGACGTGAGATCCTTCACCGGGAACTATCCAGGAAGGATCATCAATTTCCCGAGGAGGAACAAGATATGCCATGATCCTGGTTCGATTCAGATTTCCGAAGGCGAATATCGTATCTTCGGAGCTTCAACCTCCGACCGCGCGTATACGAACAAGCCCGAGGGGCTCAGACTCAAGTATTCGGTATCATGTCCTCGCTCTACGGAAAACTGTTGGCGACTTACTTTGCATCGCAGTACTGACAAGCATAGTTCCTCTCCTGAGAGTGAACGGTGGCTAGATGTCTTTTCAGCATCCTTTTAGTCTTAGCGACATGGTCACACTCTGAACACCGGAAGGGTGGTCCATCGATCGGCGCCTCGATGACATGGATCAACGATCCTTGAGTCGTTTGCAAGGTTCCTTCAAACGAAAAGTGGACATGACTTTCAGTCTTTCGAAAGCATGTGCCGAACTCTCTCGACTGCCTCTCTCTCCGAAGAGCCATCCATTCCGGAGAACGCCCATTGCGTTTCACCAGCATAACCCAGCCGCAAACCCACCTCCAATCGGAAGATTCACGTTGCCGGCTACCGAGCTCGCAGGAACTCCGACCATTTGCACCAGAGTGTGACTTCCGGTCGTGACTCCGGCCGACGTGACCATTTGTTGCAAAACCTGCGGTTGTGCGATTTGCGCGTTCAAATGGGTTACTTGTGTAACGTGCGGCTGCACGATATGCGACAGGTGGACAGCATGAGCCGCTGAGGCCATCACGCGATCCGTGGTTGCGCAGCTGACGGACTGATGAACGGTGGTGACAGCGGCTGGAATGGAACGAGGCTTGAATTCCGTGCTTGGGTAGAGGACTCCAAGCTCTTCGAGGGAATCGAGCATGCCTTGATGCTGCCTATTGAATCGAATGTAGACGGCTAAGAAATCCAGGCTTACCGGAGGTCGCCGGAGCTGGATCACCCGGTTCGTGGGGATGGATGATAGGGGTTCTAAGGTCAGGATAGTCTCCTGGAGGTAACCTCACGAGGTTCGACGTCGAAGGGCCTTGTGGACCTGGAGGTAGGTCCACCTGAGGGTAGGCCGGAGTTGATGGGTACCAACCCAACAGCATTGAGTCGTGGTTCTCCATCTTGTGTGAGATCCTGGAAGATAGCACATCGTTTGCTAGGGAATTCGTTCGTTTCACTCGGACAATCGAAGCTTTTCCGCAAGCCAGATCGAGCGAATTATTAAAATGATAATAATAAAAATATCGCTCGATAATAATATTATCATTATATTCATTATTATGAGGGTGATAATCGTGAGGTTTCATTGGAATTGAGGCGACGTCCCCTTTGACAGCTATGGGCAGATCTTTCGTTCGCAAACACGCGAACTTCACCACCCCTAGGTGAGACAGCGAAGTGCGCGAGTGAACCTTCCTGTCGGAAGTCAAAGATGCTCTGGCTCCGCGCCGGATGGCCATGTGCGTTTCCCACTTTCCTCACGGAAACTCTCTCGCTGCCCAGAATGCGATTCCGGAAATTCCTCACGAACCGTCCATATTCCCGTCACATTACTATATTTATTGCGGAACCCCAGTAGCCAATGTGTACAGGAAGTGGGGGAAGTCCTTTTTCCTTTGGATCGGAGACGTACAACCGGAGAGCTTGACAATTTGCCGCGGATACGTCCGAGGCAAACCGCCGCACCACCTTTGCAATTGTTCGAGAGGCTCCGCAAGGCATACGGCGGCCAAAAGCGTCAACGCGACCATCATTCACTTGATTCGCTTATCCACGTTCTCGTCCGGCGAAACTCGCGCTGTCCGTCTTGGAGCGGTCGAGCTCGAGCGGATTCGTGGGTACGGGCGCCATGGTACCGAGAGGAGTCGCGACGATCGTTCTCTCTCTGCGTGCGCCCTCCAAATGGTACTCCCTATGCCCACGGGCTCATACGGGACAATAAGTTTATTGATGCATTCGCACGTATACGAACCTTGGAGAAGTATCTACAGTAGAGGATGACGGGCGGGCTCACACAGGGCTACCGTTCGAGAGTCACAAGCCGATGTTTGCGGCATTCGGAATCTCTGTCAGCACCTCGTTCGGTGAGGACATCTTGTTCGGCGAAGGTCAGCACTCGCATCCATGAGCCAACGGGTTGCGGGAAGCCTTCCCTGAACTGTTTCACGTTTGCGTCGACTCGATGTCGCTGTGTTGCATCTCGACGCTCTAGTTGAACTCTTGCTTGTTGTTGCCGCTGCCGCTGCGCTTGGCTCTAGCCCCTAACACTCTTTGAAGACGCCACCACCAGGCCACGCTAGAGAGGGTGCAACGGAAACAAAAATGGCGGCGCATTGTTCAAGGCGACTGACGCCAGCCAACCGAGAACAGCTGTCGGGGTTGATGCATGCGCGGCAGAATCAAACTTCGGCCTCGTTTCGCTCGCTCCGCTCTAAGCTGTGGCGTTGTGGAATTCTGGTCGCGAAACGAGTCTTTCAATCCTTCGGATCCGGAAAGGCTCCACACCGGGTATCGTGGCCTCCGTGGACAAGAGCTTCCACCGGGAAGAAATGACAGAGATCGAGATTGGGGGAAGAATGAATACGTGCGGATTTGCTCGCGCTTGTCGACTATGTAGCCATGATTTTCGGAGTTTGATCCTTCTTGTGTCGACGTCTCTCGGCGGCTAGTGGTGAGAGGGTTCTGGAAGCGAGATCTGCGAGTCGCGATACGATCGTGAAATCGTTAAATGGAGTGACATTTCGTTCAGATACCGTCCTCGGTTCTCCGTGGGCAGACCCGACGGCCTCGAAAACTCAGCTGTTTGGAAAACAGGGAGAATCTCCCTTCGCACAACGAGAAGCTGCGGGGTGCCACGAATAATTTAAATGGGAGAGGAATCCCGTGGAAATGCATAGATCCGGGCGGAGCACGGACCGGCAATATTGGAGGAACCAGCGAGAGCTCACGATGTGTCTATCCGAGCATGGACTCGGAGTCTCCTACACTCATAACGAGCGCAAGATCCCCTATGGACTCGTGTCCCGTGATGATGTTCGTACCAGAACATCTCTGTGAAGTCAGAAGGGACAGTCGACAGGTTCAGAACACTTGATTTATTCTCATAATAATAATATCACGTCAGTTCACATCACAGACATCATTCCACACTAGGCTCAAAAAGCTCCCCACAAATGCTAACCGAAGTAGCTGTTCGAATCAAGTGAGCCCTAAGGAATAATTTACACACGTAATAGACACTTGCGATGAAAACGACAAAGAAGTCCTTTCCCGATTGTGGAAACCCCAAGGCTTCATGCCGCCCATTAGGAAATTGCGAGCAGACCCACAATTCGATTCGCAAACTCAGATCATTCAACTCAATCGTTGATATTTGCAATGGTGTTCGATCGTGCACCCAATTTCGGTCGCCCGAACGTAGATTTCGATTGCGTCTGAATCACCTGCCGGTTAGGATTATTTTACGAACTATTTCCTCATACGCAGAGGATTATGACTTATAGCACACTGATTCGGATGAGGGTTTTCTGTTCGAAAAAACTGTAAAAAGCTCGCAACGCTCACCTTGCTCATTATATACTGCAGGGGCTCAACCAGACTCCTTCGGTCCAACGAGGAGACTTCTATTAACCGAACTTTCTCCCTGGTCGCCCAATTGACCTGTGATTAGGAATGAGAAGATCAATAAGGACTCCGCGGATGCCGGGAGAGTTATTTCTTGGCTGAGACGACCCAGGACGAATGAGGAAGTCCCGGCTTACCGCTGTGCCGGCGTCGACGCGTCTCGAATCCAGATCGAGTTTAGTCCCGATGATAAGGAAATGGACATCTTTCTTCGATAAATTCTTATCGATATCCTTCTTCAGTTGCTCCATGATGTTATAAGACTCCATGTCATTCACAGCATAAACCTGCAAAGTGAGGACCGTCCTGGCTTATTGGAGACCGTTGGCGTCGGACCAAACCAACATGGACTAGCGAATACCCAGGAACGACTCCTACCAGCACAAAGGCGTCGGTGTGTGGCATAAGGGTTCTCGGAATGTCGTAGTTCGAGCAATCGATGCCCTGGGTATCGTGGAGGTACACCTGTAATTTTATCGGTTGAGATTTTGAAGACATAGAATAGAATATTTGACCGACGTCCGGGGTTTACGTTCTGTGAGAGAGTTTGAGAACATCCAGTTGGGAGCCTGAGTCGAGCAAAGTAGCTCCGAGAAGTTTTTAAGCACTCACCTTTTCACGTATACCTCGTTCGGTTTCCACATAGCAGCAGTATATATCTTCTATTGTCTGTTGTGATTTCCTCTGCGGCGGTATACCGTAGACCAGCTGCTCGATGAGCGAAGTTTTCCCGCTGCCTTTTGCTCCGCACACGGTGATCCGAACGAATCTATTCTGGTGGTTCTGATGCTTCAGCATTGTTCTGGGGAAATTTTAGACGTGTCACTCAGATCAAAAAGGTGCAGAAGCTTGGATAAATTACTACGCAGTCCGAATTCCCGACGTCGGATCTCTCGACAAATGGTTCGAGACACCGAATCTCGAGACTTGTCGCGCGGAGATTGCACGGGATTGCAGTCCCTGGCGACACTCGGAGAAGTTTTGTGTCCAGTCGCTCCTCGATGTCTATCCGCTGGACATTTCGCAAATCAAGCCCACTCAGACGTCCTCTTCCAGGGAGTAATACGCACGTTGCAGCTCTGAGAGCCGCGTGATACGCTATCGACTGCTCAGTGTACACATCGATCGATGCGAGAGCAGCGACATGGGAGTCATTCAGGTCAGTTTTCCATACCTCCTGAACGAAGTTGGAACTGATTCATGGAAGCACAGCTGCTATCTCGCTCATCTTGAGGATCGAGACTCCGTCTCCTGACACGGGCAGCTTGTCCACACAGCGTGCCTTCCGGAAGCTGCGGAAAGACCTTCCTCGAATCGATTCAGCGAACGAGATAAAGTTTTCCTCCGCGAGAACCTGTCCTGTCAGCTGGTGACGAGTGTTTTCGTTTCTGTCAATGATGGCAGCCGACAGGATTTCTTGGACTTGATGGAAGAAATGATGATGCTGATTCATCACTATAGCAGGGAGATCACTGCGGGCGCTACCAGCGTGCATCGATCTGAGCTTCTCCTTTAGATGAGGGGATTCTCAGGATTTTTCCGCTCAGTTCCCCATGCCGCTCGCGATTTACCGCGAGATGAACTGCTGGTGTGGCGGTGAGCAGTCGACTATAATTAAAGTTAGTGGTTGATCTGTTCATCAGCCAGATTCAAGCATTCTGAATCAGCGGATATGTTTTCTTTCCGATGGCTTTCATCTTACCCTCGACATTTCGGTGCCGACTTCGCTGAACATTCGGTTCGGAAGCGTCCCGATGATCGAGCATTTCGCCTCTAGCTCGGCGAATCTCCGCCTTTCCCTCTGTTCGCTCTTGTATCGTCGAGGTTTCCTAGTATTCTACTAGACGGGCCCGTCGCGCGTTGCCGCGAGCACACCGTGTTCCTCCGTCTCTTCTTTTTCCCTTTCTCTCTTGTTCCCCATGCCCATTCCGGGAGTTTTCCCCATTTTTTCTTCTTCCCGCCTTGTTCCCCTATATCCTCATTTACGTCAATTTTCTCAATTCTTTCCCGTTACTCCTTCATCCCCCTTTGTCCTTAAATCCCCCTTTCCTCTCTTTCTACCCGTTTCTCTCTATTTACCCGTTCCTCCCTGCTCCCCCACTTCTCCCTATTTACCCGTTCCTCTCTATTCCCCCGTTTCTGTCGGTCGACCCGCTCCTCTTGATGACTCCGTTTCGCTTATCATCCCCTTCCTCTCATTTTGGTTTTCCGTTGCTGCCCCGTATCTTCCACTCGTCCACCGATCTCTCCTTCCATTGAATCCCTCCGTTTTCCGTCGTTTCCCGTCTCCCTCCTCCGAGATCCCCTTTTCTCTGCCTCCCCAGTCCCTTCACCTCTTGACTAGGCCTTCCAAAGATCCGTGAAATTTGAGATCCGCAGATCCCGGATCCGCGGATCCGTTGGGCTCGGATCCGCACCAAACCGGATCCAGAAAAAAATACGTATACACGTGTACAACTTATGTACAGTTCTCTGCGGATTCGCTGCTGATCTCCATATGTTTATGATATTTATGCGGAGCCTACCCTGAAGCATTTCATGCATTTTCCGCTTTTGGAACTCCTCAAGAAATGTTTCCAAACCTGGCTCGTCTGATCCGTCGCTACCTTGAAGTCCTCCATGATGAGGAACGCTCCATCTAAATACAAGGAGATCAACAAAAATCGATGTACGGGCTCGTCCCGGCAGGAGGGCTGCAGTTTATTCTCGATAATTTTAGGCTCTACAAACTTGTTCGCGGGGAGCAGTCCAGATCACGAACTGCGGAATAAGAACGCGTGCGCATGAGGTATGAACAGTTGTCTCTCAGCTGCTATCGACCGGATCCCGGTCATAAGTCGCAGCGAAGTCCGACGTGCAGAGCCGTCATGTCGGCGGGGAATGAGTGAGGGAACAAGCCCTCAGTTTTGAGACGAGAGGTTCCGAACCGAAATGAGAAATTCATGACTCGCGTTACCTGCTTCCTCCATCGGAGAAACGCGATTAATGGTCGTTTTCCCCCCGACTACTATGTATGTACGATGGTTTTTCCCTACACTCGTGGAATTCGTGGAACAAACTCGTGCGGATCCTGCGGATCCGGATCCGTAGAAATCCTGCAGATCTTGCGGATCCAGATCCGCGAAAATCATGCGGATCCGGATCGGCGGATCCGCTGGAAGGCCTACTCTTGACCCCTTCCCTCTCTCCCGAAGGTTCATGATCTTCTTACATCCGTCAATGCGTCTACCTGCTGCCTTACCTCTATTTCCAGCAGCGGTGAATGGAAAATGGGAATCACTGGATTCGGATTGCTCCGGATCGTGCGGGGACAGTCCCCTGATTCGCCAAGGTCTGAAGGGGAACCCTTTTACCCCTTCTCCAGTGATTCGCTGAGTAAGTGAATCCACCCGACTCCCTGTTCCACCTTTGTCCAGCCGAGCGAGGGAGTATTGATCCTCACGTTCAACAACGGAGCACAAAGTTGAATGCAAAAAAAATTATGCGGCGGAACGGTGAAGTGCTGACAGACAACAAGCCCCTCAAACTCTTCGGGAAATCTAGGTGGACTAACTGACCAAAATTCACGCCGATCCGCCTCACGGTTCAGAAACGTGTTGGCGAAACACTGACAGACATACATTCGCTTATCAGATCAGCGTAGCAGGTACGGAAGTTATAATCGGCTCCGGATCACATAACGGTTTTGTCGAGAGAATCGAGAGCACTGAATTCTTCGTCCGATCGGGCAACTCCCCACACTGCCCGGAGAACAGGGAGTGCTATCGGCGGTCAATCGAAGCAATTTCCGTATAACACGTCTGACACACTGTTCGGCCCTAGCTTCAGACCCCTCTGGAGTCTCTGGAGTCAAACGTATGTCCATGATGCTCGATCGTTATGGATAGCTGTGACGTATCGCAAAAATCCAGCTCAGCTCGGCGGAGTGCACGATTCAGCCAGTGGCGTAGCATGCCTCGATGATGTCCGGGGCGGATCCCTGAAATCCCGTGCCGGGACATCGATATGATGCCCTCTCCCTCTCTGATTTATCGAAAACCCAGATCTGTCATTGCACGATCGGAATACCGATGGAAGTCAATATAAGTCTCCATTCATTATTCATCACGACCGAAACTCGAGGAAAAGGCTTTCTGGGAATTCCATCGAGCATTGTGCTGCTCGGGGCGGACCGCCCCCCTCGCTACTCAGTCAGCCCCCGAGGACGATTTTAGAGACGTATTACGAATAGGGCCCGGGAGTCCGGCATTGCTACTTTCAAAACTCGGAAGCCCCGCTAGCCCTAAATCTCATGGGCATCGGTACTCTCGGTCATCGAGATCGCCCTCGACCCACCCGTTGAGCGGTTCGCTGTCCTTGGGTCCCACCAGTCGGCCCCTGGAGGGGTCTTGCATCTTGTTTTCTTGCATCTGTGACGGAAGGAGCATAAGTTGACGGAGGTGCCGGTGGAAGAAGACGGGATTCAGACACTGGGAGCAGAATAAGCAGTTCGCGACGTCTGTGGCTCTCTAATTCTCTCATGTCATTCGACTACCTAGATCCTAGATACGCAGTGGACTACGCCTTATGGGAACACCGGCTCATGGGATCTTCCGCTTCATCGGATGGCTCCCAAAGAGTGCGATTGATTTGAGCTCCGGCTAATCGGATGCTGTCGAACATGTGAACGAGCATTTCTACATGATCGAAGTCGACTCAGCTCTCCTGGGGATCAGGTTGTTCCGAATCTATTCGGAAACGAATCCGTCGACACCGGGGCATGCGGGAGGACTTCTTTCGACTCCTTGGGGGACCGTTCGATTTCCCGAGTGCATTCCAATGGGGAATACAGTTTCCGTTCATCGAGTCGCCATCTGCGCTAGAATCAGGCGGGGCGACCTCCGACTCGGAGGGTCTGGATCTCTCTCCGACGGAAACTCTAAAACTTCGTGAAGATGGTCTCAGTCTGGTGGCATCAAAGATAACTTCATCTCCGCGTCTTCAGACATGCATTGTGTCCGAGGATCCAGTCGAGATACTGGTCCGCCATGGGTCGCCGAGTCGCCGACAACTAGAAAGCTATGCTTAAATGTCTCGCTCTACGGAACTAATCCCTCCCTGCCTGTGAGATGCCGCCGCTACTGCATCTCTATGATGCTCGGTCGTCGAGAGGCCACAAAGCTTCTTCAAATAGCTCAGACGACATCCTTCAGACTGTCTTCGGGGCTTCTGAGCGGCAACTGAAGCAGAAACAGAACGCGGACTTCTTCCGTCTGTCTCTGAAGATCGTCAACCGATAAGTCGATTCGCTAGAAATACTGTCGCCGTCCGATAGAGGTAGACCTACGATAATAGCTCCCGCAGACACTCTCAACGACCAGGCCTGTAAGTCAGTCAGACTCGCCGTCAGGTAGGTAGGTAGGGAGACCGAGCGAGCGACTTATCAGCGGAGCGATATAAACTGATAACGGCTGCGAAGCGTCGCTCCTATGCACATGATAAAAATTAATCAGAAGCTACTTGACGCGAAGTGCTGAGCGCGATAATGACTAGTTTACGACCGGCATTCTCGAACTTCAGAAAACGTCCGAAGCTATCCCGTTCTGAGAATTGAGAATTCTTGCCATACTTCTGTTTCGCATACCGCTGCAGTCAGGAAAGACATATCGAGGGAAGATGCGATCTACGCGTTTTAGAATTATATCCCGAGTCCATCTATTATTATCGACCCTGGAGATGGCTGCGACCATGGCCTTCTCCATTTGCCCATTTCACTTATTCTTGTCCATGAACCGAGATAAGTTCCGTTACCGAAAAACGAGACGGACCACGCGTGATTCCAGCCCGGAACGAAAGCTAGGAGGGAAGAGCACGAAGGCGTTGATGGTTTCCGACGATTTACCGAGATTCGTGTGCAGGAAATGTCGAATGTTGATTCGTCGTACCCCCGGGTTCGCCGGCTTGGCTATGCGGTCCAGCTGCGGACTAAGTCACAATATCGATCCTCGTGTCTACGAACCATACGCAGTGCTCGGAAGCTCGATCGAAGTCTCAATTTTCCCATCTACATTGTCCCGTTTCCGTACGTGGAATCCGACGCTTCACCAGACGCGAGTTTCGACGCTCCCCCGGACGCGTTCCATCCGCGATAGAGCTTTGCTTATCGTTTCCTGATATTGAGAGACTTGGACTCAGTACCTGCGAGTCGACGAGTAGCGAATTAACTCAATCGAGCACCGGCTTGCGTAAACAGACAAACAAGGCACCCCGCCTAGCTACCGGCGGCTAGGCCGAAGCGAGACACCGTGACGGCGAGACTTGAGTATCACGCGATTTGACGAAGGGTCGCGAAGCCCAAACGAGCGGATATCGTCACGACGACGAGCTAACTTCAGACTTTTGCTTCCTCGAACGCTGTCCCGAGCATTGAGTGAGCGCAACCGAAAAGCGGACGGACCGACGGAACCGAAGGACGGCGGAATCGACGGGAACATTTCGTCTCGAGGAAAAGAAAGAAGCCGCAACTGACTCTCTAATTGGGCGACGAGCGGAGAAGCGACCAGGCGCCGACGGAGTTGCCCCCACCAACGCCATCGTCGCCGACCTATCATCAAGATGTGAAACTTTCCTTCACCGCATTCAAAGGAGTGAGCAAACGAGCGAGCGGATATCTCGCCCGAGAAGTTCAGCCCGTCCGACGGTCCATGGCTCCGGCTAGCAGCCACCCAGTCTCTAGATAGTGATACAATCACAGTCATCAGCTCTATGACTTCTAACTTGGCCACTGATTCGAGCGACCGTCAGATCGAGCGAACGAGTGAAAGAGAGTCTATGTCGAGACGCGTACGATGACGACTGCTGTGGGCGAATTCGGTAGGCCAGCCGGCTCGGATGGCGGGCCATGTTTGTTTTTATGTCGAAAGATCGGGGTTTCGAGTCCGCCGGATTTCGTTGAAACAATTTCATCGTAGGTATTTGAGCTTCCACATTGGACACAGCACAAATGACGGGTGCTCGCCGTGGTCGATAGAGCAAACGAACGCATTGAGACGAAGATCGCTATCAAGTTCGGAAATTCGGATTGCGATTCGGAGACTGCTCAGCTTTCATGTCTGGAGGAAATGTCGCCATCGTCCTCACATCGAGCACATGTTTTTACGTGGAAAATCAGACTCATGTAATCGATGGGTGAATCTGAATGGAAAAACAATCGCCTCGGTCAGTGAATTCCGCTTCCGGGAAAGCATCCTATCCGCCGAATTCGAGATGAAAATTCGGGCATTCGCATGAGGCTGTGGAAGAGATCGATCTCGCTTCACGGCTAGAACTTCATCGGGTCGAGGGTGGACGCGGATGTCGAGAAGATCTCATGAAATCCTTGCTTCGTTCAGAGCGAGCCGTGACTCCGACGCCGGAAACAAAGCCAGAAAATAAAGATCGGCGCTCAAATGGAGACTTCCGAGGATGCTCAGAGCCCGGAAGCCTGCCGTCCTTCCTCCCGGATCGTCGACTCGACTATCCAGATCGGATCGGACTGACGAAGTAGAACCGCCCGATCGAATCAAGGATCATGCATGTTCCGGCTCCAACAATCTGAAATCGGAAACGGAAATGTGTTTTCTCCTCCGATCGAAGGCGATATTCCCGATTGTACCTTCGAATGCCATGGAAGACGAATCCCCTGTTCTCCCCCTGTTCTTCCCTTATCTTGCCCCCATTCTTCCCACTCCTTCCCTCATCTTCCCTCTGAGAACCATCTTTGGAGAGCGGATACTTATTTTCCTCGCTCGGATTCTGTCAATTCCTCGCTTGAGGAAGACAGAGGTAACCGACGATTGGCTCGAAAAATCCCATGGGTACAGCTGTGCGTTGTCCTCGCCGAAAAGAAGTTTCCAAGCCGCGGACTTCCACCTGTGGCCCCCGGGAAGGAGAGACCGTGCCTCCCGATACGTCCATGTCGCGACACGCGCGAAAGTAGTTCCAATGGGTGAGGTATGAATCGGTCCAATGGACGTCACGCGTCGGCAGCATCTACCTAGGGCCTCTACGGGAATCGGTTCTGCTGCAGAAGGGTCCGATAACTCGGGTGATCCCATTTCACAGCGATCCCATTCAATATATTCGACTTTATGGACAGCCGGAGCGGGAAGACCATCTCAATATATTCGAGGCAGCTGCTCAGGTTGGGGAGTGTAGGTAAATGAGTCACGTTGAAACAGGAGTGGGAACTTGCGGGTTCTGTCTTTCGAGCTGCCACGAGAGCTGAATCATGAGCTATTGCTTCGCAATCTGAAAGCTTCTGTGGAAAGCGAAGCAAGTCGCAGGCGATCGCATGACTCGAAGAGGACCCATACCGATGGGTATCCCAACAGTGAGAATTGAATCGTCACAGAATTTTTCAGCGATTTCCGTGAGGGTTCTCACTCAATTTATTCTGAGGCGTTTTCGAGGCGAATCTGCCGGGAGAGGCTGAGAACGTGAAATGTTCGGTCAGACTCTAGCTCGAGCCAATGATAAATAATCGTCCGGACCGATCAGACACCGATGAATTGAATGAGTAGTCGCTACATGAGTCATGTAGTAGCATTACTTTTTGACGCGGCGACCGTGCTCGCGATACGAAGGGTACAGCGATACGACTGACTGAGACCGTTACCCTTATGGAAGCGAGCTCCAACATCGATCGAGTGCCCAGACGTGAACAGTAAACGCATGCCCCGCATGCCTCGATCAGAGGGCCCTCGGCGACCCCGAGCGGGAGGCGGATTGAAGAAACGCCCAAGATATCTCCTTCTCTTGACTCCCATTTCGACTTCGCGGAATCGATCGACAAGCCAATGGAGATGATGTGCAAGGAGACTGGAAGCGGAAGTTGTCATCGACCTCTTCAATCAGCCTTGCGGAGCTCTGTCCTCACTGAGTGAGCTCGACACGGCTTTTCCCTCAGCCAAGCCGTATGACCAGGAGAAGCATCAGGATTTCTCACCCTCGAAGCTGTCCTCAGGTGAAGCACGGCTCGTTCGCGAGGCCACTGGAGGCTATTTCGTCAATTTGCGGGATCGCACTCATTTCGGCGATGCTTCGTTTGAATCATCGCTGCGATTAAACACCTCGCATCCGTCTCTGTTTCGAATGTTCGAAGTGTCTCCGTTGATTGTCCACAAGAAAACCTATTCTTTGATTGCTCCCCACCGCAATCGAGGAGTCCCTCCTAACTTATTTTCCCTCGGTTCTTCCCGAGCGAATCACAGCCAATTATCAATAAGATCGATTCGCTTATCATCGACAAGAGCCTCAAACGCCAATCGTCACCGAGATCATCGCGACGACGGAATCGTTTATCCCTCATTCATCTTTATGCAGTCGCCGTTGATATCTCAATATCCTGGGCCTGGTCGGGCATCCCAGCTTATCGCAGTACGACGAGAGACGTCTGAAGCAGCTGCTTTGTCGACAGCGACGACGTCATCGACGTTGTGGGTCCACTTTTCATCAGTGAGGCGGTGGTCGACTCTACGTGGACCGCGGCCAATTACCGCGCGGTTCGTCTTAGGCGGCGACTGGGGGGCTAATCAGACGCGACGTCTTTTCGCTACCAGATCAACATCATCATGATCGTCTCGTCGCTCGTTCTCGGGGAGGGGTGTCTTGAGCAAACACACAGTCAACGAGCGGATGACTCGGTAGAGCGACACACAGACAGAGAGACGGACGGACGAACGGACCTACGGACACCAGCCAGTCAGCCAAGCATGCCGACCGGTCGACAGTCCGGGAGGCAGGAGGAGGAGATCTCCAGCAGAAGATACAGTGGCGACGGCGGCGGCCGCCGGCGTCGTTGTTGCTGTTGTTGCCTCGTGGTCGCAGCACCGGCCGCAACGAGAAACCTTCTTTCCACGGCTGGCTGCATGGCGCCAACAGATCCCTCTCTCGTCGGATCGAGCGAAACCAAGACCCTTGCTGTCAGAGCAAGTCTCTCAGATCGTGCTAAACAGTGATTCGGTTCAAGTCGTGATTCGTGTTTCAATAACCGGTGTCACAGTCAGTTCGCTCGGAGAACACCAGGACTCGTTCTTATCTCGGTGCAGCAAGATGGCTATTTACCTCCGACTACTGGTCTTCGCGATTGCTATATCGTCTCTCATTGGAGGTTTGTGTTCTTTTTTCTAATCCTGAAAATTCGTCGTGAGACCCGTATATCGTACTCGGACGGTGTTCGGATCGCTGCGCGAAGAGCTCCCCTGTCCTCTGATAGTTTCGACTTCCGACGCAAATCAGAGACATCAATCATGAGACCTCCTCGTCTCAACTGAAAATGATTCCATCTTGGCGGTCGGGTTGAGAAGATGATCTCGGTTATATCTATCTGGATGTCCCAACACAATATCTCTGTGATTTTCGTTAACACTCGAGTCGACCATATGGAAAGTTTTACGATAATCCCTCCACGATATGCTCATTCCGGGGTCCCGCCCGTGCAGAAACGTTCCATGTGACTTCTCTTACTCTCTTGAGACTTCTAGTCGTGGTGCTACAGAGGGCCGGGATTCGAAACGTCGATCCGGCTGTCTCGGAGGAGCTCGTCCTTTCTATAGCTCCGATCAGGATTCCATTCGCTCGAAGACCTGTACTCCGAGGATCTCTCTGGCATAGAATGGAACGATCAATGTCAGCCTCGTATCGATTGCTCATAAGGGAACTATCCAAAAATATCGTCGAGCAACAGGTTCGATTTACCTGGGTCCGGTTCGCTCGATGTGACACTGGCTGTAAGAGTGATGCGACAAGAGGTGACTCATGCCTCTGATACTTCTCGAGGACCTTCAGTGCGCGAGTCGGACCCTGCACGGCTCGGGCAGGTCATTCCTACTCGCTCCGATCTATTGTGGTCCTGCGCGGCATCTCAACAGCCTGAGGAATCTCGTCCCCGTGCAGAAAGACACGATCTGAGCAATTCAGTTCCGTATAGCTAAGTTTGATTAGGAGGAGGATCCTGGAATCTCGTGTGTATCTACTCGATAGCCAGAAGGCTCCGGTAGATCGGCGATCGGAACGATCGAGATCGATTGTATAGATTGGATCGAGCGAGTTCCGGGAGAAAAGAAACGGAAATCAGAGAGCACTCGTAAAATTCCCGGGGCCATAGGCGTCTGTCCGGAGGCGATCTCGAGGATTCCAGAGAATCCCTGTTCCAATGTGAGGGCTCTGAATTTCGATTCCGAGTTTAGTCGAATCCGGTGCTCTCAGCGATCTCCGTTTTTCACTCGTATCGTGTTTGGCGATCGAACGAGTAATGTACCTTGCTGATTGCCGTCTACTAATGAATGTGGCCCTGGTGGTATTCGTTGACAAGCCGTCGTCGGACGCGCTTCCACAGCCCATTTTCGAGCGGCGGATGAGGCGGCAGCTTCGAGCTCGAATCTGGGTCCGTAGGTAAGATGTCGGATTCTTTGCCGCGTCGAAGCCTTCCAGACAACCGAAGCAACATGTTTCTTCAAATCGCGGGCTGAATCATCCGATCTTGAGTTTCTCTCTTCGGTTTCACTGGAATCCCGCGCTGTTCACCGAAGCGCCGACCTTTAATCGTTACCTACGTTACTCGATCGTTGCATCATGCACGGACATGCTCGGCTAGCCGGACGGGCGGCTGAAAATGATGTCATACCTCCCTCGGAGTCGGGAGGAATATGAGAAGCTTCGATGGCGAGCCAGCCAGCCAGACAGCCAGAGAACCTGCCAGACGGTCTGGCAGAACGTTCGAGGGCTGGAACAATGGTGTCGATGGTGATCTTAATGGCCGGCATCGAATTTAAAAGGGCGTCGCGTGTATGTTTACATCTCCTTCTCCAGGCTCTCGCTTCGTGAACTCTGCAGAGCGTCGTTATTTCGTAGAGGTTCCGCGGAGTTCGCCGAGGCCGTCCACTTCCATTTCACTTTTGCGAGAGAACTCGTCAGACAGAACGAGAGTGAAAAAAAATGGATCTAAGCGTATGGGGAAAAGTTCGAGAATGGGCGGAACAACATTCTTTCAGAAATACCCCCTTGCATTGTTCGAACACTTCACGCATGAACGCCTCCGGCTGGACTGGATTCTTTTGCTTGATGAACTCCGAGTCGGAGTCCTCAAGCAAGAGAGCATCGACCAGAGAATAGACACCGAGCGAGACAATAATACGCGACAGAACACCTTCTGCTCTCGTATTATCACAGCGAGACTGGCCGGTTGCGGCCGGCGGGCCAGCCGAACCTAACCTAGTCTCGGAGCTCACTCAGCTCCGCGGAGCTATCGCGACAATGTCTGTCTATCCGTCCGTCCGTATGTCTGTGTGTATGTATGTATGTCTATCTCGGTCGGACCTTCGTTTGTGTGTATGAGTGTGAGTCCGTCTGAGCGTAACTACGCTTGTTACAAGATACATAGTAGCTACTCCGGACGGCCGACGGATCGACCGGCCACGAGGAGCCCATGAGCGCACAGGTCTACGGATCTGTTTTGTATGAGGTTCTTCGCCCGCCTTTGTGCCGGATCCGTTCGCTCTTCAGATCTCGAGTTGGTAGCCGTCCCATTGTGTAGCCAAACATCGTTTGAGGTTCAACAGATCGCCAAGTCCAGCTCTCGATATGTCGACATGGCTCTCGAGGAGCGCAAGTGGCTCAAGCCAAAGTAAACTCCGGCAGACGGTCAATACCGTTAAACATGCACACTGTGTTGTCGCTGACGACAAACGTCAAGGTTATCCACTGTCTTCCGACAAGTGGGCAGCGACCCAACCGTCGTTGACCGGCCCGGAAACGGCGGAACAGCGAAGAACTCGGAATCAATTCGGAATTTCTCGCTCGCCGGGGCATGCGGAGTCTCACGACCTCCGCCAGGTCGATTTTCCGTTGGAGGCAGAATAGATCCGCGATGGGCTCCGTCCTCCCAATGACTCATTTACGTGGATCATGGCATTCCGATTTTGTTCCATGAATCCCGAGCCCCCAGAACACCCTCTACAGATTCGGCAGCAGCGTCGGCGGCTGGCGCCGATTGTCTGTCTCAACTCCAGGATCAGAGATGAGCGGCTCGTTGTTAGATTCGACCATCGGATACTGCTAGACAACAGAGCGTTCAGTTCGAGCGCCGCCGCTCGATCGGGATAACATCTCCTGCTCTCTACCGATATCATTGCTCGGATCTCTTCCTCAAAGAATCATTACAATTGATGCCCGCGAGTCAGTCGGCCAGACAAGCAGTCGGTCGGTCGGTCGGTTGGTGAGACTTCGATGCCATCGTTCCTAAGCCCGAGATCGCTTCATTTGAGCCGAATGAGCGTAGAGACGATCTCTTATCATCGAATTGTCTCGAGAGCATCCGCTCTTCGGATAGCCAATTAGAGAATCTTCTGCTGAAGCCCAGTCGTTTTGGATGTTCTGTTTCGTCTCCGGGAACATCGCCTCAAGTAATCCAAATGGAGTTTACGAAATCTCGACGCGATGTTTATAAGGATTCGGAGAGCCGGTCGGATGGATAGGTACTTTCAAGTATCGTCGTTCGAGGGGTTCGGGACGGGAGTGTTTACGCGATTCGACCGAATCGGTAAACTCAAAATCATTGCCCGCTATAAAGCGCAGTCATCTGGTTTGGTTATTCCCGCTCCCATGAACAGCTCTGTTTTCTATACTTTCTTTTCTTCGCTCGAGTCAGCTGTTTCCTTCGACCGTCCGCCGACAAATGCCGCTTCGGAGATCTCGAGCGGACACGAGTGTCCTTCCGTAGCTTCCCTTGTTGCCAAGTACGATGTTGGTACGAGAATTCATGTTTGCCCCAACGTCGACGAAAATAATTTTTTTTCGTCATCGAAGCTGACTTCGGGAGCCGAATTTCAGCGCCCCGATGTCTCTAGAGAAATTCGTCTCCAACGACAAATCTCCAAAGGAGGCATCGGGTCAGACGTCGGTTCTGAGGTTTCAACTCGTAATTCTAGTTGTGATTCGGTTCTACGGGACGTAGACAACAGGACGGACGTAGGAGGCCACGAAGTTCTGAATCGTAATTCCTGGTTGCTCTGAGGTCCGACTGTGACGAGTTCTTCAGCGAGCAACCCGTAATTTGGGGGTACTTTAGGTTGGGTTACTTCTCTAGAAATCCCTCGCTCCGCTCGGTCGGTCGGCCGGTCGGTCCGTCGGTCAGGCGGTGTGTCTATCGGTCGTATGTTTGTCCGTCTGTGTGTCAGTTCGTAGGTTGTCGTCGGTCCGTCCGTCCGTCTGAGGAGTAATCATCATCATGCTCGTACGGCTGTATACGCTGATGACAGCCGGTCGAGATGTGACTGAGGGATTCCGTGACCGAAATGTTTGAAAAGGCCCCCGGCTTGATTGAAGACAGCGAAACGCGCCACCGTCAGACCTCATAACGCATCACGGGAACAAGCGGACGTCATGAAGAAATCCTGCGTCTGCTTCGGTTCCGATTCGATATTTTCTCTCCAGAATCCTAAAAAAATGTCCAGCATAAGGTACCGCTAGCTCAAGATCATGAATCATGATGGCGCTCGCGTTCGTGTGGCGAGCGTAGAGAATATCGGTCCGGAGCACGGTATTCTCCCCGCCGAAGAGATCTTGAGACCTTCCGAACGAACCTACGACGATACTCTCGGGGATCCGTCGGTCGATGGATCTATCGCTCTTGAGATCGTCGTCAGACGATCCCTGAAGAAGATCCGTGTACATGTAGAAGTTTCGCCCGCTACGAGGACGAGCCGTTCGGAAAACCCCGGTGGAAAGCAGTATCGGCGACGAGAAGAGAAAAGTAGAAAAGAGACGAAAGCTCCCAATAAAAGCTGGAGAGACCGAGAACGCCTCCTCCTACATGCCGGTATCTTCGGTCGGGATCGCTAGTCGCGTTGGTTCTTTCTTTCTTCTCCGTAACTTGGGATGCAGGCTGTCTGGTTGACTGAATCGTTCGTTTGCTCGAGCGGGTTCCTTTCGCGTCGCTCCCTCGGGCGGGCGCTCGCTCGTTCGCTTCGGCTGGCTCGGTTTGTCGCCGCTCGACAGTTTCGCAGTCTGTGATCCCCGATGAGCTGGCGGCGACTTCGAGGACTTCAAGGAATTTTGTCTGACGTTCGATTGCATGCGAGAGACTATCACGCTGCGAATAGCGCGTCAGCGACTTCAACCTGCTACGAACTCGTCTTACCGAACTCTGTTTGGAAGCTCGACGCTGTTCCCGATCTCGCTCAGCGCACGGGACACGAGTGCGATCGGAACAGATTTCCAATCGCTGCACGGCATAGGAAAGCCCCCGAAAGGAGCTCTCGACACCAAATGACAGGGGAAAATCCGATCTTTCCCTTCGGTCTCTGGGCTCGAGATGCAAAGCAAGGCCCAGACACTGTCGCTGACCTGAAACACGAAGACTCCGAAACGGCGATCGGGCTCGAGCAGCGCATTGTTGCGCTCCCAATCGCTCTCGGATTTCGGATTAGTAGCAATACAAATCCCCTGAGTCGGTCCGCTGGTTTTCCCTCTCGCATTTTTCGTTGAGACTCGGTGCTCTGAATCGCGACCGGGGGCATTCGAACGGATCGGAACCCGTTCGGTGTCCGGAGCTCCGAGAGAATCGAAACCTGTTAAAAGGCTCCTCGGGCACCCATTTCAGAGTGCGAGAAGAAGTATCGAGTTTCAAGCTCGGGCGTGGGTCCATCCATCTGGAACGGAACACCCGACCGCGTCCCGTACGCGATCTTCCCGACGGAGCGCGTTCGCTCTCGTCGACAGGCTGACCGCCTTTCGGAGTCCTCAACGGGTCTCGTGAGACGGTGGCTCTAAAATCATCCATCGTTCCTCCGAGCAGATAGGAGAATATTTTCTAAATCCTCTACTCTGACGGTTTATCTCGCTGTCGTTCCGCAGAAGTCTGACTCTTCGAGTCTGACGGTCAAAGTTTTTCTTTTTTCACGATTTACCCACGCAAGGCGCGACGTCAAGTACTCTCGCTTTTCGTCGACGACGAAGAACGACGATACTAACCTCTTGGGGATTTTTCTTCGCTCTCGTTGACCGAGCTGCACGGTGGATTGTTTATACTGGTCGGGTACTTAGACGAGATTTCGCGTGTGCTTCGTGGATTGAGTTAAGCCTTAAAAATGGCCCACTGGTCGCTGCCTTGTCATCGTAGCGTAGTCCTTCCACGAACAAGTTCTTCGGACGTTATCTAAGTAGCCCTACAGAGTCTTCACCGGCGGCCTCTTGGTTCGGGTTTCGTGAGGAGCTGCTGCCGTCAATGCCGCCAGCAGCGGATCTTCTGTTTGAGGCCCCGTAATTTTCGTTGGGCATTTGTTTGCTTAAGGCCAGGAAGTACATTCTACAAATGATCCACGGATCATGCTTGTCGGAGCAAACTTTCTCCGCGCTAGCTCGTTCCCCACTTTCCGCTACAGAGTCGGAGCCGTCGATTTCAATCGGGCGGGCTCTGCTCTACGGGCTCATCTACGAAAATCTCGGATGCGCCCTGGGCCGCGGACTCCGTGTGTTCAGACTCCGCAGTCGCGCTCGTTTTTCCTACTCCATCCGGTGGCCCCTTCGAGAACTACTTCAGATGTCCTCCGAGAAGAAAAGCCTCGGGGATTGGAAAAGATCAACAATGATATTCGACGGAGGCCCTCCAGACCCCCGCGGAGCTGTAATGAGTTCCATCATGATGAAGATCTGATGACAGGCAGACCACCTGATCGAGACAAGCATCGCAGAGAAAGCCGAAGATGACCTCCGTAATTTTTTCTCAACGTCAAATCAGGTTTCGATCTTTCGACGGGAGATCTTCATCGTGTGGCGCTCGGGGTTGAGAAATGCTTTCGATGTCAGCTCTCATGTCGACGACGGGACTAAGTGATCGGAAGGACGCGACGAGGGTTGCTGTAGCATCGCCACGAGTCACCAGCTATTCGGGAAGAGTGGTTTTCTCCCCACAACGCCCGTGGGAAGATTCGGTTCTCCAGGAGAACCGGGAGGAGAAACGACTACGAGGCGCGGTGTTTTCTGAACAGAGAATTCTCCCTCCTTGAATTCTTGAAAGTACCGTCTCTGCGTCTGCGCTAACCGATTTCAATTATACTACTACTCCGATTGGTTTGCCTTCTAAGAGGAGCGAGCAGAGATATTCTCTATTAGCGATTCCACGCTGAGCAATGCCGTCTGGTCGTCCGGCGGGCCGGCTCCGCGACGTCTGAGAGCGTCTTCGTCGATAATGTGGAGTGAGGCGGAACGGAGCGATGGGGAGTGCCCCTCGTTTCCTTCCTTAATAGATTCTCTAAAGGGTCGTTTATTAGAAGTCGCCATACTCTTTAGATAAGTCGACCCGGGCAGCAAACAGTCGCCGCCACCGCCGACGACGACGTCGTCGCGGCGGATATTGCCGGCAGACGGAAACGGACCGACCGATTTGCGTCTGCGGCAATTTCTTTTTTCTCCCCGTATCGGCGTCTCGATAACGAAGTTCTTCTTCTCCTCTCCCTAGGAGCCTGGGCCGCTTCCTACAATCTGCAATGCGCCTGTACCACCGATCTGTGCAAAGCACAGAACAAGACTACCTGCGACAAGGCAGCCATGTGCTTCACGCAGTACCTGAAGCGTCGAGACGGATCGGATCCTATCACCAGAGGCTGCATCACGAGCAGAACTTCGCTTCTATGTGAAAACCGACGACCAGCCGTGGCAAACTGGCCGGTGCTCGTTTGTTGCAAGAATCAGTTCTGCAACGAGCAACTGCCGGCTCTGTTCGTTGATCTCGTCGGGAACGTGACCATGAGTCCTCCGGTTCCTGTCCCCAGTAAGTATTTCGGTAGTTCTGCGCCGTATCCAAATGGGAGGACCATGTCGAAAACGAGTGGATTTAAACGAGGCGTCTTATTAATAGGCCGTTCCCCTTCCAGGCAACGCGGTGCCAGCCGACAAAAGTCCTACCGAAACGGAGGACGGAACCGAGGAGGTGGAGGAGGAGGAGGAGGAGTCCCGCGACGAGGAGACAAACGCCAATTACCCCTCAAACAAACAGGACACCAACTTTGAAAGCAACAAAATCTACAATAATCCTCGCTTCCTCGGTACCATCAAACGGCCAGAAACCAAGATCACGGTTCAACATCCCGCCGATCGCGGACTCACCATGTTCCACGCAGCCATCCTCATCACCGCTCTGGCCTTCCTATTCCTATTATTTCTGGTTGGTTTCATCATTCTTCGACGCCAAGCACGTCTCTTCAACACACCGTACATGGCTCCAAGCAGTTACTCGAAGGAGGTCCACCTGAGCCATCACGACCACCATACTGCTCCGACAAGGATGCCGTTGCCAAGAGGACTTCCGGTGCAAATGGCGCGGACCGCCTACGACAACAAGGTTCTTCATCGGCAGCCTTAGAGATCGGAGCCGTTGAAATGTTAATTTATTCAAGTTACCTATTTGAGTTGCCGTCCGTGACTGTATATACTTTTTATATATTAAATAGTGAGAGTAGGGAAATAGTAGGGGATGCTGCGGGGAGCACCATCGACAATCGATGACGATGGTTGTATTTAAGAAAATTTGTATTTATCGAAAACGGCGAATGTTGATGCCAGTTTAAATGATGATATTGCTGATGACGACGATGGCGAGGTCAACCGGAGCGATCAATTGGTGCGTGAAAACTCAGAGAGGCCCGAGGTAGAAGGGATGGAAGACGAGACGATCTACCAGTGTTCTCCGTATTCGAGGGGATAAAACCACAGAAAATGAACCTGTCTTCCGTGTCGTCCTACGATGTAAATAAATCGTGAGATTTTCGCGACGAGCCTGATTGTATTCATTCCACAGCCCGAACGTAATGAAGAGGAGAGAGTTCCGAGTGGAGAGAGTCCCGAAAGAAGATCGTGGCATGAAAACTCAACATGAGCATATTCTTCATTTATTTTCCCCGGTGAAAAATATTTATTCTCATAGCGCATTTGCGTATTCTCTAGATTAAAATATATACATCCACCATCTTCCTTGAACAATGAGCGAAACATCCGCATTTTCTTTCGCTGTCGCGAGATCATCCATTTACAGCAGTGAGCAATCGACAATACGCACCGTTTAAGATTGAGTTCGCGAATCGGTTCTGCAATTTACAAATACTACCAGAGAGCCAAGCTCAAAGCTCTTGCTTGTCGTGGTTGCACACGTCGAAGAAAACATCGTACTCCTTCCGGTTGCAAGTACCGTTCTCTTTGAATGCGTATTTGTGGAAGGAGCCATCCACGCAGATTGCGTAGACCGAGCTGTTTTGTCCCCGATCCGTGTTAGATCCGAAAGCGCAGATGCATGCGCATTCGGCTGACACGGTGAAACTCGCAAGAGCCCATTGGCTTTCGACGTACATCGAGATAAATCCTAAGCTTGAGAATTTCGACCTGCGGTTCAGTTGCGTGTTAGCCAAGGCGAAGATGTGGACTGTTCCCTTGTCCGACGAGCAGCACAAGAATCTGTCGTCGTGGGAGAAGTTAATGCAGTAGAGCGTCGCAGGATCCGAACCGCGTCGAAGCTCCACGAGATTGCTGCGTTTAGCCGTATCGAAAACTCGGATAAGTGTGCCTGCGAAGAGAGACGTCCTGGCAATTGGAATCTGTCCATGAAGTCTTGTCGCTGACCCTCATGCTCTGGATGAGTAGGGGTCGCATGCAGGAATAGAGCGCGAAAATTCACCTTTCTGACTTGCGGTCGCCAACATGGTAGCGTTTTGGTTCAAGGTGAAGCATTGTAGGTCGCTCTGGTGAGCGTTGATTGTGACAGGATGACAACTTTCGGCTTCATCCGAGCCCAAGTTGACGATTTGAACGGATCCGAGCTTGGTCCCGGGGAAAACCTGCGGAGGCGACAGTTTATTCCTCTGAGATCGAACGAGAATTGATAAAGCATAGACGTCTCCAAGGCGTCTCAGGAGCGACGAGAGCATGGGCCTGACGCCTGCATCCATCTGCGGAATTCGCGTTATCAGAAAAGTCACGGATTCGGAGGACAAGCGTACCATGATCAGACGTTCGCTCGTCGACATCGGGCTGAGTTCGCACAGGCCTCTGGGATTGAAGCCGGTGTCGAACCGTCGCAATTTCGCTGGGACTCCGGGGAATGAATAGATCTGAACCTGACGGAGCTGTACCACAATCATCTTATCTCTCCGGAGTCGAACCGCTAAAACCTGGTGGAAATTCGATGAATCAAAATTAAAACCTGACAGAGACGACCAGCAGAGATTCTCAGCTGACGGAACGTAAAATCGACTACAAGGGTCTCGGCGGATAATCTTGCTGGAGTCTAACCTTTGAACTAAAAGCTGAATCCATACAAAGGTCATTCTTCTGAAGATCATAGGCCAGAACTACGTTCTCGGCGTATTCTACGCGTCTACCGCCGGGAATCAACGCCAATAAATTAGTCCGGTAGAGCATCTCAGCCTGTAACGAAGCCACTCAATAGTTTGGAGCTTTCAGCGAGCCTGAGGGGAAGAGGGCACCCCCCTGATCAACTCGAGCGGAACATACATACCTTCGCGATCGAGCCCAAATTCTCGATGTGGACAAGTTCCGAGAGTGGCTCGACATTGAAGACCCGAATTCCGTTCTCGGTTGAGCACACGAAGCAGCCTGCAATAATCGGGATCGGTGAGCCCGCATGATGATGCTTTGGACGCTGGCATCGAAACTGCACTCTCAATAGCCAGAGGATGGAAGAGGCTCTCCACACGCTTTCGTGATAGGAACGAACTTAATTCTCTGACCCAGACGATACGAGTCAATGTCGGACATCTGAATCGAAGGGGTTCTCTCTGAGAATGAGATTCCCGCGCCGGGAATCTTTCAGAGACATTTACAGTATTCACGACGTATGAGAGAAGTCGCGGATCGTGGAAATCGCACGTCGGTGCTTGGGCGTCCCTTCCTGAGTTGTAGGATCCAGCACATCCCCCGGAATTCGCACTTACGTATCTCGTGTGCGGATCTGTGTCAAGTACCCCAATGCCATGCATGAGCTTGACGTTTCGATCCGCATCCCAATGTGCGAATCGAGGGGCCAGAACGACCTCGGATCGCCAACATACACAGCTGCGTAGATTTTTCCAAGAGAATTTTCGGCAGCACATCTGCGACTCACTTTGGTCTTGGTTGAATCTTAGAGAGTAGACTTTCTCCGTGGAGACCATGTTGCTGGAGGACTGTATGTTGTTGGCTGTCCCTTGTCGAATGCAGGCTTTGTCAGCTGTTTTGGTCTCTCATTCATGAATGCTCAGCTGGGGAACGAAGATTTAAACGCTCCAATGTTTCTAGCTTCCCTCTCCCACGATCGCTCGAGGTGCAGAAGCACCCGGGGAATCGAGTGAGTCGCTTAAGGTCTGGGTCTGGACGCGAAGCCTCCCCGATCAGAGCTGGATGGTCGAGGGAAGAACATCGACGGACTGGCGAATGTGACGTCGACCTCGATCGATCCGGCCATTGAGAGTCTCGATCAATTGATGAGTTTGACGGCACATCGAGATGCGCAACCGGATCGGCCCGCGAAAATTCGAAAATCCGCTCTCCCTCCGTCGAGACGTGGGCTTCGGCATGACGGAATCCGGTCCCCTCTGCGCACGCATGCTGGGATTATCCTTTGTATTCCGGGGAGACTCGGACGGGCTATGGGGGGGAGGGATTCCCGCAGAAGTTTTCCTCTTGCGACTTCGAATAGCTCCGGTCAGCTGATCGCAAAGCATGTCGTCGTGTGGCCTCTTGATGGTCCGTAGGTTGATGTGGTATTGTTGTTGTCGTCTCTCGGTGGTATGGGCAATGGGTCGTTGGACGTCTGTTCGTGTCTGGGACCGACGATCGACGATGCAGATGCTGTACTGACACTAGTAGCCGGAGCAGTGAGCGCGACGTATTCCTTCGTGTATGGCAGTCTCCCACGATCAACGTCGCTGAAACTCGAGAGTGGTAGAGTCTTTCTCGCTGTGCGCGAGACTGGAACATGTCATTCCGCTGCTACGGAACATTCGGTGTCATCGTTTCTCGAGGCCGTCCGGATCCGATATAATACTTGTTCTCAAGCTAGAAACTCATGTGAGATCCATGTGAACTGCTTGAAAATGCGGTGGAATGTTTTTTTCTCTACATTTCTCTGCTGGCTGTCAACGGTGATCTCGGACGAGGTCAGACTGGGTGAGTTCGAAATAAGACACACAGAGAATCAAGCAGAAATGAGGAGCTCCCCTCGGAACTCCGAGGGGATACTCCCGTGATTAGAGAGAGGATTCCTATCGAAGAGAGGGGACATCTGAGTCCCTGCAAACCCCGGAAACACATGAAGTGTGGAAAAGGGAGGACGCCTTCATCGGAACGGAAAGCTTCTCACGTCAGGCTCTGTGGAGACTGCAAACGACATGCTGATACGGACCGGGAGATATGCGTGACTCATGGGTTGAAAATTCTCATGGCGATTATCGAAGCAGATAACCTTCTAGTCTGAAGCTAAGCTGCATGCTGTGGCAGCTCATTGCGGCAGAGAGAATTCCCTCTCGGGTCGACCATTTGCGGAGACTCTAGTCTGTGCGGACATGCTACGTGCAAATGCCGAGAGGCAGTCAAGTCTGCCTGAAAGTAGTCTCCGGCAAGGGGGCTGGACAGTGCTGACAATGAGCTGATCTCCGGGGAGAGAGGATGCCTCCCTTCCATGCCCCCACAGAGAATCGGAACCGGAGGCATATGATTATGGAAAAACGTCAGGGGAGACCCCTCATTACGATATGATCGACCGCGCCGATATTGACGCCCCACAGATTCCGGAGAACGGCAGCTAATACGGAAATACCGTTTTCCCTCTGCGACTCAGGGCTCGTGAGACTATTGTGTCGTTTGCGTATGATTCATACAATCAGCAGAGCGTTTTCCCTTGAATGCGGTGAGAACGGTCTGGCTCTCGAAGTTACCCTCCATGTATTCCGGTGTGCCGCAGCAGCGCGACGTCATGGTGGCCGGGTTATACGCACTAGAAAATTCCCACTCTGGACCACGAAAACGGCGTAGATATGCCTGTTTTGAGTTCCTGAGCGGTGACCGTGATTGTAGAATCTATGGATAGAAATAACTCACTGACAGGTTTATAAGTGACGACAACATTAGTCTTGTTCACGATTTACGCCGCGCCGCTGAAATCCGTCGATTTGCCCTGAAATTCCCATGGGAGTCCGCCCCGGGTAGCCGTCATGGACATGGCATCGATTTCGAGCTGGTGCTATTCCGGCAGCAGGAATCTATGCTTACGAACGACTAATGATGACACCAGTAGTCTCATGCATCACTCAGTCGATCCGCTTTGACATTCTGAATAAGGCTCTGAGTCCAGAGATTAGCAGCAGCTGGGGAGAAGCAGGCTGTCGACGGAGGAGTGGTTGGGTGGGCTTACTGTGAAATTTTCTTTGCTTTCCTTTATGACAGATCAAGGTCTGGGAACTGTTTCGGGAGAGTCTCTCGCGATCTGTATGAGGCGGCGGTGCTCCTGCAATGGGCATCGCGCGAGAGCCTGGTGACTAAACACCTACTGATTTTCAGAGCTTGAAACGAATGGACCCGTTTACTATAAAGCTCCGTTGGCGATTTCGGGTCGTCTCGAAGGAGCTTACGACCGGGAATACGAATGGATTTTTTATTCGAGGCTACCAAGCGGTAATTTCGAGCGAATACTCTACAGAAGGAAGAGCGCGATGGTGAGTATCGATTTCTATAAACTTAGGTTTGATTTTATTCCTTTCGGTAAGCGATCGATTCCGTGAATTAGACCTCAACGCCGTGAGAGTGATGATAGCTCTTGGAGCTAAGATTTCCCCTATCTCCAGATCAACGAGACATTCGATTTGAGCGAAACTCAAGCCGGACAATTCGACATGTCTGTAAGGGTCACCTATACCCCCTTCCTCTCCCCCAGAACCATAGCCTACGGAGAGATCAAATTTGAGCTAACGAGTGAGTTCAAATTATTTTCTTCAGACTGGGTCCCCCCGATCGATGTCGTCACATTAAGTTATCGGGATTTCCAATGAGCTTTTGACTCTTGGTCAACTTCAAGATTCCATCTCAATTTCGCAGACAAAATCCCGGTGTTTGTAGACTTCCTTCAGAACGGTACAAAATTGACGCCCCAGGACGGCGCACTCAGAGTCAGCTCTGCCGATATTGTGAATGCGACTACCCGGATCAACGATCCCACAGGATATTTCCAGCGGGACGGAACACAAATTACGACTCAATGGGCGGTAAGCTTCCCCAGATCGAAATCTCCCGTCATACGAGAGGGGGCGCCGAGATCGGTGATAGATTGTCCCCGTAGAGTTTCGGCATGAGTCCATTGATTGCCCGACGAAATTTGAAGAATCATAAACTGAAGGTTGTGACGCGGTACCATCGGTGAGCCATGACTACGGTGCGGCAAGCGACTGCGATTCCGTAGCAAAGCCCGGGTCTTTTGCGGGCTCGCGCCTCAAGGCGCCTTACCGCGAAGGGAACTCAGGGCTCCCGGCAGGGTGAATTCCAGGATATCGAGGAACAAACCCCTGAGAGTAACGTTCAATCGTCCTGACTAGGCCTTGCAGAAAGCCGCGTTTCTCAGGGCAACCGCGTTTCCTCGTGGTTCCCATATACGTCTTCCGCTGAGAGGAAGCGTGAATTAAAGCGCCTATTCGGGGAGTGCGGTCCTTTGCGAGTCCTCGTCATTACTCCTGAACTCATGAGTCAATCTCTGAACTCCTTCGATCGGCTTCGTTTCAGGTGAATAATGGTTTGCGACTGAAAAACGCATCGTTCGCACAGTGGTATCCGACGGCGCCGGACAGGATTCAGGATACATTAGAGATGTTCATGACGGCAGTCGATTCGAACAACACCGTCACGGACGGTTCTGTCAGCACAGTGATCGAAGCCCGCGGTGAGTCAGACGTTTGGATTGAAACCACCATAACGAAATTCGACAGCGGGCTAAGCCGAGACCTGCGGTGGCACAAGGAGCCGGGGAAGCTCAATAGCGTCGGGTCTGATGTTCTGACGTCGGTTCTTTCCTTGCAAGATCCGATCTTGAACCTGAATCTCGAGGATAAACTCTGGTTCCAGAGAGGGAACCTCACACATCTCAAGTTCACGTGCAATGCCAGGTGACCACAGAAAATGCGGATTCGATCCGCCAGACAACTCTCGGAATCGATTCCTGCTCCGTATACTGAGATATACCGCTCTCTTTCCAGTACTCCGATTTATTACTGTTTCAAATACGCCTCAAAAACGACTAACATATCGGAGTTCAACTGTACGGATGATGACTATATCCGCCGAGATGTCTGTCAGTTCTCGTTGACTCATTATTTTGGTCGCGTCGGAGACCACGAAGTCATGGTATGCGCATAAAACCAATCCAGGAATTCGATAAGATGAATTGTTCGGAATTACATGCAGAAGGCCGCGTGGAGCACTCACGAAATCCCATGGCTTGCAGATAAAGGTACGAAACGCGGTCAACGACATTCTCCATTGGGACCCCTTGAAGAGCATCTATATCGTGCACGTGTACGACGGTCAGTCTCGTCTTCCTGCTCCGAAAACGATTAGTTTGGGACCCCGAAAAGTTTCGTCCTACGTTGTGGATATGAGCGGGGGGATTAACATGGAAACTCCCCAATCTTGCAGTGCCAACGAAGGGACTCCTCCGGTTGTTCATCGTTCCCATTTCATGCGTGATACTGGGAACCATCGTAGCGGTATCTGGCTACGCGCTATACGAGCACACGAAAGGGGACATGCGAGTCGAAGTTGCAAATTTCGACTTCGCTGGAAATTCGACGCGAGAAGAGCTTGATGCTTCTCTTGTTGAAAGAACATTCTGGACGCATCTTCGGGATGAACTCGCCGAGAGCAGTCCCATATTCCATTGGCTTACTCGGAAACCGCCGCAGCCGCCCGTCGATCGTGTGAACGACAGTAAGGAAGGCGATGACGAACCAATCTGCCCTGAGCCTTGAGGGCGCCTATCCGAGATCTTTACTTTGCGGATGAAACGAATTATTCGCGTCCGGTGAGTGATGCTCTTCCGGGTAAACGAGACCGTTGTTACGTAAGAGCGCCTCGGGAGCCGAGGTCATGAAGCGAGGGAAGCGAATCAACAGATTTCGTTATTTGCAATATCGAGGCAGTGAAGAGATGTCCGGAGAGTGTGGTATCGTCGTTACAGTAACCGGGGCTCTGCGTAGGTATTCGAGATACAATGGTCGAATCGTTTGTATAGTATTTAAATAGGATCGATCAATCGTTCGCTTCCACAGATTATACACTTTACCCCGTTAATCGCTAGAGCCACACCAGCGATAAGATGTAAAAAGTGAAAGAATAAAGATGGTTTATTTTGTAAAGGTGGATCTTTGTGAATCTTTTATCGGATCACGGGATGCAACCGACCCGTCGCGGTCCGAGGTCGCCCCCGCCATTCCGGTGCTGTCCCCTATCGACCGTCGAGGACTGGAGTGATCGATCCTCGCTCCGTTTAGGCCGGTGACGAGCCGCGCAACCGGTCTGAATGAAATAAAGACGCATCGTCCCGTCAGGTATTCTCAGGAGTAGCACGGGTGTGGTAAAGGGTGTCATCTTTATTTATACACATCGAATATACATGCTCGCCTCGTAACCATGAGACGTGAAAATATTTTCTCCACAAGACGAGGAGCTTGTCAGCATTTTTTCGCAGAGGAACAATCTCCTGCGCCCGGGTTCCCTAGGAATAGCTTGCCAGATGAACATATGCACAACGGATACGCGAACGGCTTTTCTGCCGGTGCATCGGGCAAGAGGCCTCTCAACCGAATATCCGAGCTGTCAAAGTAGAGCTGAAAGCAAAGGAAAGCCTCTGATGGGTCACGAGCTTGCCTCTTGCGCAGGATAGAAGGGATAAGTTGTACCGCGGAGCTGAGCTCGGCGAATAAAAGAAGAATGTGTCTGCCTACGTTATGAGGATAAGTTTTTTTGGATCCCCGAGAGACGGGTTTGCATATCGGGAATAGGACCGCTCGGTGCGGAATCGGAACTTCTGAGAGAACATCTGGGCGCTGCCGAGCTGTTTTGCCCTTGTGGGACTCTCCGGCGGAGACTCTCTCAAGGAACTCGGGGAAACTCTGATTGGATCGGGTTTTATGCCTGTGGGCGCTGAGATTCGGATGCCGGGGCACGAATCATGATAAGCTTCGAATTTGAGTGATTGGCACGGAAGTCGTCCCAGCGATGAGCCGTAGACTCGGAGGAGGCTGCTTCGCTGAAGCATTCCTCCGGAGCCCTTATCCGATGACATTTCGTTCTCACCTGATCATGTGTCCTCAGAGTGATGTTTGAATGAGCAACGAGATACACGTCCCCTGCACGAGACTCGACGAGTGCGGGACCGGGCGAGGTCACGACGACCTGGCCGAGAGGACTCTCCAGCAAGAGACGATTTCCGCCTCTGACAAGTGGTGTCTGCAGCGACGCGTTCAAGCGCACCCCATTCTCAACTGAAAGGCAGCCGGCTGTCTCAATAACGAGAGATTTGGGGGAATATTATCCGGATCGTAGTCAATCACTCGATGGATATCAATGAGCTCGGGCAGATGTGCAATCACGAGGCAAGCAGAATCCAGAAGCGAATCGATAGAAAATGAATCATTGCATGCACCGGGATCTTACCGTGGATTGTGGTATGCTTGACATGAAGACTGTCGTTCGTGACACGGAACAACAACTCTTCGTCTTGGTTGAAAACGCTGAAGTCGTCTGAGCTGACGGAGAATGTCGCTCGGCCGATCGCGATTTCGTTAAAGGTTTCTCGGCCAACGGATCTCAACCGGACTCTATCGTTCGCTTCGAGCAGCAAGCTGTTCGCCTTCAGGAACGGATCATAGGCAACACTATTCTGCTCCCACTGGGAAGGGAAGAGATTTCCGAGTCATGCTCGAAAGGCTTGCTTGAGCGGATGAATTCTATAGGGAGATGAGAAAGGAAAAAAACACTCACTCTTGCCGCATGTCGGATGTGGTTGGTGTAAATCCCGCGGTAAAAATGGCTATCACCGTTTATCTTCACGGAATCTTCTTCGATTTCGATGTTTGCAATGCCGTCCATAGAGATGTGAAAGACCCTGACGATGGGATCGTGCATCTTATTTGATTCTCTTTCTCGAAAGAAGCATGCTTAGCCGAAAGCGAGAAACCGCCCACGAAAGTTCTTCCATTAAAAAGAGATCGATTCAGACTGACTGTTGGCTTAGAACATCTGAGTCACATGTCTTTATCTCTCTCGAGCCCGGATCAATATCCGAATTCGGCCGGAGAGCGGGGGGTACTCCCCGAGATTGGGACAGGATTTGCCAGATGATCAAGTACTCGGAGAGCTCGTTCCGGGGAATCAACGTCCTCAAATGGCTTGGATCCACGCCGATTTTATTGATATGACGCGTTGCCGAGTAGATTGCTACCATGGTGTTGTTCGAAGGAGCCCCCTCGACTGCGCGAATATTCCCATTCGAGGGTGGGGGGGGGGGAGGAGGGAGAACAGCTCTCATGGGGTAGGGAAATTCACTTCGTTGGAGAAAAGGGAATTCTGCTTCCCAGAGCCTAATGGAAGAGTTCTGTTGCTTCGACATTAATAGATCAACAAGTTTCCGCTCGCACTTGATGAAGTTAGAACGAAATAACGAGAACTCCGATCTTATTTCGAATTCCTCACAAGAATGGAATCTACGTTCTGGTTCTGTCACCGGCCGTTTCGAGCGGCTGCGGGATTCGGATCTCACCACTGAGAAAGTCGCCCCCACTGCATGTGCGTCTTCCCAGGAAATGGAGTGCAGATCCGTAGGCTTCCGTGCTCAGTCGATGGAGCAGGACGTCAGTTTACGAGAGAATTCATCGCGAACATTCCGCGGGGAATCTCCGCGAGGACTATATGCCAGGATCCCTGACATAAAAAAAATTACTACTCACCGGATTATCCAGAATGTCAGAACGAGATTCAAGATCATGAGCCATGACAAGAGGAACACCAACAAATACAGGAGCCGTTTCCTCCAACCGTAAATCCCAAGCTGGAACTCGGTAGCCGCGGATTCATGCTTGAACGGAAAGAATGCAGGTCAGACATCGTTCAAGTTCGCTGCCTCGGGAGGTGGCTCTCTTCAAGAACAGTGAGACCCCGCGGAAAATTTCCAGCATCGCTTCCTCGAAATCACTGTGCGAGAAACTCACGAACATGTTGGAGTACGAGCGAGCTCTGCTCAGCTCTATGGCTAAAATCGCCTGAGAGGGTCTCTTGCCAAAATCCCACTGGTCCATCGAAATGGCAGGAGGAGAGCTCTCTCGGAAGCTGGCTGACCTCACGATCATGATTCTGCAGTTGATCTTCGAAAATAATAGATATGGTAAACAGCGGGGGCATACTCATGCACTAGCTCACTCACTCGCGAGATATAAACGTCTTAAGTAAACTCCGCGCTGTGCATATCCATCGAACCAAGTGGTTTTTGAGAGCCCTGATCTAGTGCGTATCTATTTTTAGAGCAGAAAGACTGACTCTTGGAGAATGAGAGAGGCGACATCATTCGAAGGAGAAGAGTCGGGCTCGAGTTCCGCCAGCTTCTGCTTGCCAGATGAGAAGACATCACTGCGCGCACCGGGAGCACGGAGTTTTTTGCTCTTCATCATGTCGATCGATGAGCAGCGGGTTCGTGAGGCGCGATATCCTTGTGTCTGAAGACCGAGACGTCTCTCGACTCTCTTGCTTGAGAAACCGAGCTAGAGCTCCTGCCTGCGGCACCTCTGCCAGATGATAACAATTCGTTCCCAGGATAGATCTGAGCTTATCGAACGCTGTCCTTCCTCAGCATGGGAGCTGACGCTTGTCCAATATTGGCGTATCCCCCCGTATTTGAGGGGCGGACCGGAAACTCCGGGGTCTAGGTGAGGTCGTCGACGCCAGGCCAGAAACTCGGCATCTCGAGGGAGAAGGCGAGGGCAATACACATCGAGAGCACCCCAGAACCTCCCGAAGCTCTGAAGCGCGAACCTTGCGACGCAATACTGAGGTGATCGAAGTCCGGAAACGATAGAAATCGCTCTATATACTCAGAGAAGAAGTAATAACCTCTATCTCCATCGATCCGGGTGCCGTGGAGATGGGGGTGGCGACGGATCATATGAGCTCCGGAAAGCTCGGGTGACTCACACGCGGGAGCAGTACACGCCCAACACGTTGAAACGTTCAAGTGCGATGTTTTCCGGAGCTACCTATGTACATACGTCTGACATGTCATGATCTGCTTTTCCCTCGAGCTATCCGCTAACCGCGGAGTGAGAGATTCCCGGCGAGATCGTTTCTCGGAGCTGCAGGAGAGGCTTTCTCGCGAGCGCTTCCACGGAGCAGAAGTTTCCTCGGAAAAGGAAAAGTTCTAGTGAAGAGCTACGTGAATATGTGCGGTCGCTCAACAGGCCCCCTTTTCCGGGCTCCGATACAGCAACTCTTACATTCAGATCTCCAACGCTGACGCTGCAAAAGTAAGGAAGACGCGACCCTCGACATCCGGAGTGGGGGCATCGAGCTCGAGACCAATCCGAGATTCTCCCGGATGCTTCCAAACGTAAACATTCGTCAATTTCTCCTAGCCTCACCCATCGAGTCGACAGCCTCTCGCGGAGGGTCAAAGTTCCTAAATCCCCGTTTGCCGAGCCGCGGATTATTTCCCGTCGTGCGATTTTGCGATGATCGGAATAGTGGAATATCAGCCGCCCGATGGAATCCCCGCCAAGTATTTGGGGTCTGCTCGATAGGGCCCAGACTCCAGTGGCAGAACAGCAAACTCCTCTCCAGGAACACAGTCACGGACTGCTGTATGCCCGCCGAGTTTCTCAAGCCGCTAACCCTCGAAGGATGAGAAACCGATCTCGGTTCGATGAGAGGAGCCATCACCTCCCGTGAATATAATGAAAGGGAGAATGTTGTCGTAGTCGAAGGGCGGGGAATGCCTGAAACCTCGAGTTCCGATTCCGAGAGACACCATCAGCTGGAAAAACATTCCGGCTTTCTCACGTCGATCAGCGAATGGCAGGACCGCGACAAGGAAAGAGAAGTACGAAACTCGAACAAAAGGTATGAGAGGGATGAGAATGCAATATCATACATAAACATGGAACGGACAATGGCTCAGAGTAACTTTCAGTAATATACAAGCTCCATCTGGAGGTTTTTCAATATCTCGAGTCATCTGATGACGCGAAATCCGCGGAAGATTAGTCTCTCGAACGTCAACACTTCTCTCAAATTCACGCCCCCAGATTTCTGCGGTCTTCCCGGGCAAAGGTGCTGAGAAATCCAAAGTTACCATTTGCTTGTGAGGAAGACGAAAATTATGCATCTCCGAGCATCGTTTGATTCGGAAAAAATCCGAAAGCAAAGAGAAGAGATTCGAGTTGCTCCGAGACGCGCGTCGTGAGGAAGATGGGTTCACGCCAGCGCGCTGAAAGCCTCCGGACCTCGGATGCGGAGACAATCGATTGAGTGAATGGTGAAGATCTGCTCTGCCTGAATTCTAGCCCGAAATAAAGCGAAAGCGTCTGGACATGAGCACCCTCGATATTCCCGTGGGGGGCGCAGACGCGAATATCTCCCACGATACCCAGCCGAGCGCTCGCTGGTCGATGATTAACCCGATGATGCACTCAATATGCATATATGTGTACATTATTCATCAAATTAGATTACCTCTTTTTTTTCCAATTTTCAGAGCCGAAACTTTCTCATTCGGGCTCCCTCGACATCTCCGAAGGTCCAACAAATGCAAAAAAAATATCGTTACCCTGGATAAAGGAACAGAGCTTGTAGTCAGAGAATTCGGCTCTAGACCTCTTACGTGGCATACGCCGAACGCCCTGTATGCTAATTTCTTGTCGAGCTCATGCATCCATAATGTGAGATCGCGTCCGAGACTTCGTTTCAACCGGATGAGTCAGACGTCAGATCACGGCTGACAGTCAGCTACGTTCCCTCAACATTGAGCGGTGACGCAGAAACCGTATCGCTAGACTGTGCAAAGGGATTCCTTCACCTAGGTCGGAGGGGACTCGGGGGCACGAACTCGGGTACCTCTCCGACGCTTCTTCCTGCGCCGTGATGCTCTGGCATCCGCTGTCATTATCCATTCATCCATTCAACATCCAACATAATGAATGATGGACATTAATGAAAGGGAAGTCGCACACCCATTGTTTCATTCGATTCGAGCAAAAAGCTGTGAAGTCTTGATTTTACGTTCATCAGCATCGATTTCCGGTACATTACAAACTCGATTATATCACTTTCGATTATATCACCCTAAAAATTCCGGAACTCGATCATATCACCCAATTCGTGATCACCTAACACGAACTAGGTGAAATAATCGAGTTTGCACTGTACTCTGTTTTGTGAGACTCTCCATTCCAGAGGGTGAGATATCCCTGACCCATAGCTCGGTCCGAGATGAGGAGCTGGTTAAACGATATTCATGCTCCTCACATGGTTCCCACGCTCGATCGACGTATTCGCGTCGGGGATGCGAGATTGACCGACAAGACACCCGCATCCAAAGGCTCGGAGCTTTTCCCACTGCATCGCGCGCCGGGATTTTCCTTCCGGACAAAAGCAATTTTCCGAGCAATTGTATGTTGCCTCGGCGCGAAATTTTGAGTGGTGACTGGAGTACGAGAAATTTCTCCCCGACAGACGTCGTTCTGCATGAACAACAATGAGAGTAAATTTTTATTTGCTTTCGAACGGAATAGAATCCCTGTCCCGTCGCACCGCTGACGCTGACAGAGCGCAACGGAGCGAGGAACACTCGAAGGAGAGGGCGGGCCGAGTCGTTTTTTCCATCGACGTTACCTCCGCAAACGGAGTCGACTCGGTAAACAGACTTGCTGGCAACGTCTGGTGTGTCGAAATACGCCTTCAACAAATAGATGCGGAGTGCAGATCTGGAGTGGATTAGAACTCGACGAGGCCTCAGGTATCTCGCCAATCGCGTTGATTACTCTGCAATCATTAGGCGTAGCCTGCGGCACAATGCTCTCGGACCGAGAACATGCGATCTGGAATTCATGCACTCTCCTCACCGGAATCACAGGACTACTCCGGCCCGAGCTTCGGCTCCCCCTGCGCGATCGATTTCGTGACTGCGAAAGAATCGCCAAATTCATCCGGGAAAAAGTGCAACGCGGTTTGCTTAGCTTTTCTCTCGCTCGTCATGGAATCCTTCGCTACGGAAATCCTACGAGGCGGAAGGAACGACTGGGTGAGCGAAGAGCGGAACATCCCTCAGGGCTGTCACAATGGGAAATCGTGAACATCGGCGCACGGCAACAAAAACAGTGCTGTGCGCCGCATCCAGGACGCGGCGCCCCATAGACTCCATGCTTGAGCGGCGCGCCATGGCGCTTAAGCATTGCGTTTATGGGACTTGCAATGCTCGGCGCGGCGCACAGCTCTGAACACAAGTCCTCGGCGACTTCCTCAGAAACGAGGTTATTGGTAGCAGTCAGCGAGAATAAGATCACTATGTACATATCTGGCCCGAGAGAGTACACGACCATCGGCTCGTATAATATGCGGCCTGACGGTCGCGAAAAGCTTAACACATTGAGTATGTTCCTCCTTTTTTTCTCGGTTGCCGCGAAACTTCGCCTCGATCGACAAAGAACTATGTGTCGAACAGATAGAAACATCCCATCGACCTCTCATGCATTCACTGGCACTGGTTCGGATGAAGGGAGAGTTCCTGGGTAAACATATCCGAGTTCGAGACCGCACGAAAGCTGGACGACGTCGACGGGCGCTCCATCCCTGGAAACAAAGGACTGGATTTGTCTTTCGAAGGCTCAATAAGGCTCTCGAGCTCTGCGGCGGATAACACCATCATTTTCCTCGCAGAAACATGGTGGCCTGTTCGCACAGGGTTTTCATCACTGTTCAGGGGACGACGCAAAGCACACCGAAGCAGGAGTCGAAGATGTCCTATGAGGAGTCCCTCCGAAGGCTAGAGAGAAGCCACGGGGGGTTGTTTTGCGAAAGGGAAAAACGCGGTTATATGCGGATGGCTCTCGAAAATTCATCCGGGGCGCGCAGTGTATGGGCCTGGCAAACTTTCGCGCCCTGAAAACCAAACCTCGTTGTTTGACTTTCGCGAACCCTCTGGGAAAGGAGAACTGACGCATAAAAGAACCTTCGCACCACATGGGGGCCCGAGCAGAAGGCTCGCATCAGACCTGGATTTCGGTGGCGGGGAATTGTCGTCAACGAAGTGAAGAAATCGTTGAAGTCCGGATTATCGGACAAATCTCATTCGAGCACGGCGCACCGAATTTTGGAATTCCGAAGATGAATTTGTCTCGTTTATTCCATCCGTTCAGAACCCTCGGCTAGGGACTATCCGACTAGCCGAGTTCCGCGGTGGAAGGGAGCCGAGGCTGGCGGCATGTCGATTGACTTCACGGATTTGGGGGGGAATGCGGGGTGGGGGGAGAATTCGGGAAGGTACAGTCGTTACGTAGCGTACGGATCGTTTGTACACAGGGGTGGGCGGGGCCGGAAGCGGTGCCCGTCTGAGAGACGATGTCCGCCTCAGCTCCGGCGATATCTCGATTCGGAGCCCATCGCTTCGATGGTGACTTGTGGCGTCTCTGATTGGAGTCTTGATGACGTTCCCAAAGTCTCGATCTCGCCTGTCGGGGAAGACTCGTGATGTATCCTCCGAGAGATTTCTGCCAAGATCGGAATCATCGATACTGATGTGAGGGAAAGGTAATGCCGGCTCTGCGTGGAAGCCGTCGTCAGGTCAGAGTAGTCATTGCGCGTCCGTCGCCGTCACAGTTTATCACTGAATTGCCAATGCTCGCTGAGGTCCTCGTGCATCGAGCTC
The DNA here is from genome assembly GCF_000255335.2 of Galendromus occidentalis. Taxonomy (NCBI): domain Eukaryota; kingdom Metazoa; phylum Arthropoda; class Arachnida; order Mesostigmata; family Phytoseiidae; genus Galendromus; species Galendromus occidentalis. Next base: position 1,409,260 of record NW_003805517.1, on the reverse strand, counting down.
TGATGAATGGAATCGTCAGCTTCGATCGTACGACGTCTCGAGTGCAGCAAATAAGCAGATAAGAAATTTTGAGCTTCGTGGCTGGGGAGATATCAGGAAAATCTCGTCATGCGACTGATTCTACCCGATTTGAGCGCAGCTCACGGAGTCGAGACTTGACTCGACGGGTCGATGAGCGGATTAATCGATTTCAAACAGAAAAGAAGGCTTTCAACGGTCTCTCAACAGGCTAATGCAGCACGGTATTCCGCGTTCACGAGACGACTCTAAAGGTCATCCCCGTGGCAAAATCGAGACTGTGAGGGAGAAGCGAGGCATCAGCGACATCCTAGTCCTCGCCCTCGATCATCAATCATGGATAAATTCTGTTTCTTGTTGGCTTCTCATTTCTCCGAAGCCAAGCACGTATATGTTGTTCAACACGGGAGCTTCGGCAATCACAGTGAATTCTTCCATTCAAACGTGAACCTCATGTGTGGTAGGAAGAACGTGTTCACTTTCGTGTCGGAGTGCGATTCGCAAACACCAATGAAATCGCAAGCTCCGATTCTATTCGTGCTCGACTCCCCCCTAAGAAACGACTACATCCAGAAATTATCGACGTACTGTTTTCCTTGGATCAATATAATGTGTCGCATCATGATGTTGGATGATATTGCGAACGCAAAGCAAATCTCCATGTCCGATCACGATATCCAGTGCTGTGACATGTTCCTCCTCGATTTCATCCCCTCTCGTGATAATTGGGGTAACAGCATCAGCCCCGATGCTTTCAGCAATCTCGACGAGATCTACCCGGCGGAGCGCACCTCTCTCCGTTGGTACGCGATGAGAGCTGAGACAGTGTGTTCCCGCTGTGGGTGGACCGGAGGGAAATCGAAGAGTCCGTTGAATTTCCAACTGAGGGACTCCATTTTCCACGTGCTCGTCTATCCATACAGAATTTTCACAGGGAAACCGCGAGGGAACAAGGTGAGACTTTTGAAAACCTCCAACAACTTCGGCGACTTGGAAGGTTATGAGAGAGCTTTGGTGAGGCACGTGGCTTCGAAATTCAACTTCACCCTGGAGGAGACTACGATGAGCAAGTTTTCGGTACACGGTCTCTATCCTGGGGAGGATTTGAAAGCGGAGAAAAAGTCGGTCATCGGCAAAGTGCTCACCCGGAATTATCACATGGCCTACGGAGACATCTCCATCTGGGCGGTCAGATACCTCTACGGGGACTTCAGCTATCCGTTCGACATCGATTACCTGACCGTCGCGTCGAAAGTCACCGAAAGCACGCGCTCGTTTGCCCCTCTAGCCGACGCACTCTGTTTGTTCTGCTACATTTCGCTCTCTACGGCGATAGCGTTATATCTTTCTCGGCGCATCAGGTTTAGGACACTTCCAGTCGTCTTCCGCAACTCGTTGAGCTTGATTCTCAGACCTGTGTATCCCCACGGCCGTCTCGTCAGGCTGAGGTCCATCGGCTTCGTTCGCAAATTGATTTCGACACTCCATGGACTATGTGCTCTGGTGATCACGGCAATGATTTCCGGAGTGTCGATGACGATTCTCTGCAAAAAGACATTTCTGGGAATATTTGATAGTGAAACGGAGGTGCTCGAAGCGCTATCTTCGCCGGGCGCTCGTGTCACCATGAGCGTGAATGCTTTCGAATTATTTAATGACATTGGAGATAAGCTCATCGAGCGCGTCCTGGAGAAACGGGAAGGCTATTGTGATTCGGTGTTGACTTGTTTGAAAAGTTGTATCGAATCGGAAGCGGCTACTTGTCTCACGTTCGGTGAAGCTATCATCTTGACGGAGGCCTTCAACGAGACGGATTCTCATCAGAAAATGTACATATGTCCCACGCTCGGCTTCAACGTCTTACAGAGTTTCTTGTTCAACAAAGGCTGTTTCCTCAACCGAATCATTTCTCGGGAGATTCTGAGAGCTGGTGAGATGAATTTCATTGCTCGCTTCAAAATGAATGCCGGTGTGCAAACTCACGAACACAAAAAAGAACTATCGAACACTTTCAAGAAGGTATCTCTGGGAACCTTTGAAGGGCTACTTCTGTTCTATATCTACCTCTGGATTTTATCCACCTTGACCCTGATCGTGGAAATCTCCCTCGCGAGATCGAGGAATTCAATGCAGTCGATCAGGAGCTTCCATCCCATGCTGCTTTTAAGAAGCGTCTCGAATCGTCTCAAGGAGATTTTGTACAGCATTGGATGTTCTATCTGCGGCTGTTACTTCTGGATCATCTTTAGAATCGCGGAAATGTCCGCATGCGTAGCGCATAGGAACTCGCTTATGGAAGGACAAAGATCGTCCTCCGAATTAGAAGAAGAGAAAATCAGAGAAGGCTCCCTAGACTTGAGGGATACCGCTCGTCATCCAGCGCCAATATCTTCATGCTCCAAAGCATTAGAGCTGTCGGACGCAGAGGGCGAGCTCCGAAGATGAGTTCCACGATAGTTGCATTGTTTTATCGGAATTTTAATTACAACCATGCAGATTACCGTCGAGATTGCGCTGGGAAAAAGTAGTGCAACAATGAAAGGCCGATGGGGCACATTTCTCGACCGCATGATCGATAAAAAGCCCCCCGAATACCTGTGGCCTCCTTATAGGTCCCGAAAAACACACAGGACGCGGAGCCACGCTGGAAGAGATGTATGGCAACAGGGAGAATCAATATTCAGGCCTATCGGATTTCGAACAAACGCTCATCAAACACTCGATCAATAGCTCTCTACCAGCTGGGTCCTTTGTGGGGGGCTGCGAGGGGCGCTCCATTCGTCGGAGGGCAGAACCCACAGCCGGGAAGACTTGATAGTGTCGCCTCGATGCCACGCCGAGAGGAGCCTTTCCGTCTTCGAGTATCGAGGAATAGATCGACTCCCGACGGTTCTCGACATGGAACAGTTCAGCCTCTTACTCGGCGCTTATTTCAACCATGTGAAGCAAGTCTACATAGTTCACGGCGGCAGAGTCGGCAACAGCAGTGAAATGCTGTGGGCAAATATGTCACACCTCTGCAACTGTTCGAACAAAACCTTCACCTTTGTTTCGGAGTGCTCCGCTCGAACCCCAATGAGATCGGAAGCTCCGATCTTCCTCGTTTTCGACGCTCTGAGAAGTGACATCTCTCTTCAGAGATTGTTGTCTTTTTGTTTCCCGTGGATAAACATAATTTGTCGCGTCACGATGCTCGACGAATCGGAGCCCGTCATCATGTCCCAAGACGATACGAAGTGCTGTGATTTGTTTTTTCTCGATCTCATCGCTCCAGCCGAGAATCTAAGAACGACTCCTAATATTTTCACTGAACTCGAGGAAATCCCCGCGCCGAAGCCGAGTTTGTTGCGCTGGTACTCGGTCAGAGCTCGATCGGTGTGTTCTCGGTGCGGATGGACTGGAGGAAAAACGAACACTCCTCTGAACTTCAATCTGGAAAATGCCAGTTTCCATTTGTTGGTTTACCCGTACGATATTTTCACAGGGGAGCCTCGAGCGGAGAAAGTCAGGATTTTGAAAACTTCCAACGACTTCGGTGACTTGGAAGGTTTCGAGAGAGCTTTGGTGAAGCACATGGCCAAGAAGTTTAATTTCAACCTGAAGGAGACCATGATGAGCCATTTGTCCCGGAGAGGCCTTTATCCCGAGGACGACCCGAATTCGCTCAACAAATCTACAACGAGCAAGATACTCAGCAGAGAGTTCCACATGATCTATGGAGACGTCACCATCCAGGCCACTCGGTGTTTGTACGGGGACTTCAGCTACCCGTTCGACATCGACTATCTGACCGCTGTCTCGAAAATCACCGAAATCAAACCGACTTTCGCTCCGTTGGCCGACGTCTTGTGTTTGCTGTGTTACGTTGCGCTCTCTCTGATCATCGCACTGTACCTTTCCCGAAAATTTGAGAGCGATACCTTTCCAATCGTTGTCTCGAACTCGTTGAGCTTGATTCTGAGACCGGTGTATCCACAAGGTCGCCTCTTCCAACTGAGATCCTTCGATTTTGCCCGGAAAATTGTCTCAGCGCTTCACGGATTGTGTACTCTGGTGATCACGGCGATGATATCCGGTGTGGCGATGACAATCCTCTCGAAGAGGACGTTTTTCGGCCTATTCGACAGCGAAAGTGAGGTCTTAGCGGCTTTAGCGTCACCGGATTCTGTGGTCACAATCAACACGCTGCTCAAAGACATATTCCAAGATAGTGATGATGACTTCATCGAACGCATCAAGGGACGGATGGAGGACTGTCCTCACGAAGCGTCGAAATGCTTAGACAGATGCATCGATTCCTCGGCCTTGACATGTCTCAACTTCGGGGAAGCTATTCCCTCGACCGAAAATCTATGGAAGAAAGGCGCGCATCGATCGATGTATATTTGTCCCACATTGGGCTTCAATATCCTACAGGGGTTCCTGTTTAACAAAGGCTGCTTCCTGAAGCGGATCATCTCGAGGGAGATAAGTAGGGCCACTGCGATGCACCTAATCGCTCGTTTCAAGCTCAATGCAGGTCTGCAAACCTATGACCACAGGAAGGAGATCAGCTCGGTTTACGCAACAGTGTCGTTGAAGACTTTCCACGATCTCGCAATTTTCTATTGCTACCTCTGGTTGGTAGCTTTCATCACTCTCTTCAGTGAATGCTTCCTGATCCGCGCGACAGCGAATCAGAACGAAACGTCAGAGATTGAATTTTCCGCTGGCAATGCCTTCCATCAAGTTACGAGAATACTGCACAGCGCCAGAAACATTTTCTGTCGCTCTCATCCAGGAACCGCAATGATTCTGAGTCTCTGAGCCAGCCAGCGGGTTTCCCCCCGGAAACTCGGTCCACGGGCAACGAAGTCTCGTCCGCTTACCCGACGGAACGAATTTGTGTCGATGGATCGGTCCTCCCTGTTTCCCACACAGCTCGGGGCGCGATGTTCGTATTGGTGTGGCGTAGAGAAATCTATTTTCCTTCTAGTAGACGTACCGCATCCCTGAACCATAATCAAAATGATTTTGTTTTGCGTTCCTACAAACACAGCAGATTACGATCAGGATTCGTCCGAGATATGAGAAATGCACGGGGGACAGCGCTCCATGATTTCGTCGATATTTCGGAGCTCACTCAGAGCGAAAATGATTCATTCTGAGCGCTCCGCGAAGCAAAAACCTGTCAAGAACAAGACGGACGGCATAAAGAAAATCAGTAATAAAGAAGAACAAATATAGGGAATTATCACGCGATCAATTCATCACGTTCTGGGCGGACGGAGAAATGCATCTGAATTGCTGAAGCTACACATATACAGGCCGTCGCGAGACAACGAACTTCAGACTCTCGAGAGTTAGGAGGTAAATATATGAGAAAACTCATGCGGAAATCATGACTCTCCCATGAAATTGTTCGGGGGCATTCAAAATGCAGCCTGGCGCCCAGAGCCTCCATATAATACCTCATGAGCCCGCTTTGTCATATCAGTCCCTCAGACGCCTAGCGTAGGAAACTGATTGATCCTCGACCTGGGGAAGGGGATTGGATCCGATGACTCCGGGAGAGATCCACGGTCTCCATTCAGTTCAGCTTGAATTGACAAACGATTCATCCGGTACGAATCTGAGGACGCCGATTGAATGGATCGTATATCAATCGGAACTCGGACCACACCTTTCCTCTATGAGGAATTATTCTTTTAGGGAGTCCCACGTCGCCGAACACGGTAATTTCTCGGACGCCGCCTGCCTTTGGACTTGTTGGAGGGTACTCGCCCCACCTTGTTCCGGAGCAGCCAGCGTCCACATGGCGAGTGACGGCTCAGAGAGAAAGTTGGACTCGTGAGACCCCGATTTCCAGTCTCATCGAATCGTTGCCCTTTACAAGGGACGATATATTGATAAAACCTTCAACGTTTCTTTCGTTGAGAATAATTGATGGGTATACGTTCATTACTAATGCTTAAAGGGAGTTTTCTGGAGAAAGCAATTTACTTTTTTTGTCTTCGTACTCGCTTCAACTCAGAATCAGCTAAACGCATCTGCGGAGCGAGACGCTTGAGAAAAATCGACGAAATAAAGGTAGACGAGTCGGGGAAAGAGCGAACGGGAGCTGGAAGGAAACTGCGCAGGTTGCGAGTTGCGAGTCTCTCCCACGGAGTCCTAGCATCTGAGAGCGGATCGGGCCGCATTTCAAGCTCCGACAGCGGCGGAGGGCTGTAGATTGATAATGACATTCTTTTGACGCTAAAATTTGACGTGCGTCGCCACCGGGCGAGCTTCGATTGAATGCTCTTGTTTCTTGGGATCTCATCCCATGCCAAAATCGGTAGCAGCGCCCAAGATCGTTGTGGAGGGTCCCGAGTCAAGGGTCAGGCGCGTACCGCAGATCTTTTTGGAGGGGGGCAGGGCCAATGTGGGGGGGGGGGCGGCAAGCACCGATGATGATGAGCCTCAATGTGTCACCTTACGGGCCGGACGGTGATCTTGGGTGGGCATGGCCCCTTCCTCCACCGTGGGCACGCTCCTTGTCAAGGACCGCGAGTACCCTTGTATTCGACCGCCGTGGGCTTCGGGATGATTCCCGCACGATCGCGGTTACCGATCCAAAGCTGCTGTGTTGGCCGAAGTCAGTCGCATCGAGCGCGCGACACCGGGACGCCAGAGTTGGTCCGGCGGTGATGTGGTAGGGGAAAAGAGGACACCCATGCTGAAGGGAGGAGATTCCATATTGAACTTCAGAGCGCTCCTGAAGATCCTGCCTTTGGATCCGGAGTCGATCCCTCCCATGTCGTCCGCTACGGCGGTTCGGTCCGCCATAATTCAACTCAAACTTTTCCAAACTTTGGATACGCCGATTTTATAGAGTACGTGTTGATGAGGCGGAAAACCTTGAGGGAAAAAAACTCATGCTCCGTTGAGGCTCTTCACACTCGCGAGGCGATAGCGAGACTTCCGTGGGAGCGCAGCGTCTCCGAAGACGCCCGAGAATCATTTGACTTTTTGATTGCACGCTCGCTTAGCGACTCCGATCACTTGCCCCGAATCCCAGTCCGGAACGTTTGAGGATTTCCCCGGCACTTTCAGGGAGCGTTCTCCCGGCGAGCGGGACAAATGATAAATCTCCGCTGTATCCCGTTCCTAGAGGGCCTTCGGCAGGCGAGAACATTCGAGAGTTCATTCGGCAGAGCTTCTCCCGCACGGGTTTCTCTCCGTCGTTGACCTCTCGGGCTGATATGCTCGGAAAACGGCGAGCGGACCTCCCCATGGAAGTGAGCCTTGATGATTCGGTAATCGTGTGAGGAGACAGGACGGTCGGTACCGGGGAATATGAATCTCATGGCTCTTCTTAGAGGGAGTTGGCGGCATGAGACCTCGGTAGAGGGCACATGATTGCATCGAACGCTGCTCCAATCCAAAGAAAAGAGCTTCTGACTCTCATGACTTCTACACAATAGCACTTCCGATGGTCCGGAATCCCGACTCGGCGCAGGGGGTTTCCCCCTCTCGCTGATGATTACTCTGGGATTCATCTCAGATATTCGGGATCAATTCTACGGGGGGCCGTCATAGGGTTTCGTGAATGCTATCCCCCTATAGAATAAAGCAGTAATGTCGGTCCGTCATTGTACCAAATATCGGGGTTATTTGTCTGTCAAAAGACTTCAAGTTACTTTGACTCGATGCCGAATCATTCCCGCTAGCGTAAGAAGTACTTTTCCACTCGATCAATCGCATCGTTCTCGAGTTATTCCGGAAAATTATCAAGTTTTTCTCCAGTGTTCGCTGGAAACGAAATCCTCTCCACCGTTTCTCTCCACATGATGCAACGACCGTTCCGGCAAGGCGCGCGATTCGAGAGACGTCGCAGCAGCCTACTAATTTCAGCATGATCTAATTTGATAATGATAATTTCTCCCCCTATAGAATAAAGACAGTAATATCGGTCCGGCATTGAACCAAATATCGGGGTTCTCCACTCGATCATCAGAGGAGAATCGAGAGCTACGGGATCGAACGTAATGCTTTCCAAAATTCCTTCTATAATTCTTCAGCGTATCTGATAAGCGATGCCCATATATTTCACCTGTTTCATTACTGTGCAATCATTTCTCCTGCTCCATGGGAGCGATGGGAGAGTCCGACTCTGCATCCATATATCTTTTTGAACTCCAATCAGAGTTCTCTGTCGTGAACATCTTCGACAAAAAGAACTTTGGGACTCACGCGCGGTTTGCCTACATTCTTCGAGAGATTCAGTGACAAGTACGAGAGACCTAAGCAGTGTTTTTTTGTGATCTGTGGAGTTTCGTCACGAGGCTCAGAGGTCTCCTCATTGAATTCGCCATGCCCAAGATAAGTCGGAGGCGTTGCTTCAATTCGCCCGCGAATCGACCCGTGAATAGAGATTCCAAACTGTAAGCACAGTTGTGAATGCTCATGCGACGTGCTATCATTCAGATATCAGATAGGCATACATCGGACAAAGGGAATCTCCATATCAGATATTCCTCAGAACAATAACTGCCGATTACTCACGACAAATTCGTTCAGGCCTGCGAAAGCATCGCATCATTTTTCTCATGCTAATTCATGTGTTCATGCTCTTTGGTGTCGTACTCATTCATTGCGAATCGGTATCACGCTTTCCGTCGTAATCACTCGACAAACTGGCTCGGGCCTTGGATAGAATCGCATCCGGCGTGCGGGCAATTGAGCCGCGAGGGCGCGGAGCGCCCTCCCGGCTCGTCGCGGATAAAACGGTCAATGGAGTCGTCGCTATCGGAGAACGCACATCGAGAAGGACTCCCGATGGAGAAAGGAGCGAGAATCGCGGCTTTTCTGTCAACGCTTCCGCGTACGGCTTAGGCCCAAGCCCGGTTCGACGTTTGAGCTGGTCACGCGTCAGCTCGTGGGCTACAGGCCCGGCAACTGACTGACTGTCTGAGTGACTGGCTGTTTACATTCATGTTCTATCTCGTGCGAATCCGCTATGAATGGCAAATTGACTCATGTGCTCACAGCTTGTCTGCTGCATCGGAAAACCGTCGTACAAACAAGGAGCATCCAGAGAATATCTCCTTATTCAAGCGACGGAGAAGCTTGCGTAAGCACTTCCTGATTCAAAGCCTTTGATGACGGCTGCTGTATTCATCGTATTCTGGCCGACCAAGTGGACGTTCCCGGGAAGGACTTTGCTGGCGCGCGGGGCCAGAGACGACCACAGCTCTACGCTGCTGCGCCGAGTATGTCAGGTTCTAAATCCGAGACTCTATACCAATGTCTTAGGCTATGGCGCGGCGCCTCGAGGGACCGCGGGACGTGCGATCTAATCGAAGACCGATCCTGTTCCGGTCATGCATTTCTCCCATCACACGGTATGATATTGCGTAGATTCTTCCGGAAGACATGCTACATCCAAATGCGATTGGATTTCCGAAGGACGAGTATCCGATGATTTAGAAAAGCACAGGAGACCCTGGCGCCCGATGTGTAATTCGCCGTCCGAGCGGAACCTGCCGCCCAATGCTACGACCTGCCCAATCTCCTGGGTCAATCGGTCTCCCAATCCGCGCGTAGGAACATCCATCCACGGCGATAGCTGCGCTTACAGGAATAAGCCTCTGCATATGCAGGGGGGAAATGAGAGCTCGAAGCAAGAGTTCATCCGACTCCCGAAAGCCTTTGATCTGAAGTCGCCGCGCGGCGCGATGTGTAATACCATTCCTCCTCGACCTCTGTCAGTCGAGCTGGGACTCTCTCCTTTCCCCGGAGGTCAGGAGGTTGCCCGGGAGGAAGTAGTTTGCCCCCGTCGCTTGCGCTCGGCGCTGGCGTATGGAAGTCAGCCTCATCTTGTGCCTTGGCTTCCTACAGCTTCTCGCGCTTCCCACGTTTTTTCTGTCGAGAGTTGGGTCCTCGATGCCCGCTCGGGCTCTGTCAAGCCGCACACGTGAGAGCATCTTTCCCATCCGAGTATGGATGCGGACTCAAACGCTGGCGTCGGACACAAGTTTTCTATCGTTCGCGACTCAACCAAGTCTGTTCGGCCCTCTCGTGCGACTTTTCCTCGGAAGAAAACTTTTCCTCGAAGCCCTCAACTGTCAGGAGCGTTATTAGCATGAATTTGACACGTTATCGGAATTTTCAACTACTCGGAGCGAGATCCAACGTGAAGCGTCAGCAACAAGGCATTCATTAGGAGTTGAATTTCGGAGGAGGCATTGCGAGATGCCGTGATTGAAGTATTGTAGGCAGGTGCCTCGGACGGAAAGTTCTGAAGGGTCGGGGACTCCGAGTTTCAGTGAGTCCTGTGGATCTCCCATGGCTGCAAGGGCCTCTCGTTGTGGGCACTTCTCCCGGTCTTGAGACGTTCTCGCGACGCGGCTCCGATCTCCACTGCGCGTCAGCTATATACGAGCGAAAGCCTCTCTCAGAACGTCGAGTAACGTGAGACCATTTCGTGGAAGCCATGCTCAATGAGGCGGCGATATTGAAGCAATACAGCAGTTCCCAGGGGATGTCGGAGGGCTTCATCACGGAATTCCTTCCGTCCCTAGCATTTGGCGTCACAGCCTTGCCGAATAATTCGGGAGCAGAATTGGTTACTTCAGCCTACAGGCTGGGGTCTTATAGAGTCTAAAGTCAGGACTTTGTATTACCGGGTATTTCGCAGCTCTGGATCTGAGCCGACATCGTTGGAGCGTAGGGAGACTCTTGATTGAGAAGGGGCATCACAGCTGATTTCCTGCGTCGTTGACTGAGTGTTCGAGTGAGAACCACTTGGAATGTTCCGGAGAAGTTTTCCTCGCGGATTTCCTGATCTCACCAACGTTTTGCGCGGCTCTGACCTCCCCGATGGATTCGTCGTCAGTGTTCTTCGAGCGTTTATTTATCCGACAGATTGGGCAATCGGAATCAGCTGAAAGGGCAAGAGGTTGTCTGGTCTCGCGGATACGTGATCCGACAAGGCCTGGGAGCACACTGAGAATTGAACCAGTTTCAAGGTCCGGCAATTTCGACTGCCTGGAAAATCGCACTCCAGGAATGAGGATATAACTCTGTAATAAGACTCTGACCATGGAAAACCAAGGATAAACAGTTTTCATTCGAGATATATCTCGTAACCTCTAAGAATCCGGCCATCAGGCCGAATCGGAAACTGATATGTTCTCGATGATATCGGGGAACAGCAACGCGCCTGAGAGAGAGAATCGCCTGTCGAATGGATCTCCTCCAGTATCCCCAGTTTTCCGCTCTCTCCGTCGGAATCAGTGCTCGACTCTGGTGACGGAAACTCGCTCCATCCAAGCATCCCTGTTTGTGTAATTGGAGAGCCCATTCGCGGCCGCAAATTGCTCGCCGTGGGTCTCACCGGGGCAGTGTGCAGCGGAATCCAATATATGTATCCCTACTACAGGATTTGTCTCGAACTTGTGACTTGAGACCAGGGTTCTCGAAAGCGATTCCTCGGGTCTTATTGCGGTGAGCCTTCGCTCTGGTCTGATTGCAGCCTTCGGTGCTGTCTACCGTCTGACCTGAAACGGTAATTCCTTCCAGAATAGTACTTGAAGAGGAACGCATGGCGACAGGACGGACGGCGGCATTGCGGAGTTGGTTCCGATTCGGTCCAAATAACGTCCTAATTGATTCGCGGAGCGTAGTTTCTGTGATCAGAATCACTTCCGGACTTCTTCTGTCGGATGGAGACCCCTAGAGCTAAACAGAGCATCCCGGTTCTCGACGGCGAGCGGTTCGGTCGTCAGCGGAGGAGTTTATTCGAATAGCTCTCATCACACCTCTTTTGGAGCTTTTCCCGGATTGGATCTTTTGTAACGCAGATTGCGGAGGCCGGAGCTAATTTCTCCTGGAGATTCGCTCATCTTGACATCGAGATTTGTACCGCGTCGCTCCCGGAGATTTTCCCCGAGAAACTCAGACTCTCCGACGTCTCTCCAGTGTAGCTGAGATCGGGTGCTCGCCTAAATCCCGGCTATCAGCGGCCAGTCCTGAACGGTCAATCTTCTTGCCTATACTTCATCAGCGAAGACGAGACAGTAAAGATGAGAGTGTCCTCCAGCCGCCCGTAAACGAGAAGCCGACGGACAGCCTCATTCGAACCCCGACGACATATATCGGCGACCCTTCTCATGAGTCTGGAGTCTGAGGACGATACGATCACTATCCCGGGCCACGTCGATGAGACGAAACATTCGCCTCAATTGCGGAGGTTAACTCGCGACTCACGATCGATCTGTGCCGTTGAGCTTGATCACGGATCCCGGGTGCGGAGACAAGAATACCGTGATAGAATCGCTGGCTTCACTCCGGAGCTACTAATGAGGGGGGTGGGGGAGCTCGAATTCCCGATGGGGAGCGGCGGATCCTGAGGGAAAGGGATCAGGCTAACGCCCCTCCGATATCTTGCGGATGCGCCCATAACTCAAATCTTGAAGCAGCGCACGGATTCCGAAACCCTCCCCCCACACCTCCCAGGATAAATTGATCGCCTCTCCCCACGGGGGATTCTAGTCGGGAATTCTGGACTCTCGCCGGGAATTCTCGTCGAAGCCTGGCTCCGAATGAGGAGGATCGGCCAGAGCGATTTTCTCGGGCCGATTCTCCCTTGCGGATCGCGGTCGTTTAGAGACCGCCATCACCCTCAAATCATCAGATATGTACATTTAGGTCGAGCCCAATGCGCTGCCTGTGAAGGCGTGGCCGGGCTCTTATCCTCCGATTTAGTGGGTTTTTCCTGAGTGGGCCAACGCTTTCCGATCGTTCAAGGACGGGATGACTTTCTCCCTGCTTGAGCTATTCTTGAGGAACTATCACGGTTTTGGTCTGGAAGCTTGAATCCGCCTAGATTCGGGCCTCCCGAATCGAAAAAAAACGAAATTCTACACTCGCTCCCCGAGACTTATTAGTGACTCCTCTCAATCGGAGTCCGACGCGCGGCCTGAGCGGTCGGCCGAAATAAGTGAGCGGAGGTTCAAAGTGGAGGGAACGAAATATCAGCTCGAACGTTCCGAATTCTTCGGACAGCAGGTCAGTGTGATCGAGAGCCTTCCCACTGATACCCTGAACCGTTCCTGCTCGAAGAGATTGGACAAGAACTCGGAATTCCTGGTCGCCGCCGATAGAACATGGAGGGATTTCCCGGTGGCGAGGGAAGAGTCGAGAGAGAAATTACAGGATTTTTCGATGAGTCGATGTGGTCCTACATCGAGCTCAGCGAGTGTCGCAGGGAAAATGGTGTCGATACAGCGAATGTGACTATGCTGTTCCGAAACCGATGGCAGGCCCGGCTTGTACAGATATTCACGGTATCCGAGCCTTAAACCGTTCGCCCTCCTCTTGGAAAGATATTTCAACGATTAGACACACTCGGATTCAAAATGTGGATTCGCGCGCGTTTGCCCCAGTGGCGCTCTCCTCGTGGTACTCGCCTTATTCTCAGAATTCTTCAAATACCTATATAACTCCTAGAAAATGTCGCGTCAGCTTTCTGAAGAGGGTCTGCACATGTGTATGAGACCTAGATGTCCATCGGTATGGACGAATGTCGATCGAGATGAGCGATGCCTCGTCGCATGACAAATCGAGTCGCTCCTGGCTCGACGCTCGCGATCGAGCCGTGTCGACTGAACATCGCGAATACCATCGGTCCGGGGAAAAAAAACTGTCTTTCTTCCATTTTACGAAGCTTCTGAGGATAGAGGGGGATGTCCTAGCACCATTGCTCCGAGTCACGTATGCATAGTCGGAGCCTGAGACGAACGCTCAAGCTCAGCAGCATCCGCACCAGGCAACTCTTCCGCGAACTCTCTGTACCCTCAACTTGAGGCGCCGCGGGAATTTCCAGTTTCCGGGAATAATGGGCTGACGTTGATTAGATATCCCATCGTCCGAGTCAACAGTATTGCTAGGTACTTCGCTGCTCGGCGTCATGCCTCCATGATCTCGGACGATCCCATAAAGCGGTGCAGCAATTCCAGAGATCCCTTCCCTCAAATGCGGCGATAGTCCTGGAAACTCCGACGGGTTTAAGGAAGCTTTTCTTCCCCGAGGAGATGATTGAGCTGCCCAGAGTCCGTCGATCTACACCTACGCATATACGAGCTCGCTGAGCCTCTGCGAGACCCGTGATCATATTATTCTGGGAGCGGATCGGTCGCACCACGTCAGAATACGGGGGCTGAGGCATAGAGATTCTCGACTGCAGCTCAGTGCCTTGAAATTTCGTTCCTCAATTGAGCAGGACCAAACGCCGAGCCGTGGACGGAGCCCATGGGAGGAGGCCCAATAAAATTATCAACTTTTTATTTCGATCATAAAACCGTGATGAGAAATTGCGTTGCCATATCGTAAAGGCGGTCGGGCTATTGGGGACACCTCTCAAATTTTTAACTCTTCCCTGCACTCGAAGGTAATGCGCGAGAGTCGAGCACTACGAAAGCGAATCCCCCCTCAGGATTCCAAGATCTCCTCGAGAGCCCCGATCCCAGGATGATGACTTTCTTCATTATTTTTAAATTCTCTCCTTACCTGCACGGAATTCGTCAAATTAGATCATTTTCCGTTAATATTCTAATTCAAGCGCGTGTCCGTTCATTCGTCAACCATTCCAAACCTGCCTGCGAGAGAAATTATGCAATATTCGCGACTCGGGTACCTATCCCGTTCGTCGGAGACTGCCTTCCCATCTCCCCATCCTCCGACACCAGCCCGTCTATTGGAGACTCCACGTATACGGGAGACTGCCCGACTATCAGAGACTGCACGACTATCAGAGACTGCCCGTCGATTGGAATATTCACGTCAAGTGAATATGATTCATTCCGAATTCCAATGCCTCATATCAATGTTAATTGTTTCCGTGGAATTCCGGATTCCCTCTGAGCGCTTCCGATTCTCATCGGCGGCTGAACAGCTATTACTTATTATCCTTGTCAGCACGGCCGTGCCGACACAGCGCTCTGCGATCTCTTCCCATAGCTGGGATGCAAAGCAAATCACGATAATTCCTCATGCGAGGCATCCTTCATGCTTCACCAAGCAGCCTATGGAAGAATATGAACGAGGTTGCTGCGGCGAAAGCCAACAGATGTTAGTCGGTGTTAGGAGCGATCTCGCGACGTCTGTAGATGCTGCTGATGCAGCAGACAGGGGGACTCGTCCTGTCTCGGATAGTCGGAAGCTTCACGACGACCGAATTTATTTTTTTTCCTTCTGCTAAATGGAACAATTAATTACATCAAAAATACACTTTGATTAAATTATCGAAAATTATCGTATTATTCCTTAAGATCGGCTTCTCAACGGCGGAGGGCGAACCAGCCTGCCAACGAGCTTTCGCACAACGTCAAGGTGATCAAGGCGAATTTGAGAGAGTTACTGAGGATATCTGTGGGCTGCATCCCGGGGATTGATAATAATTTAACCTCTGCCAGTGCCTAACGGACTCCGTACACGTGGACAAATAGTAGTGATCAAATCCCACGGGTGTTTCTTGCTCGTGTGTGCGGTCGCGGTGTACTTGGGCCAAGCGAGATAGTTGCTCTCCGTAATGGAGGTTATACACGCATGTCGTTAACGAAGACTGCTCCAGGATTCTGTACAATGGAACATTGTGCTCACCAGCTCAGATTCGGAGTCGGGGAGTCACTCATTATCATTATCGTGGGAATCATCTCAGGCGCGGAGAATGATCTACACGTGCGAGCCTGTTGTATTTCTGGAAAGGCTCGGATCTGGAGAAGCTCTCTGCGAGAATGCGGTGGACTTCGGATCAGAAACCGACGGGCTACTAAGCGGGATTCATAGAAACGAACGAACCGCCTTATCTCCGAGTTCTACATGACACGTTTTTGTACACGGGAAAATAAATTTTTATTATTATTCAGCTGATGATGATATTCTCCAAGGCCTGCTCGTGCCTCTGAGCTCTCCGAAGATGATGAAAGTCTCCGAAACCAAAAGAGTTGGCGAGTCCAAGGAGAGGATGAGAGCGTTCTTGTCTCGGGACAGTCTGGTCGGATTTGACGACCTGTTTAATACCCACATGAGTGAGATTTTCCAGGAGAGACCTGTATCTCCCTCTACCTCGAATCGGCAGACGTATCCCCGGGGCTTCGTTTGAACGGATTCGGAGAACGAATTCTGGCAATGCTCATAAAATGTCTCGCTTCGATTTCCGCTCGAGGCTCGAGCGGCGAGGACTGGATCGAATCGCTGAGTATTTCAGAGTGAGTTTCCTGTGTCCCAACCAATAGACGTTCGAGCCGGGAGAGTAAACAGGCTAGTTATACATATGTTGACAGCATTATCCCCAAACGCCCACCTTTCGGGCTGGGCGCTTACCGAAGTCTGATCGAAATGCGAACGATCTGCTCTGATGGCTGAGCGCATCTGCAGAAAAGCGCGAGTCGTCAAGGACGTAACTCGAGCTATCTGGCATTGCTGCAGACACAAATTAGCGTGATGTATCCGGCTTCTGGCACGAGTCTTTTCAAATATCTAATGTGGACCGCTCTGAGTGGAAGCACACGATCCCCAGAGGAGTTCTCGTGTAAATGCAACGATCGCAATACTTCATATCCACAGCTTTCCAAACTTGGCCGCGATCCCCACTTCCGGCTGCTCGTGGCTAGCACTGTCGGAATCATATCTCCACAGAGCTGCATCTCGACGAGATCCCGCCAAGCAGGGGAGGGGTCGACGGGAAAACTTTTCCGGGTCGGACGAGTTTCGATGATGCTGTCGAAAGAAAATATCCTCGATGTTCACGCGTACGTGCTGCGCTCGACGCGGCTCAAACTACACCTACTCTAGGGCGTTTTTCGTACGAACATTCCCATGCCTGGCTTACGGCTTCAACGGGTCGTTCGTTCGCCAGATACCGGCCCGTATTGCGTCTCCACGGCCCATAAAGTCTAAGTTGACCCTTGAGCAGAGAGTTTGCTCTTGTCGTTCGAGGCGAGAATATCGTACCCGTGTCTGCGAGATCCACCGCCCAGTCAACGGCCACTGGACTCGTTGAGGCATCCGAGAGCCACTAAGGACCGAGGACACACGGGGAATGATCGGGGATCATTCAGTTTAGGTTCGAATTGCATTCTAGAGAGGTCCTCCGCTCGCCCTGCGTGAGGTCGCGATAGAACGCGACTGCTTCCGCTAGTGTACAAATAAGTCATATGCGGCTCCACACTCCCGAGAGACATTTTCCGCTCGAAATTTAAACTCCCACAGAGGCGCAGCCACTTTACCATGCATGAGGAGTTTCTGCTTCAGTGCCTGGACTGAAGGAGGCCTCTGAACGAGTGGTTCGATGTGCGCTCGTGAAGCGGAGAGGTTGTTCAGAACAGAAACTTAGCAAGAGAGAAACTCTCCGAGCTGAATTAACCAAATTAACCTGCACGGATCTTCACGCCTCTATAATGAACAGCAATGACATGACGGAAAAAAAATTCAACGACTCATCATCGATAAATGTTGGAACGCAGCTTTCCACAGCGGATTCTTCTGGTACGATCCGATCGAGATTCTCGGAATCCGGCGCCGTCCGAGATTAGATCTGACAGAGAGATTTCCTTTCGAGAAACACAAAAATCTAGTTGTTCTTCACGCCTGAGATGGAGATACAGGAAGGAGCAGCGAATCTATCTGGCAAACTCGACTTCTAGTGGTTCGGTCGCCATTGACGGGGGTCGATTCTCTGCCGAGGGCACAGGAGGGGAACGACTCCCACCGAACTAGAAAGGACGACGTGACCAGCGTGAAATCGTTTCTCGGTGGGCAGCGAATTGGAATCCCAGTCTCGAGTGGTCCGATGAGCGATACGGGAGCTGAACATCATTGGGTTCCGGCACAATGGAATTCCGTGCAAGTCTGGAATTCTCCGAGGTATTCGGCAAAGGGAGCTATCCAGACGATGTTTATAGACCCAGAGCACGCGAGCCGCAAAAGTAAACGTTCCAAAAGATTCGAGGCTGCTCCGTGAGCTTTCAGTTTGGACAGCTCGGATGCGAGGACGTGACGTGGAGGATTTTCCCACCGTGGCGTCCGGACAATTGTTTCCAGACGGGAATAATTTGGGTTGAGGGGATCGGTCAACAACGGTATCTACTGTTCGCAGAGCCGGTCTGGATACTCAGCTGGGCAAACACGTATGTATATTCGACATGGGGTGAGAGCTCCAGATGTACCTACAAACTTCCTCTTGTAGTTCTCCCTTCCCAGGAGGTAGAGATTTCCGAACCGAATTCTGACACCGGCGCCGGATCCTGCTCGATTCCCAGGCAAGCTTCATTCACTGGAGACTAGTGGGTGGTGCGGCATGAGCGAATCAAGAGACTTGTGGACTTCAATCTCGGTCGAGGCAGGAAGCGACGGCTAATCGTTCGAATTCCGGCTTTTGGACGGGTGAACATCCGACTGAATATGAGCCCCTGCCAGCTCGTAAACCGCGAATAATCGATTATCAAATTCTCCATATGAAAACCTATTATCCTCATTCCTTCTCGAGTTTCCTGATTCTGAGGCAGGGTCTCCAGACAAGCGGCGCGTGGTTCCTCTTACGCATCCTCGCGTTTTGACGTCATGGTTTCTATACGAGGTCATCGGCGACAAGATTCCGACTCATCATCAATCATCATATAGCTTATTCGTTCCGTCCCTGTGCGAGTCGGAATTGGAGGCTGGAATTCGAGCGCCCCGACTCCTGACAGGGTCATGGCCGAGGGGAGGAGAAAGTTGAAAAAGGATCTCCACACGTGATATGCCGGTTGTGGAACCATGAGGAGGCTCGATCAAATTCAGCTTGGACCATTTGCCCCGGCGGAGTAGACCAGATGCGCCTCATCCCGTCACTGTACCTTGATTCGAGTTCGAGTTCCCGGGGCTCCACGACAACAAACAGAGTTCGAGACCCCGGTCGAGTCCGCCATCGCCTACGTCGGCACCGCACGGTGGGCAGTGACGAGAACAGCTCGTGTAGCAGGCCCAATATTTACCGAAGCTTGTGTGCACATAGGTCTGGAGTCTTGAAAAGACAAATACCCCAATTTCGAAGGGGAAGCGTATTGGAATCTCGATCGGTGCCCGCAGGCCATAAGCTCACTTTCAGCTCGCATAAAGATCCCTTGTCGGAGGCAAGAATAATAATTCAAAGTTAATCAGCGGTGATATTCGCTGATACTTGGGGCTCGCGTAAGTTTCGCCCAATGTTTTCTCCATACCGAGGTAATTCCCTCTCAGAGCTTCAGGGTACCCGCACAACACGCCTCACAAAAGGAGGAAAATTCTCCTCTGAAGACTTGACTACAGTGGCTGGATTGTATCCTTCTCCTTCTTCCGATGACTCCGCGGTAGCGCTCGAGCGTCTCTCAGACTTCTCCTGGCCAAGGAGAAGGTACTTTTCCGCTCTCTGGAGTGTCCAGACTGGTGGAACCATCATTCCACTCACCGGAAGGCGTCATCGTCGGAAGACGTCGTCAGCTCATAACGAGGCCTCCATCGTGGCGCGAACTAAGAGTCAGTTGCTGAAAGCGAGCGCTGGGAAGTAAAGTAGGTACGTCGTTCGGAATGACTCTATGAGGAGCTCCCTCAGGAACGCTCGAAGTCGCTCTGCCAGACGGGTATCCGCGGAGGAAAGTCATCTAACGATGACACGCACATCAATCCCTTCATTGGGACATTGTCGGAGCGGGAGGCACCGACCCTGAGCAATAATTCGAGAATGATCAGGAAGTTATAGGCGAGAGATATTCCATTTTGATACAGCTTGTCGTCGGAGTCCTCCGGTCCCAAATCGATTCTCGAAATGTTTTCGGAAACGAAAATCCCCCCGTTCGGAGGAAGGGGGTCAGGAAATGAATGCCAGTTGCGCAAAACGACAGGAAACCGGCTGGAGCGAGCTTGTGACGGAAAACTTTATTGAATCGCTCCTCCGCGTTCGTCACTTCCTCCACCTCGTTGTCGTGTCTGAAATACGAGCGCATCGCCGAACAGCTATCGACTTCCGCTCGAAAGCAGATGACATCGAGTTTAGTCGCGGAGCTGTCCTGATACACCCTCTCCGGCGGAAATTCTCGCCCGCGACAAGGGCTTGTTCCCAGAAAAAGACCGACATACCTATACAGGGAATCGACGCACCTGTGGAGCTATAGAGCCCGAGAGCGGATGAGATACTCCTAGGCTATGCGGAACGGTAAATGTCTCATAGATGAGTCCTCTCGATCTTACTTAATGCATGAAAGTCATGTGGGTGAGGCTTATGGGTTGACCTCGGGGGCGGAGGATTGAATCCGAGGATCATTATGACAAATATGGGCAGGAAATGTCCAATCAAGATACCGCTTCGGAGGAGGTACTCGTGAACGTCATGGGCTCAGAGGCGAGAGCACCTGGTTGATCCTCCATAATACTCAAAGACAACAAGGGGCTTTTTCATGGGAGGATCAACGAGTCCCGAAATCGATCAGGAATACATATGTCCGCGACACATTGTCTCTCATGAGCGACGAGACCGACCCGTCGCAGGATTAAGAAGGCGGTCGATTCATGGTCACCGAATGAAATTCCGTTTTGTTCCTTGTCATCTTATCAAAATGATCCTTCGTTTTTTCGGAACCTTTCTCTGCCGTACAGTCATCGATCGTATTCCTGCCTTGTATGTACTTGATCGTGGGGCAAACGCTCGAGCTCGACAGTTAAGGACGGAGGATTTCTCCGGGGTCACCGAGGTCACTGTGTCGACTGAGTTGATGAGTAGCCGCGCCGCGAGGACACGGTGCCGAGCGACCAAAACTACAGTGGAGCTGACGCGGCTTCTCATCCTTCGCTCTGACTTGCTCACGGCTGGGGGAAAAGACCACGTAACCCGCTGTGGCTGAAACAGGCGCCAAAGTTCGGTCAGCAGGACCACCGAATAATCAGAATACCCGCCGATTCGACCCAGAAGCATGTTTTCAGTGAGGTTAAATCGGTTCGCTTCATCGGACCCATCGCTTATCCGGGTCAGAATCGGTCGGTCTTGATGAGGTCAGTGTCTCGAGCACAAGATTTCGAATGCGAGCGAGACACGACGCCAGAGCATTCGTTGTGACCCGGATCCATGATGACGCTCTGAGTCTACGAAATGGCCCGAATCCCTTAGTACATCGACGTGAGGCACTTACCCAAAAGCCTCGCATATCTGGAATCCAAGTCGAAAGATCAAAGCCAGCGTCTTTAGGCAAACGAGCTTCGTAGGTCGATGAGACTGCCCTGTGGGTAAAAGTCCCTTCCTCGCTCATCGCTCTACCCTGGAGTGGACAGCCGGAAGGAACCCCATTGTGCACGAAGCCCTGTATTCAAATTCCTAGGAGTCCTTCCCCCCTGTAAAAATCCACGGATCTTCGCAAGACGAGGCGACGGCGGGGAACTCCTCAGATGTCAGAAACACTCTTTCGTGCGCAAAGAAGGGGGGAATAGGAAAGGAATGAGATACAGTCGCACCGGCTCGGGAGCGTCTTGGACCTGGCCGAGCTCTTGCTTAGGATCTTCGGGCTTCAATACAATTCGAAGTCATGACGTCATGACATGCCCTCGGATAGAATGACGAGACGATCCGTTCCGAGAAATAAGCGGACTCACGGTTGGTTTCCGGCGGAGCAGAGGATTCGACATTTTCATTCAAGGCAGGACGTCAATCAATCCATCCCTCGATCGTCTTCTTCTTTTTATCATGAGGGGCTGTCCGATCGCGTGCCGCTCCTGACCCGCTCCATTCTTGAGCAATCCAGCGTCGGCTAATCGGCAGGTGTGCAACTCCCATTCATTAATGTCGATAGTGATTCACGCTACACAGCAGCTCGCCGGCATCACCTCAGCCTCATTTCAGAGCTTCGTCTGACACGTTTTTGACCGCTCTCTTTGTGCAGCGTCAGCCGAAATAAATTACTTTCGTGCTTTCAATTAGGACATCGGAGAAGCCTCACTGTGGCGCCTTCTACGTGCGTGGGCGAGCTCGATCCCCACATCGACCTTCTCCGAGGATCGATTGAATCGGTCCCTTCTGAAGCAGACGAGAATAATGGGACGGGAGAACAAGCTTCACCGCAGAGAAATATATGTAGTCGGAATCGATATTGAAGAAATCGGACCGAGTGGTAGAAACTGTCCGGCTTGAATATGAACACATCCGTCCGAGCGAAACCTGTCGGTTTCGGAAATGAATCGGAACTTTAGGTGCTCACTCAAGCAGATAATTGAGGAGAATAATTTGCTTCTCGCGGGGTAAATATCTCCGACCGACCCAGATTTTACACTGCTAAATGCCGGAAATGTTGCTTAAGGAACGAGAATTAGGCCGAGAAACTTCTCCATCTCCCGAGCTGAAGTCGCCCGAGAGCGACCCCCGGTCAATGGGGCATGACAGTTAAGAATCAGAATCAGAGTCCCTCAATCAGAGGAAAACGGAGGGACACGAAGCTGAGAATAATACCGAAGAGGCGCGAAATTCCTCCGGGGATCTGAATAGGGGCAATTAGCCCGTTTAGGACTAGGGGGGAGGGAGTATCTGGGGGAGAAAATTCGAGGCTATATTATTTCCTTTGTAGCCTAATTGCGAGCAGTAATTCAGCTGTACATACTTCACTTGGACCCCTTGCCGCTCTTGTTCCGCCCATAGAGCACGAACCACTCGGCCGATCGGATAACGAAGACCTCATCTGAGCTCAAGGTGACACGCCCTTTCCTGCAGCTGCCCCTCATTGATCACTTGACGTTCCCCTTCCAGTGGCACGGTTCGCCTCAGTCAGGAAACGGCCGCACTGAAAGACTAACCTGTGAGTCTCCTCGCAGCCGAAAGGCGAGGGGTCACTCTCTTCCTCGAACAGCCCAACGACTTCCAATCCGCAACCCGTTCTAAAGGGCACGATGCCGCCGGGGACGACCCGAGCTGGCTAATCTGCAAACATCATCCGTTGAAATCCGTGCTGATAACGTGTATTTCCAGACAAATACTCAACTTGGTTCCAACTTCACCTGTCCCAAAGCTGAGGGGAGCACCGAGCGTAATTTCCGTTCCTGGGGACCGAGAGGAACCCGTGGGGTCGACCACACCAGTGATACCTTGTCGCAGGAATACTCCTCCGTTCTTCACATCGTCGCGCAGGATTGCGAACAGAGGAGGTGAACAGAATTGAAGGCTTGTCAAAAAATTTTTCTGGTACTCCCAGCTGGTGGACTTGATGAACAATCATTTCTCAGAAGTACATATCTTTATTTTTCTTCTGACGACCTCCGACGTACGAACTCGTTTGTCGAAGGCTCCATGACCGCGGAAAGAGAGCTCGACGAAGCTTTTGGGACTTAAACAGAAAATGAGCAGGGACGTTCATGCTGCTCCTGTTTATGGACCCTGCGGGGCCGGGCTCGCGCGGGACGTAATACTTATCGTCTTGATATGTTCCATACCCACATGACGTCAAATCGAGTCAGACAGAGGCGACAGCCCTGATAAAGCTCTCGTCTTGAGGTGTCGTCTCAATGACTTTCTCCTGACAGCGGCAATGCTGGTATGCTCCGATATCATTTTGGTCGAGTTGAACGTCCGCGGAGTTGAATTTTCAGGGATAGGGGTTTCCATCGAGTACTTGAGCGCGAGTGGAGAGGATGTCGTTCTACTCGAGGCGCTACCAAATCTGGAGTCCGGAGAAATCTGTTTCGCCACAGAGTTCTATCTAGCCAACGGAAGGAGTTCTCAATGCGAGGCTGACGGTGCCGATACGACTAGCTCTCGACGACTTTCCGAGCGGTAATTTTCCGATAGACTGAGCATGAAAGAACACGGAAGAATGGCTTCCCCCGTACACACCGATAATTGGATGAGAAGTTCCTGGCGATTTCGAGCGGAGGCTTCTTTGATGACAGACTTCCCCGTGAATTCCGTTTGCCACCCGCTCGGAACCTCACCGGAGCTACCAACCGGCGATGAGTCACAGCCGCTCTGCAGACAAGTGTGACAGCCCTCGATCTCATCAGGCGCGCAGGACCTTCTGACCTCCCGCAATTCGCATCAGTGTCTCACTCAGAACGACTACCTCGGGCTTGGAAGTCTCTGACTACTATTTTCTGTGCGATAAACGATGATTTGGGCTGGGAGACAAGGCACGTGCTCTTCCGGGTGGTCAGAAATGACAGTCCTTTCATGGGCTAGAAGGATCTAGGATCGAAACACGTGGAACGACGTCCGATCGCTTATCGAAAAACGCCCTATGAAATTCTGCCACACGGTGGGCTTCCCCAATCATTTGCCTGGTGCGGTTGCCAGGCTGTAAGTCGGCGTGGTGGTCAGACGGCCGGCAGTACGGCAGCGGGTAAGAGCTGCGTAAATCAGAAGGATTTATTTATAGCTCGAGGCCTCCTAACTCTCTGTTGTGATTCACGCACGCTCCATAAACTCCTTGTTCTGATGGAGATGTTAGAGGGCTCATCTGGTCAAGATCGCACGGCTCTACAAATGGTCGGCGCGGCGTACAAAACAGTCTATTTATGATTTCGCACATGATGTCAATGCTATCTGCGAGGCCGCGCTGAATAGGCGTCGATTTCCATGTCCGCTCCCTCGAGTATTTCCCCTTGGAACGCTCACTCATGTAGTCGGGTTAAAAAACAAGGGATCGAATTGTCGACACATGGGGTGCCGCCTAGCACACAGCTTCGGGAGAGCTTTCAGGAGTCCGTGCAGGTCTGCCGAGGCTGAGAACGATCGGGCAGTTTCAGAGGAATCGAGGAAAGCTGCTCCCCTTGGGGTGAACGAAATCGGACTTCTCATGAACTTTCATCTCTCATCCGATCAGATGGGCCCCGCCGCCAGCTTGAAGGGTCTAGCCATCCTCGTAGCGGAATATTTCCGCTTTCTACGATATATTTCCGGGACACATGATTTTGGCATCCCACGCTTCTGTCACCCTCCGAAGCGAGCGGGTGATCTTCCCCCAATTCGAATTCCAAGACTTCACTCGAGACATTGCAATCCATCTCAGACTCATGACCATGTGGTTTGATTAAGCGGGACTTACCACCCATCTAAAAGTTCGGGACGTTGAAGATATATGTGGAATTTAATTTACTTCTCCCGCGTTGAGACATTTTATCTCCGTAGAAGCGTGAGCAGGTCTTCACCTCATGCAATATATTCCCTACTCTGCAGGAAACCATGTGACAGAGCTGAGCTATCTGGCCTTTAGCAGGTCCATTAGTGTCTTCGTGTTGCCTCCATATAAGGTCTCTCAAGGCGAACTTCTTTCTGTTTTCTGTCTCCGTGCAGCTTCGTTATAGAAGATCTTCCCAGCCATACTCCCATGAACGAGCGAGAGTGCGACATCCAGGTCGCTGCAGGAGCCAGCTCTCGACTTGATTCCTGTCCATCTGTTGATGTGCGACCCGACATCGGATACTCTGTATTGAACCACGGCCGTAATGGTTTTCTCGTCCAGTGATACAGACGGGAATTCCGAAGACGAAGAGGCTATTTATTCTTTATCCCATCGCATCCGACTTCAATCACGAGGGCTCTAAGGCAGTATCCTGTGTCATGAAGCGTCCATGGCGGACTTAAATTGGCTCCGAATTTCGTCCAAGCTGCTGATTGTTCGTCATGACGCCATCGTTCCCCTGGTGAAACTTCTTCCGGAACTGGTCGAGCTTAGCGTGGTGTGACGTGGAGCTTTTGTGCGCTGAAATGGCATATTAAAGGTACACGTTGTGGGCTGAGTCCAACTTTCCACGTCATTCCAGTCGCGTGCGGTAGCCCTACGAGGCGAAGACGAGGATATAGTGAGTCCCTCCGGGTGCACTCTCGGAGGAAAGTCATTTACCGGGAAGGGAACGGTTGAAGGCCCCAAAAACAAATTCCCAAGGCGGGACCACACCGAGTGATCGCTATTCCTATCTTACGTTGACGATGCTCCGTAGGCCTCATGTTGCTCCGATGTAGCAAACTTTGTTCCTTACAATGTTACGAATACGAAGAGCATTCTCTCTCTCGAGTGATGCATGTGTAAACAACGGCGGCCTTGCGCTTGATGCTTCAACGACCGTCTGACTGATGGTTTATACGCTCTCACAAGTCAGGTCCGAATCCCACCGTGGTTCCTAGCAAGCCTCTCTCCCTCATGCCCTCCTCCACGACCAGGGGGCGCTAGACTCTGATAAAAGTTCGGACAAAGCTCCGACGCGGGATCGTTTCTCACTCGATGCCTGCGAACATCGGCCTCGGCTCGCCAGTCGAGTTCTCGTTCCAACCCACCTTACGGATGGTGAAAACGGCGACGTCGGAAGACAATATGTCGCTTGTCGTTCCAGCCGTGCTCGGCTGCCAAATCGGACTTGACCAATGAGCGAACTTCAAAGCGGAAACCAAAATCCACCAGAGGCGGCTCCGCGCGGAAATGAGCCGCCGGCATCCGAAGGCTCTCCGGAAAGTACGTCCAAGTCGGAAGCGACGTCGGAGACATCGATACTCCGTTCGAACACGAGAGGCAAACGCCACTCTGGATGCCGGGTGAGCATTCAGGAAGAGAGAGTTCTGAGCCCGAGTGGCACCGCGGTACCCTTAGCTCTGGCGTCGAATGGGAAACACCCGGTCCGGAAATCGTCGTCGATCACGTCCATCCGACGACATCGTGCCCCTTCTGTTCTGGCGGGACCGGAACTAGAAACAATCGTGACGGAATATTCTACGAACGGCTCGTACGCAGGTGCACATCTTGCTCATCGTATGAACCAGTGTCGACCGTTGGCTATTCTCCTCCGCTTTCGAGTGGCACAGATCGCTTCGGGATCGTGTACGTTTCTGTTGGGATGTGTTGCACTCCTGGATACGGCGACGCGAGGATCGCTGTCCTTCGCGCTTCTCGCGGGCGCCCTGGGCGTCGTCACCGCCTCCCTGCATACGTCGGATTGTCGACGAAGAGGCATTTCCGGACTCGAGTACATTTGTCCCGGACTCCACGTGACCGTGTTCGTCATCCTAACTGTGATAATGAACTTCGCTTTGATCGTCTTAGATAGCCTATGCATCTTCGGTGCTACGGACAAAAACTCGTTCAAATTAGGCATCGCTCAAGCGATTGTATGTTTACCGTGGAACTGTCTCGAGTTCATCACATTGGCTCTCCGAGTGATGTGGGCTCGCCGCGTGCTTAGGTGACCTTCGCATAAGATGATCTAGGTAGATCATCCCCACCACCCACCACCCTGTTGATCGCGCTGTTCGATCGTTCGTTTCTCCACCGCGTGCATCCTTCACTTTCGATTCCTACTCCCCATCCTCATCATCGGTACTCTCGTTCCGTTCAGGGAAGAATGAAAGCTCAAATGTCAAGGGACGAAAGTTGAGCGCAGAATGTACGGATTTTCATCGCCGATGTCGGAACGATTCGTGGAGGGAGCGTGGAGAGGAACAGACTGTTTTCGTTGAGCCGGTCTGCGCTCCTCACCCAACGGAAACTTGTTTCGAGAAAGATGTCATCAGGCGCGCGGTTTGGATCCGTGATGGTGCCCAACAGAGTGATTCCGGTCGGTTTGCCAACAATTTGAATAGCCCAGTACGATCTCGCGAGTGAGCTGACAGCTCGGAATACGTTGTTTCACCGTCTACGTGCTCGACGTGCGAGGTAACAGAATCGTGTCAAATATGTGAATCAATCAACACCGCGGAGTGGAAAACGTGAGCGCTGCAAGGTGGTTTGTTATCTACGACATTTTAAACACCGCACACATCCTCGTGTTTGTATGTATGTCTGTACAATATGTACTCTTCGTCGGTCGCCCGCCCGCCCACTCGCTCGCTGTGACCGTAAATGAGCGTGCGTGCGTGTTCCTATGAATGTTCACCCTCCGATGGGCCATGCTGTATCATTGTCCGGAGTCGCGGCCACTGTGGAAACAGAGCGAAAAGTTTGAAGGACCGTGGCGGAACCGCCCGGCTCTTCCTGAGCGAGTTCGGAAAGCTCAGTGGAGCTTCAGCTCCGATAGGCTATGCGGTCCCGCTAATGGTCAGGATTCCAAGTAAATCGCCGCCGTGTTCTGTTCCCCGTCCTCTTCTTCTTCTTCTGGTTGCCCCGTCCCGGTTCCCTGCCCGGCGAGAATCGCAGGCGTTAGCATCTTCCGTGGGCGTCCCATCTGGTCTCAGGCTCTCCTCCCTACGCTCCTCTCTGTTACGTTTTCCCAATTAGGTAGACGTCCGTCGCTACAAGTGAAAAGGTCGTTGCTACTGAATCGGACATTGTTGAAGCTGGCTGATGCTGATGGAGGAGTAGGGAAGATCTTACACTGCAGAGCCGGTTCCTTTCGGCATTTCTCTCTAATGGCCATGGCTTTACGTCTTGTTATAATACGGACGGCTTAGCCGTGACGTGATCGGGAGAAGATAAAAACACAGTCGCAGCCCGGAAGAAGACCCGGCTGAAATCGATGGGGAGCGGTGCCTTATTTTCGACAGTGAAAATCGTCAACCAGAGAGGGAAACGGCAGGGATCAGCGAGGGGAACACTGATCTGGAGCTTTAGAAAAGAAGGAGGACTCAGGCTGATGGTTAGAGCGAACGATTTGGGAGCGGCGGCCCACATCGACGAAGACGCTGACGACATGTCACCAGCCTAATCGATGATAATGATGTCTGCTCCGCCGAGATTACATCTTGATGAACGTCCTCGGCGCCGAGGAGGATGTATATACAATGAGGAGACTTAAAGTGACACAGAAGAGTCACGCGAGCGATTGTAACCAGTGCCCTGGGAGTGGAATAAAGTTGAACTTGTCTGGATTTTTCCCAGTGAC
This sequence comes from Galendromus occidentalis, assembly GCF_000255335.2. Lineage (NCBI taxonomy): Eukaryota > Metazoa > Arthropoda > Arachnida > Mesostigmata > Phytoseiidae > Galendromus > Galendromus occidentalis. The sequence continues at coordinate 1,380,427 of NW_003805517.1, read as the reverse complement.
GATTTCTCATTTTCTCCGATTTGATAGTCGATTGAAGATCTATGTCTTCGTGCAGAGAAGGGACCGTGGGTCGACCCACGTTGGAACAGAAATTCTAGTGCTGGGGTTCCCGAAGGGGGTCCCGATGAAAAAAAGTGATTTCGCGGTCCTATGTAGAAATATATCCGATATATGCAGTTTGAGAGGACATCGACCAGCATAATGGCGCAAGAATCTCCCATTACGCTGGGGAGGCTTATTCAATGTAACGCTGGAAAACATCCTTTGTCTCGCGAAGCTAGCGACTAGTATAACACATTTAAAATAGAGTCGCAAGACTCCGGAGGAGTCCCGCGCTAGGAAGGAAGCGCGAACCGCTGCGCTGGTCAAGTGTGACTCGGTGTCAGTTCCATTCTCAGCTGGTTGCGAATCGGCACAATGATTCGCCTCTCGTAGTGATTGTAAAAAAAAGACTGTTTTAGGGAGCTCAGAACTAGTCGTGAACTTCTATTCCATTCCGGAACCTCTGCCTTCGAATCCAAATAGCTCTGACGTCTGGGTATCATGTGTCACAGCAGACAGACTTAGCATCTTCTTGGGCACGAAGCTCTAATTCGGGACACATTAATTTGATGCTCTCAGAATCGGTCTATTCCTCGGAGCCTCGGATATTCCCGGATGCCACGGAACGAATCAATGACGTGATTCGATACAATGTCGCCGAGGAGCTCCAAGCTCTAAGTTCTCGGAGCTCCGGACGCAGCTTTGAGAGCCTCACTCGGCAAATGAACTCACAGCAGATTCCTTGATCATCGCCGCAAGCGATCGGGGCGATGCTTTGTCAAGTCTCTTTTCCTTTCCGAAACGTCGAGATGCGTGAAGAACAAGTGACGCGAACTAACGAAGTTTCGCACCCGGTGGCTTACGTCGACAAGAATGCAATCATTGTCGAGTGACCCTGGGTGCCGCAGGCGATTCTCGCTTCATCGCAGACCATTATAAATGCGGGCAGGGACTGGCAATGAGTGAGCCCATAAGGAGAGGTCGCCATGACTGTACAAAGTCCGCCTCTGGTGAGAGAACAGAAGCTTTATCTACCAGAAAACTATGGGCGGAAATTCGAATTGCGGTCAATCGATTCGAATGCGGAAACCCTATCAGGATGATCAATTGATACCGAGAGATGGGGAGAGCTTCGGGACTCGCAATCCCGAAAAAGTGCCTATGCAGGATGAATTTTGCAGTGCCCGCAAGTCGAACGCTGATATGGAATTAGTTTCCCTCCTTTCGCTCTCGGGATGGAAGGCGTCCTGCTTTGAATCTTATCGTGTGCCACCCATCCTCTCACGAGACTTTCTCTTTTCTTCCCTGCTGGATCCTGCGTGTGCATCGTCGATTCAAGGCATCCGCAAAACTCGTGCGAGAAGTCTGTGCAGAGAAGACGGACCTCCAAAGCTTGCGGATACAGCAAGGACTCCCGCCCATCATCATTAACTCGCTGCTTCGAGAGTTGACTCGTGAATCCAACGGAAACTCCTGATATCTCATTACGCGTTACGCTGAACGTGATTTCCGAGCAAGCCTTCGAAGAACGCAGATCTGTGCGAGATGGAGGAGCTTGCTCTCGCTTATGAGATTCCGAGGAATTCTTTCAGGAATCCCGATATTCATTCCAGAGCTGCGAACGCACCAGGATGTTCATCTTCTATCGGTTTTCGGCAGCCCTCGAGAAGATCGATCATCCTTTCGCAGATGAACACTGTCGTGATCGGAGCCGAGATTTTCCTGAGCGAAGATCTAATTTCAAATCCGAGGCCTCGATGCCTCCCCTTCCAATCTAGGTCTCCACACGGCTCCGATCAAGGATCCAGATCGAGTCGGGTACCTTTCGCATCCTTCGAGCTCAATTCTCATTGGGGGGGGGGGTTGATGCTTGGGGCGTGTGGTCTGGCAGACTTCTAGGCAGGGACTGACATTATGCGTCTGTCCGATCTTCCAATGTCCTTGGTCAATCGGAGTAATAATACCCGCAACTCTGGACTGAATATCTAAGAATCAAGGGGATAGAAGGAGACCGGCCAATTCAACGGAATGGACTTATTTGGAATTGAAGCCCCTCCGACGTGACGAGTCGCGTCGAAGCCCAGTGAAAACTTCATGAACCCACGCACGATTTTCCGACGCGAAAGCGCGAAATCTCCGTCCTTCTGGGGTTCTTTGTATTCAGACACCACAGATGAAATATTGGGACAACTTGAAGGGCTCAAACCTGAGCCCTCAGTTTGGGAACGTCTCGGAGCCCCACTCAATCATTCCAAGAATTCTCTGCTGCGGCCCACGCTGCCAGAGCGCAACGCGTTTCCGTCCCGAACTCCGAGAACCTCGACCGGAGGTTTACTCAAACGCTGAGCTCGCATCATTTATATTTAGGCCCTTGACATGTCAGGAATGATTTCGAGAACCGTTCGTCCTGAGACCCGGAGGTATTCTCTGCGGAGACAAGTGCTAAGCGAAAGCTGGGAATAGCTTCCCTGGGATATTTTGAAGTCAAATCAGACCATCCCGTGACTCCCATGACAGAGAGCTGGGGAATTTCCCCGAGCGCCGACTGAGGCGAGCCGGCCTCTGAGGGGATCAGAGTTCTGAATTCCAGAAACTATTCCGTCATTCACTTGGATTTGTTCCAGCGAGGACTGCTGTTCTGACTTGAACCGGGGCTCGCGTATCTCTAGCTTGGCCCAGGGCAGTAGATAATCGTCGGATCCACAGAATCTCCACAATCTCCCGGAGAGAGGAATTCCAGAAAATTTGTCACCGCTGATTGTTCTCCATCTCCACCGCATCTTTAACAGCAGAATTTTCCCAAGTCGCGGGAAAGTTTTGACAGACGCGCTTGAGAGAGCGCGCGCCTCCGAGTCGGCGATCTCGAGTCTGGCGATGATTGAGGTCGTTGAAAGAGCTCTGCGATTTCTCGTCCGACCCAATCATGCGTGGAGAAACATTCGAAGGATTGTTTCTGACATCCTCCTTCACCAAACAACCTGAATAGGCATTCCGATTTTGAATAAGAGAGCTCCTGAGCCGGGTTCGTAATCAGTGGGCCATCGGGTCCTCCGCTCAAGAATCCTCACTTCTGCCAATGCTTAACCTTTTGTCGCCACATTTCGAATGGAATCGAGCCATCTGTGCCGGAGGCGATGATCTTCATCCGTGATAAGGAAAATCGAGTTTTGATCGAAGACCGACAGAGGGTCGAACACAGGTGAGGGAAGCGAAGCTGGAGTCATCCTGGTAGGATCGGATTCTGACCAGAAGAGATCGTGAGGATGATGCGGCAAAATCCACCGCTTGCAGAGCGGTGTTTGCGCGGCTCCCCGATCGAACATTGCCTCATATCCATAGTCTCGTTTTCGTAGGCACAAAGGAAGAGATGGAGTTAATATTTCTGTTCGCCCTGGGCTATTATTCTCCGATGCATTTAGCAGACCAAACAATTCTCGCACTCAGAGCGCGTTATTTGAGCGGTATTAATGATCCAGATGATCCCGAAAGGGAATGTTTATTTGCGCAGCGGCGAGGGACAGAATGGTTTCCATTTGTCCATCATCGGGTAGGGACGGAGGGCGGTCAAAAATTAGCTGTGACAGGCGCCGGCGTGATTTGCGGTACTCTTCCCTTGTCCCGCATGCTCTGGCCGCGTTCGTAATCGACCTCGTCCGCTCCGGAACTTTCTTACCATTTAGTGTTTCATATAAACGTCCTGTATCATCATTCCGCTGATTCGACACCGGAGAATCATGAAGTGTCACGACACTCTTCCATTCGTTCAGCCCGAAGAAATGCCATCCGAATGAAGGATGCAAGGCTCGGAGAGAGGCTCGATTGACGTCTCTGCAATTACTGAAGGATGCTGTGCATGTTTTATCGCCGGATTCGTATCGCCACGATGTTTCTCTAGATGTCAATGTCACTCTGTCGACTCGACACAGTGGCGTGTCGTTCGGGCTGCCGACTTGCCAGCCCGCTACCAGCAAGGCACGCAGGGTTTAGCCTGCTGGCTGCTTATATTGCTCGCTATTCTCACCTCGATGATGGTCGCGTCGCTTGATGGATAAGGCCAGGGATTGCGGCCTGATGCCTGTACGATCGGCTGCATGACCATTCTCGCGCTTCGACTGGGCTTCGCGCTGAAGATTCGGCGTATACGATGAATTGATCCACGGCTTTCGCTAAATAATTCGCTGAGGAGCACACTAACTCGGAACCTGATCTATTCAGGCATCCGCACGTCTCACAACAGATTCTCGCTACGCCATTCGTAATTTCGTCGCTGGGGCAGGATGTCGCTCCGAGCGAAAGTCCGAAAGCGATGTCTTGTGTGAGCGATTCTGTGGAAGGAGTCTGTCAATATGTACATCGGGGCACTTGGATACGCGATTCCCCCGGGGACTCCGAGGAAAGGCTTCTGGTTGGCTTCTGATATTAGGGACGATGTCTGTCCCTTTCTGCATTAAACTACTAAATGAAGTTGTGGAGGATCGCTGCCTCGATCGAGAGTCGCCCCTGAAGTGATCGACATCGTGAGAGAAGACGAGCCCGACGTTGAGAAGCCTCATTCAGAAGCTTAGAGAGGGGAAGGAGTGTGTAGTAGGGGGGGGGGGGGGCGCCGCGGGCAGCACTTCTGGGTAGGCATTGACGTGTTGGGTGACCAGAAAAACATTGGGAATTTTAGGAAAAATATCCGCTGGAGGTTCTCCGGGGGACGGCGCCATTCAAGAATAACGACTCCGGGAAGATTCTTAGGATGGGGGCGCGGGACAGGGCGGCAGAAGGTCCGGAACCGCCCCGAGAGGCGTAGTGGCTTACTATGACACTACAGCGCTTCTCGAAGCAAAGCCTCTTCGAGCTCTCTAAATAAAAATTGGGTTTCCGAGGGGAGTGCGGAAGATCAGATGATGGTAGAAGGATACCCAATGACTTCGTCGACACTGGAAGTCGCTGATGAGGGAGAAAGATCTTTGTCTCGACGGTGCATGCACTCGGGCTTCGATCGACGCGCTAAGCTTAATTCGAATAGATTCCTAGAACCTACGGACCGTGCATCAGCTCGACTCATATAAAAACTTATTTACGAATTCGTGCGAGCGCTGCCGACTTGGTAGCTCGGTGGCCTCGTTTCCTACAGATGATCGCGGCACTGGGAAATGTCTGGGTTCGGATACGTGAGCGGGCTTCCTGGGAACAGTCCGCTCTTATGCATGTGCAAATGCTCTTCGGCAAATTCCCCCAAGAAGTATTGTAAGAGTTCGCAGTGGCCCGTCTGAATGCTCTCGACTGGAGAGAGTTCTACCCTCGATAATCTCGAAGTCTTTTAATTCATCAGCCCCTATCGAAGCACGAATGTCGTCGTGGGTCAAGTTCGTCTGGAGGCGGGTTATATTGTGTGAACTTCCTTTCGAGAAAAGACAGACAGACGTACCAATGGGCGCATCCGCCTCGGCTTCCTCATTCCCTAAATTAGAAGCAGAGTAGCTTCCCATATGACGACGTGCATGCGTCTTTTGTCTCCTATTGATTTTCGCAGCGAGGTTACTCATTGAAACCAAAGGCAAACCAACGAGACTAATGAGTCTATTCTTGTACCCAACCTGGAGTCAATCATGACATTCATTCGCTGCGCTTCAGCACCGAGTCCTACTCTGACGAATCCGAATCGACCCGAGGAAGAAAGGTTTATTCGATCACCCGCCGTTGTCAACGAAACCGAATCGGTATCCATAGTGCTCCAGACCCTGAGGAGCTGGAGTATCGGCGACGTCCTCTGGCTCCAGTCGCTGTCGTCGACAAACAGAGCCATAATCTCCCTCATAAATCTCCCCCCTAATCCACTCACAACGATCGGACTCGATACCACATCTGGCTGACCAGCCGGTTAGTCGCTCGACCTCGCTCGCCAACACATCCGCTGTCCATTTTGCCAGAGCAAGTTTGCGACTATACGATCCCTACTACTCGATTGCTGGAACGTGACGAAAATGCCGATGAGGAAGACGACCACCCTCACCCTGACCTCACTCCTTTTCTGGATGAATTCCGTCTCTCCACCGCAGCCCTCGATAGGGAGCGCCACATGTTGTTTTTTTCTCCTGATTCTCGTGTTTACCAGACTTTATATTTGCACAAAGAAGCGGATACGAGCCTCGAGACTTTATGACGACTGGGGGAAGGGGAGTGACTCCATCGAGGGCGTCAAGCTCACCCCGCGCAAGCTTACGTCAGGACGACAAACAGTGATATTTCCGGTAGCACAATAAGTCCAGCTGGATGGGAGCGACTCAACCGCAGGACCCGCCGTCTGCCGCTCAGGGGGTCCAGGACAGGTTCCTGAGGTCGGGACGGCTCAACGTGAGCAGTTCTGCGGCTACTGCGAAAGCGCAGCTAGAGCTTCCCCTGAGGATACTTCTGAGCTCAGCAAGCACGAGATTTAGCGTTCCTGGCCAAGCCCGCGTCAGAAGTTTCTGTTTTTTCTGGATGAGAACCGCAGTCAGCGGAACGATCTCAGCAGCAGCTTGGTTCGCTATAAAACGGACTCTCTGAATAATGAATTGTTTCGCTCGTCCTCTCCGCCTTAGCATCCCGGGATACGTCTCCCGTGTCTCGCATACAAGATTTGCCATGCTCCTCGCGGGAATCTGCCGCGCATTGCGACTTTAACGCGATCCTCCGCAGAGATTTGATCGAGACTGAAAGCTACCGCGAAAACTCGCTGCGGAAAAACGGTGCGAGGTGAATGGGATTGAGGCTTTCATAAGATCCGTGCTCCGTCTCGACTCGTTTGGGGTCAAATGATCAGAGCTGCCGATGGAACTCATGAATTTAATAGTCGCAGCTGACCTTCATCCGGTAGGGGAGATTCGCGAATGATTTTATACCGCGAAATTATCTCCTCCTTCAATATGCGTTCGGGGTCGCATGTGCACGAGGCATGCTCATAAACATGTCGTCTTACTTAGCGCCTCTATCAGAGCTCTTCCGCCTACTCCCGACCAAGGGAGCGGAATAACTTTTTATCGCCGTGCCGGAAATACTCCTCTTCATTCCCACTCATACTGGCAGTCTCGATCGAGAAGGTGCGAATGAGGTCTCATCTCGCTCTCGTGCTCTGAAGAGGACCGGGATGGCTCGCACCTTGGGAGTCACAGTGCTCCGAAATAGGAGCTAAATGGCTCAACCTTATCGGGCTATTCCAACTTTTCTCTGGTGATGATCGCTCACACCAACTGAGTTTGAGTTCGATTCGGTTCAGCATGCCAGCATATTATATGCCAGCGGAAAGAGGGAGAAAAAACGAGGCTTTCTCCATTGTTGCTTCGAAGACGGAACAGTGGCTCAGGCCCTTGGAAAATGCTTAACCACGTTCATCCTCCATGAGGAATGCGCAGCCTTGTCGTGACAGGTTTACCTTATATGAAACCCATTCCTTCTTTTGGCGAAGAGTTTCTCTGTACCGCCGCACAGTGGTCGGAAACCACGGAAAATCATAACTTCTGAACGGCTGGACCGATTTCGCTGAAATTTTTATGGTGGGTTATTGGGCCTAAAACGCAACTTTTGAGGATATAACTGGGTCTGGGTTTGACCCCGGTGACCCCGAGAATCGAAATTTTCTCACTAAATCGGCGATTGCGGCTAAACGGCTGAATCGATTTTGGATTTCTTGGTGGCGTTGGAAAGCTTAGTGAATTTCGCATCTTTTTGTCTCTTGAGAGTTTGACCTATGACCTTTCGTAAGCGAGCTAGCGGCCGAGTCTTAGAAGCGCCGATATCTCCACGAAAAATGCTTCGTTTTCTTCTCGCAAAAAAACGATTCGGTATGGAATTGGATGATCTACCCGTTTCTGACGATATTACAATCATTTAGTAAAGACGAAAAAAACATATTTTTTTCCAAGTCAAAAATCACGTTTTTTTGCAGTTTTTTCACGAAAATGCCCCACCCCTCTAGGTCCGTAGACCCACCAACATTTTTTTATGATGCCCCCCACGCCCCCGCATCCCATGAAGGTCATGTTGGGCACCCCTTCCGGGATTATCTACCTTTAAATCCGGAAAAACCCTTTAAATGGCAATTTTTCATAGAGAAAAAATTCTTAAAATTAATTTCAGGGCTAAAAATTCGCTGGATCGGCTTTATTCTTGTAGAAAACCGCGCAAATCAACTCAGAACTTCGAATTCGCCGCCAGCGACGCCATCTTTGGTGCCGCCGCGGCGGCTACATAAACACCGCGCGGGACAATCGATTCGCCATACGTGTTAGTGCTTGTGCTGTTCAACGGCCGAAAACTCTTGCGATGAAGTCGTACATGCTTGTGATACCCTACGGGGATCTTATGGACTTCTTCCTATCTAATCAATTCGACCTGGACCTCATCATGGAAGATATCCAGCATCGGTACCACATGATTCATCAAGACGATTTCAAGGAGCCTTCCGGGACTCATCGACGTCAACGTTCACGAGCAGATACTTCTTCAAACAATCCTGGTACTTCTTCCCGAGCTTGATTCTGCAGCGACCGGTTGCTTTCCACCTCTTCGTGAAGTTCGGCAAGATGAACTTGCTCAAGTGTGCTCTGAACTCCTTGAAATCGTCTTGATGAATCATGTGGGACCGATGCTGGATATCTCCCATGATGAGGTCCAGGTCGAATTGATTAGATAGGAAGAAGTCCATGAGATCCCCGTAGGGTATCACAAGCATGTACGACTTCATCGCAAGAGTTTCCGGCCCTTGAACTGCACAAGCACTAACACGTGTGGCGAATCGACTGTCCCGCGCGTTGTTCATGAGGCCGCCGAATGGCGCCAAAGATGGCGTCGCTGACTCTCGCTGGCGGCACCAAAGATGGCGTCGCTGGCGGCGAATTCGAAGTTCTGAGTTGATTTGCGCGGTTTTCTACAAGAATAAAGCCGATCCAGCGAATTTATAGCCCTGGAATTAATTTTAAGAATTTTTTCTCTATGTAAAATTGCCATTTTAAGGGTTTTTCCGGATTTAAAGGTAGATAATCCCGGAAGGGGTGCCCAACATGACCTTCATGGGATGCGGGGGCGTGGGGGGCATCATAAAAAAATGTTGGTGGGTCTACGGACCTAGAGGGGTGGGGCATTTTCGTGAAAAAACTGCAAAAAAACGTGATTTTTGACTTGAAAAAAAAATATTTTTTTCCTCTTTACTAAATGATTGTAATATCGTCAGAAACGGGTTAATCATCCAATTCCACACCGAATCGTTTTTTTGCGAGAAAAAACGAAGCATTTTTCGTGGAGATATCGGCGCTTCTAAGAATCGGCCGCTAGCTCGCTTACGAAAGGTCATAGGTCAAACTCTCAAGAGACAAAAAGATGCGAAATTCACTCAGCTTTCCAACGCCACCAAGAAATCCAAAATCGGTTCTGCCGTTTAGCCGCAATCGCCGATTTAGTGAGAAAATTTCGATTCTCGGGGTCACCGGGGCCAAACCCAGACCCAGTTATATCCTCAAAAGTTGCGTTTTAGGCCCAATAACCCACCATAAAAATTTCAGCGAAATCGGTCCAGCCGTTCAGAAGTTATGATTTTCCGTGGTTTCCGACCACTGTGCGCCGTGACTCGGCCTCGGAGACTCGACCGTGGCGTTCTCGTCCGATTCCGAAGTATCTAAGTTTCATATGGCTCATAGAATGAGAAGGATCTCCCTCGCTCCCCTAAAACTTTCGAGTCTCAAGGAATATCTGGAGATCGAAATCTCTTCCACCCTCCATCGCGTGCTTTCATTGTTTTACCTAGATAAGTGGAGGCTGTCTCGGAGCTGGAACGGACCCATTTTGGATTCGACAGGGAGCGTGCCTTGACAAGCTCGCCCAAAAAAGTTGCTCTCGAACACTCTGCTCGTACTCAGCTGATCACGTCCGGAAAACTTGAGCGGTGTTTACCCGAGCTCCCCTTGGAAGGGCACGGGCACTGCGGAGAGGGGCGAATCCTGCAATATACGATGTGGTCGTCAGGAGAGTCGATGTCGTTGTCCAACGATGCACGTTCACGGAGAGCGCAAGCTGAACTTTGCCTTAAACAAATTTATTAATCGCGAAAAGCTCTTTTGTCCGAGAGCGCCGGCGGCGGAAATCCCTGGCTGCAATTGGATAAAGCTGACTAGCGAGTGAAATGTTGCACGCAAGTATGCGACGGCGTCTCTCGTGTCGACAGCCGTTGCACCATAAACAAATCGGGGTCGAGTCAATTTTTTGTGACTGATAAAGAGAGAGATGAGTCCAGACTAGACGGCTCGAGCATTTTGACTTATCCCTCGGTTCAAGGATGCGCAAACTGGATCCGGAGAGAAAAGGACGCGCGTTCATCTGGTGAGCTTTCGGTTCGGCGGGGAGCTGCGGAAAGTCTTCCTGAAAGAAATCGGGACGGATCGTGGGCTATCCAGAGGTATTCGACGATTCGACTGAAGCGGAAACGAACGAAAACAAGTTTGTGGAATAATGATGATGATCGCGTGTTCTGCACCTACGAAACGGCCGACGAATTCTCGTCCGACCTTTTGTTTTCACACAGAGTGGGCGCCTGGAGCTGTGTTGAAATGTCTGGGACAGGAGCAACCGCGACGGCCGTGGGAAGGTTGGTGGACCATACGTCTGATAGCTTAGACCGCTGAATAATTCACTTAGTTAGATCAGCGAACCATTTTTCATGGAAACGCTTCCCAGTCCCATGAGCTAGATTTCTTACGTGGGGAGTATCGCTCCTCCATAGACTATATTACGTATCTGACTCGAATTATTGAATTTGGTTGTCATCGGATACATTCCGCTTTCGCTGACTATGTCGACACGTAGAAGGAGCTGATTGACTCGGAAAGGATCTTCGACTTCCTCCACCAACTTCACGAGTCGCGGGGAAGGGGATGAGAAATCGGTTTGTGGAGTTCACACCTATGAAGCGAGAAATCTATTGGAAAAGCGGCCCGTGGCGGGGAGAAAACGGGTTACTGAGAGGATTTGAACGTCCAACCCCCAGCAAGTATCTCAAGTCTCGCTGATTTCAATGAATCCTGCTGTTTGCTCTCAGAGATCGCATCAGTCTTGCGCCGGCACGTTTTCCTGAGCATCGATACATGAAGACAGATTGACGTCCCGCTTTCGTAATTGCCTTTTGGAGCGCTAAAAATAGCGATAAGTCGTCCTGACGGAAGGCCAAAAACCATTGCTTCCACCAAGGCCTCGAGAGCAAGCTCTTCCCGAAACCCTAAGCCAGAAAGCAGGATGTACGGGAATCTCATAGTCACACACAGAAATCGCGGTAGACGGCGGCTCGGAATTCGCACGCATCTCGGCGATGGGCGGTTTGCAGGATTTTCGCGCGAACGACCGACTTAGACTACGAAGTCTGTCATGTCAGGGCTAGGACACGGGGCGTTCCAACTGAAAGGGGTTTCGCGGATGATCATTCTCCTCTCGGAATCAATCGCCGGCTTCCGTTCCGGTGACGGAGCACACCTTTGTGGCTGGCGACCGGAGCAAATCCTATCTGGGATGACGCTCAAATACCCTCGAGGGTGAGCAATGGCTTATACCGCGCGCATCGATGTACACCGGGCGGGGAATGCTTTTCCCAGCTTGCAAATCTTGTAGGTATCCGTGTTAAGATGATTCAAGCATAATTCCGCGTTTTGGGAGAACGAGCGATTGCGACAGTGATTGAGCATCTCGCGAGTCGTGATCGTGGCTCGTCAGTTATCATTCGGGTGAGTGTAATACGATCGTGACTTGCTCACGGCTCAGCCAGCCTTTCCGAAACTCTTGACAACCGTTGTGCCGCAGCGACTGAAACGCCTGAGAAAAGTATCGCACATACTATTTTTCCCAAGAATTGACAAGATGAGACATGCTCGCCCTTATCCATGTTTCTGTATCGTGTGAAGGACTAGGCTTGAGGCTTCCCGTTTGGAGATTGTGAGTATGTTTCAAACATGCGGTGACTACCCACGAACGGGATCAGTTCAGGTAGTGGCGACGCTCCATGCTTGGAGCATTACTCAATCCCCATGAGATTAGATGAGTCCGGGGTTATTCATCTTTAGCGGAGTTTTCTGATCATGCATGAGAGATCTGGAGCTTCACTCCCAGACAATCAGAAGGTCGTTTGTCAGACGCCAGACGTAGACGCCTTCCCGAACAATCGAACGAGGATCGAATAATCGATTCATCTCAGAATATTCAGACTTAAGCTCTGATGATCTAATCAGAGCATGATAGCCAAGGACAGCCGAATCAGGAAGAACTCGTCCAGGCTCTCGAAAACAGCTTTCATATGGGACGGATGAGCAACGTGGGCTGGGGCTTCGACGAAACAGCCGAGCTCATGAGAAGCTGCTGGAAGTGAGATTGCAGCATAAGCTCATACTCCCTTCGACGTATCCGATGCCTCCGGATCGCGGCACTTTTTCGAACTATATCCCGCGCGAATCAGCAGCATCACCCTTTCCGATCCGCCGAAATATGAGACGCTGATTGTGAGCTATGCATGTTGGAATGAAGGATCGAGTTCCTCCACATCATCCGAATATCTTGATTCGGTTCAGGTTTTCGCTGTCGTCATTGCTCTTGACGCGATTTTCAGGGACGCCATACTCATGCCGGTAGCGAAGCAGCGTCTTCGATTTCCGGAGATGCGTATACGATATATACATATGTGTTCATACATCTACCCGCGGAAAGTTTCAACCCATCCTCGGATTCACGAAAAACTCGCATCGAATCACAAATCTAGGATCCGTGGAGCACCGTGATGAAAACTACTAGTGAAGTCTGAAACATAAGAACCAAAAACTCCCTCCCCATCACCGTTCTCGTGTGAATACTTTGTCATTGATTATAATGTCGAAACTCAAACTTCGCAACGGGGAGTCGCTAGTCCGTCAAATTTGGCGGGAAGAACCCCCATCCGGAGAAATGATTGCAGCATAAGTTAGAGCCCGATATCTTTCGAAAATCAGTGAAAAAGAAGGCGTGACTCAATCACTCACCATCATTCATCATTCAGTCGAAAAGAACCTTGATTAGAATCCTACCATCGAGAAACGGAGCTCCCGAGGAAAGAACTGGAAAAAAGAGGAGAGAGGAAGAAAAAAATGAAGAAATCGGAAAAAACGAGAACAGACCGTTTAATTTTTTTTCACCCTTACTAAAGTCTGTACACAGAGGAATAGATGAGACAGAAAGAAGATGAGGGGAAAAGAAAAAAGGGTTTTACTTAAGGAATCGAATATGAGTTATTCTTAAAAGAGAGAGCAGGGGATTGAGGAAACATGGGAAGCACGTTGTATTTTCGAATTCGAAACAGATCTCCGAGCAACGAGGCTCGACGCGACGACAACACAAGGGTAACTCGCGACGTGGAAATGGCACTTCGAAAGCAAATTTCAAAGGAAATAAGATCTGTGATTGTCGCTCTCCGGAGAGCTGGACACAGCCTTCGGGAAATATCCTCACTCGAAAGTGTCTCCCCAGCTGGAGTACGGTATACCATAGAGAGATTCCAAACGACTGGCGATTATTGTGATAGACCTCGTACATGGCGGCCGCGGAATACGAGTAGACGGGAGGATCTCTTCATCACATTGGTCAGCAAACGTGACAGGTTTGTTAGGATTGATGATTTCGGGTTTTCACAAGTTGACACAGGTTTATTAGGCGTAGTTTTCCAGCACGCATTCCGCCTTCCCGGCGCTCGGTAGACACACTAACCTCCTCTCCGTACAGCAGCGGTCATGTCGTTTTACGCGGAACTTTCGAAAATCCAAACATGGACACAATCGTTAAACTTAAACTTAACACTCTCCTTCCCTTAAGCTAACCCTCACAGATATCTTTCCGGTCGTTTTATCTGTCTACCCGAGCGGGTGCTTACCCCCGCTTGCCTTTCCTCTGGTTCCTCCGAGAGATCGGACTCGGGGTCCCCGGAGTCTGAGAAGAAAGTCTCGTCGTCTTCGTCGCTAGAATCTACCCCAATTCGTCTCTCGTTTCCTACATCCGCCAATTCTAAAAGGCTCAACTGCCCCCCTCTTAAGAATATTTTCAAATGCTCCGCATGAACCGTTTTCTTCTCACCGTCGAGATCTATAACGTAATTCGGATCCTTTTCTTCGAGTACTTTGTATGGTCCCTTGTACTTCGGTGTCAACTTCGACATCCGCTTTTGATTCTTCAGCATCACAAGGTCTCCTGTCCTGTACTCGGTTATGTCGCTGCTAGTGATCCGGGAGTCTTTCTCTGCATTAATTCTTTCCAAGGCAGTCCTTCTCCATACTTCCGCGTCCTTGAAATTCTCCAGGTACGAAGCCGCCTGCGTTCCGTTGGGGGGATCCGTCAGCGTGTGCACCGGTTCTCTGGGCTTTCTCCCGAAAACCAGCTGATACGGGGAGTATCCAGTGACTGAGTGTTTTGACGTTCTGTAACTGAACGCCACGGACTGCAGCTTCCGATCCCAATCCTCGGGCTTTTCGTGAATCAGCTTCCTCAACGTCTGCAGCAGGGTTGAGTTGAATCTTTCACACTGCCCGTCAGTCTGTGGATGATACGGAGTCGTATAGATGGGCTTGACCTGCAATGACTCGAGGAGTTTCTGGATGAGACCACTCTTGAAATTCGTTCCATTGTCGGATAATATGCTGGCTGGTATCGAATACCGGCAGACCACCTCCATCAGGCACTCGGCGATTCTATGCGCCTTCTGATCCGGCAATGCGAACAACTCGACCCATTTTGTGAAAAGGTCGGTGAGCACCAGTATGAATTGGCTGCCGTCTCTCGACACCGGCAACGGGCCAACCACATCCATTGCCCACTGACTCAGTGGAACTCCCACTACCGGCACCGTCTTCTTCGACGCCCTCACGGCCAACCCGTTTTGTGTTGTGCCTAGCGCACACCAAGCAGGCCTGGACCATTTCTGCGACTTGTTTCGCCGATCGATACCACGTATAGGCGTCATTTACTCGGGCCCAGGTACGCTGATACCCCAGATGCCCAGCCAGCGGGTGTGAGTGTGCCAACGCAAATACCTGAAAGCGCATTTCCCTAGGGACGACTACCTTCCCGGACCCGTCAACTCGAACCACCAGCTTTCCTTGGTCTAGATAGATTTCACCCTTTTCTACCATTCGATCGTAGTAGACTAGCTCGTCCTGGACTTCAACCTCTTCTGGTCGCTCGATACCAATTCTTCCTTGAAGTTTCTGGACCACGTACTTAAGCACGGGATCCCTTTGAGTTCCAATCTCGAATTCTCCCACTTCCCGAAGCCTTCGCAAGGTATTCTCTCCCGGTCGACGACTCAGCGCGTCGGCGTGCGGGATGCTCACTCCACTTTTGTGTATGATTGTGAAGGAATAAGGGTCCAGCTTTCTCGCCCATCGGAATAGTTCATCATCGTCATTCGCTTTCAATCCCCTTTCGATCGCTTGATGATCGGTGAGAATTGTGAAGTTCGCTCCGGCCAGGTAGTGATGGAACTTTTTTATCGCCAGCAGAATTGCCTTCAATTCTCTCTTCGTCGTAGAATAGCGCCGTTCCGCCGGGCTCCATTTTCCCGAAACGAATTCGATAGGGTGACCCTCCTGTTCCAGAACTGCGCCCCACCCCGTTCCACTCGCGTCGGTTGTGAGTTGTACTGGAATTTCCGGCCGATATCCGACTAACACCGGCTGTGCGATCACCCGATTCTTCAATGTCCTGAAAGCTCTCCTTTGCTCCTCGGCGAACTTGAACGATGCGTTCCCGGTCAATTCCGTCAATGGCGCCGCGATCTCACTGTACTGTGGAATGAATCTCGCATAGAATCCAACAAAGCCCAAGAACTGTTGGACCTCCTTTCTGGATGTCGGTTCCGGCCACCGCTCCATCTCCTCGGCATAAGAGGCCATCACCTTCAACTTGTTATGCGTGACCCTATGTCCGAGTACGTCGATTTCCTTTCGTAAGAATTCACACTTCTTTCGATTGAGTTTCCATCCGTCCTTCCGCAATTCCTCAAGAACCTCGCGGAGTCTCTCGCAGTGATACTGTTCTTGCTGCCCTGGACTATCTGTGTATAACACCACGTCGTCGTAGTACACTCTCACCATCCCTTCCTGGATGAATCTCGCCAAGGTTCTCGTCAGCGCTCGAGTCAAAGTCGCCGGTGCTCCCTTAAGCCCCATGGGCATTACTTTGAACCTGAATTGTCTTCCGACGGCAACAAATGCTGTTTTGTCTTGATCCCTCTCCGCCAACGGAATATGCCAATACGAATTTCGAACGTCCATCTTCGAGAACACTCGACCCCTGGCGATATCTCGTACCATCCCTCTCATGTCGGGGATGGGAAAGGGATCGACGATTGTCTTGCTGTTCAATTGTCGATAATTAACCACCAACCGGAGTGATTTGTCTGCCTTCTCCAGAAAGATTGCGGGAGCCGCCCACGGTGGATTGCAGTCTTCTATTAGTCCCTTCGCCAACATATCTCGAAGCAGCTCCTTCGCCCGCTGTTCGAGATTGATGGGAATCTTGTATTCCTGCTATACATCGGGCTCTCGTCCACCACGGGTATTCGGTGTTCGATTGGCACAACCCCGACGTCCAATTGATCCTTCGAGAAAACCACCTGATTTTCCGTTAGGATCTCGTCGAGTTGCGAGGTTTGTCCTGCCTGCTCCGACTGGCCGTCCACGACTCTTCTGACTCTTGCATCTAGGATAAGACCAAGTTCCGTTGCTCCCTTCATACCAAGAAGGACCTCGTCAGTTGCTCCGTCCACGACAATCCATTGCAAGTCGAATTCCCTCGCCTCGAACTCCACCCGCAGCTGCACTTCCCCGAGAACCGTCAGATCCGTTCCGTCCAGACAGACCATTCCCGGACCAAACGGCTCCAAACGGCCTCCCGGGGCCACCTGCTCGAATACCTCCTTTCGCATTGCGTTGTACCTGCACCCTGAGTCCACTACCGCCGTGAGCGGCAGCCCCTGGAATCCCAAAACGATCTTGAACTCCAGGTTTTCGTCCAAATGCAGGTGCACCGCTCGTCGAGCGACTCCTCCCGTTGTCGGCATTTCTAGTGAGTTTCGTTGCTCTTCACCTTCCGGGACTTCTTCGTTTACTTCCTCTGCCCTCTCACTTTCCTCCGTTGGCTCCCTCCCGCAAGGCCTCTGGCTTCCTCCTGTACGCTCCCCTCCCATCCCAGATGAGGCACGACGCGTCGAACCGTCGGCGTTCGGGCCTTTCTGCAGTAATTTTTTCGAGTGTCCGATCTCCGAACATAGAAAGCATTTGGTTCTGCATTCGCCATCTCGATGCCCTCGCAACCCACACTTTCCACAAGTCGGTCTGGAGGCATCCGGCCGCGACGGAAGGCGATCAATCTCCCGACCCCTCCTCACCGCCGTCTTTTGCTCCGGATTCATCGCGTCTTGGAGTGTGCGAATCTTTTCTTCGACCTCGGTCAATGTTCGGAGGTCGGCTTCCCGTAACCGCAACTGCCAAGCCTCCGGTGCAGATTTTATCAGCTGCCTTAGGATGAACAACTCAACAGTCTCTTTCGAAGCCTCTGGGACGGCTCTCTGGAACAGATCCTGTAGAGATCTTCTCGTCTGCTCAACCGGTCGCACCAGCTTCACGCGCTCGAACCTGTCTAAGAGTACATGCTTGGTACTCCTTGGGTCACAGATTTTTAACGTGGCTGTCTGCAGCTCATCGATCGTCGGATAACTCCTTTCCTCCTCCGGTCCAAGTTGGATTGATTCTTCTAATCTGGTGGCTATCCATTCTTGCGAGTCGGAAATCTCGAAAAGAGCTCTATTGTAGGTTTTCTTCCTCGACCATTCCTCGGCCTCCGCGATCCTCTTGAGTTTGCGAAAAAATACCGTCGGCTCATCGACGTCGAATTTGATATTCAGTCTTCGCTGTTCGGTCATCCCTTCGATCTGAGGGTGCTAACTAAGTGTTCGAGTGACTAGTCCTTTCCGGTAGCGACCTAGGGTCTGATACGCCTCTGGCTGCTGGCACTCACCGCTGACCGGTAAGCCTCGTTGCCGGCTTCCGTCTTTGCCTGTTGTCCTCCACTTGAAAACTCGGTCGGTAGCTGGATCAGGCCTTCGGAGATCCCACCGCTGATGTTAGGATTGATGATTTCGGGTTTTCACAAGTTGACACAGGTTTATTAGGCGTAGTTTTCCAGCACGCATTCCGCCTTCCCGGCGCTCGGTAGACACACTAACCTCCTCTCCGTACAGCAGCGGTCATGTCGTTTTACGCGGAACTTTCGAAAATCCAAACATGGACACAATCGTTAAACTTAAACTTAACAGGTTCAAATCCGCGAGGGATATTCGGGCTGAGCTGATACAAAGCGGCGGAACGGAAGTCAGCAATACCACGGTAAGGGATCGCCTCAAGAAAGCAGGACTTCACGGGAGGATCTGCTGCCGCAAAACGCTTCTGCGTGGAGTCAATAGGAAGAAGGGGCTAGCCTGGGCCAAGGATCATCGGGATTAGACGTCTGCGGACTGGAAAAAGGTGCTTTTCACCGATGAGTCGAAATTCGAGTTGTTCGGCTCCAGACGTCGCCGATTTGTACGCCGAAGACCTGGCGAACGCATGTTGCCGGCTTGCTTGAAGCCGACGGTTAAACACTGGGTCGGTTCCGTTATAGTGTAGGGCTCCTTCGGGGGCGGAGACGTTGGCGATCTCGTGAGAATCGAGGGCCGTATGGATGTGAAGTACTACCATAAAATCTTAATCAGGCACGGCGTACCATCAGGTCTCCGATTATTCGGTCGTGGGTTCACGTTTCAACGAGACAACGACCCGAAGCATACGTCCCGTCTGTGCCACAATTATGTCCTATCGAAACAGTCCAAGAGAGATCTGAAACTCATGACTTGGCCGCCACAGAGTCCGGATAGTAACCCCATAGAATTCTTATGGGATCACTTGGATCGAGTCGTCCGCTAGAAGAGTGCCCCCAATGCGGATATGCTCTGGGATTTCTTGAGGAATGAATGGGGAGAAATAGGACCCGCGGTTTTGGACAAGCTTACGGATCGAATGCCCCGTGTGTGTGCTGCTGTGATAGCCGCTCGCGGCGGATTCTTCTACGAAGCCAAGATTTAAGAACAGCGGCGGTTTCTCGTGGCTCTCCTCTTGGAGCGATTAGCGACACACGGAATAAAATATACTGAGATTGCACATCCTCTACATTTTGAAGTCTTTTGAGCATAGATAAGTAGTGTTTGTGTTTGGAGGTTCTTCCCGCCAAATTCGACGGACCTGCGACTTTCCGTTGCGAAGTTTGAGTTTCGACATTATAATCAATGACAAAGTATTCACACGAGAACGGTGATGAGGAGGAAGTTTTTGGTTCTTAAGTTTCAGACATCACTAGTAGTTTCAGACTTCACTTTCATCACAGTGCTCCACGGATCCTTGATTTGTGATTCGATGCGAGTTTTTCGTGAATTCGAGGATGGGTTGAAACTTTCCGCGGGTAGTCTATGTAGATCTTTCAGCCGTCCTACATCAAGATCGATCTCGATTGTGGAGCAGACTCCAGACTAGCGAGAGAGTAGAATCCTCATCAGCTGACGAGACGCACCTGTTCTATGTCATTACTTCTGAGGAGCCTGAGAGCTACACGCACCTAAGCGCGCGAGAGCCGGAGTTTCAGTTATGAGTACACGAGCATTCCGAAAACAGTTGTGTCATCGAAAAAGCTCCACTTATAGCCGCATATTTGTTGTGTGTCCTTATACGGTTTAGATCGGATTCAGGAAGAAGCCCCCCAGCGGACGATGGCGCCAGGAATTACGAAACTCCAACCGCGGGTGTATTGGGTCCTTACCCGCGCGAAGGCGTCGTCCAAGGTCGAAGTCGAGGGGAGTTCCGTGATATTATTCTCAACTGAGAGCTGCAAATGTTCCGAGTCGCTGAGCGGTCGAACATCCCTCAATAGTGATGTCAGAAGCCTGAGCATAGAACTATGGAGCATCGGGAAGATTCCTGCTGCCTGACCCCAGGTTGCGGGAGTGGCGTTACGTCCGCCGACAAGGAAAACTATCCAAGTCGCTTGTGAGGACGGGTGAAGAATCTTACGCTATGATGAACACTCCGATGTCGCAAGAACATCAGAGCTCTAGGAAATTATTTAGATCTCCCGATTTTGAGCGCTCGCCAGAGAAAACGAAACAGAAGATGCTCAGCGAGCTCAGCAGAATCACGCATTATCCGCAACATCAGGCACGAGTTCCGCCCTCCTATAAATCGCTCGTCTGCGATTTAAATACGATTGATGAATAACTTGGGTACTAAACGTAACCCGAGCGACCAAGAAATGCACGCGGATGATGCCCTCACTTTCTTCTTTCCATTAGGCCAGGATCCCGATTCGAGAGCAGCCCGGGAGCAAGAGGTTGCGAACGGGCATTGCCCGACCTAACCAACAACCTCCATTTTTTTCCAGCGTAAAACTCTCGGCGGTAGGAGCCGAGCATAAGGGGCACTCGAAGGTACTCTCAGATGCACCGTTTGGTCCGGAGTCCGGAGGTCATCTACTGTGTGTGCGTCGCAACCATCATTGCATCGGGGACGGCTTGGGAATTCGAGAAGCGCTTGCCGAGAACAAGCGACTCGGTAATTCTTTTAGCAATCGTCTTGATCCCCTCATGGCGTTCTCGCCACTTCGTCGGAGCCCGATCTTCTGGCCACTTCGTCGATGTCGAAGTGATGCGGGGTGCATTCCGTCATGATGTGAGGGATGGTCTCGCCATCGACGCCACATTTCACACGATTCGGGTCGATTCGTTGGTACTCCGATGTCTTCGATCTCGTCGGCAAAATTCCCGCTCCCGGGAGGGCATACAGAGTGCTTCCTCGACTAGGACGTTCCACATGGCACATGGTTCGTCTTCTGAAATGGCTGCATTCTCCCATTCGCTATACATACGACTCAAGGTTTATGCCCTCTTCCCGCAGCTCTTTCATCTCTCCTCTGATATGTTTGTTCATCATGATATTGAGAACGGTCGTCCACGATTCGAGGTTCTCCGTATAGATCAGCGGTATATTTCCGCATGAGTATTAATCATTGAGGTGACGCATTGATCTGACTGAGCGCAGCTGAGATTATCGTCGCGGTGACCTCCATGGGAAGTAACAGGCGTTGTAATCGTTCTGGCTCCATTGCACTTATTCTCGCGAAGTGTCGTATTTTGACGTGAAAACGTCTTTGAATTCGCCTCGGTGACAGGTGACAGACCGAATGAACTTCGTCATTTGACCTTGAGAAGTTGTCCAACTTCGACGGCCTGTTGCCCCAGTCCCCGCGTGTATTGTGCTGCCGGAATCGTATTCTATCATAGCTCAGGAACGGCATTTCCATCAGCCTCACGTTCATTGGGCTCACTGTCTTGTAGCGCGCACGCGACCTATTCTGCGGAGCCCTCTGAAATAGCTGGGAGTCCGGAAAATAATCGCTTCGACGAGCTCTTACATCATGCGGAATGGAACGAATCCGCGTTATACGGTACACCGAAACGATGCCCACTGGCGGAGAATATCATTTCCGCGGAAGAGCGTGTCGTTATTACGCATGGGCTGAAAAACATCGTGGATTCGACGCCCTCGGGATGACCTTGGAAGTTTCCGGAACGACGAAGTCAATGCTCTGATTGGGCTCTCGTAGGTCGTCCACGAAAACGAAGCTTGTTGCTAGTTTCCTAATCAATGGCGCGGCCGAAACGAGCGAGTTTGAATCGTCGAACGAGACGGGCGAATGCTTCATCGGGCGCTGCACGTAAACGGCCGAAGACATCGATCGCTCAGCCTAAACGAGCGTTCATTCAGTATACGGGCACCGAGGTGACCGGGGACGGAGCTCCAACATTCATTAGTATTTCGTCAGATTCTGATGCTTCAGATGGGTCGTCGTCCCCGGCAGAGCAACGGACTATCGGGGCTTGTCCCGCAAGTATCGATCAAGACGATATCGCACTTACAAGAGATCCTAAATTCTCTGAACTTTGGCAACGCTCCACAGCCCACAGCACGTTTCAAAAGTACATTCATGGACGATGGGGTCGGTCATGCATGCGACGTATGCGACCATATATAGTTCGAGCGCAACTTGAAGATGGCATCCCCTCAGATAGCAATGTTTTTGAAAGGCATCTTCCCAGACCATGTTAAAGCAGACTCCAGATTGAGCTCCGATTGTTCGGATGTAGATCGAGCCCCTAAAGTCTTGCGTTCAAGGAAGTTTCGATTCACAGTCGTGCTTCGGAGAGGGTGTGTCACTCCTGATTTTAACTGAATAAAATCCATTTTCGAGGTTTCCCGGTCGCCGACAACGACCGGCCGAGTTGCAACTTGTAATCATTGTCATCTCTCTTTCTCCTCTCTTACACTCTGTTCCGCACAGCCCTCTCCGTGGCGCGAATTTATTCTCCATAGGCCGATGCAGTTATGATGGATATATACACATTTTAACTAACTCAATGACCCCTACGATTCGATCACCATACGACTTGTTCGTATGTGACATAAGGAACCGTACGCATTATGAACCACGCGTATAGGGAACTTCCCGTATTAGGAACCTTTGGTATGAGGGACCTTCCACACAGGGGACGTCACGAAAAGAACAAGACTCTCCCCGCCGGAGTATGCTGAGAAGAAGTTCTTTCCACGTGAGGTTCCTCATGTGGAAGGTTCCTTATTCGCGAAGTTCCCTGTGTTGGAGGTTCCTTATATGCGAGGTTCCCTGTGTTGGAGGTTCCTTATAGGCGAGGCTGCGAATACGAGAGGTTCCCTTCACGAGTGTTTCCATGTAAGTGGGACTTCAGAAGATCCTCCCTTCATGAGTAAGAGCAAAGGGTATAAGTACCCTGACGGTCCCACGAATCTACCCAAAGTCGACCCAATGACCGTACGACTCATATCAGATTCGTCGCCTTCGCCATGAAGGCTGTTATGGCATTGTTGGATTATCAATGTGCCGGTCGATTTAGATCATATGGTGCGGTGTCTGCCGCGATCTCTTGATGACGACTACGCGTTCAATGTCAATTATCATTCGAATGCAGTAGGAATCACGGTTCAAAACGGATATGGGTGACGTTTTCACGCCATCCCACCGGTAGTACGTCAGGACTACCCGATGTTTTTTTCCCCTCTCGAGCTCCCTTGAGCAGGATTCGTTCCAAGAGACAGATCATACCATAGCCGCTGAGCATGTCGGCTATTCGCTGCGGAGTCCACCAGATGATTGTACGCGACCAGTCGAAAGGACTTCCGTCTTTGAAGGAAGGGGGAATCGGGGATCTACATTCGAACATCGTGCGTTGTAAGTCTGAGTCGGCTCCCGGAACTTCGCGCGTGCATGTGATTAGTTATGACCGCATCGGTCCCGTAAGATGCCCAAAGACGCTCGAAACAAACCTGACGCAACCTCTCTACGACATCTTGACGGTGAGTTCTCGGTGGTGGATTTAGGAGAGCGACCGTATCACACGTCAGACTGCTGGCAGGTCCACCTCAAACTTCGTGGTGATTTCCCCGATCCGACGGATCGGGCATTTCAATTGTGAACAGGCTGAACCAGTAGCCTCCAAAGTCCCTAAAGCCCCCGTGGACCCCCTACCCCTCCGCCAAGGATCCTACGCAGACCTGGAAATCTCTATTGACTCCCCTGGGCCACATTGGGATCCATTGTGCTAAAAGATCGTTCCTTCAGCATTCCCATGAAGAGACGATAGCCAGCCCATCAGAGGAGAGAACCTTCGAATGTACATACCAGCAAGAATGCACATTCCTAAAATGAAACGGAAGTTTCGGACTTCCTCTCTCAGCACATCACCGGTGAATGTGCTCTGAACACAATTCTCAGACCGATCTGAAGAAGCCCCCCTGGAAGCCTCGTCGACAGCCTTTTCGGTTTTCCCATCGATCTCATGCTCACTCATGTCCGACGACTGACGGGGCCTGCGGCTGACCTTTATCGAAATTCTCACGTTGTCCACGACTCTCCGGACCGATGCGTACATTCATCCGTCTGTGGACATCTCATCCCGGGGTGCTCGCTGCGGGGTGAACAGCTCCGTGCCGATGCGCGTGGCATTGTACGAAATCTCGACTACCTGCATTCGCGTCGATGGAGACAGCTGAGCGAGACTGGCGGAATACTGCTCATGGTAGACCTCTCCGATGCGTCGAGGAGTTGCGTTGTATGATATCCACCGACTCTGTTGCGAGAGTACCATGAGTGGAGCCATCACGTTCGATCAGCGCTAAAAGGGAGCCGTCCATCCGACAGAGTATGAGGTCAGACAACTGTAGGACTTATCATCAATTCGCATTTCTTTTCTAGGCGCGGAAGCTCGAGAGACTCTCAAGTAGTAACAAGCCGCAAGGCAGCGTAGGAGCTTAGAAGCCAAATCGGTGCCTCAACGCGTGGATCCAAACCTGTTCGCATCACTCGTCAAGGTAATACGACAATGAGTACGGTCTCTTAATCCTCATCCCAAGCCATCCAAAATCCTTCCTTGAACTTGAATTAATTTTTCCCTATCCAGAAGAGTCAGGAAGATGCTGCTTCTCTTCTCGTCAAGAAGATCCTTGGAGACTGGCGGTACCTACCTCTGCCGCCGTCTGAGGAGCTCGCGAGTCGCCTGTCGCCGGCTACTTCGGCAAGGATCCCTCCGCGGCTGTCTCCCGTCAAAAATGAAATCAGCTCCAACAACGAGCGAATTGCCCCTGCGCCTACGAAAGGGTCACTTCGAGGCAACCTCGAAAGATCTGTTCGAGGCCGACCGCCTTTGGCCATCCTCGTCAAGGAAGTCGAGGCAGCCTTGACAGAGATGACAGCGCCTCTGCCGTCCCTCCTGACAGACTTTGGAGGGAATCCGCGTTCTTCGCGCAAACGGTTCGCGGGAGATCTCGATGCCGAAGAGGAGAACCACAGTGTCAAGCGGGATCGATCAGATGGGAGACCGACCGAACGCGGGAAGAAAAGCGCGGTCGACGACCGTTCGATCTCGTCCGACACAATCGGGCGTCCAACTCATTCTCCTGGGGAATGAGGTTCTTCGATGCGGCAGAGCTTGCAGCGCGAGAGTCAAAACAGCTTCAGCCCGAAGTCCTCATCGAGAAGGCGAAGAGCCTGAAGCGTGCGGGCGATGCGGCGACGACATTATCGTCGCGATCCTTCCTGTATCTGGAGGCGGCAGTGGGCTTCCTCTTGAGCGGTGAGCACATTCTCGAGAAGAGCTTCTTTTCCTCCAATTTCTCTTATGTAGTGGCTGATTGACTCTTTCTTTCAGCGAACTGCATGGAGAGAAATCATGAGGATTTCCCCGCCGCGAGCAGAATGTACCAGAATACTCTCTCGCTCGTGGGTCGTAGCGAAATGGTTTTCGAAGATGCTGTTACCTTGAGTATCGAAAATTTTGGAATTCAGCAGCCTCCTCATCGGCCACTTCGCGGAGCTGCTTAGATCATCACTAACCCCTAGATAGAGCTCACGCGACTTCGAATTGTCGTTTTGATCGATTTCGATCTGCACGTTTTATTTACAGGAAAAAAATGCCGATGGTGAGCCTCGGGTCGGTGGTGGCAGATCCGATTGCGATTCACTAGATTGCACTCCTATCCAAAGAAAACAACGAGACCATCGAGCATAACAGCTATCGGAGACAGGCCAATCACGAATTTGACGAAGATCCGTACTTCGTCACAGCGAAATTGGCACCAGAATCTGACACCGATCGCAATCAGGAGTATTATAACCGACCACTTGAGCCTCTTCGAGGATGTTCGTTTCTTTTGGCGAGCTACTTCTGCCCTGATCTCCGCTGGGGTGGGTTGTGGTATCTCAGGGGGGGTCGGACGTCGGACGACGCAGGCTAATCTCAGGATTCGTCATCGTAGATCTCGCTTGCTCGGAGGTACGGTGCCGTCTAAAACCGAAACAACACTGAGACGTCTGCATGCTGCATTGTCAATAAAAACAGCCATCCGTGTTCCCGGCGGTGGAAAGTGGAAAGAATTGAACCTTTCTCATCATCTTGAACTTATGCATCGATTGCGCAAATCGATTTGCGTTTGGGTCCAATTCGAGCGCAGGTCCAAAGCGGAAATCCGGCGGACGGCCGGTCTAGGGGAGCATGGATTGAAGAGCTCTGTGACTGATGATTAGGGAATAGATGTTTGAAAAAGTTATGAAAAGCGGCGAAGGAAAGAATTCGTAGAGAACGAGGGGATTCCGAAACCATAACAGAGTAACTTGGAATAAATCGAACCGGTTCTCATGGGGTCCATAGCGAAAAATCGCTTCTTGTCACGCATCGGCCGAAGAATGTTCAATTTTTAATTTTTAAATTAATTTGTAGAAGTTGCTATGCAGCTATTTAGGTGTGAAATTGTCTTAGGAATCCAACGCACTAAGTTCCGAGGTGATCCGAGCAATATTTCCGGAGCGAGACCGGTCACTGCGATTTCGTTTCATGAAGATTTGACTGTATCACAGGAACGCCAATTAAGGCTTCCGGCACAATCTGTCATCCGTCATCCGTAAGGAGATCCATCGGAAGCCACGGCAGCGACATAAAGATTCTCGAGTAATTCTCTCATCGCGATGGTTCTCCCTTCGGAGATTCATATTATGCCCCTCTGGAAAGGATTAGGAAGACGTTTTCACGCCAACTCCACGTTAGTGTCGTAGACACTACCACTGTGAATTTTTTTTATATCCTAGGTTGACCATCCGTCTTTAGCCAGCACAAACTCGTTCGCAACCTTACACTCTTTTATCCTCATCGCATTTTTCCCAACTGCAGTCTGTTTTTTTTTCAAATTCTGCCGTCATTTGCTTGGCAGCCCGCGACGCCAGTACCGCATTCGCGTAGTTCTGTATATCTTTTCCTCTGGACCCCAGATGTGCGCATATCGCAGACGATCGGTCCCGGACTGTGTCAGAGCCTTTCAGACAGACTTCTACTTCTAGTAATCCTCTCGGAAAAGGTATTTTGGGAGTGCGTCGCTCGGAAAGTTCAGTCCCCGGTGAGCGAAGATCGAGGGAATGACAGGTCCGAATTCGTCTATTCCACGTCCGCTGTGACAAGCGCCCCCTCAACATTCAGGGTCATCTCCTCGTGATATTACTGGGCCGAACACTGCGTGAACTCTCCTTCTGGATTAAAGGAGTTTATGAAATTTTAGTTTTCCAAGGGAGGTGATCGATGCTTTTCCCACTCTGAACATGGTGACAGAGCGTTCCCTATGGAACACTTTCCGCGAGACGAAAATGTACTCCCTGAGCCACGGAGCCTTGTCACTCCCCTGTGTCTGCCTATACGCTGAGCCACTTGTTCTCGGGAGGCCCATTCCGAACCCTTCAATGTGTCAGCTGTCCAATAATTCTGCTCCACTTCGCGATCCGGTCTGCTGGAACGACATTTCCACTGAGAAGAATCAGGCTAAATCGTGCTCAGCCTTGACCGATGATTCGGATATTCCTCCGGGCCAGATATGAATCTGAATATAACCATGAATGAACGAGCAACTGGATATTGATGGTTCCAGATGGCCTTCCGGCAATTGAACACTTGAAATATTTCCTGGACGAGCAGTAGCTGCGAATTTCCGGAGGGACTAGACCATTTCTAACGGAGAAAAGACAGGAAGCTCATCAAGAGCGATACGATTGCGACGGGGTTTGCCCTGCGCGCACCCGTCCTGAATGAGATCCGCCGAGACGTCATTCATTGACTGCATCTACCGCAACCGGGGACTTCGCAGTGGCGCTCAGGGGAGATACAACCGATGGCTTGACGGAATCGGAGAGCTCATCAATTGACACGATAATCGACCAGCCCTCCATATCAATCACTAATCGCTGCGGATATGAAAAGAATAATAATCATCTGAGCGCGTAGGTTTATTCTGCTGATCGATGTCCCGAGCACCTCCGGGGCCAAGAGGGAGTCGTTTCCCTGCAGCTCCATGGCTGGATTGAGAGCAGCACCACAAGACCCGACTCGCGGTGTGATTTTTCTGCCGTTCGCTCGACATTGGAGCTTGCTTCCCATGGATCTGTCGATAGGACACGCGCGATCCGTGTGCTTTGCATCGATTACACATCGCGCGAGACACCTCTTGCTGTCCGATGAATATCCAGAGTCATCGACAGCGGAGAATTCGTTTTTGGGAAAAACTCACGAGTGACGAAATGGCAGGAAATATGTACGGGTCGGACTGAACGTGGAGAAAATTAGGTTTTCACTTTGTGTGCACCCCGGCGGCTTCTTCTAACTCGCTGCTCGCGGAATTTAATTCAACCCGCAAATTATCATGAATACCTCAGGCCATCTGGGTACGACGGAGAACGTTCCTTTCAGACGAGGATAGTGACAAGGGCTCCCAGCTTGCGTTCGGGACATCAAACTCAACTTTCTGAAGTCTCCGGCCTAGTCACATTGTGCAAATCACAAACCGAAGAGAATTCTACATCCGCTCGTACATTGGAGCGTATGGTTAGCATTTCAGCTGGCTGACATCCTCCACACGGTCCGCCAACTTTCAGCAGGACGTTCCCGGTCTCGACTAGCTCTCGCTCGTCAGCAGCGGGTGCCGCCGAGTGAATGCAAACGACGAGACGCACTGACCACCTGCTATTAGAGCTCGGCCCAGCCTGGTCGCCGAAGACGTTCGATGGCTGTTCGGAAGAACACGTAGATTTCCCGCGCCCCCTCGAAGTTCGGAAGATGGGGGATTATTAATAACAATCTTTCCAAATGATGTCTCCGGATCCCTCCCATACTTCGCTTCCCATTTGAACTTCCCACGCGAAGGCAGCGAGATTATGCCGGAAGCAGCCGAAAAGACGCAAGGTTAGATGTCAGGAAGTGTCGACAGTGAAATGAGAAAAATGCAGCAAGCCGCCGCCGAGAAGGAGAGAACTTCCCCAGATGAAGGAGAAATTTCAGAAGCGGCGCATCACAATTTAGAACACTCGGGAAAATTTCACAATCGTCGAGCCAGTATTCGAAAAATAACCCCGTCCGGGGGACCCGAGCCCAAGTCTTTCAAACTACGGTGGGTATTTTCTCTATCGGTCTCTCTCTCCCCTTTTCCAGCTCCGAGCCTGAGAGAAGGATTCCGAGTCGGCAAGAACCACGGGCTCTAAGCTCTAAGCCTCACAGAGTACGTGAAGGAGTTTGCCGAACCAAGAATAAATTGCAGCTGTGAGACAAACATCGAAACGTTGAGTCTTATGAGAGCGCGGACTCGGATCCTTAAGGATGAATTCTCTCCTTGGCGTATCGACCAGGTTTTATTAGGTTGGGAGCTGGGAGCGATACTGAGGACGACTTATTTTGAGGTTCGGAGAAAGGGTTTCCGGAAGCTCCTCGAATACGGCTGACTCATCGTTCGCTGGGACTGCCGACTGCCGAGGACCGATTGTGAGCTCAAAAGATTCGCATAGGCTTCGAAGCTCGAGCAAATCTTGAGAAACAGAACCATCACCGACCGTAGAATCGTCCGAATTGTCAGCTCAAGACATACGAGCTCCGTACGTTCTGACGTATGGTTAGCGTACGTCCTGACGGCGGCGAAATTAAAGACGGGACCCTGTGCTGCGCCGCATCGCCTCGACACGTCGGGATATGTCTAGGAGAATATGGCTCCTTGTGAGCATGAGGAATTCGATGACTCAATATCGAGCCTTGACGAGGCGCTGAAGGGCAGCGATCCCGGGAGTTCCGGCCGCAAGATCCCGGACTGTGCACCGAACAAGGTCGGTCGACTGAAGAATACGACGTTCCGAGAATGGAGAACCGCTACATCTGGCCCACGATGTGTGATCCGGGAATTCCCACGGGGAATTTTTCATCGCCACATTGCCTACACCCATCGATGCAATAATCTGTAATTGTGAGTCTGGACCGAGAATGTTCGGATGCAATACTACTAGCGTTGGTCTGCGACCCGTTTTCTGCTCAGGATGGGCCGCAAGATCGGGAGGCACACGGGCTGATACTGGGGGGAGTCACGCGTTCCGGCGCTTTGCGTCCGGGTGATGGCGATGGATAGACTATCGTCAAGCTGCGCGAAAGCCCGAGAAGATTGATCCACCGTCGATGTCCGGCATGAGCATCTGATCTGGACTGAGTTCATATAATCACTCGCCAACGTCCGAATGCCGTAAAACGCTCCAATCGACCCTGATTCCCTGACGGTCCTGTTGATATGTATCCATGTATTACACCATTCGATTAAAAGGCGCTCCTGCCTTCCTGCAAGTCTGCTACCAACGTGTCGGACGACCGCAACGATGCCAAGAAGTTCACGAGTGGCAAGAATCCTCCCTCGTGTTTTTCGGAATTGATTGCGGTGATGGATGATCGGAAATTCTCAGCTGGGGTCCGGTTGAGCTCGAACCCGATCTATGAGGCGAGAGGAAAACGAAACAAACAGGCTTGTTTGCAGCTTGACATAGGTCAGCTGTTCTGTTTTCGGTCTCGCAACCCGGCGTGATGCAAGCGGAGCATCCAGAGCCGGCGTCGGCGCAACTGCCCTGATCATTAATCCGCCAACGGCGATCGTCTGGCGGGCTAAATCGTTCGTTATCTGCCTCTATCCAGGAGCGTATTTACAATCTGAAAGCGTCGTCGAGGAGAATGCCCGATCGGTGACATTCGCTACGTGCAGTTGCGGCCCCATACTAATTTGGAGTGGTCTTCCCCCTTATCGTTCCATCACGGCCGATAGGCGTCGATTCTTCCTCGATTCGTGTGCTGTCATTATCCGGAGGATTCTGCGCTCATGCGATTGGATGTCGAGGCTCGGCTACGTGATTGCTGCCAGCTACATTCAGTCAGGCGTCGACCTGGCTTTCACTCGCCGATTAGGGCTTCTGGTTTGGTGTCAGAGCTAATTACCCAGCGAACTATCTGATTCCGTCACGGAATCGTATGCTCACGTCTATCCCGCTCTCGTGCGGCACAACGGGTCCTAGTTTGGCTCCCGGGTCCGGATTACTCCGTAAATGATCCGATTGACTCTACCGAGCCCATCTGTCCTATGGGAGATTCGTCCAGGATTCTAAGAAGTGCTGCGGAATCGCTACCGCTGGGAACTTTCGCTAGATTAGTGGAACGATTCTCGTGAGACTCGAGCTCAGTCGGGGGGGGGGAGGCAGTCGAGCTGTCATTGAGAAGAAAGCTATCAGAATCAGCTGCGGCACTCGGAATGTTGAAAGGACCGAACAAACGTGATATCGGCCGGATCCATCCGAAGCGAAGGAGTTATAACACTCCGAGGCAAGAACAGAGGAGGGACTCCATCTCTTGCAAACCAGGGGACTGGATGAGAACGTCTCCCCGGAGCAGGTGAGTGAAGGGAGCTTCGGCCTTTCTGAGATCAATTCCCGGGCGCCAATCGAGACTCAATTCATTATTTTACCAATACATCAATGTAATCGAAAGAGTTCCAATGGAGTCGGTTTACGCATGTATCGGGACTGCGCTCTTCTAGGCTCAGAATCAATGACTTCCCAAGAGTCTCTCCGGAACCTCGTGGAGGTCTGCGGGGGGAGAGTAGATGGGGCACTTTCGCTGGATAGCATTGTACTTTGCTCCTGGAGTCCGCAGGATGAGATCGCGCCTCGGTTGTACTTCTGAAGCGGGCGGCGAGTCCGGGACAGCTTCCTGGGTCTAATCGAGATCGGGAACTTCAAGGTGCGGTCAATTAGGGAAGAAAATTCGAAGCATGAATCCACGGGGTTTGAAATCCGAACGCAGGAATTCTCGGCCCACACCTGACTGTCGGAAACGGTTCCTGATGGTCATAGAGCCCTTTCGTTGAATTTGCAGCAATGCTGCTCGCAGCTCCGGGTCGATCGTCCAACTGCACCGAAGCCCGAGAACCGAGAGTTTTCCGATAGCCATCCTCAGCTCCCCGAGGGAATTTCGGAACCGTTGCGTCGAATCGAAGGGAATCTGAAGGCAAAGTTGCGACCTCGAACAGTGTGAGTCCAATAGCTCCCGTACACTTTTGAAAGCTTTTGGCTTTCGGGAAGTGGCGGTGGCAAAGTGTTGGCAAACCAAGGCATGCTGAAAGCCTTATACCTCAATTGTTCCCATCTGACTTGTGAGTGATTCAGGGGCGGTATCCACCGCATAGTCTCACGGCGCGGCGCGATGGTAATCGGGAAGTCCGAGCTCTCGGTTGCGTCAATGATTACTTCATTCGCCCACTCAGGGTGGATCCCCATTCACGATGGAATCGTTTCCCGGCAGCTCTTCTTCGAGCATGCGAAGAGATCCGTTGATGCCGCCAGACTGACCAATCCGAGCCATTGCGACAGTGGGGAAGCATTGGCGACCTTCACGGAGACGTAATCACCGCGTACTGTCAAGAGGTCCCGGGAGGGAAAGTTGCTTCGCTGTAGCGGGGAGCTTACTTTTGACCTGTCTAGGTCTCGCTCGCTGCGACGTGAGAGACATCCGACTGAGCGAGACGTCTTGTTTCGCAAACGAATGCAGGAAGTTTGTATTAACTAGTGCAGGACGGACTAGCGCGGCTACGGATGGATGCACCTGAGTTATAGAGGAAAAAAAGTACGTCCGACAGATGGTGACCCGGTGACAGCCCGCCCCTTCTCCGGGTCCGCGGAATCGGGATCTCGAGTGAAGCAGAGGATGATCCGAAAGCAGATGGAGAATAACTAACAAGTACACGGAAACAAGGAGCCGCCCCGGAGGTACGAAAATGTACTCAGCTAGCACTGAGCTCACGGGGACATCGTTCATATCGGGTAGGGTGAGCAGTCGGGCCAGGAATCGATGAACTAAGACGAACGAAAATGCAAATCGGCGCAGACGAGAGCGAATGAAGTCCTAACGGACGACGACGCTCGCACTTCCCGCTGGAGCGATAGAAACCTCCGCTAGTGTCGGATCCACGGCCCGGCAAGTGTTGCTATAATTGAATCGCTGCCCGCTTCATAGCTAATGGTGATCCTCGCACCGCCTCTCCGATCCGTTCTCTCCTTCATATCCCGCTGAAGGCTAATTGCAGCAGCAGTAGCAGCAGTTAGTCTTCTCACGGCCGCTCAAGTATTCATGAACATTATTTTTCGACGTACGTTTTTGTGCGTGCTCATGGTTTCCGTAAGAGGAGAGTGAAGTTCGCCGGGCCTGATCGACGGACGTCCACCATCAGCTGACATAATAATGTTCCCTCCCTGACCCGAGCTTCGGACGGCCCGAGAGCAAGCACTTTTCTAGGCTTCCCGCGTACACTCCGACTGCTGTTATTCCGTCTCTCACCGTACCCGAGTTGGCCGCTTTCTACAGTCTGAGATACTCACAGTCCCCCTCAGCTGAATGGTCGGTCACATCGAGCTTTTCGCGGGCTTTTGTTCTCCCAGAAACGCTCGCAAGCCTCAAAGCACTTATTCAGGAACGTCCAACCGGTGGTGATTCTGCGGCGGTTACTCCATCTCCCGCATCACGGTATTATTTGTTCTTTCATAATTTCGAAGGGTGATGATGCTGTAAGTTCTTTCCTGGTGGACAAGAGGACTGACCCACAGCTGTCTGAGGGGCTGATTCACACCGGAAGACTACAGCAGTGGACAAGCAGCAGAACTCCGTGGGTTTTATTATATTGCTTCGTCGGTTCGATCTCTTCTCATCGCGTTTTCTTGTGAGTTTTCGTTACGGGGCGACCTTGCCGCGAAGTTTCGCGGAGGAATTGCGCGGATCGGGTCGAGGAAATAAGCTCCGGATAATGAAATCGGTGAGAAGCTCCACGACAACGGCATCGTTCTGCGAGTCAGTCGATCGAGTCAGTCGATCGAGTCAACAAGCGGAGGTGATGAAAAGACTGCGTAAACGGCTTGATCTCTCGGTAGGGGAGAGGGGGAGCTCCGAACGCCGCTCGATTATTATGCATCGAATTGGCTCAACGGACTCCCGAGCTGGGAATCGGGGGCTCATGCCAGGTTGGCAAGGCTTATTGTTAGCTCATTGTCAGTGGACGCCCCAATCTGTTCATATGACGCCATAAGCAATTAGCACGTTCGAAGTCCTCCCTCCGCCTGACCCTACAGAGCGACCTGATCCACGAGCGCGCATGTCGGGGGAACTTCTCCATTCAGCGGGGACTGACCGGTTCCGCCGCCAGTCTGACCAATGACTCTGTCAATCTCAATATGGCGCGACTGATTGATTCCATGAGTCCCAGGAAGGGTCGGTCTTGTAGCAGTCGCTGCAGAACGGCGACTCAGTTCCCCGAGAGACCCAGCAGGACCTTCATACCGCTCGATTAAAACTCTGTACCCTCGCGATGTCGACACCCGATTCCGTCGATCCCACACCTTTGAGGCATCCGTCGACGCATCTAAGGGCCGCAGAAGCTAATGCGTTCCAGATTCCATGCCCGCTCATGATAAGCTCGCGGAGGAAGAATAGGACGTCTTGCAGCTGTTCGGACGTCAGTAATCAGTTAAAAAAGTTTTCACCCTCCGGGGGCGCTACTCCCGGGAAGAGTGGGTTTGTTCGACGACAGGTCGCTCCTAACTCGGACCATGCGCTCGGCTGACCGAGTTCTCCCGATGTTGATTTCGCTGGCGGATGCCGAGCTCGCTCCTCCGCCAAAGGATTGGTAGCATGCTCAGGGAGCATTGTACCTGACAGCTCTCGAGAACATCGCAGCACAATAATTAGCATATAAATTCGCGATATCAAAACTCCGTGTGTCGTGATTCTCATGCGTATCGCTTTCCCTAGCGAGCTCCGGGGAAGAGTCCGCAGTCCATGATTCCGCTTTCAGGCATAGAGGTATTCCTGGTTCTTGCTTCCGATCTCATAATCCGATGGGTTCCTCCTTTTCCAGCGTGGCGAGTGGCAATAATAATTCACCGGTCTTGCCCGAATCTTCGCCCGACGAGCAATAGGTTTCAGGAATCGCGGGAGGGTTTCGGCTTCCTCTGTGGCGAAGCGTTCCCGGTCCGTCCAATGTCGTAACTTCGGATTGGATTTCCATTATAGCGAGGGAACTCGGTCGGTGAAATCCAGCCGAGAGCCGTGCTGATAACGACCTATCGAAATTCAACTCAGAGATCAAGCCGGCGCTCAGAAAATCAATCGCTCCGCCTGCGAAGGAGCCAGCGCGAATAATCCCTGAGTTAGATAATCGGAGACTCGTAGACTCATTCTCCGACGAAGTGTGCGGTTCATCCCGCGGTTCATCACGACGCATGATTCACGACCGAACAGAGTATACAGACAGGAATAACTCCGGAGGTAATCCGCTGCTTATGACGCGAGGAACGCGTAGTTTGCCAGCGGGATATCGGACTCACCGGTTTTCGGAATTCCTCCACGCATGTTTGCCCGGAGCTCCCGAAGAACAACAGATGCAGATATCACCCCTCCGTCGTTCCAGGGAGCTCTTCCGGCAAGAACAGTCTCTGAGAACTCGAATTCCAGCTGGAATGTGGGACAGAATCACGGGAAGTCGGCAACAAGCTCTCCGGTTAAGTAGGCATTCAAAGGAGTTTTTCAATGATTGCACTGAAGATATTCGGAGTCTTGCTGTGTTCCGTTGAGCTCCTGATTGATTCGGACTCCGAGATTCCGAGGTCGATCCGTTGCACCGCTGGCAAAACGTCTAAGCTCCCGCAATTCGTTTCTACGTCCGGGGAACAAGAAGCCCCAAGAGCGGGGAGATTATTCTCACGAATGTTTCCTCGACGCGATCGGCGATCAAATCCGCTGGATGTCGATGTCGTGACAGCCTGTTTCGTCAGGACGAGTGGTCGGGAGAAGGCAGGGGCTCAGCCACGCTTCGGGGCTAATCCCGCCCCGCGAACCTACCTAATCCTTAAAACAGGCTCGTTGCCTGCACCCCAATCAGGCTCATTGCGATCACCATATCATTATCTCTGGCTTCGTCAACTCGAGCTGGGTGTCTGGTCGTGACTCGAAACGGTGACGACAGAGGGTTTTCTCCCGGAGGGATTCACATGGATTTGAAAATTCCCTTTTAACCCGGGGCTGAAGTAGGATCTGGCTTCAGAATGTCTCGCTCCGCCAGTTGTCACCGAACTTGAGACTGGCGTGCGCTTCCGCGGCATCGAGCTCATTGACCGCTCCGAGGCGCTTTCGCTGAGATCGTAACTTCCTCCCGGACGATCATTCGTTTTTTGACGAGTCCAATGTTTCGGTAAACGACCCCTCCACAGGAGCCTATGTTAGCACGCTGGCTATCGAGCCTAGTCGTGGAAAGCATACTGAAGGTGAATCGATTCAAGGTTTTTGACTCCCTCCGGATGTCTCTCGTTCGCCGCGGCAACGCTCGCCCTGAAGCATGATAAAATTAGAAAGAATGACCTGAAAGAGGTTCACCTACGAAACTTGCGTCAGTCTGCATCGGTGTCGGACATGAGAGATGAGGTCGAAAAATTCAGCGCTCGTGACGGATCCAGCGATTCACTGGCAGGCCCGTCTCGGAACGATTCGACTGGCAGTTATTGGACCTCACCGCGTTTGTCGGCGGAGAATAGCGTCGCTATATTTCTCCGTGCTTCGGAGGCTCGTTTTTCAGCTGTTGCATCTTTGTAGAGCCCTCTCGGTATTCAGATCACGTTCCGACAAACCGAAGTGGGCGTTTTTCCCCATCTCTGGCGATTCCCGGCCATGAGCGAAAAATGCCAGTTCTTCGGGAGTTTGGCTCCCACTCCTATACCGTCGGGAGGCAACTTGAATAATGCCGGTGATCTCCAGAAACCCTGAGGGAATTAGGGGTGAACCCGACATGGATAGCATTGCCTCGGAGAATCGTCTCGGGTTCCGAGAGCAGACCGGTGTCTGGAGAAAGTACCTCAGAATGGATAGAAACCACAGAAGGACAGCCGCCAGGCTTGTCCTGGGAGCCCAAGACCTGCCTACGTTTCGATTCTTCAGACCCGTCTTCAGAGCAGCGCTTGCGGTTCAAGGGTTACAAAGAAGGGAGACTTCTGGAATGTCGGAGAAAAAACATACTTCGACATATCCGGACTTCTTTTCGCCGATGATACCATCCTGATCGGAAGAAATTACTTGGAGATAGGGAAGAAGGGGGAAATCGCGTCCGACTTCGGAGACGAGATGCAACATTCAACGACATTCGACCCAGCAAAAAATGCGATCGTGGCTTCTTCGAAGCACTGTATACCATTGGCACGGGGAAATGTCTGAAAGTTCAGGATCGAGAATGACCTCACAGCATAGGTTTCGATACTTTAACAGAGTGAAATTCTATGCACGAACACGAATGGCCGGAGGTCATGAAGAACATGATGGATCAATCCGGGGTAGAAACGAAGGCGTATCGGAGAAAGCAGGAGCATGAAGTGGAGCAGGAATGCAGGGGACGGGGTAAACCTGAACCCGAAAACCCGAAATGGACCTTCCGATTCATGTGTCTTCTTTCGAACCTACTCACGGAGGCCTTCGTGGGGACCTAACGTGATTCTAGTACAGACTGACGAGACAGAGAGAGATCTGATTCTTTAGGATTATGCGAGAAGGCATCGGCAACTTGATCTCTCACTCACACAAAAAAGCATCGGACGCTACAGCAGCAGCACGGAGGGCGGGACGACACAAGAAAGCGAAACCCGACCCAAAGTGCCGGCCTGACGGAGCTCGAAAATAGTGTGGGAATCCCACGCGGGAGAGTCCCTCTGGGGCTGCAGCCGAGCTTCTCCCAGGCATTCAATGTGCTTTCGTTTGAAGTCTCGAAATTATATCTGGTCTCCATTCGAGATGGGAAGCTAATGGTGTCCAATTGCGATTTTTTTCGTCGAATTGCGTCCCGTGCTTTGAAGCTCGATATGCAGAAATACTGTTCGGGAAGCTCAGTGGAAAAACGCACGGCTCAAAGCCGAATCATCCACCTTCTCGAGCTGCTCTCGGAGGCGCCGGGAACCTGCGCACATGTCCGGCAGATTTTCTCTAAGTTGAGAAGTAGACACAGTTGCCTAGTGCTGTTCATGAGATGCTGATCCGGCGAGATGAGAATCGTCATGGGGCTTAACGTGTCCCTGGGCGACAGTCGAGGTCTCTGTTTGGAAGCTCGAGTTCTGCGAAACCACGATTCTTCTACATACTTTATTGCAACGGCGACTCTTTCCACACATCCGCCGTTTGCTGGGTGCGTCAGCTCGATCCCGGCACAGGAAGGTGCTAGACGATTTGCGAACCTGTTTCTGGATGA
This sequence comes from Galendromus occidentalis, assembly GCF_000255335.2. NCBI lineage: Eukaryota > Metazoa > Arthropoda > Arachnida > Mesostigmata > Phytoseiidae > Galendromus > Galendromus occidentalis. Next base: position 1,342,103 of record NW_003805517.1, on the reverse strand, counting down.
AGATGAAAGCATAAACCGTCGAGCTCGAGATGTTGCTCACGGGCCTGACAGTCGGGCGGGAGCTCAGTGCTCCGGAAGGTATATCAGTCTGTCAGTCAATCCGAGGAGGAATTATGAAAATGCGAGCCTGTATTTGATTGCGGAGCCGTCGCGACGCCAACTCTGCGGCTGCATCGCTGATCTGCGTAATACCCATCAAGGGAAGTATTATTCGTCCCTTCGTCCGGAGACTGAATTCCAATAACTGAGGCTTCGCATTCTATCTGACTGATTGATGTTGACGGTCATGAAGGCGCCGATGATGATGACAGAAACCATGACTACCGTGTCAACACAATGTGTTGTCCCGCTGCTAATGAAGATAGCAAAAAGAAAGATTGCCCCTAGGCTTCGTGCAGGAGCGTTCCCTCTAGAATTCCTTTCGGGGAAAGCTCAGCACCTTGGAGGCCGATGCTCCCGATATCGGATCACTCGCCAGCGTGAGGATAACGGGTTCATTCAGGAAGTTGAACTGTTACCGCGTTTGCCATTCGGGTTATTCCCTGTGAACACAGCATTCCCCTTTGGCTTGCGCTCGGAAGGTTCGATGAACTTGTGCGACGATTACGGAGTTGCGAGATCATCGACCGGGAAAAACCTATTGAGAACTCTTGATGGTCTGCGCGAACCATAGGGTTCCGTCGCGATCGAAGCTCCGGCGTAGGTAGGACGCGGATCGAGATCTCGAGCTCGAGCGTCGCTGCAGTCTGGAGTCTGGGTTTGGTGTTTTAATGCGCGCCGTGATGAGCTGGGTATCGCGCTGCTACTCAGCTGAATCCATTCTTCAAAGCGCCGATCGGCGAGCCCGATATCGATGGGAGAGAAGGCAACATCGTCGGCGCCGCGCTGCCTCCCAGAATCGAGGAAAGTCGGATTAGATTGGGATCAGCGGAGCGATGGTCTGGAATCCGGACGGGCATAACTTGCCTTGGGGGGGCGTCGAAGCGGCCAGAGATTTAGATGAATTCTCAGTCCTCTTTGCTCCGCTCGTCTGACGAGCTGAGCTTGGGACGTGCTGCTGCTTCCCCTAGCACGGGAGAGATCTCCTCCCGATATTCCGGCGGATCTATGTATGAAGCTCTAACTAGAGACTGAATAAATCATAGGCTCCTCCAGACCGAGAAACGATAGGCTCCATCCGCAGATGCTCACGGGTGACGAGACTCCCCTACGGTTTCCGGGTCTGTGCAACTCACCAAGCGACAGATCCTGCTGCGCAAATTGGACTTCCGCCAGGCATCGGAGTTGTCAGAGCGCGCGGACAGGTGTTGTCGGTCAGCATAAAAATTATTGTACTAATGATGCCTTCCGCCGATTCCGAGGGTCCGATGAGAGGCAGACTGGGAGTTCGTATACCCCCTGAGCCGGATGTATCATGGGCGACACAAGAAAGCGTCTAACATTAGCAGGGCTCGAGGCTTGACAATCGCACTCATTTGATGAGACGAACAGGATCTGGTCTCGTAGGATTTCTTCGCAAGTTGTGCGGCGAATCCTTAGCTCCATATTGCGGAGAACCCATGTCTCGTGCCAACATTCTATGAGATCGTAATTCTGCGAGAGTCGGAACTGTTTCTTTTGCCTTTCCTGCTAAACCGTGTCTGCAGATTCGGCCTTATTTCGTGCCCGCATCTAGCGAGCTACATATGTGAGGCACATTACAAGAGTTTGGACCATGATTCGTAGGTCCTATCTAGAAGTTTCCAAGAGATGGATCGTTCGCTTGAATGCGCCGCCGACGTCATGGCTCAAGAGTGTCGAGCTCGACGCTCAATTTCGAAATTCGGTGCATTCCTCCTTCGTCGTCGATGCCTCGAGAGAGATGGAGCATGATCGCGACCGCACCCCTCCCCGTAGCGCGTCGGATTGATTGAATTTTCTAGCTTACTGATAATAAGTGATGAGCAAGGGTTCCCGGGCGCGAATCGTGGAGATTCCCGGCTTGATTGAATATGCTCTCGACCGCAATCGCCCAGACGATCTTTAGCCGACACCATAGCATCGAAGGGCATCCAGCAGGTCAGGGTAACCGACGCACAGTGGTCAAAAATCGATTTCTAGGTGGACAAAATTATTCGGTCGTTTTTCGCCCATATCTCAAACTTGAATGGTTCAGACTACCCGATACGATGAAAATTAGGGACGGATGACCCCCCACAAGGACGCACCGACCCGAAGAGTTGCGATTTGCATCGATACGACCGAGGGAAAATTCTTTCGTGGCCGACAATAGGCGAAAACCTAAATTGCTCATTTAGGACCTTTGCCCCGGCTTGCCCCAGGATTTTTTTTTTTAAAAGCTCCTCAAGCCTTCCGCTTTTCAAAGCACATCTCCGATTTCTGCGCATTTTTGCGCTAAAGGGCTTTAAAAAAAAAAAAAGTACAAATTTTACGCTGATTTTAGGTCTTCATCGGAGACATTGAATTATAGCCGGGCATGCTTCAGACGAGATGGCCTGGGCTGTCTTAGAATATTTTTTCCTCTTCTTTTACTGCTCGTGGGTGACCATAAGCGGAGATACCGGGATGCAGAATTCGCTACAGGCTTTGATCCGCTTCGATTGTGGAGAGAGATTCCCTCTTTTACAATAGCATGGATATGGATCCCGATCGGTGCTCGCGATTCGGGGGCGAAGCGAGTCATCTCGGCGATCCGACATCCAACAGCTCGTTTCCAGTATTACCGCCGAAAAGCGATCTCTTGAGCGCCAGTAGACGATGTTCCGAGTCTGACTCACGGGCAAGCTGGCGCGGTCTCCACTTCTGTAGGAAGTTGGAAGTCAAGCAGGAAACAAGTCGTGGAGCATTCGTCTCTCTCAAATCTGCATGCATAAAGTTGGTGGGATATTTCAATGAACAACGTCCTCAATACCTCAAATATCGTCTCCGCGGGCGAGCTGGAGGCCGGAAACCCTTTCCGAGTCTCACGCCTCATTCGGGAAACGGAACTCTATCGAAAAAATCATCGAAATAATTTTGTCCACCTAGGAATTGATTTTTGACCACTGTGCGACGCCCAATTCGAACAGATGGACAAATCGAATGTTAGTTTCCTTCGACGGGCCCTTGCGGTGCACCGAATTTCGAGCAACTAACTGGTGTATTGGACGATCTCTGCCCCGTCGTATCCTGAACAGCTCAGTGATCATTCGGGCTCCCCAGAACGAAGGCGTTCAAGAGACATCGTGAAGAGCAACTGAGGAGGACACTTCCGGAGGTGGATGCCAAGATCCGCCTCCGGCCATGATGAGTTGGCGGTGGGGAGGTCCGTCCCGTAAAGAGAAGCACAGACTGACGAGAGGAGCGATACGTGGGTTCCATCGCTCGTTATGCGACGAGGACCGGCCCATCTCAGCATCGCGTCTCGCGGAGACTTGCGTGTGCATACTATAGTATTCGTAAGTGCGACGAAAACAACTGCGCCGAAGGTCCGGAAATCGATTGGCGATAGACAGGGCCCTTGAACCATCTGTTCGGACGGATATTGTACATAATATTGTATCTTTGTGTATAGTTGTTTGTAACGGACAAAAATTCAAGAGCTCACACCAATGCCTGGTGAACGAACGTCTTAGGGTGAAATGATGTCCTTCCGGTCGCATCATGGGATTCTGATTCCGCCCTGCACGCGTCCTGATCCTCCGGTCGATTCTGTTCCCTCGGCGATAACGCCATCGACTCGTGCTGCTTCTCTTCCTTGATGCCGCAAGTTGAAGTCTGATCCCGTCGTCGGGAATCGGTTGGATTCCATGAAGACAGAGAAAGCATACTCAATGAGCCCAGAACCGAACACAGGACCTTCGCCCGGGCCAGTGCCCCACTCACTCGTCGAGAGGTCGATTATTTAGCAATAGGAACAATCGCTCCCTCACCTAATCATTACCTGTGAGCGAGTGACCATTCTTGCAAATGATCATGCGGCTGGAACGGAGCGATTACCCACGTCTTCCAAGAAACACGGTGTTCATTGTTTGAATAGAAACAACGGCCACTCACTAGAATGGCCAGCTGGAGCCTCGATCGTATCCCTGCGAAACCTGCTTTCTGCGTTTCTCTTTCCCCGATTCACATCCCCGGGGACGGGACGGCCGGAAAAGAGCCGTCCGGCGGATTCGATTGGCGGTCTCCGCTCACCGCGGTGCTGAGTGCGAACCCTGCTAACAGCAGCAACCGTCCGAGGTCGGGCAGATGGCATTGACAAATCGCAGTCGTCATCGTCGGCGGCAGTCTCGTCACACAATATGAAGCAATCATTTCCGAATTCTATCTCTCGCTTCGCACGCACAACATCCCTTCTCCCGAGTACCGGGGAATCCGCGGAAGCCTCACAGAGGATTTGCGGCAGCCTCTATCGACGCAGGCTTGGAGGTGACTTGAGCTGGGAATCATTCAGGAATTCGGAAGAATCGATGGGTGGGGAGTGAGGGAAATAAGGTGAGGCTTTGCGAAGATCATGAGTCTCTCATGTCATGTCTCACGACGATTGCCCTTGAGTGGATTTGGCGGGGGATTCGATTATGGGAGATTCTGGTTCATGGGGAATTCTTGAACTCGAACGCGCTGGAGTCGGTAAACTATGCCCATCAAGGGTACGATGTCGTTCACTTCATCGAAAACACCGACTGTGCTGGGTGATCTCGGGCGTCATATTTCGTGCCGGGGAACGCCTAGCTCAGACCGTCTGATCATTAATAGCATGCACTTCTCCCGGCGACGGAATCTCGGAGCTCATGACCGAAACCCGCCTACAAGTTCAGTGGAAGTGTACCCAGAAAGTGTGCCGAGCGGGCTGACAGACGGTATTCATAGGCAAGCGGAGCCCGTCTCGGAGAAAACAACGAGGGAGTCCACACAAGGAAAGTCAGTCGGGAGTCTTCGTTGCTAACGAGGAGTTTCCCCCGTACTCCGACTTGACGAAAGCACGGATAAGATCGCACGCAAAGATCCACGGCCCGCCAGGCGCCTGTCGTCTTCAACTTGTAAACAGCTGTTTAAAAGCTTATGACCCTCTCGTGTCCTGCTTCGTGTTGCATGGAGGGCGAGAAATCGAGGTAGAAACGAAGAGGTGGGACAAAGCAAACAGACCTTGAGAATCACAATTCCTACAGACGAGCGTGGACAGGATTCGTTGTCAGCTCGAACCTTGGAATCGAAGATCAGTCGCGTTAATGACGCCTGATGAAACCATTATCGTTTTGTGCTCTCTATCGTGTGTCGCTAATACTCGTCTTCGTTCCATCCATCTGCATCGATCAGGGAGGAACTTGTGATTCGGAAGACCCGGAGCCGGTGATCGGGATTCGTTGAGCATTTTCCGGAGAGAAGTCACGAAACTCCGGCGCTCTCGGAGAAGTTCCAGGCCAAAATGCTCATTCCTGCTCGGAAGTTCGACTTGACGGCAGTTTCGGCCGACACTTCCTGAAGTTAGGCGGAGTGGGAGACGACTTCTATCAAAGTGGTGTTCTTCGGACGGTAGAAGTCACGTATTTCGCATTCTATTCGCCTATATTCCCGCGCTGTCATGAGTCTTTCCCGCCCCCCAGGTTCATCGATTCTCTGGATTGTCTCACCTCGATCCTCTGCTCCCTCGCTCAAGTTTCCCGCAGTCTCTTGCCTGGATTCCCCCGAGATCCCTCGTTGCGATTGCTCCGCAACGCAGAGCGTAACGCCGTGCTTGTCGTGCTCATTGTGACCCTCATCGATCTTTCGTGGTCAGGTACCGATCCAACGAAAATCGGAGTCTTGGAATCACTATCTGGTCGTTCCATCCCGAACCGTGGCGACGCGCTCACGCAGCGATATTTTCCGGCGTTGGAACTTTCCTTCCGGTGCATCCTTGTCCAAATCCTATTTTCGCGCCTTCGCCTTGAAGTTTCAGATCCAATGGAGAGCTTGAAGTCTCGCCCACCTAGGCTTCCAGGAGGAACCGAACACACCTGTGGATCTTTTTCAGCGATCGAATCTCGGATACGCAGCGCGTTGGGAAGCTCCTATGCTTCGTCGCTGATCCGATTGAAATTTCCATTGCGTGGAATTCCGAAGAGGGTGAGTCGGAGAACTTTCTTTTTTTTCTCACAGACCTCGAATGCGGGTCTCTGAGCTCAGAGAAGAACATCAGGGTCCCTGCCGCTCCAATCTCGCGCTTCAGCCCTCTAATCTCGCAGTCTGAGGAGATATTAAAATACTTTCTTCCGACACGCACAAACACGCGCGCTGCTTCCCCGCTCCTCTGTAGATTAGGAGCCGACGAGAATTCTGCAAACTTTGGCGAACGACATGCCCGACGCGACGGAATTCTCTCGTCGGAATCGCGAATCAATTCATTCGTCCGTCCCTGATTGAGAGTCTCGCGACTTCTGCTCCTCCTGGTGGTAGCCATCGGAGGCATCGACATTAGTTTCGGGCAGAAAAAAGAATAGGCCGAGGGAGTCATCCCGCTCCCTCACAAAAATAGGCGAACGGGTGATTCCGAGGAGCTACTTGCTCCTGCCTCAGAGCTGAGGAGCACTGCCTTCTGTTGCTCTCCGCGAACTATTCAATCGCTTATTCAAGCTCTCCGCTGAACAGCGCGGAAGACCATCTCAGGATCTACATCGATTTCGATGGGAGACATTCTCGATTCGCCCCCAGGCAGAACTGTCGCTTGACCGAGATTACAGATTGGCTTCTTGGAAGTTCGCGATTGCTTCGGCTGGATCCGCCTCCGGAACTCATGATTTTTTTTCCTTTTTCATGCACTAGGTCATGAACAGCGGTCTGACGAAGGGAAGGTCACCGAGGGCTGCTCCGCCGCAGGCGACGTTTTGAGAGGGGACGGCAGACTCGATGATCGCATTCAGATCACACGTTCTTCGGCAATTTTCTCAGCAGGGCAGCATTTCAGGCGTTCGCTCCCGGCCAGTTTCTCATCTGACTCTGCCCTCGATCATGGGTGCGAACGATGTTGCGCAGTAGTGCGGTTTCCGGTAGACCGCGAATATTTATCCGGGACGATCAGCCCGAGGAACGATTGCGCGCACCGTCTGAATAGCACTGACCACGGAGGGTCGCTAGCCGTTCAAGTGACCATGTCCTCGTCCGATCCGCCGTCGATTGCGAATAAATAATCGGGAGATTTTGAAACATTTCCCGAGGCGCTTCACGCCCCCCCCCATCCCCCCGAGCGGTGGGCCAATAAATTCAATTTATTATCAGGGATGTCTAATATACATAGGTACATGTATTGCGGTGGCGCTGTCCCGCTGGATGAGTCGAACAGAGCTCCGAAACTGGTCCTCCGCTTTTCTGGAAATGAGCCCGAGGGCAAGATCCCGCGAAGTGATTTGTGACTGGCTTTGGCTCCACGGCCGATTTCCAGAAACGACCGAGAATAACAGATCGGGTCGATTCTGGTAGCATAGACTATAGACAATGAGAGCGATATCGTATGTGAGCTTCGACGGATTCAGGTTTCATGAATTTTTCCTCTATCATGCTGCCGTTGCGGAAGACTATCCAATCGACGCGCGGCGGGTCACCTGCCGTAGCGCCGTTTCAACCCAGGGATGCTGAGGTTTCCTAATTGCGCCCTCCTGAGGGCTCAGGAACTATTCCTGTCACGCAGGTCATTCACAGGATTCTCCAGGAGAGGGTTTCGTTTCGATGCTGTCAATCACCATATTTCGATTTTCTTTTCTTTTCGCTTCGGCATGCTTCAAAGCTCCCAGAGAATACTCGGCAATCGCTACCTGAAACCGAAAACGGTTCCGACGTTGAATACCGGGCCGAGGATGACGCGCCTGAGAATTCGGAGCTTCCAGTACACTTCTATCAAACTTGAGGGGGTTCCATGGGATCCCAATTATACTCTGCGGGAAGCACAGCTGCCGAATTCTTATACGACCTTTTAATATCCGCATTTCTGAACACGACTCGATCCCTGATCGACGAATACAGTGCGAGGCGTCGAAAATAACATGTTTGGATAGAACCATCCATATGAATTACATGTCATTATTCTTATCTTTTGATCACGAAGACGAGGGCGCGAGAGGACCTCAGGTCGCGGATTAATAGGTCAGCGTCATCGACTAAAAGTACGCCCAACTTCCGAGCTCCAACCATAGATATTGATGCGTAGCAATATCATGAAACTGACACATTCGCACCGACGAATCGATAGCCCGCCCGGGCTCGGCTCCGGACTACGATATCGCAGGCATTGAGGTTGCTGAATGACTCTCTGAGCTGAAGCTACAGTGGTCGAAAGGGTTTTCGTCGATGCGAAGCTCCAACGCTCTCTTCCCGAAATATCCTCCCGGAAACAATGAGTGCCAAGCTTTGAAATGAGCGGAGGACCCTGAGGGACAGATTCTTTCGTAGCTTGTGTGGGGAATATAGGAGTTTCTCCGACCTAAGAAACTGGGCTTCGGCGACATCTAGCAACCATTTCCAAGCTCGTTTGATCGTCGACGGCCGCAGGGACCTTGTTCTTCACTGAGTGAGCCTCATGACCGCCTGCTCATTCCAGTTTTCGAACATAGGGTTTTTATGCGGGGAAACCGAGGGACGACACAGCTCCTTCCCACCATAAAAACCCAAAGTTCTGATATTGTGACGAGCGTCTATGGGAGCACGGGACAGAGAATACTCTTAGTTAGTGGAAGGACAAGCTCGATTCCCAAGACGCGATGGGAGAAGAGGAATATTAATTGCCGTTTTTTTCTACAATGGAAGAGGAAGCAATTTTTCTGATACAAGCATGTACTAGATCGTTCAACTACCGTTCGAATAATCCCATGTCGAGTACGCGGGAGGTTGCTTACGCAGACAGTTTGGTTTTGCATTTCTGCAAAACCGCTTCGCTGGAATACTTGGTTGTTGGGGTGCGCACCCGGCATTCCAAGAGATTCGGTCGAACGCCACGATCAGATTGAGGTTATTGTGGTGTATCAAAGCTTACAGATTGTCCCCGGCGATCGAGTGAGGCCGTACCTCTGTCGCTGCGATTTCGCCGTCACTTCCTCCTCTTCCGGAGCTCAATTCCCCCTTCAGAGGATTCTTGTCTCCAGTGAACGTTTCTCTGAACGCATACTTTCTGATTTGACCGCTAAGCGGGACCTCTCCGCCGGTCCATCGCTGATTGAGTGTTGCTTCTGAGAAAGGCTTCCTCTTGCGGATGTGACCGGATGGACCGAGGCCGGGACTATGGATCTTCCCGGCTGCAGGGATCGAGCAAGGCCCTCGAGATTATTATTGCCGGGCGTCACCACCTTAGGCGACATCCAGAAACACGGAACCACAGTCTTCCAGAACCTCAGCTGCGCGCTCCCCGTGTCCGATGTACTGATGTACTGTCAGCGATGTGCATGCTGAAAGCATGCCTACAGTCACCGCGTCGGCCTTCGCGGTACGATTCTTGATCCTGATTCCGAGTTGAAGCTTCATGACGTACGATCGATGTCGCGGCCCCTGAAAAGCAACATGTCCTCCGCACCGACAGTGGAAGAGAGCTCGACGCAGTTTGAGTCGCGGAGGCTATTCACCATCGGAGAATAAACAGGTGTGCGTCGGCAGTTCACGAGAAGCTTTCGATGATTGTTCAAATCTCCAAGGTAAACCGTAACTAACTCCGATGGTAATAGATTCAAGAGCTCCGACCGACTTCGAGCCCATCGAGTCGGAGCTTTTCTATAATGTCTGATCCGAACGGAGGCTCTGTGGTGGAACCTCCTTCCGATTCCTGTCCTGGGGGTTCGGAATGAGCTCCGATGACAGGTTTCTGAATACGAATAGAAGCTCAGGGGAGATCAAGAAAACGATTTGGAGCCGAGGGAAAGGCACGATTTCGATCCAAATCTCGATGCATTGATATCCCGTCGCGGATGGAGATCCTGAAAGCTCGGAAAGAACGAGCAGGATGAGCTCGTTTCCATGACGATTAGAATTCCATCGGAGCGATTCGCGGAATACCCAAAGAAGCCGACTCTCGGAAGTGGAACCGACTCTGCTCCGGCTTCACGGCGCGGCGCTTCCTTCGGAAGATGAAATGAAGCCCCTGCATGGACGCTGTATCGGAGTGCCAAACAAGAGAACCGCTCGCCCTTTGGAGTAAAACGCGATCCTGAATATTATCTGTCCTCAATGTCGTATGCCATGTATCCAGAGGGGATGTACTTCTTTCAGAAATGTTATTTCATAGATAGTTCATTCAACTTCATTCATCGAGCTCGGGAAAGATCAATAAACCTCCATCTCCAAAGCATCAAAGTCCGTGGTCATGAGACCGGCCCTCGGTTCCACGAAGGATGGCCTCCCGAAGACTATGGGTCTGGGTTATTCCGACCTCGTAATAACTTCGGATCGACCCAATTTGATTTTGACTATCGAGCGGCCCCTATCCCAATTCAGGAACGATCGAGAAATTCTCCTATCCAGGCTCACCAAGTGCATACTCCGGATAGCTGAGCCCAAAGGAGCCCGAGGCGGCCAGCTCGCATGTAACCATTCAATTAGGCTGTCCTGCAAACAAGGCGTGGCGAAGGAATATCGGGATGTCCCAGACGCCCGCCGACATTCAAATCTCGTGCTCATTGTCCGGGGGGAGTCCACTTCGGGAGATATGACATTTCCAGAGCCACTCTCGGAGGACAAGCACGATATCGAAGCGGAGCGTGCAACGCAGATTTCCGCTACTTCGCATTCGCATTCTCTGCTAGGATGGGGTACTAAGTTAGTGCCTGATGGCCGATATTTTGTGACACATCACCTGTGAAGTTATTCCCGGACGGTCCGCATTTCCGCAGCTTCGGCCGAGTCTCGGAACTCATGGTTCATGATCAATCCGAGCCGGGAGAGCTCGATTACGCTGTGGAAGGCTGAGTCGGCTATCGCTCTGCCGAGACTTCTCGGGCGCGCTCCCGAAGATGAGTTCAGAACATCATCGATGCTGCTTGCTCTACTAGACCTCGATGACGACATCTCCGGAAGAGTCAGAATGCCTATCAAGTTCGATGCGATCGGAATTGTCTGAACGATGAGGTCCTCAGAGGAGCAATTTCAGTGGGTTTTCCTTGCTCCTCTGAAATTCATCGTCGATCCGATCCATCTACTCGAACTCACGAATAGAATTCCACGAGAATCCGGGAGTCATGAGAGACACACACTCGAGAGGATCTGTCTGTTCAGAACACCATGCAAAACTAGGGAGCTCTGTCTGCTAGACCAGACACGATTCCCCGCAGATAGGCTCATCAAGACGGGGAAATCACAGCCCTCGATCTTTTATAATGTAAGGCTAATTTCCTGACTTCTCTCAGATCCAGATGATTCCGAGTTCTCCCGTCCTCATTTCCTGCACTTCCCCCATTCTGTGCATTTTCGGTTCTCCAGAAAGAATCATGAGGGAAACCATATCTCTCCCTCCCGTCCTCCGGAGAGGAGTCTTCGGCAGGAACACGAACTCTGTCGAAAAGTTCCGCCCCGGATGCACTTTGTCATTCGAATCTGCGCAATGAGCGCCCGAATTCTCGCTCTGCGAAAGGTCACGGGCTCCCTGGCGCTCCTTGCGAACTGCATCAGCTTTCCTATTCCTCTCGCCCAATTCACGGAACTTGTCCGCGTCGATTCACGCCCTCGCCTGTGCGTCGACCCTGCCGATGTCAATACGAGACCTGGAATGTTGGCGGCTCGACCTTCTTGGCAGCTCGGCAGCCTCCGAGAGCAAAATTGAGCTCATGTGGGGACAGGCGATCGACAGGCCAAGATCGACCGGCAGAGCTGGAGAAACACGCGCTCCATCGAAGACGAGAACGGTGACTTGCTTGCGTCATCAGACCTGACCCCGGAAATACACCCTCAGAGTGCTATCCGAATCTAGTCGAGGCGCGAGATGCGTTTCCGGCGCTGGCTTTGTTGACAGGGCGGCCCGCTTTACCTGCTATGTCAGTCTTTAGATGAAGGAGAGATCGGAACCCACCGCATTCGTGGTGGACTCGACATTTTCAGGGAGACCGGATCAGGTTCCCCCACAATCTTGAAACGCGGACGTTTCTCCCAGTTCTCCCCCAGTCCTAGATCCAATCGAGCCGCTCATTAGCTGATACCGTCGTCTCGCAATCAACTCCGCAATCGAGACCGGCTGTCCTCGGAGTCACAGAGGACGAAGCTCAGTTGAGCCTCGCTCACGGAACTTTTCTCGTGAGACTTCGTCCTCGGTGAAATTGGTGGACATCCATGCTCCCATGATCCTCGTAGAAATATCTAATCGCACCGGAGCATCGAAATCGAGAGCTGAAAATAAGCTTGGAATCGGAAACTCCCAATGGCTTACAATCGGAAACTCCCAATGGCTTACAATCGAAATTATCATTCACCGCATCGTTATTGAGCTACGCGCGTTGTTCTGACGAGCGAAGTTCGGCGCCATTCTCGGTGACATCTATTTCGAGTAGGTATCGAAATGAGACATGAACGGGAGGCTCCTCATTCCAAGATCGAGGGCTCGGGGCTCACCCACGCGGGGTCCGCAGGCGCCGCAGTGCTCTTCCTCCACGGGAGAACGTGCCGGATTTTTTTTGTATGAAACCCTGGAGATTTTGGGTTCGGTGAATGCTTTCTCAAAGAACACCATTGAAGCAAAGTTCCATCGTAAGGAGCGGATTGAGATTATACCGAGAAGGAACAACGAGCTCCTCCCTCTGTTTTTCCTCGCTCCTCGAGGAATATTCTGAGCCATAATAAAAAACCAGCCGTATCTGGCCGCATCAGGAATCGATGTGGTTCCCGGCAACTTCTCGAAAGCACAGGAGCCAAGCTCCTCAGAAAAACCGGCTTCTAGCGTCGCACTTCGAGTATTCTTCCCCATTGATCGATGCCGAAGTTTTTGCGAGGGAGCTTGTCGGTCCGGCAACGCTTGACGGGCCTTCTCCTTGGCTAGAGGATGTCTGCGTACCTCTGTTTTTGTCATTTTCGGGGAAGCAATCGAGGAAGGTCATCCGAGCCAGACAATGCGACAACAATGAATTATATACACATACGGCAGAGCTTGTCTCGCCGAGTTTATACAGCTTCACCTCTATTGGTTATCCGAGTAATCTTACTAGGTCAATTCTCGGTATAGAGCCGGATTTCCTCCATGACAGGACTTCTGAATTGGGAAACGTGTCGAATGGAATGCTAACATTTTGAAACACAACTCCTAGGGTTGGCTATCGGAGGGCAGAGCACACATCGACGTCGAAACGAACTTCCCGGATACGCGAGCATGTAGTGCTTAATTATTATTCCATTATTAGATAAGCTGCCCTCGCTCCGGAATCGCGCTAGAGCAAACTCCACTGCTCGGGCAATATGCGCTCATCTCACGGCTGACTGGTTTCTGAGTGACTCGGCTAACGGTAGCATTCACGGAGAGGGCTCAGATTCGGAAGTCTACGATGCTCACTCTCAATGCCTGAATTTCACGGCACCCTGGCAGCGGCTCCGGCTCTCTGTGACGTCGTCAGCAGACTATTGGCGAATTGCGGGATGTGACATGTGACATAAGCATGCTATTGGTCGATTAGAATTATTTATTATATTCCATTATTTCCTCTGACTCCCGGGCGTCCAAGCTCTGTCCGGCCGACTTGGTTTCGTCATGACACCCGGCTGATGCTCTCATCTAACGAAAAATCCCTCGATTTTTCCCGCTCAAGGAAATACAAAGCACCTTGCGAGGCTGTTCAAGATGCCATTCCATCGGGCACCTATTGGAGATGTTCAAAAACCGGTCTCTGCAACTCGATCGAATCCGTAGAGGCGCCCTGGAGGGGAGAAATTGGAAGACAAGAAGGCTTCGTTCCAGGCGGCATAGTTCTGCTTTCGGAGGCGGGAGGAACTACCGGGGAGTAATCTCGCTCGCATCGAACGTCTCCGAGACTGTCGGCGCCTTCGAAGCGACTCTGTTCTGATGCTCCCGTAACTCACTTCGGAGTTGGATTGAAAGGTCGCGAGCCGCGACCCGTCTCCGAGCGTCGATTACTCGCTCCCTCCATTCTGAATGAGAGAAGAGAGGGAGAAAGGGATTTCTTCGAAGAAAGAAAACACCTTGCATCTCCGACGTGACGTAATGTTTTACGACCTCATTCTGACGGTCCCCATCCCGAAGCTCACCGATGCGTCCGTTAAGAGCATCGGGCAAATGCGTCTCTTGGGATGCGGTGAGCGCAATTTCAAAACAGGTCCGAGAGTCGAAAATCTCTCGCATTCCATTTGATGTTGAGAGGGAGGAATTCAAAATCCTCCCCCCGACACAGTCTTTCAGGAGAGCCTCGTTGCATCTGCAAGGATGCCCTCACCTAGAGACCCAGAGAGATGCGGGGCCCTCGAGAACCAGACAAACGGCTCTCTAGGGTCCAGGATCCTATCGCTTACGCCTCTCCGAGCCTACAATGAACGGCGCAGGTCAAGCTGTATCTGGGGAATCGAAAAACAATACAAACCGCCCTCTCAGAACCTCATCTGAGCCGTTCTGGTTGGGTGTTCTCTCCCTGCTCCTGTCGCTTCGCAAATGTTTTAGATCATATCAGGGGGTGCCTCCGAAGCTGCCTGTCGGAGCTGAGCGTTTCTTGCGACGCCCGGTGTTCTCGCTCCTTCAATCCTCAGCTGTATTTCCGGCTCTCCCTATGCTGATGTTGCAAGACAGGTACTATACGTCAAATAGACTGCCAACATGAGGCCGGCCCGTCTTCCAGTAGATCCGCCCATCATAATCTCCTATCGCAGGCCTTTGTTGTACATCTCTCAGGGCTGAATCACGAAGTCACGTATCCATAGTACATCGTCCCTGGTCGGAATCGAGACGGACGCCTGCAGATAGACGTCATAGCCGGGGCCGAACTTTTCTTGCTCGGAGCCGAGCAGGAAAATCACGGAATGGATTTCAGGTTCGCGCTGACCACTCGACGATCTCGATTTTAGCTTCCCGATTTTGAAGTATTCCATCTCGAGAAATGAAAGTGTCTCGGAATCCAGGTGAGGGAAGCGACTTCTTGCAGATAAGTCCGAGCTTCGCGTCAGGAATTCTACATGCTCCACATTATTCTACAGGACATCAACAACAGGGCAGTCTCGTTCCGTCCTCGAGCTCGAAATCCCGCATCGCCGGTCCCCGTTGAGCGCTGCCGTGAGTGTCGTCGGAACAGCCGGAGAGAGGCTCGTTCGTAGGAAGTATCGCGGTCGCGAAGCGTCACAAGCAGAAGGACAGCGCTTCTGCGGAACGAGTCCCATGAGTTTCAGTGGAGGAGTTCCAAATAGTTTCTCCATTCCCCAGACACAAATTCGCCATAGCCGGCATCCAGTCGAAACGATCTTTCAAGATTAAAGTTGGGAACGCCTTCGTGAGTTTAGATCTCGAATCTCGACCACTTGCGGGGACGGAATTCTGACTCCTCCCTTACACCGGGAGATCCTCTCAGCCGAAACCTGCGAGATTTCAACTGACCCTTGATTGTTGAGGCACTCCTGACCGCTCCGAGCATTTTCGTCTCGCTCCGCTAATGGTTCGACCTGACCGAGCCTCTCGGGATGGGGCTTGGACGTTGTTTCGGCTAAATCAGCCGTGGAATCAGTCTATTGTCACGGTCTTCCCTGAAATGGGGCTTCAGATTTCATCTCGTATGTTTCCATTGTGGCTGGCGCTCCTGACTTTTCTATTTATCCTCAATAGGGCCTCTGAAAGGTGAGAGTCGTACCTAATAGTCATTATACACTTTCGTTTGACACGACTATTACATACATATCGTGATGTAAATACACTATGTACTCTATGGAGAAACGCAACTCTAGCTCCGAGGTTCGGAAGAGAGGAATCCGTGCTTTTGCGGTGGATTAGCGTTGAGCCGAGCCCAATTTACAGCGCCATCAAGTTCTTCTGATTGGAAGTCGCGGGAGAGAGTCACGGTCCCGGATTATCTGACGCTCGGGAAGATAGGAAGAATGTCTGCGATGACTGACGGAGTCGATTCTCCGAGAGGGACGACCGAGGAGGGAATCGATTCCGAGCTGACACCGATCTCCTGGGATCGACGGGACGGATTTCTCAAGTTCTAAGTCAGGCCCCGAACGTTCGAGCAGGATAGCCCAAGGTGAGGAATTGTGACGGCGATTCTGAGCACACCAAACTTTTTGTGTGATCTCTGGATCAGAGGTTACGCTTCAACAGCTTCACTTTTCCAATATATCAGACCGCCCTGACTCTGGCTTCTACTCGTTTTTCCATTTCTTCTGCTGCAATTCCTCGATCGAATGAAGCATCACTGAATTCGGGAGCGGATGCTTCGTCCGATGCTTCATCTCACAGCGAGGATCTCTGATCGAATCATCTCGGGAAGTCGCTCGCTGTGAGCTAATTCGATCGACGAGAAAGAGTTCGTGAGATGATCGAGAATCACATCAAGAGAGGAAATGTTTTCCATCCTCGAATCCTAAGCCTGCAATCGATTTTGTTGCTCCTAGTGAATCGTCACATATACATAGATAGCATTTCCTTATTCGATGTCTCTGGATATTTCCATGACATTTCCCAATGACGATTCACAGCGGTTCCCGCCCTCTCCAGCGAAACTCTTATGCGGTTTGACCATAGCATCCCGCTGCTTGCCAGAGGTTTTGTTTCGAACAATCGTACTTACAGGATCCCGACGTTGAGAAAGCTCCAAGGAGTTACGAGGGGGAGCACCTCCTCGGTTTAGGAAGCTCGGAGCGGAGTTACATGGTTCGCCTCTTTTCCGAGCTGCGGACTATAAATTAAAATTACGGCACCTTTCTCGGAACCGGAGTGACAAGCGAAGTTCTCGGGGCTCGATTCAGACGGGCACGGTGAAAACCTGACCGCGGTTCCGGAGGCACAGAGAGCTTGTCCATCTTCCTAATATCAACGAGCGACTATCTCTTCGATAAGTCTTTCGTATAGGATCCTCGTAGAGATATCGATCCCAGGGAGAAAGGAAGAAACAGACGACAGCTCTTCTGCACCGAAAGTTACTTATTGGATTTTGAAAAGCAGAGGGCCAACGACGGTTCGCGATAATGACGCGTTTCCTCGAGCCCCATGTTTCGGTGTCACGATCGAAACATCATGACGGGACCGTGGTCCCCTATTATTTCTGACCCTTGGAAAGCTGCCGATCGCGGACATGACCTCGTGAATTGAAAGATTCCGCCATGCCTCGAGAAAACGTCGCAGGTTTCAATCGAAAATCGCAGATCATACGAATTCTTGCCGAACTCATCTTCCATCGACCCATCGCCAATTATTCTGACCGAAATATGACCGATATCTAATCTGGCCACGGAATCTCGCGACAGAGGCCAAAGAAATCGGGGAACCGAAAATCGGGGAATCGGAGTAGAGCCCTCACCGAGTCACCGCAAGTTTCCCGATGCTCACCGCTCTCCGACGGAAAGCGCTAGATCGAGATGATGCTCAGAGCTTGATCGGAGTACCGCAACCCCCTGTAAACAAACACGAGGACCGCCGTTCTAGGAATTAGAATAGATGGTAGTAGATTCGAGTCCGGGGGTCGTTGTTCCTACTTTGGTATATCTTCTGATGTCCGGATCAGCTGGCCCTTAGGGCGCTGGCCGTGGGTACGAAAAGCAGCCGAGAAGCGGGAGACAGAGCTTTCAAAAGCCTTAGATGCCCCTATGAGCGTCGAGAGATTCGCCCCAATTCGGGAATCGTGAGGGAGGGATCAGTAGTGAAATTCTCAAAGCTCCAGATTCCATTAGTGTCGCTGAATCGAGTCGATTTCCCGCACAGCGTGTTTCTCGGGGCCCGCACGCCCAGACCCGGCGAAACAAATTCGAAGGCTCCGAAAATCTGTGATGAGTTTTTTGTATAAGGGAGCAACGAGGCTCGTTGTTCGGGAAAATGTTCGCCAGTATGAGTCTCATCTGGATATGGGCGACAGAATCCTCGGTGATCAAGAATGGTCGAAATCTCATCATGAGTTCTCCCCACTGGTGTTGAGCTCAAGTGGCCCTCCAGCCCGAAGAGCAACGGACTTGACTCATTGAGCTATTCCTACCTCCGACCCAGCAGATCGGTACATTACATTGACTCTTCGGGCTTTTCGAGCTTCTTTATTCAAATTCACGCCATGGAGCTGCGCCATGGGAGCGCAAAGTCGCGAAGTTGAGATATCAATGGGCGACCGGAATGATGTTCGAGGCACTGACCTTCGTGGAGAGCTCCTGACCATGACTTCAATGACAGAATCGTCACCTGCCGTGCAATCGTGATCAGCTGAGCTCCGCATCGTTGCGGCGTCGTGCTTGGTTCGAACGACTGAAAACTAAACTACCCCTTAATGGCGCGTAACTCCCCAGGACATCAGGACCGAAGGACTCCGTCATATTTTCCATCGGTTCTTGGGGAAAGGAATTTAGTCAGATTTCCCGAATAACCAGTACGGCACCCTCAGAGCTCCTTCGAAGTCGTCGTTTCGACTCCGATTGGGGATGAATTGAAAATTCACTTGAGCACCCAGCATTGGTATCACTCGACAACATACTCGTTTATGAATGCGACCAAGGTGGCAGGCTGGCATCGCGAGCGCAGGCAGCCCGACGCAGAGCGCTTTGACACACGAGCACAGGATGACACGATAGGATCAAAGCCAGAAGGAACTTCCTCTAGCGGAAATTAACGGCATTGCCACGAGGCCATCCGGAGGAGTGTAGCGAATTTCTCGCTCACCGGACCCATGCCGAATCTTTCCTCTGCCGATCAGTCTCTGGTGGCAAATCTCCTTACTTGGGGGCCTTTCCCATTGACTCAAAGCTTGTGAAGCCATGCGTGCTGCGGAAATTATGCGAGACATAGTTGATAGAGCAGAATGAGGGAAAATCGGGAAGCACGATTCGTCATGCTCCCGACGGAAAAGTTTCCCTTCGATCACGATGCGGTGCGGAAAATATCCCACTTCTGCATCTCGTTGGTACGGCATATGCCGCGATTCATCTCCGGCCGCGGAAGAAGACGGATCTGACTCAAGGAACATTCCTCTTTGAGAAACTCATCGATTAGGTACCTATGAGCGGAACGATAGCTTGAATTCCGAGTCCAAGTAAGTGGACTCTAGCCGCTCCAAAGCCGGTCAGCCTTCAGAAAAATGTCGGCTGCTTTGGGAATCAGGTCAGGACTACGGCGACATTCACATTGAGTCGTTGCATTGAAGCGGGATGCATAATAAATCAATTATCTGACCCATCGAGCAATCGATCAAGCGCCAAGCCTACCGCTAATCCAGGACATAATCCTGGCGTCTGCGATGGGGATGCTCTCGAGCCTATGCGGATATTTCGGAGAGAGTCCATGACGGTTAGAATGATGACTTTCATAAGAACGCGGGAATCGTCTGAGTGACTGAGAATTTCCGATATCGGGACTGGGACATCGGAATGAACGAGGTGATAATCAAACGGAGGAGTCTCGGGAGCAAACTTCTCGGAATAGTGTGGATTTCATCCAAGAAGTGAATCGGGGAAGATCTTCGCTATAGGCGGATCCCAGTGGAACGTTCAAATTGCTTCAATCCTCGTGCAGCTTGGGCTGCGGGAAGAGAAACACCGCAGGTTTCGAGAACCTCCATCGAGAGGTCGCGTACGTCAGCGTGCCACTCCAAGAAGAAGAATGATGAATTGTACCAGGCTATTTCCGTCGGCTGCAACTACAAAGCCGATTCGGGATTAAAGCCTGAAGTTTGCGACCAAGAATTCCTGTTACGGGCGGATTGGGCGGAGGATGGCTGGATCGTACTGACTTCGAAACAACGTTGCGCCATTCAAATATTTTCGGTGGAAAATCGGGGTCTTCGAACGGGGCGGAGAGGCTCTGCGCTCTCTCAGGGCACTCCTTTCTCGAGCTCAATCAAGCTCTGAGGGACCGATCTGGAAGCGCGTCGAATAAATGTAGTCCATCAAAAGCGGGTGGAGTTCCTGACCATCAAGGGATGTGTCGAGAGTCAGATCATTGAAAGGCGCCCACATGTCTCGACCTTGTGAAATTGTCACGATCGAGGTCGAATTCGTTTCGGGAACTAGCAGTCGAGCACCCAACTCTCCTAACAAGGCTGTTCCGATGTCCGAGGTCGTTCCACGGAACGGTAACGGGGGCGACTCAAAGAAGTGCTCATCATCTGTGTCACTCCGGAACAAATAAGGCGTCGTAACCTTGTCGAGCCGGTCAGGGGTGTCAATCGGAGCCGATAAGA
The DNA here is from genome assembly GCF_000255335.2 of Galendromus occidentalis. Taxonomy (NCBI): domain Eukaryota; kingdom Metazoa; phylum Arthropoda; class Arachnida; order Mesostigmata; family Phytoseiidae; genus Galendromus; species Galendromus occidentalis. The sequence continues at coordinate 1,321,827 of NW_003805517.1, read as the reverse complement.
ATTGCCGTCGCTACCCGAGCAATCCCGATAGCTGTGCTCGGTGGCCAGCTCCGTCATTCTCCTCTTTATCAATCGCTCGACTACTGAGTGTGCCTCGAACGACAGAACGAGACAGCAGCCATTCGACACGGTCAGCATGAAAGAGTTCCGCCGTCACGCCTTGACGGTGTTTCGTTTCGAGAGGTGCTGTCGCGTTCGAGCAGCAGTCGAGGTTTTGTTTCTGCCCGGATCGGAGAAGAATGTCGCTCGTGTCCAGCATAGATATGCAGCAGGCTGCAAAGCGTGTCATCATGACATACGAGACGTGAGAAAGGATAAGATGACGCTGAGACGTAGACCGAGGCGGAAAAGACGTCGACGTCTTCTGTCAGCGGGGATTGGAGAGGCGGTTGAGGGGGCTTGCCGTTTCTCGGCCTCCACTCAGGCGCGAAAGGATTTTGCAACAAGCATGACTTCATTCACTGAGGCCAAGCGGAGTGTGAATCATTTCTCCCCGGTTGCCGCCAGGGCACGCACCGATAGCCGCTGTGCCCGTCGAGGCTTCCGCCAGGCTCAGGAGTGAAGGCCGACTCGGCATGATAAAGATTCCTCGGCTTCTCAAGCGGAATCGGCAGGGAGGGGGTTGGGTCAGAAGATGCCGGTCGGCGAAAGGTACCGTATTGGTGACCTCTGGAATCTTCCCAGCTTTTGATTTGTTCGTCGATTGGGAATACCGAGAGCTGTGTGTATATTCCCCACAGCGACGGGAGCTCTTGGGAGGAACGAGGTCTCGGGATAGGGAAATGTTTCCCGGCGATCTGAACTCACGCGCATTCCACGTTTCCACGTTTGCCAGGATCGAAGACAAGGATTATTTGTGGTCGTCCTGCTGCCGGAGGAACTTCGCTCGGTCGCGCCCTCCTCCCAGGTCCGTATCCCGGGTTTCTGTCGTAACACGTTTGCACTCCTTCGAAGGGAAACTCAGGAATTCCCCGAGGTTGTTCGCAATCCTCCTAGGGTTTCGATTTTTCTTTCCGATTCGCGGCGAAGGTCATTGTCGAATACCTACCACGATCTCGCTTGCGACATCCGCTGGAACAACCGGGAGGAGCCCGTTCGAAACAGGCCTCTTCGGCAGACAGGTCGATTGATCGTTTTGCCGTTACGATGCTCGGAAAGGAGTACAGTGAGCGCTGCGACATCAAATCTCTCGAAGGCAATGCGGAACAGGCGGGTCCCAGGAACTTCTCTGCTTCGCGGACGGGATCTGTAGAAAATGCGAAGCAACTGTGCGCCGGCCAGTCGTCAGAGTCAGACCGAGACCATTGTTTGAGAGTTGTCGAGCCAACACAATCTCGTTCGGAAAGATCCACAATCCACACCGAGAAAATTTCCTGGAGTACGCGGGACGATGTTCGGAGCCGCTATGAGGAATACGGTCCCGCCAGGGAGATGCCGCTCATTCCCTGACGGTCCGACTTGGAGTTATCCCATGCGAAAAGGATTTGACGGGGCCGGGCTCGTTTTTGAAGACAGGAGATGGGGCTCGAATCTGAAAATCCAGAGGATTGTGGACGAAGTAATGCTTCGCAACAAAGTCTCCCGGCATAGGGATGTAATGGAGGGGCTGTTAAAGTCCGCTAGGGCACTCCCTTCTCTTTCGTTTTTCGCCGATAGAGCAGGGCCTGGCCGTTGACGACCGGAGCGGATTTATTGCAGGGCGGGTCCCTCCTCATCATGCCTCCGAGAGGACCTTGTCGAACTAGTCGTAGCGTTGGCGACTTTGTTTGTGTCGCTCGGCCCACGTTTCCCACTGAGTGAACTCACATTGAAACAAATTTCATGGAGTCCGAGAAGCTTTCCCGACGCCTTCACACTGACTGTATCTGACGCTCGTCCGTTTTGTTCGTTGTTCTTTCGCCAATTTTCGCTTGGGAAAACTCGCTGGCCGAGAGATTCCGGTGTTTTCGATATCAGTCTCACTCGTTCGCTGCGTCGTCTTTCATCGGGTCGCAGCGAGATACGACGCCGACGCGCAACTCGCAGCAAGGGAGCAAAAGTTCACAGTGAAATATATTATGCTCCGACCTGCGCTGGGTATCGGGGCGCGATGTAGTGTGAAGACTCTACAGCCCTCGCACAGCAGCGGAGCAGTCGCCTCGGTCGGACTTATCGTCACGCACAATCTGCGAACAACTCCGCACTGAGATTGTACGTTCAGCTTCGCTCATGCAGCACGATGTTGTTATCTGATTTCTTTGATGGCGTCCGCCCCGAGGACTCCTCCAATGGACTTCGCAGATTTCGGTCGAATCAGAAGAGCTTCAAAACTCGAGTTCGAGCCCCCGTCCGGAAACTATGGGCTATGGGCATTCGGTCCCACCCGAGTCGTCGATTATATTATTCAAGGCTTTCTGATGTTCCCGTATTCTATTCTCGAGGAGCCACAATCCCCCTCTCACCATACTCAGGCGCTTATTGTGGTCGGAAACGAGGTCCCTTCGCGCGTATTCAACCAACACCTACGCAGAGCTGGTTTGCGTTCCTCGACTGTGTATTCTTGCTTTCGGGTGTATTCGTGCGATCGTTCATTCGCCGGGGAATTCACGAATATTACGCGCTGGAGGGGTCTCCCTTGATGCTCGATAAGCGCGCGATGAGCGAATTCGGGCAGGCCAAAGCCGAGACGCCTACGCAGATAACCCGTTTCGAGAACCCGTACGGGGTTTCGCTTTCTCCCGTGACACCTCACGCGAAATGTAATCGGATGCTCTCTCGTGAAGATCCTCGGAATCGCTTTGTTGTTTTAGGGGCGAGTTTCAAAGAACGGAACTGTATCCGTCACTCGCCGGAGCGTATCAAACTCTGGATCGGAGAAACGGCCGGCGAGCGGATCCGCTTGATAACTCGATACTGTGTCGTGTCGACGCTTCTGGAAAAATTCGAACCTTGTGTGGGAAGTGAGTGCGCCCATCAGAAGGCTCATGTCTTTCGAAATCAGAGAATGAAGACGTCGAAAGAAACAACACCACGTTCACTTATCCGGCGAACTTCGATCACCGACGGATTCCTTGACGATGTGGAGGGACCGCGGAGTTTTCATTACGAAAACTCACGCAGATGAACAAGCCCGGAGCGTTGCGGTCAAGTGGATATACTGAGCCTCGGGATGACGATAAGAATTTCGCGTTTTTGTGTCGAGCAGAATCCGAAGGTCATCGAGATGGAAACGACCGAGAGGAGGTGAGCCCAGCGTCCAACAACACTTGAATCAAGTGCTCCTTTCGAACGAGTATCAGAGGCGGGTCCAGAGTTCAAGGTCCGCGACTTAGCTCCGCAGCTATGGGACTTGAGATACACCAGCGAGGGCTTCTCACAAAAAGCGCGGAACCAATCGATACCCGGAAGGGGTTCTTTCAGTCCGTGGGATCCATCGGACCTGAGGAGAGATCACAGTACACTGGAGCGGTCGGTCAGAAGACGTCGGACCTGTCGGCATGGGGCTGCCACCGTGCCTCCGAGGGACTAATTCCAAGTTTCGGAGTCATGAAACGCTGGGAGGGAATCGGCCCATTCTCGCCAGCCCCGGGGTCTCCGTGAGTGTTTCCGTGGCTGCTACCGAGAGCAAAAGCCGGGAATTTCCGCTGGGGAAGCGTCCGCTCGGACCTTTCGCTCAACTCGCGCGTCCGCTCGAGGCTGTTTTTGTGAACCACGAAGTATTTCCGTAGAGCAAGCCGTCGTGGCTGAATAAGTATGGGGGTCAACACAATCTTACGGCCTTATATAGCTCTCTCACAGGCCGAGAGAAGCCCGAGAGGGAAATTCGAACATTTAGAGATCCCGACTAATATCAGCGTCATACTTTGTCGAACCAATATGTACGAACATGGATTGGGACGAGAGCGATGGTGTCATACAAGATGAGAAGAGCTGGCTTGAGGATGAAAGGAGTTCTCTCCCGTCGTTTCAGTGGTTTCTGTGGAGCAATACTTTCTCGACATCGACGAACGAATTCGTATCAATTCTCGGCGCCCCGAAGTTTTCCGAAAACTCATATTCAGGCGTGGCTGACTGCTTTCACAACTTCTTGCTTTGGAGAGTGATGGAAAATCAAATTCACCAGATGTGGAGACTTGGAGAAAGTAATCTCGGCGGAGCAAAATGGTGGAAAAGCCGCCTTCCGTAACCGAGGAGCCTCATTGAAACGCCTCGGAAAATATCGAGCCTGAGTCTTTTCGTCTACAATCCGAAGTTTCCGCAATGATTCGCGAGCGTCGTTTTGGAACCAATGTTCCCGCTTCGCAGATGCGTTTCGTGAGAGCTACACGAGAATTCCCCAAATACTTGATTCTTAGGGCTGGGAAGTTGGCGCGGTCGCGCCGAAAGCCGTGAATTTTCACAGTATTTCCAGGCGATCCTCCATGGGGAGTCAATGGGGGGTGAAAATTGTCGTGAATTTACGGGGAAAATGCCGTGAATTATTCCCAGCCTTGATGATTCTTCTATTCTGCAGCGCTCAGCTTTGAGCCAAAATCTCTCGGAATCAGATCGCCGCCGATTTCTCTAAAATCCTTGCGGCATAGATTCTCCGCTGCTATTGAGCAAGGGAAGGGGTCTCGAACAAGATAAATAGCATCCAATGAACCTAGAGAAGGCGTGAAAGGCGACCTCCGTGCTGGAGAGCTATCTAGGTCTCTTCAGTTTTAATTTCGTCAATACTAAAATTCCCCCGAACAGTCGACAGTTCCGCTCGAGCTTCACGTATCTGGCCTACGGAGTGAGGCATCCCCTAACTAAGACGTTAAGCGCTCCAAAGCTCGCACGTCCCATTGTCCGTCAGCACGCTCCTACTTTCGCAGTCTGCGTGAATGCGCATTCAGCGAGGATGTATTCCGAACAGAAGCGGTTGCGCGGCTGAGGTTCTCTCTCGCGGTACGCTCCAGAACGGGAGCGACTGCTCAAAAGTTGCGACATTCGAGGCCGCAACCCCTAACCTACCCGAACATAAATCATGTGACCCCTGATAGGTTCATGAAAAATTGTTCCAACACCATTGCCCTACCGTAGATCGAGAAGGCTTTGAAAGACCGCGGGGGATCCCGGAAATGCTGCATACGAGCATGCCTTTCTCTGTAGGGCATTCTTATCCTGAAAAACTCATCTTCCTTGAGCGTCCCGAGCTATGGAGTGGCGAGCAGTCGCCGCCCAGCGTTGCACCCTCTTCTTCTGCGACCAGGATTTCGTTCTATCGACGCGACGTTGGCGGACTGCGTACTGCGTCTTGAGCTAGGATCAAGCATGGATCAGTTCTGGATTTGGGATATTGTTCTTTTTCATTTTGAAGACGGTGTCAGCGAGTTAATCAAGGAGCAAGAACGAAGGCGATGGACCGGATAATGCGACGGCGTCATCGGCAGCTTCGGAACAGTCCAGCGACTGCAATTCGTTTGGAATATTTCGTTCTGCGACCGTCACATTCGCATTAGAGACACAGCCAAAGCCGCTCGGAAGGCCATCCGTACAATCGGCCGATCGGCCCAACTGGCAAATTTGGCTCGCTTTCGCTCTCTCCTAAACGAAAAGTCTTGACGTCGTCGCTCGATGCTCGAAAAATTAATACGGAAATAGATAGAGTTCAACAATTGTCAATCCGTCGGGTTGCACTGTACACGAGGAGACGCAATAACCCGGACGTTCGCCAAACTATCGATATGTGTATTTTCAAGGGTACCAGGCCAACCTTCGAAATCGATTCGAATCCCGGAAGGAAGTCGCTGAGAAGTTTGTCCCTGCGCTTCGCAGCCATTCTTCCTCCACCGACGCAATGCTCGCGGCCTCGTCGACGTTAAATCGATTCTTCCCCGGAGATGCGCCGGATACCCACAGCGGATAGCGATGGGTGTCTAGGGGATTCCATTCAACCCGATGCGGTTATCTGACTCGGAAATTCAATGACCCCAGACGAGCATTCCCCACAGGTCTGCATCCGTCTTCACGGCACTCTTTGTGAAGAAAATTTTCGACCTGACTGAAGACTTCCGAGACATTCGAAGGCTAGTGTGACAGTGTGGCTGCTCGAATACATGAGGATATCGATAGGCGATCGAGGAGCCCGAAAGACCGACCAAATGACTCGCTCCTGGCGATCGTTCTCCGAAGCGCTCGCTGAGGTGTCCTCGAGCGCAAGTGACCTGGGGTAACCTGGCGGAGCTTCCCGCTGAAGCCCCATTCCCTGTTTCAACAGTCGCACCCTTCCAGGTGACCCACATTCGAGAGACACCGGGTATATATTTCCGGTTAGGGGAAGAGTCTTGGACTTCCCGACTCCCCGCACCTGGAGACGAGTTCCACGGCAGGGGCTCTTCCCAAAGAGATTTGGGGGAGAACGGGGATCGAGATTAAAGATTCGAGTTAGATTCTTGCATTCCGTGTGGAAAGCCTTGCACGAGAGGATGCATGCTTGCAAGGACTTTCCACCAACTTTGCTGCTTTGTGACATTCGTGACTTACCTCGTGAGCTTTGATCGCATAAATCATGAGCCGGGAGTTGGACCGTTATTTGGAGATTTTTAACCCTCCTGCCGTTCTGCTCACGGAGGACATCTCGATGTATCGCCACGGATAGCCAAGGAGTCGATTCCGTTCGAGAACTATGACTCTTTGGAGACGGAAGGGAAGAGGATAAGAGAGACTTCCTTCTTTCAGGAGCCTGTCTCAAGCGTCTCCGACCGTGTTGTAAGGCGAGGGCGTTAAACTTTTGGAACCGATATTTGTAGTCCAATAGAAGTTTTCTCCCTGCAATTCCGAAGGATACCACTGACATCTTGGGAGCCGGCTCCCGACGGACAACTGCCGCCATCCACATTGCTTGAAAGAGTCTGAGAGAAAAAGAACGACCCAAGTGACTGTTGAGCTCAATAAACTCGCGGTGCAGACGGTTCGTTGACGAACCAGGCGACTGTACTTTGCACGTGCTCTTGGTAATTTGAATTTTATTAGGCAGCGTTCCCTAACCGAAAGTCACATCTGTAGTCTGGGAAAATCAGCATAAGACCGCGAAGCCTCAATACAGACCACTAGGGCACGGTATGTGTTGCGTAAACCCTCCGTTTTTTGCTATGTCGAGTCTCTTTCATACTCGACTTCACAGTGGCGTCCCGCAGCGAGCTCCCCATTCAATTTAATACCGATGGAAATTCTCAACATCAGGTCTGATTCGTGTTCGTTAAGGTCGACAGCATCGGAATCAGAGACGTGATCGAGGCGAGGCGGCACGTTCCCCAATGGGGATAGATCGCCCGCTCTGCAACAGCAGGAACGGAGATTTCCCCGATTTCGCATCGAGCAAGCCGAATCACGCGGTAGAAAGTCAGATGCGGAACGAGACTACGGAGAATCGAACCAAAGCCCGGGAACCAATGAACGTAGATTGGGAAGATCGCTCAATTTTCATATTGCATGCAGCTAAACTATAGTTAGGGTTTGCGAACGCGACCTTGAACCTCCTCGGGTCAAGCTGCGAAAGCGAGCTCCCTTCAAGGAAGTCGATACTCGCTGTATTGAAACTTTGAAAGCTTTCGAGGAGAGTCCCTGAATGAGCTGTTCCGGATGCGCCGCACTGTGGTCATAAATCGATTTCCGAGGGACAAAGCTTGCTTGTTCGCGATTCCGCCTAGATCGACGAAATAATATGCTCAAGGATCGACCGGGGGAAGTCGAGATAACATCTAGATACAGAAACGGAACAAATCAGGTGAGAGCGATCTATCTTGATCGGACATCAAGATGACAATCCAAGTCTGGAAATTAATGAACTGAGAGTTGCAAGCGCGGGCTTTCTTTGTTTCCCCAATCATAATATTCCTCAAAATCGCGCTGCTCCACAACAAAAACGCAGGAATGCGCATTCCTGGCTGATAGCTCTTGGTCCGTCTCGCGTCCTCGCGGGGAAAAAGCTTCCGAGAGATGACACTACGCAGTGGCCGTCCGGCTTGATTATCCTCTTCATTTGTCGGATAGAATTTCAAGTTCTCGGAGACAAAAACAACATACACCCGTGGTCTGACCGAATCTCGTACGATCTCCCAGATCATTGACGCCTCTGTGAAGTATCGGCAAGCTCTCTCGAAAATCAGACGCGATTGAGGCTAGTACGCGGGAACGAGTTGTGGGTTGGGAAGTTTGCAGGGGAACCATTATTAAAATGCTCGATGGAGACTGACAAATTAGCGAAGTACTGCATAATCCTGCACTCGACCGCATTAGAGCCTTGCCAAAACATCAGAGACCACTAGACCGAATCCGTCGGAAGAGCTCTTGCGGGAGAATCCCTCAAGCGATTGCGGGTGATCAAGCCGTGTATCGTCAGCTCTGCGGACAGGAACAAGGCAACGTCTCACTCAGAAGGTGGATGGATTTCCTCAAGCTCGGCCAAATATCGCCCAGACCGATCCTCAATACTCGAGCGACTGATTGACACACGGATGTGCTTTCCAAGAGTCTGCCCCCCACGTACATTCGCTGACTCCCTGATTGCCAGTGCTTGAGCTCCGGAAACCGGTGCTTGAGCCAGGAGCGTCGACCTCTCGCTCGCGCTTAAAATATTCCCATGATGGCCGACACATCCGCTCCGATGCAGATTCCGTTGATGAATTGCATTATTCCGGGCATGCCTCGCTCCCATTCCCGTGTGAATGGCTTTCCCGCTATATTTCGAGTTCTTCTCTCCACGGACTAAGCGGCCGGTGCAGGTGCGCGTCCAGGGCGATTTTTCGTAGAACAATGTTGTAGGAAGAATGCCGCAATCGAGCGATCCTTTTTCTTCTCAAGTCCATTCCGTGCGGTCGGAGACGATTTCCAAGCTCTCACTCCCCTTTCAGGAGGAGCAATCGTAGTGAGTGCGGTGAACAGCCCGTCCGTGATTGACTCCAGGGACTGTCCTGAGAAGTATTTTCCCATCTCCAGCACTGAAACGAAAATCGTCAGCTCCGTGGAAGCTCTCCTGTTCGCGGAGAAAATAGAACGGACAATCGATTCCAGACGACATACTCTCCCCGACACGCCTCGGACATATCAATCTTTGAGCAAATGTCCGTGCTGGCTGCAGACTCTAAGGCCCCGGCAGCTTTTCGGGCTATGAGTCACGACCTCAAAAAGGCTTTGAAGTCTCGACAACTCAAAGAGGAAAAGACATGTACTGTCACAGAAATGTCGTCCCTCCTCCTCCCCCTCGTAGTATCTCGCTGAAACAGTTGTCAAATGTCAAAAGCAGTTGGGATTCTCGCGTTGACATCAGTTTGTCACGGAAAAAAATTGCTCTGTCTCACAACCCTTCAGATTTGATTTTTTCCCGCTACGACCCGCGGTGGTTCTCGTCGAGAGAAGAATCACCGGGATCGGGATCCTCATGATGAGACAGACTCTCGATTCCCCACCGATGAGTCTGTCGTAAATGATTGGACACACTTTGCCTGGGATGGAGAGCACGAGGAGGACAAGACTCCGTCCGATGCCTTTACGATCTCGCAAGCTGACGCTCAGTATTGTTATTGTTGTCATAGCTGGTTCCTCCATCGCTATTGTTCTTCGTTCCGCCGTCGATGTCCCTATCTATCGTCTTCTTAGTTTTCCGTTGTTGTTGCTGGCGGGCTTCTTTGTTGCTCCTCTCTCCCTGGGCGATTCGGTATACGGGTCGGGAATGCTTAGTACGAGTATCCATTATTCTCGCTGGCGATGACAGGACTCGCGATCGCTTCATCAAAAAAAAAGTCCTGAGCCCCGGGCGGACGTGGAGCAACAACTTGCTCTCGTCGAACTCGCACGATCAATGCCCGTCCATGATCTCTCGGGATTCTGCTCTCCGAAGCAGCTTCAATCACCGACCTCGGAATCGAAGGGGAGAGCGGATGGCGATGAGAGCGATGCCGCCGGGTTGCCTGTTCCCGCGATTTCCACCTGATGCCGTCGATGAGAGAATCGAATATGCTGCGAATGGTTTTCTATACAATCGGAATTCAGAAATACTCGGGAAACGTTTGACCTCGGGCGGCGGCTCAGAAAAAACTTGCCGCGGAAGTTCTGAGGCGGCGGATGAGCTGGGCCCCCAAGCGATCGAGAGTGCGATCCAGAGAGAATATTATTCGACCCCTTGACAAGGAAGCAAAGCTCTCCGCATGACGAGGACGGCCCTGCGGCAGGAATCCCTGACCGACGACGTGTGGATATGGGGAAACAGATTAGTCTGAAGTCAGCCCTCCGCTCCACGTGACAATGTGGATAAGCTGGAAAAGAATTTTTTTCGAGGCAACTAATGAATACGGGCGCAAATCCGCGACTGCCTCAGTGCCGTCTTACAAAAGAGAATGCACAAACTTCGATGCGGAACTTTGGCAAGCCTTTCGGGAGTCTCGCCGGCTCAGCCCTCGCGAATGAGCATCCTCGCTGCGGATGGGGGAAGCCCATTCCCAGAGTCTCGTGTTGCTCGTGAACTGTCCTTTCTGAGTTCTGCATTCTCGGAAACACTTGATCTCTCCTTCGTGTCTCCGATTGGACTCCTCCGGCCCCTGAACATCAAAGCGATTTCTTCTAAAAATCTCGGCCTTCGTCCCAAACGAGATTCGGCTCGAGGCATATTCTGGGGCGCTCGATAGCCCGACGTGGGACTCTATTCCGTCACGTGTCCGCCACCTAGGACCCTATTCCTCTTTGCACGTCCGTCGGCCGCCCAGAAAAACCTCTGGGAGAGAGATAGTTCTCGCACTTCGATTTTGAAAGCTTCGTACATCAACCGTCCTGAGGAGCCGCTTCCCGGTGATGAGGTGCGGGGCACTCCCTCATTTGACTGGATCTTGTGATTCGAAGCCTGGAGTCAGGATTTGGAAGGCTCCGATTTAATTAGCTTGCTTGTTTATTCGCTTAAGTCTCAAACGAATAACATGCGCCCCCGGGGGAATTCGGTTTAAATGAACGAAGCCCTCTGCGCCGCTTTCAAAAAGGGCACGGAGCAACAAAAACACACATGCATTCCGGCACACGAGAAATCAATCACGAGGCTGGAAGCGCCCATCTAGACCGTTCAAGGCTTCCTCTCGATATAAAACCCGTACCAAACAAACAAAACCCGCGATTCGAGTCTTCAAGCGTCGATCAGGAGACGCGCAAGGAACTCGGTACTGGGAGGCGGAGGGGGTAGCAGAGAAAAGTGATCTAAGTCATGCGTCTTGAATTCTTTCCCTCAAGGTTGCCATGGAATTTCTCGTGGAATTCCCCGGTACAAGAAGATCAGTGCAAAATAAAGACCTCAAGGAGGGTTATGCCTCTCTATACGCATGTCGTCTTTCTCACGATCGCTGCGGACACCCGGCCGAGAAAAAACAGACCCCGAAGGAAGCGCATCCTGTCAAAAAGTTCGAATGATTAGCATCTCCGTGGCTTTGTCTGGCACCTTCCACCTGTTCCCTTGCCCGGCCGTCAAGCGAACTGCCTCGGGAAGTTTTTCCAGCGGAAAAGGATTCGACTTCAGACTCGCCGCCTGTGTTGCTATTAGCCAAAATGCCAGACAGTCTGCCGCGCCTCTTTCTGGCGCGCCTAAGTGCTCTGTCGTCTGTCGGAGGGAGCCGGAGAGAGATGCGTGAATTAAGTTAAGACCAGAGACTAGTTCCCGGACCCTCCGTTCTGAGACCTGAGGGGCTGAGTTCCTACATTCCGCTCCCTACGTGCAATAAAACCGCGAGACTAAGAATAAGGCGTCTTATGGTCTCCATTCGCCTTGAAAAACCACGCAACGGCTGGTGGTCGACGATGTGGACGCGAGATTTGAGACGATCCATCTTCGTTAGAATATTCCCTGTATTCTTCTTCGATTCTCACCAATAGAAAGAGTTCATCCATCTTTGTAGGTCTTCCCGGATCTGTCCGAAGGTTCATTCAGGGAAATCTCAATCTCTTCCAGGGTCTTTTCCGAAAAGCTGTGGAGCGAGCGAGTGGCGCGCGAAGCGCTTCGAGAACGTACCGGGCATCCGTTACTCGTCCTGGCGAAGGAGCGCGGCTGCGGCGGGAGGTTGCAGCTCTGGCCGGAGTCCGTCCCGGTTTCCGTTGAGGGATCTCCGACAAGGGTTTCCGCGAGATAGCTACGAATATTGCCGAAATCTGCGATGTCAGAAATGGGATGCTTCGCCTTGAAACGCACCTGACTAATGGTGCAATTCGTCTCGATTACATCGACTGACGTCCGGCGATGTAGGTAGAATGTCCATTTCTCGGAGCTCATGCGAGCCTTCGCGTGGAACTGATGCCGTGGAACTCTATTCTCCATCCGTTCCCGCTCAAACCCGCCGGCGCCCAGCGACAAGCCCCACAAATCAGTTTATCGGACGACCTGGGGAGAGAACTCGCCTGCCCATGAGTATCAAACGTGAGCAAAGTTCTGATTTCGTCCAGCAATCAGAGTGAGAGCATCGGTGGCCCGCAGAGCAATTGTCTCGGAAATGTGTTTACGATTCCATTTGTTTCTACCAACGAGAGTAGAATACTCCTTCTGCCATCTGACTGTGAGTTCAGACATCCAAATAGCCTCGGGATGAATGCAAAGGACTGTTCCTCTCTGTTCGTCGAGCTCGTTTTCGCAACGCAGAAGGCACAAAGACTGCCTCCATCCGCTCTGATTACACAGACGCTTTGATCTTTTCACGACGAATACACACTTTCCCCGTAATCGAGTTCCCAACGTTCCGCTGCCACTCCCGATAGCACCGTTCTCCCGACCGCGAACACATCACGCGCGGGCTCCGCCACCGACGGCGGTGATCCACAGGTGTGCGAAAATCAAATAACGACGTACCCGGGCGCAGAGATAGACGATTCGACCGTATCACCACCGACCGCAGCCTGGTGGGCTCCAAGTGCCCACACCGCAGAAACCGTCAGCTGGAGCTCAAAGCCGCGGAAACCGTCAGCTGAAGCCCAGTGCTGCGAAAACCGTTCGAAAGGGTTCGTGATATCGGACCGGACCCCAGCCGAGAGATCTGTTCGAAACAAACCATTTACGGCCATAGATGGGATTAGCGGAGAGCTCTCGCAGACAAAATCTCATCGGAAACTGTGCTTCCCGTTCCCGGAGGCGCTGTATCTCTACAAACGGATTCTAGTCCGAAGGCTCAGTTTCGCAGACACACTTTCTTGTTTGGCGACCCCGTTCGGATAATCATCAGTCCCACGACGAGCCAAATATAGCCTCGAATATCATTAGGCGAATGGCGACCCCCCGATGGGCACGGTCGAGCCGGTTGGAATCCTCAGCCCAAGCCTCGGAAATCTCGCTGTCGCCCCACGGCAGAGGAGTCAGCTCATTATTACTGAACATGCGAAAATCGAGCGAAGTGTTCCAGCTCGAGGCTCGGCTTCGGGACCCGAACCTGGAAAATGTGCCGACGCAAGACGGCGCCCGGATCGAGAGCATCGAAATATCGTTACCCGACGATTGAAAACGAGTTTGTGTTTCGAATACCGGCCCGGTTGCGAGAGTGCTCGCTCCCGCGGCTTGCTCGCAGTTTTTCCGCGGCATCGCAGGTTTCCCGCCGACCTTCCGGACGGGACTATAACGCTGATGGAGGCAGGAGCACAGTGTCCTGCGACGCTAGCCTCATACCGAGGCGGGCGCAACGAAAATGTAAATTTGATTCTGAGAGAGCCCCGATTTGAAATTCAATATTCTCGGCGACTCGTTCACGCTTCGAAGGTTTGCAGCTTCACGGTGATCCGACATCGTGACGCTCATGAAATATTCTACGCCTTCGAGTCGTCTCAAAGGCGCGTCGGGAACGCCAAGGTGACCTGATTGACTTCTTAGCGGTCGAGTCTCAGAAAAAGGTCGTCGGATCTTCCTGAAAATCTTGTCCAAACACTCAACGAGGCCGCCGATTCGGGACTCGAGAGCCTTCAAGTAGCAGTCCTAGCCTGGGAGTAGGAACCGTAGAATTTGGAGAACGGATCAGGCCTCCTGCATTGCGGACGAGTCTTTCCCCCTGCGGGAGAGGAAAACTATGATATTTCGCTTGTTGAGCGAACCTCCAATCGGTGATTTAAAATAACAGAAAAATCCGATAGGCGACGATAAGGATGCGGCCGTGCGGAGTCCGTGGAAACGTCCCTGAATTTTAGGCGTCTCAATGTTTGCCATGCAATCGCTGAATACCGATACTTACCGACCCTACTTTTTCCATTAAGATCTTCCTCCAAATGTTGGGGCATTACGTTTTTGAATGACTATTTATCGAGAAGATGCTACGCATGATGCTTGCAGCTCATCGATTTTCTTTTTTAAACCGATTTCGGCCCACAATTTCCACAGGTTACCATGACTCGTTCTTCGGTTCTGGAGCCAGCGTCAGATGTGATAATTTGGCTGAGAGCCGGCAAAGATCTTTCCCTCAGTCAGCATACCCGTCTAATGGAAGTAGGTATTTGCTGAGAAGTCACCGTTTGATGGCGGAAGCAAGTGACGAATCTGCAGTGTTCTAGCTGTGAAAAAAACCTGATAACCATCGGAGATCTTTCCGGTGCGCTTTTTCGATTCTAATAAACCCCGACAAACTCTTCATGTTTCGAGATATTCGAGAGGAGAGATATTCAAGCGGTGCGACTACAAAAAATAATATCGCAATATATTCTGGTTTATCGGCAGTGCTCAGCGATACCTCTCCGGTTCGTACAACAAGCCACAACGCGATTGAGAACTATCCATGCCACATGATAATGCGCGACGGCACGACCATTTCATGTTCGAAAGCGTGAAGGATCCCCCGTGACCATTGACGTAAGCCAGCTCAGCGTTCTGGTTCCCGACGCTGATCCCGGATGCAACGACGGCAGCATTGTGCGAATGGTCTCGCCGTCTAGCTCCGCTCATCTCCCATGCGATCTGGTGGTCCACAGTCTTGAACGGAAGGTTCTGCTCGAATGTCATTTCGCGGGCGTCCCACGCGACGCACGCGTTTGCAGCGGTAAGCTCTTCCGGTTGTCTGCCTATCCCTCGACCGAATCCCGTTGCACTCCTGAATGAATCATCCCGGACAATTCGGCAGATTGATTCAAGGGAATTCCATATGCGGAGATACGTGCTGGTCTCATCCCAAGCGGTCGGGGCATAGGAGCGATCGCGCGGTCATTCAGCGTATGCGTCGCCCTACTCCGTGGTCCATTAATTTCGATGGCACCCGGAGCTTCACTTTTTCCACAAACTTCTGATTTATTCTGATAATAATACTGCCGAAATCGCGGTGGGGCGTGAATTGGTCGAGCTCGCTTCAAGCATGCTCTTGACGCCGACATTTTGCGTTAATGAAGCAGCTTCACCCTGGGCATCATCTATCATACGAGTCCTAAGAGCGAATTCTCGAACTCGATCCACCTCCTAGAGCTGACACCTATCGCGGAGCCTATCGGCGGGGTTTTGTTCTTTGCAGATTCTTGACGTCGACGGCTCTCTCTCATGTAGAAATCGTAATGCGCGGGACGAGTAACCCGTACGAGGCAGTCGCTTTTCCGTAATGATAAGAGCTCGGACCAAAGCTCCACTTGCCGGTAGGGTTGATGGTTCGGAGTTTAGACTCGAAGCATGGAAATGCGTTTCTCGACTGTCTGTGGCGCCATATTGCATCAATTAAAGTTAATCTAGGGATTTTTTTCATCATCCTTCCTGTCGCTCTCTGTGGAACGAAGTCTCGTTGTCCCTCCCCGTGGATGTCGGCATTTTCGTTCGTTATTCGTGTCTCGTTTTTCTCTGACTGGGTGCGGGGAACGCATGAGACGGCTTCGATGTTATGATGTCACAATACTCCGTGCCAAGGGAGACGGCGCAAGGACTCGGAACTATCACGAGACGTTCTTCCTTGTCTGGAGCTGGGGAGCGTTTACGTCATTCCCTCTCCAGATTCCTTCCATTATTCAGCAGCCATTCGTGACGCCTACTCCCTCCCTCATGCCGTCGAGAGGCGATGTGATCGATCAACATGCTTTGAGAAATCCATTGAGGATGTTTCAGCCGGAATCGTTGCTGCAATCTTCAGCCACCACGGAGCTGATGACAGAAAGGCGATAAAGGCCCTCGCCCTGAAGGATGTGTCGTGAGCACATCGATCGAAGATGATCCCGCATCCTCTGCGGGATCATCTCCACCATAATCCGTGATTTTCCCTCACTAGATGTCCCCATGTCCGGTCAATGTGTCGGAGCTTCGGGAAACCGAGTTTTCTTCGCATCTCGACGAATGGGTGTGAGCAGAGTCGTACAGCCACGCTGTCTGAAGCGGGAATTCGGTGCTCCGAAGCCGACTAGAATCAGCTCCGAGAACCCCGTGCCTTCTTCGCGGACAGGACTCCTCCGGCGGTCGGACACCTACGTGGTAGCCAAGTCCCGCAAGGGGGTGACGAAGCTCTCTGACGATGGGGAGAGGCCACCGGATTGTTCCACGGAAAATCCAGAATGACCCTCGAAGCCTCTACAGGCGATCCTAGAAATCATCCCCATGAGGGGGAACGCAGTTGAGCTTCCATTCTCCCTTCCCCGTAATCGATATCGCAGAGATCTCGAGTTTGGCCGGCTCGTCTCTAGCTACGAGCCACTATGCCGGAGATACCGTGTCGCGGCAACCGTAGCAAAGACGCGGCGCGGCGGAGGGAAATTCCAAGTCGAGGACTAAAGCTCGGTGTTGATTTCCGCAGTGTACGGCTCTCGTCCAGGAGCAAGCCGGAGCTTTGGCCGCCCCGGCACACGTAGCACCCTTATCCATTGATTCGATATCGTATCAATTCACGTATAGATACCGCACAGAATCTGTTGAATAATGTATATGGCTTCCTCCTCCAAAGGACGTCGTCGAGGTACCGTGCTCTTCTTCACGGCGTATAAAGACATCCAATGAGGATGAGAACCTTGAATTCGACTCGAGCTAAGTGAGCCCTTCCTTAGTTTTGCGGGTATTCGATGCCATTCCGAGAACGCTCTATTCGATGCCATTCCAAGAACTCACTATTCGTAGCTGTCAAACACTTGCAGAAGGCGAGTTCGGAGGCTGTTGAGTCGGAGAACGACAGACGTCACTGTCGAAAGCTTCACATGCGTTCTGTGGCACTTGTATCGACATGGAGACTTGTACGTGACCCTCTTGTGGCGAATTTCTCGTTGTCGAGTCAGTCGCTGGTGACGCTCCCGCGGAGGAGTCTTACATTCCGAAGCCTAGGCACGCCCTCGAGTGGAGACCGGCCAGGACTCTCCACCGAGCGGATAGCGAATTCCCATCCTGATAAAAGTATAATACTAGCGCCGCGTAAAGATTAGCGAGTAATGAAATCAAAACAAGCTCAATGCGAAAAAACTCGGCGGCTCAGTCTGCTTCTGATCTCTCAACTAGCTCTGCAACGGAGCCGCCATGGAGATAAAGGAACAATTTCCCGCGGAGCTGTCGAGACATCCGAGAGATCAGAGCAGCATATAGCGGCGAATCTGATATCGCGCGGAGGGAATTTGGAGGACAGGGATGGATGAATCCGGGAAAGGATCGATAGCCATTGTGCAAGAATTATGCACACAGGCAGCTTCTAGAGCATCGAGTGAGTTCCTCACAGGTATCACAGACCGACAGACCTCGTTCTATCTTCAGGGGCTCTCCGCCGATCCACCTAGAGAGAGACTGATGTTGGTTGAACACTGCCATTCCAGTTTAGTCTGACAATTGACTTGAGATCGGAGAGCTTCTCTACAGTTTTCAGATGCCCGCTCATAGGGAGATTTCCGGTGTTGAAGGCGATTGTTCCACTCGGCTCTCGCTCGGAGAATTCGGGAGAAGTCTCAACAGTAATGTAACCAGAACTCCAGACTCAAAACGATGCGCGACCAAGTTTGTGAGCTTGAATTCACTCGATGAGGCTATCTCTCATCATCTCGGTAGGGAGAACACTCGCAGCTGCTGAGGAGGGCAGGATGTCAGATACTTTCTCCAATATAGCCGTCGATTTCCTCGATGCTTCGGCTCAGAATCGACTTCCAGTTCGTATCAGGCTGAGCTTCCTGCGAGGGCCTGAAGTTTCTTCTCAGCACCGATCGCGCATCCAGCGTGAATCAGATGCAACGCTCGGAGAGAAGATTTGGCACGGAACATTTTCGGGTCCTAATCGATCCATGCCTCTACTCACGCTCCCGTGTGTGCCTAGAGCAATTTAGCGCACATTGTCCCCTTCCCAATCGACCGAGAATATTTTCCTCCCATCGAGATGCCAGGTTGAAGGGCTCATAAATATCGATCCTTCACACCTCAACGTACACACGTGCATGGAGATGCCCCAAATTTCGAGAATTCCGAAGCACCCTCTCTTCAGCAGGCGATTGAGCGATTCGGTCATTAAGTTGCTCCGCAGAACGATGCTCGCTAATAATAGCTTCTCAGAATCCCATTTCCGTTCATGACTGAACAGAATGAGATCCGGAATCCGACACGCAATCGAAACGTTTCGCACCCAGGCTCCTTAGCTTGTATCTAAATCTGATGACCATCGGAAAGATGTCCAAACGAGACGGTCAAATGTAGACGGAGGCCGAGCGAAGCATACGACGGGTTTCGAAAGATCTCTTCCCGCAGGAAAAAACGTGTTCAATGAGAGCGTCATGATGGCTCGATCCCTCGGTTCTTCCGTCCACCCGTCTGATGGAAGCTCAGTGCGATTCTCGATGATATCTGAGGCCGCCAAGGGGCTTTCCCATCGCGGAGCGTCATCTTCCCCCCTAGCTCGCACCCAATACTATTTTCCGAGCAACCACGCGCCTGACCCTGGAAAACTTGTTCTCCCAGGAAAAAGAGTTTAGCGATCTCCGAGAGCGAATGCCCTGATGCTGGCAAGTCCACCGTGGGAGGTTGAGGACTCGGATTTCGCGGCGTCGCGCCATTCCTCTGGTCAGGAAAATAACGGATTTTTCGATCCGGAATCGGCTCTCTTTGTGCCGGGTGGCCATGCAGTTGGCCGGTCGAGCAACATCCCGACCGAATGAAAAGCCGCCGCGGTCGCGATAAGCCAACGAAAGCCGGAGGAGGAGCGGATGGATAGCGAGATACACGAGAGGGAAGTTGAGGGACGCACGGAAGAGTAGCCTCGGCCTTGAGAGACTCGGAAAGCAAACAATGGCTTGTTCCGGCGCATCCTTTCGTCGCTGCGGAAGCTCGACCGCCATCAGAAACCTAATCACGGACAGCTGTCCGAAGACTCCTTTCTCGACCACACACCCCTGGATCTAGACTCTCGAGCTACTCCTCAAGGTCAGGCAGGACAATACTCCCGGGAATCAATTATAATCCTTCCGGTGCGGGAGGGGATTCGGCTCGCGCCTTAGCAATAATATTGGAGAGCTGTACTCGGGAGCAGAACCAACAGTTCCAATCCCATTGCTCTATTCACGTGAACGCTACCGATGAAAAATATTCCCCGACCTATTCTCCCAGCTCGGTCTCACAAGGTGCTGGAGTTTACGAGAGGGAGCTGGGAATGGACAACATGCTGAAATATTCAGTGATTGGTGAGACCCAGCTCCAGATCCGGACTTCAGGGATGGGCCAACTGACAGAGGAAAGTCTCCCCCGAGAGCGCTGGATTTTCTGTCGGAAGGGGGAGGGGGGATATCTTCTTCTCCCGATTCCTCCACGGTGCGATCCTACTTGCGCATCCGTGAAACTGTCCGGACCCAATTCTTGATTCTCGATGCTCGACGACTAAAGGATATTTCTTTCAGACGTCTCCGTGACGATAACGATGGAAAGGAGGATGATCTCCGCACCCAATCCCGAATCAGGATAAAAAAGTTCATGGATGAGGAGCAAGTCGAGGAATGTCGCTACAAGTCGACCGAGAAAGAAGAGACCTTTGGGTGCCGGGAGAAGTGGTCTGATGTCAGACTATCTTTTCAAGACATCGTGTCGTGACGGACTGGATCCCCCAAAATGCTTCGCAGTTATTTATGGAGTAGACCCCCCGACTCGAGCAATCCCCTCCCGCACGGAGACTTCAGAACTTCCGTTATCCAACTTGCAGCTTGAAAGGTGTAATAGACGAGTCTTGTTACAGAATCATGGAACCGCTGAGGTCCGTCAACAATTTCCTCTGGCCGAGATTGCTTGCGTGAGTTGTTGCAGTTTAGTATAGGCTTTGAGAGGATGGGCTCGGAGCAAGGAATAAAGTTCGCTGATGGATGTCTGGCAAAACTCGGTACAACAAGGTTCCCGTCGAGGGATTGCTTCCCTTGATCCATTCTCGGAGCGGGAAGCGCTTCTCCCGAAGATACAAGAGAGCGGCGAATCCCTGTCGAAAGCACGTGATCCTCCATCTGCTCCCGAGATTCACACCCGCTGAGAGATTTGAGACTGGAAGTATGGGGGTGGTTCTCCCGCAACAATTTTAGCGCCGGAACCGCAAAGATTTCCTGGTTCCGAATTCCTCTCAGGGACCTACGGCGTCGGCGTCTATTACGAAGATTTCGCGAAGTGAAATCGTTTTCGCCGTCCTACGCCCTTCATCATAGAATGGCGAACGAGTCCTGTCGGCAACTTCGCGGCTGGCAGCATCTGTGTCGTCTCTGCTCGCAGCATAATTAGCGAACTATCCAAGTTTCCCGAAGTGCGCTCATCGGGAGTTCGACACGGCCAGCCGAACGAGATTTTCATTGAAACTAATGGAGATTCATTCCATTCGAGCGCCAGACTTGCACCTGGTCATATATCAGCGTTCAGGATCTAAAATGTATGGAACTCCCCCAGAAGTCAGAGGATGCAGGTTTCGGGAAAGGACGGAGGGAACATGGGCTGCTTAATGGGCCAGCACGACATTCCGCAGCCTTGAACATGCGTTTTTCCCGGTCGCGCATCGCGTTTGTGGAGGCGTGGGCGAAATCGAATCCCAAGTTTGCATGACCGCAGAAGCGATCACGGAGCAGGCAGTCGATCCACCTCGGATTCGTACACGAATCGTCTGGATATTCAGTCAAGGTCTGAATTTCGCGTGAAAGGACTCTGCCAAAACAGTGATACATAGTGCTTTATCCGGCCATTCCGTGCCGACATTCGCGCAACACGTCTTTGTCGTTGAGCTCGTGCGGAAGGCCGGGGTTGGGGCGGAGCGTCGAGCTCTGGCTAATGGTGGTCTGCCGTGAGAACACGGCACCTAGAGACAATCAATAATAATAGTCAATGCACGCGACTGCAAGAATTTCTTGGCGCTTTGACGCGACCGACTGACGAATCCATTCGGCACGGAATCACGACTCGGATCCGTTTTTTTTTATCAAAGACGAGATTTGCTCTTCGGCTGGAGCTTGTTCTAGTTCCCTTAGCTCACTTTGGCTGTCGGTTTACGATTTTCCCGATGCACGATTGGTTCAACGTCCCGCCGGACCTCTCATGAAAACTCGAGTACCGATGGTCCTTCTAGTAGCTGCGCCGTCGATTTATCCCCTACTTTCTCAAATCACTTCGTTTCAAAATCGGGTGTTGTCTGCAGGATGCAAGTACCCCCCCCCTTCCCCCAAGGGAGAAACAGAGCTCGTTCGATGCTGGTCTCCTCCATCCCTCGGAGAGGAACGTGCGGAAATGCAAGATGGTAATCGTGGTAATCTTGAACGCTGATTGGTCACGGCAGGTCGATGGTTCTTCATAAAAGGTTTTTTCGCTATCTCGGTTTAGCATTCCGGATAGTGGGCGAGCCTCGTTCTTCCGTGAAGATGAAGTCCCGCCTAGCTCGCGATCAGGGAATGGCGGTCGGGAGGTGAAATCTCCTCGCGGTGGCTTCTTCCCCTGCTTTTCGTCCTCGCTGAGCCTATGCCGGCTGAGTTGTTGTCAGCTTGACAGATCACGGAAAAAGAGCAATAACTTTGAATATTCTACACAGAGCAATGAGCTCGATGGCACGAAGGCATGGCAGCCTTGTCGGCTCAGGATCAGCTTGTCTTTTCTTACTCCTTTTCGGACAAGCGATTCCGAACTCACCTCCAATTCAGAATGCGCATCAATCGTAGGATCGCTGGCAATATAGGCGAGACCTGATAGATATCTGTTACAGGTCGCTCCACGTGGCAAGGACCCCGCAGAGATCGCCGATCCGATTAACTTGCAGAACCTTGGGTTTTGATTTTACGTCAGGAACGTTGTTTCCAAGTGCGCTCAAAAAGTTCAATCCGATATTCAGCTCGATGAGAGCGATCGCCGGAGGCCGTTGACGGTCCCCGTTCGATGTTGAATTCATGAATCACACCGTCTGCCATGACACAGCTCTGCCCGAGGCATGAAAATGACAAGTTTTTGCGAGCGTCACGATGATTCGGCGATAATCTCATTCCCGTCTCTTAAAAATAGATGTTTACCAATCTTTCCCCGTCCTTGAGGACGGACTTGAGCGAGGAAGCGCCAAAAACAGCGGTGATTCTGAGTTTCGTCGAGATGATTTTATGGTTTCTAGCTTTAGCCCGCGATATTGGATATGATCAACAGCTGACTTCCAGCACAATCGCGTCTGTGGAGCCCGATGGATTTTAAACTTTTTTATTTCATAAACCACAGGAGAGCAAGTCTCAAGCTTCCTCCGGGAACTTCTTTGCAGGGATCCGCGATCACAATCACTGCCGGGCTCCGACGATGGGTAATAGCTAGGCTCTCGAAACACTGAACTAGCCGTCTTCTGGTCCCTCCCGATGAAGTGAAAGACTTCCTACTGTGAGAAGGATGTTCTGGGACCAATGTAAGTCACTCTTTTCGAGCTCGAATTTCCTTGTGAATTCACTTGTCTTCCTTATGGATTTCATCAGATCTGCTTGACGCGATGATAACCTAGGACGGGGGTTGAAGCGCTCTCGCTCGGCTCGCGGACTTCTCCAGGAATCACTTCACGACGCCTCCACTTCGCGAACTCTCTGCACATTCCCGCCGATTTCCTCTGAAGCACAATTGCTTCCCCTGAATCCCCCTTGTGTCCACTCACTCGTTCCTCGTGGTCCTCTCCGATTAGTCATCCAGGATTTCCAGCGGCACGTGTCGCCAGGCTCAAGCGAGAATCGAAAAGACGCGTCGCTTCACAAGCAGTATTGCGAAAATCGGACCCCACCAGACTAAGAGGCCCGACGGCTTTCCTCTAGCTCGAGCCGTTGCCCATAGGGGGAAGAAGCGGGGGTATCAACGCTTGTTGTGACGCAGGAGACGCTCGACCAACAATCGATCTGACTCTCCATATGATTCGCGATGGGAGAGATCAGAAGCGCTGCAATAGCGTAAAAGAGAAGAAGGGGAAAGCTGCGAAGTCCACGGCAGGCCCCTCGATGCTTCTGGATCGTACTACTTCTTTGGAGATCCCGTTTTGCCCGCTGAGGTGATGGAGCCCGTCCCAGATTCAGCCCTCTTGATTCACAATCAGTCTGACTCCGTAAATCACATCCGGTGAGCTTATCTCGTAGCCTATTCCTGTTCCGTGTGTGTGCGTGCGTGCCTATCCTATCCAGAGGACTGTCCCTGATCGAAAAGGATCTTCGTCACGTGGAGGAGTTTCAGCGAAAGCTGTTCCATCACAATAGAGTCCCTCTGGGTCGCTTGCGCTCACGTAGCGATTCCCCATTCACGCGCATCGATAGCGGATAGCTGTTCTATCCACGCGAATCCTTGTGCTTCTCCTCGGATCTTTCCTCCAGAAACGGAATCAGAGTACGAGTGGCGGAGTGGTGGAGTGATTCGCACCGTCATGACACGGCGTCCGGAAACAATGCTGCGAGAATTCAGCGTGCAGAGGAAATCTTTATCCTAATATATGATATCTAAGTTCGCCAAGCCGCGCTCGGTTCCAATCATGTGACTTCGGTCCAACAACGAAGGTCCAACGGCCGCTCTGTACTTTATTCCTACCACGACCATTCGGCTGCTCGCGTCCTACGCTGGGTTGAGAATCGAAATCGGATGAAGTAGAGTTCGTGACCGCACTATATTCCGATACGATTGATGTCGAGAGATAATTGGGCTCGAATCTAAAGAGAAAAGATCCCTATCCACGCATCTTGATTGCGCTTCTGAGAATGAATATATGGAAGGAAGATCTAAATAATTGTTATTGGACGAAAATTCAGCTTCACTTGATCGGCCGAGATCAATGGTGAATGGTGACTTGTTCCTATTTTCTTATCTCTCTCATGAGGCGCGCGTTCCCTACACGCTACCCTCTCTCTCGATGATCTCTTCGCGGACCAAGAAAACGCTCATTATCTCGACCGGATGGGCCCGATTAAGCCGCCTACCGCTGATGATAGCGAACACTTCTGCCGCCGATGAGATGCATCGATAATGATTTCAGAGAAACTTCGAAAAGCCGACGAGCTCGCGTCCTGGAGATTCCAGATCGTCAGGAAGCAACTCTTGGGTGGGGAAATGATTCCGCAGAAAGATTTGTTCATCTTCGTTTCCAACACATGTACGTCCCCATCGTGGGAATCGTCTCGCTCACGCAGGAGCCAGTCATTCCCACCCCCCCTCCCAGCCCATTTCCGCACCCTCTGACAAGCGACTCCGTGAGTATCCGACTTTATTCCTCACAGCACGATGGAGAACATAAAACTTCTCCATCAAATCGACAGCACCGCCATACTCACTTTCGGATAGCGGCAAGAGTTCCCCGAAGATATTGCGTGTGGGTGGTCCCCTATTCCCTTCACGCATTCATGGTCTAGTGAGTCGAACAACTGCTCGTCGATACAAAGTTACCTAAGAACCTGTTCGGATTGAATAATCGATAGATAGGTGATATGTCTACGGGGAGAGAGACCCCCTCATTCAATGAGCATTCCTGGAGTCTACGTATGGAGATGCAAGATACAATCCATCACTGAATCAATGAGTCACTTTCAAATAAAAAGACTACAAGTTCCGATTCTTCTTGTAAATTCGTTTCGATTACATAATGTCCAGCTCAGAACGTGGGATAGGATTCCGCGATCAGAATCTCCTCTTCCGAGACTCACAATCACGGCCCGACCATGGCCGTCGCAGAAACTCAAATAGAAACGCCCCGATCTCGACGGCGAATCGTACGATTTTAGTCTTGGTGATTCGTTGGACTCTCTACGCATACGCTACCGAATGCGCTTGCTAGGAGTTCGCTCGCTGCTGGTCTTTTCCTCGAAGGGAAAGTACCTAAGCTTCCACCTCCTAATTTTTCCAGTTTCAAACATCCGCTGCTCCCTGTACTCTGGTTTCCCCGTTGCTTCGCTCCCCAGCCTCACCGTTCCTTGAGTTCCCTGCGTCTCGGTTTTCTCGCCCACCCGTGTTTCGCCTTCCCGCTGTCCTAGTTTTCCCGTGCTCCCGCTACCCTGATTTCCGACCACTTTCCCGTTCCACCGCTGTCCCAGATGCTCGCTTCCACGTCTTCCCACAAGTCCCGCTGTCCCGTACCCGTTCCATGCTCTTGTTCCTTCGCTTCCCTTTTTCCGTTACCTCGCTGTCACGTTCCACCGTTTTCTCGCTTCCCTGTCACCTCGCTTTTCTCTTTTCCCATTCCCCGCACTCTGTCGCTTTTCCGCTTTCTCGTTTTCCCGTTGCTTCCGTTTTTCCGTTGTGCTCCATTTTCCCCGCTTCCCTGCGCTCCCGTTCTCTCGTTTTCCTGTTCTCTCGTTTCACTGCTTTCCTGTTCTCCGATTTGTCCGTTCACTAACACTCGCGTTCTCCGCTTCCGTTCTACACTAGACTCTCTACGCGCGCTCGCTCTAGGTTAACTTGCTCTTAGTGCGCTTGCTCCGGACGCTCGTGTGGTGGGTGCGTTCGCCGTGGGTGCATCTGTTTCTGGTGCTTGTCTTGCTTTGCAGCCTCTCCCAGCCACTTAATTCAATACAATACTGATTCACCACGAGGATTTCTCACGCAAGGAAGACTCGATGCAGTCAGGCGAACGCTCTCCCTCGTTTCGACGCGAAGGTCCCGCAGGTGAAGAGCTCAAGCATACATCAGAGAGGCAGTTCCAGTCAGTTTGTCGAAATCGAAGTCGTCGAAATTCGAAGAGCCTATTCTTTCAAAGTTCTGAGCCCAAATTCATGACCCTTGTATCACCTCCTCACCACTCCAGAACAACAAGAACTAGTCTGTGAGGCTTGGTCGAATGTTCATAACTCGACTGTCACAAAGACACTCTTCACAATTCACTTTGCCACAAGAAAGAATACGGTCTGTATCTACCGTATTCCACCATTTCCGCCGGAGAGAAGAACTTCTGAGGAAGCAGACGACTCTACGACGTTGGAAGCGTTAGGATTAGGAACTAGGACAAGTTTCGACTGCGATTGCTGGGAAATTGAGTAAGACATTCGATATGACAAATACATTTATCCCAACACCCTAATCATATATGTATACCTCTAGAGTGCCCTCGTCCGTTGCCGGAAAAGGAATATAGTTCCTGCGGGGAGGATCTCGCAGAGGTCTCCATCCTTCTCCTTGCACACTGAGTGCTCCTCGCTCTCGGGGGATCAATATTCAGACTTCGAACATATTCAGCAGGAAGCTGAGATGGGACTCGGAACTAGAGGAGGAGGAGGCTTGCTACTCTGGGGCTCATCATCGAAGACAGTGAAAATTGACAACACCATTCCTTGAGGAATTCTTCGGCTTCGGGAAGGGTCACGAGGGGAGTTGCGTGAGAAGCGTGACGTAAGCAGTGTCAGCGGAAAAAAATGATTGTGTCCTTTGATCATAAGCATCCTTAATTCATCAGTAGAGCTTGGATCATTGCCGAAGGTCTCCCTTGCCTAGAGTTTCTTTTTGTCCGAAGGAGTGGCCAGGATGCCAAGGCATCACGGTGTCCCGGCATAAGACAGATAGCGCGTCGTGGCATCGTGGAATCCCGGGCACATTATCCCGAGCTAACACGAGGTCGGTTCGTAGCCTACCTTCAGACTCGACGTCCTGCTTTTTTCTGATCATCGCTATCCCACCCCTTCTTCCTGCGATCTGTGTTGTATCGTCCAATCTTCATTCCAGGGCCAGCAGTCATCTGGGGTCAACGGCATCGACTTCGACGACTTCTTACCCTATCGGACACGCTCTAGCCGTACGAGATCTATTGGAGGCCGTTCTATCGACTGGAGATGTTCGCGAGCGAGGCGCCCCTTTGGACGCAGTCGTTTGAGCGCGACTCTTTGGGCGCGAGCCATCTGAGCGCCGAGCCGGTTGGACGCAGAATTGTCCGCTCGCGGAACTTTAGGTTGCTCGGTAAACGGCTCACGGTTGATCACCGATTCTCGTCCCAAAGGCTCAGTTCCAGTGGGACGACCCTCAGGATAAGGAAGAAACGGAGATCCCGAAAATATTCCCCCGTAGGCTTCCGGGAGCGAATTATTCACTCTGAGTCAGTGAATCTATCTGGTATTGTGTAGGAGGGAGGAGTATCATGCTGTTGGGGAGGAAAAGAATGCGCTCGATACGAACTCGGATCGTATTGGAGGCGCATCCCGTTCCTTAGCTTAGGTCTCGAATTCTCCGCTCAAACCGTAGTATTCGGAATGAGCGAGTCGATCGGCTTGAATTGGTCGACGAGTTTATTGGTTGCCTCCGACTTATTCCCAATCATTGATCGCTCCTTCCAGATCTCCATTCCACCAGCCCCGGCTGCCAAGACAACGGGTTCTTGACCAAGTTCAGCGAGTTGCAAACCACACACGATTTGCATGTCGCGACCGCCCTCCACACATCCACCGTGGCTCTCTCGAATGATCCTCCAACTTTCGTCAGGTCGACAGTGAGGAAAATCAGCTTTCGGCCCTTCGCTTTCTTCTTTCTCAGATTCAAACGCATGGCTCCCGGACGCATCTCTTCATGACCGGTACGATCGACACCGATGTCACCTGTGGAAGACGATTCAATGCGAACTCACGAAGCCTCGATACTGCGATCCCTATGGGGCCAGCAACGATGTACATACCTACGGACCGACCAGTTTGCTGACGATCAAACCAACTCTCCGACACTTCCTCCTCCACCGAGTTCTGCATCGCACCGCTGTACTAACTTCACCGGACAGTGATCGCTGACGTAGCACTCTACTAGAGCTGTCAAACGATTTCGAGAACGACCTTTTATCGTCTGCTCTCATTATTCATCAAAACTTCATGTCTACACGCTTTGATTTATCCGCGGAATTATTCTACTAAGAAAGCCGGCAACCTCATCTGCACCTTCAAACAACAAGCACATTTTCACATGGCAGCACTTCGAGTACCCATTGTTGCGCATACAGCGCATCGGTCTCTCGGAGATTAAACATACAGAATGCGCATTCATCACGAACAGCGACGCGAAGCAATGATCTCGGCATGGTGGCCCGACGGCATTCCCACCGGCCGAATCGGAATGATACACCAGAGTGGCTCATATGGAGACTCCTATGAATGCCTGTAGATACAACAATAAGGATTTGAATCAGTATCTATTTGGCTCTACACTGACTTCTGCGTTGTCCGATCGCATTAATGATACGCGTTATCCTGACGCTTCATCATTCATCATCCGAGAGTCGTTTGTTTGAAGACATCGCTATCGGGCGCCGGGCGCGAAGCGCCCACACATATCGACAGGGGAAATCTTCGGATCGTTCTGGACCTGCCTTGGTGTTGCCACCGCGTGCACATGGACGGAGCCGAAAGCGGATGACTGGCTAGCTCAGATCACTGCTCAATCCTAGGCCGAATCTTCAATGGTGACGACGAACTCCAAGTCAGGCGCCGTGGGATCTTTGTGGACCTTCGATCCTCACACTTCCGTCCCCTCCCCACATCCTCCTTGTTGGGTTATCGTCTTTCCTTGCTTGCGAACGTCCTCATTCTTCGTTTCTTTTTGAAGAAGAAAAAGTCGGCCATCTTCGACGGGCATCCATTCTGTTCCTGGTTGCTTCTCGCTCGTGACGTGTCTTCCGTGATTTCTCCTAGTGCCTCCAACAGGTCCAAGCATAAAAATCATCGAATAAGAGGAGAGCATCAATATCAGCGGAATTTCTCGTGATAGGCGCAGAGGATGAGAGTTATCCGCCTCCTGCCCGAGAATCTCTTTCGGGGATTTAGTCCGTATCCCGTATTCATCCGTATCCCCCGTGAATGAGATGTACAGATATTAAGAGCGAAGAATCATTCCCCGCTGTAGTCTGAGCGAAGCAAGTCCCCTCGCTAGAGAATCGGCGGAGTCAAAATGGTTTGGAATGTCAACCTCGGCTGCCTGCTTGTTTGAGTCGCTGTCGCACACGAGCGCTCAAGTGGGTTTCCTAGGCACTCCGCTCGCGGTGAAGAACGAGATCATGGCGACGCTGAACGATCTTCGGAAACCTGACGGGGTTTTCTGACGGACATACCACGGGGACGGCTGCCTAAACTCAGGCTGTTGCAATGCTGGATTCAGACAAGGACGTTTTTTCAGAAATATTTCCGGCTATCGATGCTTCTCTGCAGCTCACCCACTCATCCGGATATTATGCTCGTCGTAGCGGGCGCATTCCGCTATTGGAACCCCTATCGCCAATCAAACTCAGATTCGCCAGCTATGCTACGGCCTACTATTCATTAAAAAGAAATTTTCCTTCGCAGACCTACTACGCAGAGAATTGTCCCTTACGGAGTGAGTGGGAGTGGAGCTCCAGCGGGCCGTTGTTGGTCGCCCATAAGTGGAAGACACCCCAGTGTCTAGATTGCAAGAACGGTCGGCCGTCTTGTAGAATCGGTACGGGTCCATGAAGGCGTGACCACGAACAGGAATGGAGTCTAGGCTTCCATGTGACGATATGACGAGACATATGGAATTTCCATGGACTTTTGTCCACCTAAAATTCGATTTGACCCCACTGTGCTACGCCTCGAAATCCTCAGGAGTCATGACCTTTATACCGGGGACGATTCTCGAGGACTTCGTTTTCGTTCAGATCATATAGATTTAGATGACCGTAGACCCCCTGCGAATCTGCCGCGAGAGCCACCGGTTCCCGGCCGCCTAGAGCAGCGGTTCTCAACCTTTTTCTGCTCGCGGCACCCTTCGGTTCTCCGATTTCTCCCGCGGCACCCCTTGCAGGAAGCCTCGGGAAAACACGAACGAATCGAGTCTCGAGGGGAGGGTCGAAAGGAAATGCAACTAACTAACGTTCACGATGCGCATTCGCAACGTGGAGGTATACGATAATTTCGGCGCGGAAGGAGAGCGTGCAAGAATGACCTGTCCGGGAGGAAAAGATTCGCCGATCGTCGAGAACATGGAGCCCGATCGTGGCACAGAATTGCGGACCGGCCCGGCTCACTGATGCGATTAGTCACATAGCCTTCGCGGCCTAAAGCGCAAAATTTGCTCCGTCTCCCCTTCATAAGTGACAGCTTTTCCAGATCGGCTAGTTCATATGTACATGTACCCCCAAAGAAAAAGCACGAGGGAAGCCTCGCGGCACCCTGAGAAAACCGTAGCGGCACCCAGGCTGAGAAGCGCTGGTCTAGAGGCACGTGATGAATCTCATTGTTCGGTGCTGGATTGATGGATCACAAATCGAAGAAACCCATGTTCCCGTAGAGATCATAGCTTTTGTTCGAGTATCGGGATGACGTCATTCAATAGGAGATTCTCTGATCATCCGCGGAAGCTTATTTTCGTTCAAACCCCTCCCTGCACGCGGAGGTGCGCGTTTGGGTACGGCAATCGATAACTGCGAAGGGTCAGACAGCCTGAGTGTAGATGGTAGCCCCTCCGACTCCGGCGGCCAATCGTGAGTGCCCAGAATGCTCATCTGAGGGCATCGAGGAAGATGAAGTGTGATGCGTTGCAGCCGGCAACGATAGAGCCTGAAGTCGGGAGAGGGTGTTCTCGAATCAATACTGCACAGACGGAATGGTCGTCTGCTGACGCAAGTTCCAGACCCTGAGGTGAGTTCCTGAGATCTTCAAAGTCGAGATTCTGGCTCGATTTTCAGCTATGGTTATTCGTGTGATCCTTTCGAAGCGACAGTGCTGGAGCTCCTCGACTTCGCTGCGAAAAAGGTACTCCGTCATCCACTGTTTTGAGTTAAGAACATGAATGAAGACAGACAAGGGACCTATCGAGTCATCAACTCTGGGAAGAGCTCTGTAGCTCAAAAAGGGTCCGGCAGCTTGCATGGGGTCGACCGGTCGTCGAAACCGAGTCGCGAGAGATTCGTCTGTCTATCAGCTCATTCCCGAGAGGAGTTCCCGTGCTCGAGCCAGAAGTTCTCATTCGCATGAAGAAGCTCCGGGAACAAACTTCCGGATCGAGGAAGAAAACTACCCTGGTCGTCGCAGTGACAATTTCCAGGGGTGACTGGTGCCCGCGCTCCAGAGCAAAATCTCGGCGGAGCTCCCAATGGAGGAACACTCTTGCATAAGCTCTCCGGCCGGCCCCATAATTCGGCTGAGCGTCGTCGTCGACAAAACTCAAAATAAGGTTCTCTAGATTCGTCCGTCGGCCTGACGCCAGCGAGCTTCCTCATCCAGTATCATCGAGTGAATTCAGAGGGAAGGGGTTCCGATCTTATACAATCCATAGCATTACGAGGGGAGCGCGAATGATCTATATCAGGGGTATCAAATCGCGGGCCAACAGGCCGAAGTAGCCCGCCGGGTTCCTTCTTTCGGCTTGCGGAGGTCTCCCATCCGCTAATCAGACGTCCAAGATACGTCTCGATTTTTGATCGCTCGTTTGAGCAGAGAGGATCCGGAGCGATTCATCGTGAGAAATGAAGAGGAGAGGGTACTCTCGCGTCTCAATGACTCCGAATCAGCTTCACCTAGGGCACATATAGATGTTTTTAAAGAAGGAAGGAAGTCCCGCGTGGCTCGCCGACCCCGTGAGCGTCGGGGTTTGAGTTTGTCACCTTTGATCTATATTCTCCTGTTCGAGGACGCTGGTCGAAAATATTGACGTGGGGCGCTCAGATGTTCTCCGGCTGATCTGTGTCGCCGGCTCGCAGCGTCTTCCTGTCGAAGCACGAAGAGGCGGCTCTCTGTTTCACCCCCTGTACCCGCTGCGAAGCGTTTGGATGCAATCGAATCCTCGCTTGCGATTCGCATCTCTCGCGGGCTTCTGCAGCCTCTTCTCGCTCTCGGGTCTGCGGCTTTTTCGGAAGCTCCCCGCGTGAATGAGGGAGACGGATTTTCGGGGGGAAGGGGAACAATCCCAGCGGCATCGGAGAATCGTCCACATTTTTATTTTACAAGTTCCCGTTTCGTTCAGGTTTCGGCTCGAGCCAGGATGATCAACTACGTTCTCGCTGGTTGTCTTCTGGTCTGTATTGCCGTGTCCTACACGAGAGCTCAATTCGAGATCGTGGACACCTCGTTGGCGTTGGGCGACGCGATCAAGTCGACTGTGAGAGATCTCCGTAAGACTGACGGAGTTTTTCTGCGGACGTACTTCGGCGACGGCTGCCTGAATTCCGGTTGCTGCAACGTCGGATTCAAGCAGGTAGGTCAAACAGTTCTTCTGCGGAAATTATTCTCTGATTCCATCGGTGTCCATCGAGTGTCCCCCACGAGCACGTTCTCGTCGTTGCACATCGACCCCGATCCGCCAACTCTCTCGCGATCTAAAATTCACGCATACTTCCTCAGACGTACTACACCGAAGAATGCCCGTTGTGGAGCTGGTTGAAGTGGAGCTCGAGTGGTCCATTGTTGGTCGCTCATAAGTGGATGACCGAAAAATGTCTCGAGTGCAGATACGGTGGACCGAACTGCAGGGTCGGCACAGCCTCCTGCACCGGAGACCACAAACAGAAATGGCACTTGGGCTTCCACACGAACAGGACGACGGCCTACGGGGACGTGCTATTCACAATCCAGAATCGCCAGTACCCTGACAGATGTGTGACAATCGACTCTGATTATGGATTGGTGCTGCGGGATTGCAGTAGAGGTCCGACCGTTCTCCAGCTCTACTACGTGGACTCGGACCAATTGCAGACCGCGATGTCGGCGTATCAAATGGTGGACGCTGGCCGCAGCCGCGTCAGTTCGATGCCCGGTCGCGATCGACTCGAATAATGGGAGGCTGTGGCCGACGAGCCGCCTTTATGTATCTCGGAGCGCTTTTGTGCACGACTGCGGTGTCGGATTGTCGTCTTCCCTATCTTGCCAACTTCGTTACCTTTCGTCACTTTTTGCCTAATAAAAAACCGGCCATCGTGGCCGGGCATCCATTCTGTTCCTGGTTGTTACTCGCTCGTGACGTGTCTTCCGTAATTTATTACTCCCAGTACCCCCGAGAGGTCCCAACATTGGCGCAGCCGGCACTTCCGGGAACTCTCGAGGTGCTAAGATGACGGAGAAACGGCATGATAATGAAAGAGCTTGAAACAGCACAACAGTCCGAGAGGGCGACAACAGAAGACAAGAAGAAGCAATTGAAGAGATCCGGCCTGGAGACTAAGGTCTTGTCTCCGGTCGGGGAATATCAACATGATTCGGCGAAAGCCACGACTTCTAAAGACTAGTTCGTTCCAGCGGCATGAAGGGCTGCTAAAGTCATTCTGTGAATAAAAAGCCGAACAGTGCCAGTGTTTTGAGAGCGTTGGGCCCCGACGAGTATGATCGCGCGCGGGCGAGGAATAGGTCTGAAGAACTTTCCTACACAGAGCCAGTCGAGCTCTTGACGATTGATCTGCGAACCTCAGAGGCAATAAGTTCAAATTCGCTTCTCAGACATTGCGTCATTTCAAATTCTTCATCCAGGGGGACAAGATCTCGATGCTCGACGGACAAAGTACATCGAATTGGTCAGCAAAGCCTGCGACAAAGACGTTTTCACGTCAAAACCTTCTTACTTGACTTCGAAACTCATGAGCAGAGCCACAATATCTATGCAAAGGCATATTTTCTGCATATTTGCATAGTCGCACATTCTCGCATATATTTCCCCATGTTCTTGCACATTAGATGCTTCCAGACGTATCCCTTACTTATTTCTGCATTTTCGTGCTGAGCCTATAGTATATCCGCGTTTTTTCTTGATGTCTGTTGTTTATGCTCGTCTAGGTTCCGAAAATATAATTTTGCCTCAAGACAGATCCACAGAAGTCTCGGATATCTGTGAACGGGAAACGTTCTCGTCCGCGAAGAGAACGGAGGATATTGGTGATGCTTGAGTTCTACTGCAAAATGTCTGAGGCTCAGACATCTGGCTCAGACATTGGTGGGAGAATCCGGACCGGAAGTATTTTCATCCGATGAGGAAAAGTGTGAGGACTGTTGAGTCCTCCTATATTTCGACTCTGTGTTATATTCTGAAACAAGTCGCGTCGTCTATAAAAGGCATCACTTTTCCATGTCGATACATTCGCTTACAACGACGAAGCAGTAATCATTCATCTCCTAGGACGGTCACAACAAAAAGATCTCTAGCAAAGTGTGACTGAGGACCTTCAAAGGTGCACGTAGGTTCAGGCTGACTCAGCATGTAAAGACCGCGAAGCACGAAGAAATCTACGCCGCCGGGAACCTACCAATCGGATCGGCTAATTGAGCTGATCACTACCACAGAAAGTGAATCTCGCAGGAGTCATTTCTCAAGCGAGCTTTGTGTGGCTCTTCTTGAGGATGATCTCCCGCTCGACAGGCTCTGCAATAAAAATCTGAAGCGTTTCCTCGAGAATTGGACGGGTCAGCATGTACCAACACCTTCCTTGCAACTAGATATGGTCAACGTATTTACGTTTAATAGGGTCCGTATCACGGCCGTGATTACGTTTCAAAGTTTCTACGGTAGATCTATGCGGAAACTCCTGAAGCCGTACGAAATATTACGGCAATGAACCACGGCTCTAGGAGACGCTCTCCGGCAGAGTTTCTTCCGGGAAAACGGTCATGTGTGGTCCAACAAAAAAAAGAGTATCATTGCTTCACTGATATTCAGGGGTGCTTTATATCATTGATGAACGAAAGGGAAGATTCTTCAGAAGACGAATATAGGATCGATTGCGTGAAGAATTTCCCCATGAAGTTCGCCGATGTGCCTCCCGGCGTATCTATTTCACCATTTGGGATGTTCAACCACACGCGGCAGTGTTTGAGGATTTCCTGTTCGATTCCCGAATTCGCTGGAGTTAGATCCTCGATGGCTTTCTCGCATTGCCACGCGAACTCCCCCTCAAAACGCTCTTGGAGTGCATCAGAGCGTGCCTCTTTCGGAAGAAGGTACCTTAGTAGACGCGATGCGATGCCGCGGCGCTAAAGAATTCGGCGACACGAGTTATACTGTAAGTGCCGGGCAAAGCTTCCTTGATATTCGTCGAGCTCCTCCAGAAGAGTCTGGAACGAATGAATTCGGTGATTTCTGTTCTGTCGATCACTCAGAGTTTCTGTCAATAAGAGTTTTTTTCATGATCCCTTCTCCCGGCCTCCCGCGATACCTAACTTGAGTACCGGGAGTCGGTAGGCTATGGCTTGAGTGCTACTTCGGCATTCACCCGGGAAGAATGGAAACTGGAAACCATGATAAAAACCATTCTTGAAGTGGACGCCTGCAGGGATCGAACTCAAGCTGCCTCCGACACGAGACAACGTCAATGTAGCTGGCGCAAATCTGCATGTGAAGTGCAGACCGCTTTAACCCCTCGGCGATCCGTCGGTGAAGAGAGCTCGGGAGCCGAGAGGAGCGCGTTTTGAACGGTGATCTTCTTCCAGAAGCGGTCGCAGTCGCAGCTCCTGGTGGCGTCGATACCTTGCACGAGAAACTCTGAGAATCGTCAGATCGACGTGCTTTCAGCTTCCGATTCGGACTTGTGTCGAGCTGAGACTTGTCAACTTGTCACTTGATAAGCCTGAATGCGCCAATGAGACCCGTTCGAGAGATGAGGAAGAAAATTTTGGACGAAGCTGGATAAATATGTGCTAGGATGAGGGTGAGGGCGAGGGTCAAGACATGGAGGAAGCACAAATTCAAGACGGAAACAGGTCTCCTGGTCATCAACTCAGTGATGATACCACATATACAATTTACTCTCATTGTTATGCGCTGATCCTCGAAAACGGATAGTACTGCGACCGTTGCTCGAGCCCTACAAGGCGATTTCGATGCGGAAATCGCTCGGAGCATCAGAATTTTCGACGTGAATGATCACTCCTGCTTTAAGTTCGCGCCAATCGTTCACGTTGAAGTAGAGGGGTCCTTCTCTACCTATAAGGCTTTCCTCCGCGACAACAGGAAGGGTCTTCAGTTTGGAAATATGAGGAAACGTATCTTGATACTGTGTAGCCGATGAAAATTTACGTCGAGATCATCATGCTTCATCCGTTCGATCCAATTCGGTGGACGATACTCCCAAAGATCCATCACGTGGCTCCCATCACCCATCACTTTGAGGAGCGCTCCCCACCTCCCACCCGCATCTATTCCATCTTTACAGATTCCGGCGATCGGGCACCTTGGTATTGGAAGCCTCTCTCTTCGACTAGACTCGAAAAAACGATGCGAGGGAGGCCTCCAAGGGCCGATCGAGTCGCTTTTTGGAGAACCGGGTCGCAATCTGTATTCTCCCGTATTGAACCTCTACATATCATATCATAGCGCATATTTCCCGCGCATTTTCTGCCTGTTCTCTGCATATTTCCTGCACATTCCCTGCATATTTTTCTGCATGAACTTAGTGGCCTATGAGGTACTATGTGGTACTTAGGTACGCTTCACTTCGATGAAGGTTCGAGGAGCACGTATTCAATTCAGTAGGGCGGATATCGTTCTCTTTATTCGTCTCGGAGGCTGGTGACGAGTAGAAGAAGTTATGTTTGACGTTTGGGCCGAAATCGAAAATGCTATTCGTTGATGGCCGGAAGCTTACGAAAGTTGAGTCGACTCCGAAGTCATGAACGTCCAAGAAGTTCTCTCCACGAAAAGGGAGCCCTTGTTCCTCGTGAACACTTGTTTGTTCGAGATCGGGAAATCTTATCAAGATAAGTTGTACTGTTGATGCATCAGCAAGCGAGAGGAGGGTTGCTCGGCCAGAGCAATGCTCCGCATAGTGCCCGATCTTATTGTGGAACGCACTAGCGCAATTCTTACACACGAAATCGATCACGGCACTTCCTGATGCCGACCGATCACTCGAAAAATAATGATCGACTGTATGGACGACACGTGTGGTTTGCTCAACAGTTACAGAAGAGGTGAAGTTTATCGCCCTCTATGCCTTTCTGGAGACGACGAAGCTCATGATCACGCGCAGGCTCACTACTCACTAACACCCTCCCTTGCGAGTGATCATCTTCAATGCAATCCAAGTTTCTCCCGACACATCTTGAATTTCTCTGACGGAACGCTCTTTGTCAGAATTTCAGCAATCATATCTCCCTTCGGCATATATTGAAGCTTAACCCATCGGTCCTCAACCATATTCCTGATGAAATGATGTCTCAAGTCGATGTGTTTCGTCCGTTGATGATGTACGCTGTTCGCGCTCAGAAGTATCGCTCCCTGATAGTCGCACCATAACGTCATGGGCCTCACAATACTTAATTCTGGCAAATCCTAAAAGTTTTGAATCCATTTAATCTCCTGACATGCAGCTCCGCACGACATGTACTCTGCTTCGCTTGTTGATAGAGCGATTGTTGGTTGCCTCTTGCTGGCCCACGAAACGCAAGCTCTTGCTTGGATGGATCCTCCTTGGGGTGGACTTTCAGTCTCACCATATCCATTCGACGGTTTCGATCCACTTCGATGATCGGTCAACAGGGAGTACACCGTTGCTGGCGTGGTAGAATTAATTGTTGCTCCAACGTTGGGGTCTCCCCTCCTCGCTCTCGTAACTGGGCCCATAACCTAATGACTGACTGTATGGACGACACGTGTGGTTTGCTCAACAGTTACAGAAGAAGTGAAGTTTATTGCCCTCTATGCCTATCTGGAGACGACGAAGCTCATGATCACGCGCATGCTCACTAACAAAAATGAAGCAGGCCGTCCTGCCGTCCTCGAGAATCCTGAGAGACGCGTTAAAGAGTTGCACTCTCGTTTCAACTGATCAGCAAATGCAGAACAGGTATGGATTGATTTTTTGGGAACTAGGTGCTCTCATTCGTGGCTCCTGTCGTAAGGTTTCGAATCGAAACTTTCGATCCTATTCTGGTACCAGACTCGAGTTCATGAATCATCGATGCTCCGCTGAGGTTGAGCCGCGCGAAGACTTCAGACCATATGCGAGAGGATCTATTCGGGGATATGCGATTCGGGGATATGCGATTCGGGAATATGGGATTCGGGGATATGCGATCCAGGGATCCAGGAGGCTACCGAATTGTTGGATGGGAGCAATCACTGGATCGTGAGTTCGAGCTATGCAATGCTCAATCGAGGCTCTTTGCTCGAAGCTCGTCAGGCACATCAATTCGCAATATTGTGCGGATGACATGATATCCGTTCGTTCCCTGAGGCAATGATCCTGGCACTTCAAGATGTCGCATATGATCATGATCATCAGTGCTGTGCGCCTTGTCCAGGACGCGGCGCTAAAGACTCAATGCTTGAGAGTCATGGCGCGCCTCGTCGCTCCAGCATTGAGTCTATGGGACTTGAAATGCTCGGCGCGGCGTATCGGGATGACGTCATTCAATTGGAGATTCTCTGATGATCCGCGGAGGCTTATTTTTGTTCAAACCCCTCCCCTCATGTGGAGGTGCGCCTTTGGGTACGGCAATCGATAACTGCGAAGGGTCTGCGAAGCCTGTGTATAGATGGTAGCCCCTCCGACTCCGGCGGCAAATCGTGAGTGCCCAGAATGCTCATCTGAGGGCATCGGTGAAGATGAAGTGTGATACGTTGCAGCCGGCAACGATGGAGCCTGAAGTCGGGAGAGAGTGTTCTCGAAACAATACTGCACAGAGGGAATCGTCGTCTGCTGACGCAAGTTCCAGACCCTGAGGTGAGTTCCTGAGATCTTCGAAGTCGAGATTCTGGCTCGATTTTCAGCTATGGGCATTCGTGTAATCCTTTCGAAGCGACAGTGCTGGAGCTCCTCGACTTGGCTGTGAAAAAGGTACTCCGTCATCCACTGTTTTGAGTTACCAACATAGCTGAAGACAGACAAGGAACCTATCGAGTCATCAACTCTTGAAAGAGCTCTGTTGCTCAATAAGGGTCCGGAGTTGCATGGGGTCGACCGGTCGTCGAAACCGAGTCGCGAGAGATTCATCTGTCTATCAGCTCATCCGGAGAAGAGTTCCCGCGCTCGAGCCAGAAGTTCTCATTCGCATGAAGAAGCTTCGGGAATTTCCGGATCGAGGAAGGAAACTACCCTAGTCGTCGCAGTGACGATTTCCAGGCGCTCGCGCTCCAAGGAGAAATCTCGGCAGAGCTGCCAATGAAGGAACACTCTTGCATAAGCTCTCCGGCCGGCCTCATAATTCGCCTAAGCGTCGTCGTCGACAAAACTCAAAATAAGGTTCTCTTGATTCGTCCGGCCGCCAGTCACCAGCGAGCTCGCTCATTGAGTATTATCGAGTGAATTCAGAGGGGAGAGGCTCCGATCCTATACAATGGAGTGATGAAATTTCATTGAATACGGGGACGAGAAGCGCTCCGTAGTCAAGTTTCGCGGCGATGGAATCTGTCGCATCTCAATGCATAAATTTTCCAATCTCTTCACTTCGAAATGTGAATGAGAGTGCACTCAGGCTATCCCAGAGCGCTCGTCTCTGGTGCCGTCTGCGTATGTCGAACAAATACTAAGCCAGTCCGAGTCGAAACCCCAGGGTCTTTATTCGAAGCTCTCCGCGGAGCTCCGCGTTGAAACTGATTGCGGATCTCCAGGTTTAACCCCTCCTCCTTCCACTAAGTGAGCGTCCGAGATCGGCCCGCCGACCCCGTGAGCGTCCGAGATCGGCCCGCCGACCCCGTGAGCGTCCGAAATCGGTTCGCCGGGCTTTGCGTTTGTCACCTTTGATCTATATTCTCCAGTTAGAGGACGCTGGTCCAGAATCTCTACGGGTGCCGCTTGGGTGTTCTCCGGCTGATCTGTGTCGCCGGCTCGCAGCGTCTTCCTGTCGAAGCACGAAGAGGCGGCTCTCTGTTTCACCCCCTGTACCCGCTGCGAAGCGTTTGGATGCAATCGAATCCTCGCTTGCGATTCGCATCTCTCGCGGGCTTCTGCAGCCTCTTCTCGCTCTCGGATCTACGGCTTCTTCGGAAGCTCCCCGCGTGAATGAGGGAGACGGGTTTTCGGGGGGAGGAGAACAATCCCAGCGGCATCGGAGAATCGTTCCCGTTTTTATTTTACAAGTCCTCGTTTCGTTCAGGAATCGGCTCGAGCCAAGATGATCAAATACGTTCGCGCTGGTTTTCTTCTGGTTTGTATTGCCGTGTCCTATACGAGAGCTCAATTCGAGATCGTGGACACCTCGTTGGCGTTGGGCGACGCGATCAAGTCGACTGTGAGAGATCTCCGTAAGACTGACGGAGTTTTTCTGCGGACGTACTTCGGCGACGGCTGCCTGAACTTGCTGCAACGTCGGATTCGGACAGGTCGGTCTAACGGTTTTCGGCTCGAACAGTTTTCCATCGGGCATTATTCTCCGACTTCATCGGTGTTCGCATGTCTCCCACGAGCGTGCTCTTGTCGTTGCGAATCGACCCCGATGCGCCAGCTCTCCCGAAATTTAAAATTCACGCATACTTCCCCAGACGTACTACACCGAAGAATGCCCGTTGTGGAGCTGGTTGAAGTGGAGCTCGAGTGGTCCATTGTTGGTCGCTCATAAGTGGATGACCGAAAAATGTCTCGAGTGCAGATACGGTGGACCGAACTGCAGGGTCGGCACAGCCTCCTGCACCGGAGACCACAAACAGAAATGGCACTTGGGCTTCCACATGAACAGAACGACGGCCTATGGGGACGTGCTATTCACAATCCAAAATCGCCAGTACCCTGACAGATGTGTGACAATCGACTCTGATTATGGATTGGTGCTGCGGGATTGCAGTAGAGGTCCGACCGTTCTCCAGCTCTACTACGTGGACTCGGACCAATTGCAGACCGCGATGTCGGCGCATCAAATGGTGGACGCTGGCCGCAGCCGCGACCGTTCGATGCCCGGTCGTGATCGACTCGAATAATGGGAGGCTGTGGCCGCCGAGCCTCCTTTAGGTATCTCGGAGCGCTTCTGTGCACGACTGGAGTGTCGGATCCTCATCCTCCCTCTCTTGCGAACGTCGTTATCTCCCATCACTTTTTGCCTAATAAAAACCCGGCCATCTTGGTCGGGTATCCATATCGTTCAATCCATTCCCGTTCAATTCACTCGCTCGTGACGTGTCTTCTGTGATTACTCCCAGTGGTAAGGTAAGGTCCCAACATTCGCGCAGCCGGCTCTTCCGAGAACTCTCGAGGCGCTTTAACGACGGAGGAACAGCAGAGAGTGCTAGAGAAGATCATCGAAACTCTATCCTCTCACTATATAAAACCCGACACCCTCGGAATGAAATCATAAATGCCTCACAAATACACTAGAATTCCGCCTGCGGCTCTGATACCCAGCGCCTGCTCTAGGACGCGAGTCCGCGCACTGATACCTACGCTGCTTTTCTTCAGATCACCGAATCAAGTTCGTCCTGCTCGACCGCATGCCAGTGAAGCGGTTGAAAATCATTCCGCCCGCATCTCTTTCAGTTAGTCTCACCAAGATGCATTATTGACACGTCAATTCCCCTCCATTTGACCTCCTCCCTCATTCCTCTCGATCCTGGCCGTTTGAGATTCTAAATAATCCATGAGATTCGCTGATGAGACGAAACTCTCCGCAGGAGAAGCGATGAAATCAGACTGCAAGCAATCCTTCACGGGTACGATAGCTCCTTTAGGTCACAGTTCTCGAGCCTGAATCCTTCCGTATTATCCTGCTCTCTGACTCAGCATTCGGCTGATTGAGGGTGGAAACAGCAGCGGCATCTGACAAGAGAGAAGCATCGATCAAATAGCCTTTCCGAGGAGAGCAATCGCCTTCCGTCAGATTTTCGGAAGGAAGTCGCACATTTTGTCCGGATGTTTGAATAGCGAATAACCTGTGTTCCGGTTCCAGAGGATGCTCGAAACTAAATTACACAGCTCGACAAAAAAACTTTTTTCGCGTTACAAAGAAATTGATAGCTATTTCGGGGTGAACCGGGAGCGCTGAATCCGAATTTCGTAACGGATTTTCTCCATCAGGTCCAGTTTTTCCGAAATTGCAATTTTTCGATTTTTTGCCATTTTTCGTCTATAAAATTCTCTAGCTCCGCCTCTGAGTGGACTAGATCGATGAAACTTTGGTGGCGGATGGAGCTCGGTTGGGGCTATACCTTGCCG
The DNA here is from genome assembly GCF_000255335.2 of Galendromus occidentalis. Taxonomy (NCBI): domain Eukaryota; kingdom Metazoa; phylum Arthropoda; class Arachnida; order Mesostigmata; family Phytoseiidae; genus Galendromus; species Galendromus occidentalis. Next base: position 1,279,492 of record NW_003805517.1, on the reverse strand, counting down.
AGTTTTGGTGCGATTCGTAGCAATGGTCTCTGAGCTTGAGCCATCGGAAACTCGAAGAAAGAAGAAAAAAGTGGGAGAGGGACCTCTTAGAAAGCACTTGACAGAAAAGCTAGGACCTTTGAAGCCGTCTACCCTCGACACTTCGATAGAGGAGGCTTTCACGAGCATTTTGAGACCAAGCAGAGCAAAATCGGTCGATCCATTCAGTTTTTATTCATGATTTACTCAAAAAACCGAAAACGTCCGATTTAAGTTGGGGTCGATCAATCCGCATCAAATCGAGCCGTCAGCGATTGTCTGGAATGTGGTCGATCAGGGGCTTCCCTCATGAGGTTCCAGCAATAGTCTGCCATCATGGACTCATCCCACCTCGCTGGAGGATGCGCAGGCAAACCTTGGAAGCGAGGATGCCCGCGAATCCAAAGTTCTCTGATCTTGGTTTTCGTACCATAACCTTGAAAGACACGTCACGAATCCGCTATTCGTCCGGAATTATTGATTCGGAGAAGGGAATTTATTAATTTAATTCATCTAAATGGGAAAGATTCACTTGAAGCGCGCAATCGGCATTGGTTAGGGTGAGATTGCCCCTCGAGAGCGCCTAGTGAATTCTACGACGTGGGAGAGAGCATTCACAATTTCAGTCAGACGTAGAAGCGCCTCAGATGTCAGTGGGAAGTCGTCCCTGATCAAAACTTGTAAAGCATCTTCAAGTGCGAGGAAGTTTTGAAGCATTGTCAATGTGCTATTCCAACGCGTCCTCATGTCGAGAACCAACTTCACATTGTACAAGACTGTACTTCTTGTAAAAGACTGGCTCGACAGAAACGGTCCCGCATTTTAAATAGAGCGAAGAGATACATGGATTTTCTTCTTACTCCAAAACCCTTTGGAATGCACCACGAAGGTTTTCTTCGGCGGGGCAGGCTTACAGCTCCTCGTGTAGACTCCGAAAAAAAGAAAAAACTCCGAAAAGAACTCCGAAAAGCCGTAGCCGGAAACAGTTTCCCGGCTCGGGTCACGACAGGCATCATCCGCTTCCATGCCTCCGGTAGGATCCACCACGTCGCGCAGTACGAAGGGTGGCCGGCGACGACCGGCTCGAGCAAGGCTACGAATGCGCCGTAAGAAGTATGTAGGAGCTCGTACTCTCGATGTTTTACGACGTAGGCCAGCAAGAGCATCCGTGAGACAGGCACAGGTTCTTCAACAGTGCTCCTCTGATGTCCAAGCATCAAGGGCCGCGTGAACAAGGCGGACGGATGCTCTCCCTGCGGATCCCCTCAACAGAGCCACGAGCGATTCGTAGCAACGCCGCCTCCGCGAGTCCGTTCTCCATGAACGGTGCGTGACGGAGAATGGCAATCTGCACTACAATGTGCACCGGAGGCCGCGAACTCGCGCTCCACCAACGCGGCGCAGCACCGCCGGGCGCACGCCTATCACACCGCAGAACGCCGGCGTCGCCGTCAGCCGTCGCTTCGTTCGGAGGGAGAAGAAGGAAGAGGAGCCACTTGAAAGCGCCGACGGCCGCGTGCACCCCGCTGTGTCCACCGGTCGGGAGAAAATTTGGGTACTCTTTCAGAACTCTGTTGCTTGATTTCCCTTCGGTGGCACGGTGCATGACACAAGTTTTGGCGCTAGAAGAGGTCAAGAACTCACAACTTCGGAAAAAAGAGGTCGCTTCGGTGCGGGGTAGGCCTGTTTTCCCTTAGGATACGCTAATCGATTTTCAGCACGAAGTATACCTGAAGTACTCACATCGCGAACACGGTCATTTAGGCGAAAAGTCAAATGGGCGGATCGACCATTTGGGCGAAATGCCATTTGGGCGGATTGCCATTTGGGCGGATGGCCATTAGGGCGAATGGCCAGTTGGGCGAAATACCAATTAGGCGGACTGCCTATTGGGCGGACTGCCTATTGGGCGAATACCATTTGGGCGGAGAGCAGCCAGGCGGCTGTAAGGGATGGATGGGAGAACCCGATCCGAGCAGGCTAGTCTTGATATCGCCACGCACCTGTGATAACCTGAAATAAGGGATATTCTTCTCACGGAGGAGAGAACGAACCTCACACTTGGACCCAGATGCTTGTAAACTTGAATAAGGAGCCGAGTAATGTTTATGAGCCTTACACCACAGAACTCGGCGCACTCGAGTGGCACTCCACTGTTAAATGACAGGGACAGGGAAAACACCGGTATGCATAGTATGGAGCTGATACGTAGGACAACGTGCTGCTCGCTAATATGTATTCTCATTTTCACCGAAGACGACGAAGCCCGTTACAGTCTAGAATCTAGAAGGACGAAGTTGAGCGCGGGCTAATCAGCTATGCTGCGCGATATTCTACATCCACTCGCGTCCGCCGCCCAAATGGTATTTCGCCCAATAGGCGATCCGCCCAAATGGCAATCCGCCCAAATGGCAATCCGCCCAAATGGCAATTCGCCCAAATGGCATTTCGCCCAGATGGTCGCTCCGCCAATTTGACTTTTCGCCCAAATGACCTGTACCGCTCACATCGGATGTCATATCGTTCACGCAGTCCACTCCAGATGAGAGCATAATGGATCTAGATGCTCACACCCCATCGGACAAACAAGACCAGACTACGAGGTGTCTACGCGACCAAGGCTCCTCCGCAATATCAGTCTCGCGAGAGTTTGCGGGAGGATTCAGGGCCGTGTAGAATCGGAAACGCCCGCGGAATCATGGTCTACGGGCAGTGAAAGCGGAAAAACATCCACTCTCGTCCTCAGCGATACAAGCGCTGATATAAACATCATAGTCTCCGGGAACGCGGCCGACGACATCTTCGACAAGATAGGCTTCGGTCAATGCTACAAAGTGAATGCGTTCAAAGTCAAGTCGGCAAATCCGCAATATCCCGCCACGGGAAACGATCGCGGCTTGCAATCAACGGAGGTACACGGCGATCTCACCCGTGTACATCAATTCCTTCCCTCCTCACATCAAGAAACTCAACTTGAACATTCCATCAAGCTGGGTCGAATCATCGAAATCACGGGAGACGATTCGCCGAAAATACAAGCCAGCACCACCACACTTGCGGAAATAATTACCAAGCCAATTAACGCAACCGGTGACATCCTCGCGGTGATCTTCGACTTCGGACCGCCAAAGACGTTCAACTACCGGGACGGCGTATAGCGGGAAAAACCTGCACTCTTGGTGGTAGATGACACCTTGAAAATAGTCGAGATCGGGCTCTGGTCGGAGTTCGCTGGAAAACCAGACGACACAAGAGGACAAGCAGTGAAACCCCAAAATCTTCAGGCGCGGAATTTCAACGGTGAAAGACAGCTTTCGACAACGACCAACAAAACTTTCGAGGACGTCTCGGAGAACGCCGATGTTGCAAGGATGGAGCTGTAATTCGGGTCAGGAGGGAATAGCCAAGAATTCAAAGAGGTCGTCATCACAGGCGGCAACGAATAAAGCAGCGGTTCCCAACCTATGGGCCCGGGCCCAGCTAGTGAGCCCTAGTGCGATTTTTCGTGGGCCCGGAGTGCGGAGCTCATCGAGAGATGTTCCCACGATGTGTCCCGGAAATGGAGAAGAGTCGACTGCGACCAAATGTCGAAGGGCAGAATTCAGATGCAACGTGCGCTCCTCTACTGGAGCGCTCCAAATATTTTCATTGCTACCCAGCTATCCTCACGGATATCGTCAGCTCCTTGAATGAAACCAGCGATGCACGTTCTGAGGACAAGAGAGAAATTGGTCGCTTCCATGAGCAAACTCTCTTTGGCGGAGGCGCCTCGAGTCTGGTGAATTCCGCGATTTCCCGTCGCTTGAGAGAAACATTTCGTTGCGCGCGGGAGCACTACGGGAGAAGGATTCAACGTCATCAACGATGAAAGCAGAGATCTCGGCACATCTGGCCGTGCTCTGTGAAGCTTTCGATGGCTACTTCGCGCCGGGTGAAATCGATATCTCCGACGAGGGGATAGTAAACCCTTTTGACGTAGGACTGCGACCTATGTCGCACTTTCTATAGACCCCTCCCGGAAGTAAACAAATGCAACGGAATTGGTTCATGGTCAATAGTTTCGAAATTTCACGACCGTTCTTCCCCAGAGGAAAACTATGATTCGGTCTCGTCCTCCTTCGGTATACACTATAATGAATATCAACGCTTCCTTATGGACCGGGTCCAAATTGAGTCACGTTTTCCCCAAAGACATACGGAGAACCAATCACATGACACAGTGCGGTACTATTGCGGTCCCCTTTAGCTCGATCATGTATCATGTTGCGACTTTCGTACCACATTTCGAACCACAGCCTTTCATGTGGTATTTTCGTCCTCGACGCTCGATAAAATCGAATCAATCGACAATACCGTACGGTTCTGTGCGGTTGATTGTATAGTTCGGTACATCTTCATCTGAGCGCATCTATAGGCTTTCACGCGTCTGCCGCGTGGCCTGGCTCCCCAGCTGTGAGATTCCGAGCGAGCGCCTTGGCTATCGCCATTGATTCATATGAATCTCATTTTTTTCTTTAAAATCACCAAGTTATCAATAAAAATGCTTTTACGCAGTCCTACGGGAATTCACTCTTCAGTCACGACCAAAGATACGCCTGCGATCTTTTTTGTACGATATCGAAAGATTTCCGGATAACGACTGGTCAAAAAGCGAGCTGATAGACCTTAGATCCGACCGATCCCTCCGAACGAGTTACGAAACTTCCAGACTTGAAGACTTCTGGTGCTCGATCGCTACGAGCTATCCGCAGCTTTCCAAAAGAGCCCTCGAAATTCTGCTCCCGGTCGCCACGACCTCTTTGTGCGAAACCGGTTTCAGTACAGTTCTGGCGATCAGAACCAAATATAGGCGGCGGCTGAAGGTCGATGCCGACATGCGCGTTTCGCTTACCTAGTAAAACTTCTGCGCGCTTAGACAAGATTGAAGCCGAGAAGCAAGAACAGAAAAGTCATTGATAAACTAAGCTCGTGATAATATCGAAGCTTGTTCTGCTTGCGATGAGCTCTGAATTTGGAAGACACCCGATGGAAGAAATCAGTGGGCCCGAGAGGGGTCCATGTTTTGGGAGGTGGGCCCGGCAGGAAAAAAGGTTTGGGACCGCTGGAAGCCAATCCCGGATCATCTTCGAGTCCTCAATGTTGACCCTTTCGGATGGATACGGAATTATTCACGGAATGATGCTCGGATTATCGCTCCGAAAATTTTCTTCGTTTCATCTTTCCCTGACGCAGTCTAATCTAATCCGTCTCAGACCCTAGTCTCGGACCGAGCAATCATTGTTATACAGAACTTGATAATTCAGTGAGCGAGCATCAACGAACAATCAATCAGACCAAAGAAACAGCAACGGAGTCGCAAGAGCTGCGGCGTGATTTATGATTCAAGAAGCGAAGAGCGTCATGAAACTGAAGAATTAACGGCCCAACGTAGAGGCAGTATGGTCGGCGGAAAGTTGCGAATTAAGACGTGGCACGGAATTAATCGCACCTGCCTAGAATTTCCAATGACTGAAGTGAAACTACAAGCGGACTCGTGCGGGTGGACTTGAATTTCTCTCCGCCACGTTGGTCAAGTCCATGCAGAGTTTACCTCCGCCGCCTGGGCATCGAATGCAGTTCCGGGACACAAGGGTTTGCTAAGACGCACGAGTCAATCGCTCAAAATCGGAGAGAAAAATCGAGATCGCGTCCTCCGACTGCCATTTATTTGATGCAGGTTCATGCATGCGATCGAAAATGACTTCTCAAGCGCCGAGGAGAGGATGGAGGAAGGAATTCTGTTTTTCTGCCGGATCCCAGGGGGCATTTGACAACAGACATGCAGGAGTCCTGTCGGGAGTTCTTGGATGCCCCGTGAGGAACGGCACGGAATAATTCAATCGGCGGAGTAGAACTTTCTGGAAGGCATCTGGAGACGCAAAAAAAGCTTCCGCGACTCCCCGCCGAGTACCAAGAAGGAGCATCAAGGATTAAGTCAGTCTGACGAGACTGGCGAGTCTGTAGCAAGCGTTATCTGATTACGGAGCCGTTGCTTTGATCAGACGCTTTCTGACGAGACGACTGGGGGACCTCTTCGACGCCTGAGAAAAAGTATAGGAGGGAAGAAGGACCACGTAGCAGAATCTCGCGCAGATACCCACAACCTCCCTCCTCGCGACTAATCGCTCCCGGGACACTCCGCGATGAACCAGGATCCGTGTTATTCAAATTATTTTTCGTGAGCTCTAAATCGACGGCACGGCCCAATGGCTCCCGGAGAGAATCGTCGCACTCTTCATATATTTTTACGTTTCTTCGGCTGAGAAACCGCCCGCTGAGGTCATGAATCACCGTCTCTAGTGAGATTTGGGGCCAAAACTCTGACTGAGCGAACTGCACATCTTAAACGAGTCTCTACGAACTGCCATTCTTGCTCGACAGTTCCAGCACGAACGCGCTCGGAATTCCTCGGGTCATTCCTTGACCTTTCCCTCATTCCTTTATTTGATGATTTCAAACATATAATCGCGATTGCACGTGATAGCGAGTATCGGGATTTCGATTTCGGGAAGGTCTCAACGTTCGAAGGTTACAAGGAGTTCCCGATTTAGAGAACGTGTTGCCGCTGGAAAAGTTCTCCCTGGACGGCATATGGATGGTCTGTAAATCAATTTCTGTTCCGAGCAGAAATCCTAGCGTATAACTCACAGCTGCTGGCTGGGAAAGTGAAGGCAAGCAAAACGGAATCGAGCGAAGTCGCTCGCGCTAATTTGCAAGGATCGCTTCGCCATGCGTTTCGCTGACATGTGTTCGGACAGCACGGTGCGGCGGTGAATTTTGTGCAGTGAAAACAATTATTCAATTTCAATTATGAGAATTTCTACGTGTTCTTCTTCCGCCTCCTGGTGATCGGATAGACGGTGTCCGGCTCAAACTACGCTGTCAAGCGTCTGCTCGAGAACCATTATCGCGAACCCAAGAGACGCACGGGCAGAACTTTACCGCTTCTCCGGAAAACACCGGAGAACTTGTTCCCTGTCATCATGTTCTCCGCCGGATTTTGTGATGACGGTTTTTCTGAAATCACATTCTTCAGCGACAAGCCACCGATCTTTTCGAGGTGCTTCGAGTCCACGATCCTGACATACTTGCCCTCAATCTGCGCTGTTATCTGTCTGATCGATATGATTTCGGGAAGCCCCACGGTAGGCGAACGATCGGAAGCTTCGAAGTGCCGCCTCGGAACTATCATGGCCCAAGCTACAGCGCTCATCCATGTACTCGAGATATTTCTGGAACTGCAGGAGGGCAGCTCAAGTGCGTCATACGTTTCGTCTTTGGCCCTGAAATCAGTGAACTTGATCGCCGTCATCGTGGCTCGAGGGCAAGCTCTGAGGCATTCGAGGAAAATACGAATTTTCTGGATCGTCACCTTCCTCTGCGAGACTCCTGGTATGTACCACGAGATCCTCGACTGCTACACGGGAGTCCTGGAGAAAGACGGAGCCACCCGACTCTCATTACAGTCAGCAGCGTATATCCTGATATTGCTGCAGTGTCTACTCGAGATCTGCTCAGATCGTGAACCATCCGAGAATCCCAAAGAGAAACCCGAAAAAAGTGGAGTGCTGACCCATTTTGTGGGAGAACTTCTATTCATGCAGATGTCGAACTTAATCTATACCGGCAATCGGAGATCTCTTGGTGATAATGATCTCCCGGAACCGCTCCCGGATCTGGAATCAGAACGATGGTATGAAAAATGGGAAAAAACGCTGAACCGGGATGGAGCTCCCGGGGAGAAATGCAGCCTCCTAAAGTCACTTTGGACGACTTTCCGGGCCGACGTCATCAAGATCTGGATATGCGGGCTCATCTTCGCCACCTTAGCCCCGAGCCCGTTCTTGTGCCTGAATCAGATCATATTATTTTTCGACGAGCCCGACGCGCCCTCGTGGGTAGGCTACGCGTACGCTTTCGCAATATTCGCTTTGAACCTGACGTCGTTCGCGATTTCCCGCTCCAACGAGTCACGACTGGCAAGTATCGGTCTGAGATGCAAAGCCGTCCTGATCGCTGCGGTTATGCGGAAGTCTCTCGAGATGAATGCGACCCAGCTCGGCAAGTACACCAACGGGGAACTTGTCAATCTTCACTCAGTCGACTGCGACAAAGTGATTCAATTCACCAACATGATCGGCAGTGTGGTTGTTTCTCCTTTCTATATTGTCTACTGTACTGCACTCCTGTGGAGTTTCATCGGACCGTCGAGCTTCATTGGACTCGCCGTCCTACTCCTCACGATGCCTGCGTCGAGCTACGCAGCAGGACTCTATCGCAGGACCCAAGCCGCGCAGGCTCGTCTCAAAGATGGAGGGTTGAAAGTGATAAGCGAGTTGCTGTCCAGCATCAAAACCGTGAAGCTCCACGGCTGGGAACAGGCTTTCCATGCGAGAATCGACAAGCTGCGCCGACAGGAAAATAAGCTTCTGATGAAACTCGCTTTCCTGTCGGCCTTTCTTCGATTCTGTTGGGCACTCACGCCGATCTTGATGATCATAACCACCTTCATTTCTTATTTGTACTTGAACGACGTAGCAGCCGCCCCACCGAACGTCGTCTTCGTATCACTATTCCTGCTGACCAGCATGCGTCAGTCGCTCGCAATGATTCCGGATGTTACGGCCTGTGCCATGCAGACGCTGGTCTCCATCAAGCGAATCGAGAAATTCTTGGAGACCGAAAGTCTAGAAGTCAACACAGTTGGGAGCGAACCTCCGCTCGGAGCAGCAGTTTCCTGGTCGGCTGCCACCTTGACATGGAAGGCTACAGGAACGATGAACGAGGCGATATTGAGGAATATCAGTCTCACAGTGAAAACCGGGGAATTGATTGCGGTGATCGGCAGAGTCGGTTCGGGGAAGTCTTCCCTCTTGACGTCTCTGCTCACAGAACTCCAACTCTTAGAAGGCAAAGTCAACCTGCGAGGATCTGTGGCCTATGTTCCACAACAAGCTTGGATTCAAAACGCCTCAATCAAAAAAAACATCATCTTCACTCGAGCGTTTGACGAGACCGAATTCGCCACCGTTCTGAAAATATGCTGTCTCGTCGATGATTTGTCATCGCTTCCCGGGGGCGAAAACACCGAGATCGGGGAGCGGGGCATAAACTTGAGCGGCGGCCAGAAGCAGCGAGTTTCGTTGGCGCGCGCCGTATACCAAAATCGGGACATCTATTTACTGGACGACCCCCTGAGCGCGGTAGACGCGCACGTAGGCGCGTCAATTTTCAAGGACGTCATCGGAAACTCCGGCATTCTCAAACACAAAACAAGGATTCTCGTCACAAATCAGCTTTCTATTCTGAGCCGGGTAGATCGGATCATTCTTCTCGAGGAGGGTCGAATCGCCGAGCAGGGCAGCTATCAGGACTTGACGCGAGCCGGCACTGACTTCTCCCAGTTCCTGAAGGAGCACCATCGGGAGGAGGCTCCGCGAAGCAGCGAGATCCTGAGCGATCCTGTCCGCGACTTTCGAACGGAATCGGACATGCGAAACCACACCTTGGTCACCGAAGAATTGACCCAATCGGGCAGCATAAAGATCGAAGTATGCAGAAGATTCATTGCCAAAATGGGCTTCTGTCTATTCGTGTGGAGCTTCGCTGGGTACTTCCTGGCTCGCGCTTGCATGCTCTTGTCCGGTCTCTGGCTGAGTCGCTGGTCAGAGGACGATCCACGACCAACTGATGCAAACTACGTACGGAGAGAACATCGAATCGAGGTTTATGTCGGCTTGGTTCTGCTCTACACTTTGTGGCAATTTTCAGGTGCAGCCGCCATATCTCTTGGATGCGTCAAGATCGCGAGCGCTCTCCATCGGAAGATGTTATCGGCGCTGCTAAGGGCTCCGATGAGTTTTTTCGAAACGACCCCACTCGGTAGGATACTCAATCGATTTGGTAAAGATGTGGTGCAATTAGAGATGGAGCTCCCCGTGGTTTCGAATTTATTCTTAGAGATTTTCACCAATTTTATTTCGATTATAATTTTGTCGACGGCTGCCGTTCCGATATTCTTCGTTTTCATGCTGCCACTTGTTGCCATTCATTTCGTCATTCAGAGAACTTTCATGAGATCGGCTCGTCAGCTGAAGCGAATGGAGGCGGCGAGTCGATCTCCGGTCGCTAATCATTTCTTGGAAAGCTTGAATGGCGTAACTAGCATCAGGGCCTATGGAGTGTCTCGGGATTTCATCGAGATGTCTAACCGGGTCGTTGATTCTTGGAACAATCATAGCTATCTTCTCACTCTGGGTCGTTTGTGGCTCGGTGCTCGAATAGACATCATTTCGAGCTCGATCGTTGTTCTTTCAAACGTGCTGATAATGACACAGAGAGGGAATATCGAGGCCGGACTGGTGGGTTTTATCTGTTCTCTCTCCATCGGAATATCTTACTCGTTCAGTCGCGTCGCCCACTACGCAACGGAAATCGAATCCGGCATCATAGCGTCGGAAAGAATCGAAGAATACTGCGATGCCAAACCCGAAGCTCAGTGGGTCCTCGAGCAGAGGCCTCCACCTGGCTGGCCCGCACACGGAGCTGTGGAATTCGAGAATTTCTCCGCGAAATACCGAGAAGGTCTAGATCTGGTGCTCAGAGGAATAAGTTTGAAGATCCGCCCAGGCGAGAAAATCGGAGTAGTCGGTCGAACGGGAGCCGGCAAATCGTCGCTGACACTGTCGTTGTTCAGAATTATCGAAGCCGAGAGTGGGTCTCTTCGAATCGACGGGATCGATGTCTCTCAAATCGGCCTTCATGACCTGAGACGTCGACTTACGATCATTCCTCAGGACCCTCTGATTTTTTGTGGCAGTCTCCGCGGTAATCTGGATCCCAATCGAAAATACAACGATGAGAAACTTTGGCGTGCTCTTGAGAAATCTCACCTGAAGACATTTTTCGCTGACTCTCGCGGTCTGGACCAGGACATCAATGAGGGCGGATCTAATCTTTCGGCGGGACAGCGTCAGCTGATATGTCTAGCTAGAGCTATACTCCAGAGGAGCAAGATACTCGTAATGGATGAAGCAACTGCGACCGTTGATGAGGAGACGGACGCTTTGATTCAACGAACGATCCAATCGGTTTTCTCTGAATGTACCGTGATCACGATCGCGCATCGATTGAACACGATCTTGAAGTACGATCGGGTTATCGTCATGGACCGGGGAAGGATCTCAGAGGACGGGTCTCCTAGGGATTTACTGCGCAATCCACAGTCTCTCTTCCACGAAATGGCCAGAGAAGCGGGGCTTATCGATTGAGCTCAGCGCTGTGTAGGGGTTCTCCAAAGTCGACATAAGTAATAGGTATGCTGAGGCGAGGGTTCTGAGCGATTATACATACTTGTCAAACTCAATCATTCGGAATACCCATCATATCAACGCATCCGAGATCCCGGAGACGGGATCAGGCTTGAAACCGTCCATTTCCCAAAGAATCATGAGATGCTTCTGTACATCTACACTGGACTCTCCAGAAGCGAGTGAATAAACCTGACCCGATCGGAAGAGCATACAGCATCTAAAGCAGTTATTTCTATCTCTGGCTCTGGAGAAATCTGGCGACGCAAATCGGTCACACAACTCCAGGAATCACTCTAAATGAAGAATATGGCGAGATAAAAGAATCCGAATTGATGACGACCCTCCGGTCGCACATGCTCGTCGACTCGTTCGCCCATCACGTCTCCTCTTGTGAACATTGCGCGTCTGTCGGGGGATGATGGCTATGACATCACCATGAGACCGTGTTACAGGCGTTCAGTACACGTGTCGCGGAGGTGCAGGTGAAAGCTCAATCTCTCAATCTCGCAAGGAACCAGTACCGAACAATTTTTGTGTCAAGCCGGAGAGCATTTGAGATCCTCCAGCTCCTACGAGGAAGAAGATTCGCGAGTATATTCTTAGAGGCTCGAGCTAACATGGAAAATCAAGGAGGCCAAGAATCTGCCGAAGGCCAAGCAGGTGCAAAAAGTCCTACAAGTCCGGAAGTTCCCACAAGTCCGGAAGTTCCCACAAGTCCGGAAGTTCCCACAAGTCCGGAAGTTCCCACAAGTCCGGAAGTTGCTACAAGTCCGGGAGTTCCTGTAAGTCCGGAGGATCCGGCAGTTCCGGAGGGTCTAGCACTTCCGGAGGGTCCAGAACCCACGAAGGGTCCTGCACTTCCGGAGACTCCAGCAAGTCCGGAAGGTCCAGGACTCACAGAAGGCCCAGCACTTACCGGAGATCCTGCACCATCGGAAGCTCCAGCAACTACGGAAGGTACATCGCGCACGGAGGGCCAAGCGAACGCGGGAAGTCAAGTAGGCCCAGCAGTTCAAGCAGGCCCATCGATTCAAGCAGGGCCGTCAGTACAAGCAGGCCCGTCGGCTCGAGCAGGCCCTCCGGCACCCGTTAAGTCGAGCTCAATTAGTCAACAAACCACGGAAGCTATCGAGAGTGTGGAATTTCATACAAGTGTGGAAGTTCAACCAACTACAGGAAGTCAACCGGCTTCGTCGTCTCAACCGGGATGGTCATTCGATGCGACTGCGGACGCGACAACAGGAACGCTCGAATCGTGTGCACTTTGGCTTTACGCGCAAGTCCTCAACTCCGAGTTGTGTCGCCACCCACGGTCTGTCATTACCAGCACGCTTGGCATCGTGTCCATAGTTTTCATCCTGGTGGTTGGGGGTGTGCGTTGTTTCTTCATGTCAGGATACGGACCTGCCTGTATCATCGTAGCTCTGACTTTCATTCTTTTCTTCGTGCTAAGTGTGTCCATGCTGATAGCGGACTGTTATCGGAGGAGAATGGCTGATCGCGGTCATGTCTCATTCGCCTCGACCGAAGCAAATATCGACGATCGCGAGAGCCGGAACATTCAAGAAACCGCTTTCGGCGCCGAAGGAAGCTCAGGAAGAACAAGTCGTGTCGTGACCTGCTCCTGGCACAACAGCACGGCGACTAGCACGGGCACGGCAAGCTCCCTCTGGGCACGGAATAATAAAACGGATTCGGCCACTGACACTCCAGGACGCGACACGGAACCCATGGATACAGGATCAACTTAAGCGAGCATCGTCTTAAGCATTGCCCAGGGCAAGCACTGAATTACACTAAAAAAAAATTCGTGCGCGGCACCCGGCTTCATATGTAAACGTATTAATCGATTTCTGATTTCTGAATTTATATGATGGATTCATTTGTGAGTAAGACTAAAAATAAATGACGCTACCGATTCAATCGAGTAAAGCTGTTCGATCATTCTCATGGATCATGATCCCTGGCCGGAGGTCATTGTCTTCTAGGAATCGTCTATTTATAGTCGCTCATACTGACTCATAAGCATTGCCTCACATAGACAGTGAGCCGTCCTAAGGTGTCGCATCGACTTCCGCATCTTCGATTGGAAAACGATCTCATCAACTACAAGAATCCATGAATCATGCCGAGAACGAATGGAACAGACAAATAAATAGAGCCGCGATGAGCAGAGGTCGAGATCCATGACATCGGCGCGGTGGTCGTATCCGCTCGTGTACATGCTCGACTATCGAGCCAGCATTCGTAAACATTGCTCAAGGAAGATGGCTTCGCTGATAATTGTGAGGTCGCTCTGGGAACGTTCGCGTTTTGCATGAGAGCTGGTGCAAGAGCTACTACGATTCCACAGGGGAACCCACATCCAGTCGCTTCTAAGTTATTTCTCAAGACATTTGAGTGGAACCCTCCGAGTTCCGACGAGGAGAAGGAGATCTGCGCGTATGGACGGTTACGACCGGGCAGCTGCACCAGCCGGGGGTCATGGGCTCAGGAACTTCATGCAAGATTGATATAGGCGTTGGCATAAATTAATGTGGGTCGTAGTCAACTTCGCTCTCTTGAGCCTCATGCTCGCTTGGTCTATCGAGTATTTTCAAGGGAGAGCCGACCCTGTCATCTGCGTTTGCTCAATGCTATTCTTCTTCGTAACGGTAGCGACCGTCACTCTCAAGCTGCTCATTGAGCATATGAGATCGGACCCGGAAAACTACGACGGAGAGGAAATCCCATTGAGACCATTGTCAGTGCTCCACCCCCCTCGAGAGTCCCCGAACATGGAGGGAGTAGACCGACCCGCCCCTAATTTGAGACGGAGGGAACCGATTCAAACAAGAGGTAGAAGTCAGAGCGATTTCACACATGGAGCGGATGCTGGGGTATTCGTGTGATAAAATACGTCGGAGAGTCCTCGAAAGGCCCGCGAACCTTGACGACGTAGGAAGCTCAAGAGGTATCGGCTCAGTATTGATTCATGAATTTTTGATTTATTTGTGTATGTATTGGAGAGAATTTCTGGCTCCTCTCGATCGAGAATGAGGGTACCAGAGTAAATAAATGACGCTGAAGACTCGACGACGGGAAAATAAGGAAAATCCGCTGTTGATTAAGTTATCACAGGAGAGGGATCACCGAGGGTTCGAATTCGTAGCTTCCCTTGGGTTCTCATCTAAGGAGTCTAGAAGTCTTCACGAGGGACAAACGCGATTTCAGTGACCCTGACGATCTCCTCTTGTATCCATGGCGCAAGCAGCGCTAATCAAACAATCACAATCAGTGCTCTGGAAAAGGGGAAAGTAATCCGCTCTCGGTCGTGATCTCTCCGAGCGGTATCTCCACCGAAGTTCGAGACTGATGCTCACCGATACTTACAAAGGCACCTCGCAGCCTCCCCTCCGAGACGACTGGTTCACCTTTGGAGCCGAAATCGGTGAAATGAACTGAATGATCTGCCTATTCAAGCCGCGTCGGGATGAGTGACACGGCGCGGAATTCCTCAAGGAATCACTCTTAATCCGCACGTCATTTACATTGCAGGGCACCCCTCCGTGAGCCGACCCCTATTTTCCCTGGTCAGCCTGATGTCGAGTTCTTCGGATGCCATTGCGCAAGAGAGGCTCAGAAGTTCGGGAGCGTTCACGAATACAGCTAATTCTGCTGGATGTCATCTTCACGAGAAAAACAATTCCAGTTCAGCAGCCTGGAATAGTCAGAAACGAGCAGGAGATTAGAGAGAGCCGAGCCCAGTCGCGCTGCGTTTGCGGATGCCTCCATTCTAGCTGAATCATCAGGTTCCGATCCCTCGAGCGATGGTGTCAGACGAGGGAGCAACGAAAAGACTCGGAGTTCATATTTTCCTCTATGACGCTTTGTCTCAATATCGACGGAGCACAATCGGGTTTTCTGCTTGTGGTGATGGGATGATGCCCGCGAAGCCATGGTATTATACATTAATCATATGATTTACGCGTGAAAATAAACCAGCACAGCGAGGCGGACTTTCCCACCTACTGCTGTTGTCGTGACTGGGTCCATCGCGGGCTGTGAATATCCGGTAAGCTTGCCAGCCCGCCCCACTATTGGAACCAGGACCTCGACTAACGGATTCAGGTTCGAATAATCGGAGCCGGCTCGCCGATCATCATTGTGATCAGCCATCAGAGCAGTCGTTTCCGGTGCCGCTCGTAGTAATCCGCGGGAGATCACCGTGCGAAAATCACGCTGTGCTCCACCCGCCCCAGCAGACGAATCCTCCTTCGCTGACTCCCGATCGCTATAAGCCCCGAAGATACGGATCTAGATGCCCGTGAAGAAGAGCTCGTCGGCGAGAGATATTGGAAAGTAGCGAAAATTCGCGGTTTACATATGCTCGTTCTTCGCATGGTTCCTGATGATCCTTCTACTCGTCGAGCGGCTTCGTCTCGTGGAGCATGCTCGATATTTCGCTAGTGGCGACGACTTTGGTTTGTTGGCTCGGGCGCTTTCACATCGAGGCCCTCGCGCCAGACGCGGAACCTCGGATGCCGGTGGCTCTCATGAGGATGAACGACATGGCCTCTCATGACCCCGCGCGTCCAATCCTGAGCGGGGATGTCCGTGCGCGGGCTTCATGGGATCGACGACGATCTGAACCAGCGCGGTTCAAGGGCGGAACTGGCAGTCCACCACTCGGGGACGCCGCCGAGGACGTTTGAGGACTCGACCACAGGATGGATGACGAAGGCGCTCATTATTCTCCCTCGTCTAGTCTGGGATTCCGGATTGGGACCCTACGCGTAGGGAGCCCGCTATAAGTGCATCGAATCTACAGGTATCGAAACGGAACCCAAGCCGAGCGCTGGTCCGTTGTAATATTCTGAGACGAGATTGGGAACGGATTTCTGGCCATAAGGACAGATGCCGCAGTTTAGGCAAGGATCTGAGCTAGCCCTGGAGTTTCAAAAGTATCTCCGATCCAGATTCGGAACTCCCAAGTATTCTGGCAGCTGCCAAATCGCTTGAATGATTTTATGTACCGCAGGGTGGTCATCCTATTGTCCTCCGGATTATTCGACCTGTGCGTCGTCAATGACCTCTGTCATTCCGCTCCGGATTCCGTGTTGCGTGTTGATCATCATCGAGTCGCCCAATCGGGGCTCGACGGCGCGGTGCCGGCGCCTCGGGATATTCCTGATGTCCAGTCATCCCTCACAAAATGCGCCTGGCGACCGCACCTATCCGCTGGAAGCCGCGAACGAGCGTTTCTCGTTCGATCTCGATCAGAGTCTCACGAGGGAAACAAATGGTCATCTGCGAATGCTGAGCGCGACCCAGCAAACGCACGGAAGGCGTGCTGCTGACTGTACGAGCTGATGACTACGCAATTAGCAGCAGTATAAGGAACGCTCAAGGAGTTCCTCAGAAGTCGCTCACTCGAGACTTGCCTAACGACAACATCCGAGCTGCGCTGCGCCGTGAATCGTTCTCGAAACGATGTTGGTCGGCCTCTCAGGGAGAGCAGCTCGGAACGGAGAATTGAAAATTCAGGGAGGCATTGATGGTGGTCTCGAACAAGGAGGCGATACATGAAAGACCAAGCTCGAGGACTGCTTCTCCGAGACTGCGGAGGAATTGCTCTTCAACACCATTGGAATAGTGGACATCCAAGGAAATGAATCCTCTCGAACGAAGCTTCACCGACAATCAGAAAACGAATTCTTCAGTTCCTCTTTGGCGAGGGATCCGATTCCTTCGATACAGATGAGATTCTCCGAGGAGGCATTCGGAACTCTTGCCACTGAATCTGAGCGAGACCTCTAGCCGGAGAGTATGGTAATATACTATCGAGTATACCCTCCATGTTTTTTTTTCCCTCACGAGCTTGATCGACCGATATGATTTCATTTCGATCCTTCCATTCTCCCGGAGCTCCTCGACTGATTTGATGGGTGCTCAAGACTACGTAAGGTTGTGCCGTGACGGCTTCCATTCCCGATAGCGATATCATTGTTCCGTAACGAAGCCAGACGACTCCATGCTTTATCCTGCTTCACTGGATTCCGATAGCTGCGGCTAACGCTGAGAGCTGCTAGAAGAAGACTTCCATAGCTGCCCGAGGGATTGCTAATTTACCAGTTCCAGGTGGCGCTCAGATTCTCCTCGAGACATGTCGTGCGCCCCACGACTGAAGCCTGAGAGCAAGGAAGGGAAATCCAAACTTACTTTAAGAATTTCCCCGGAAAATCCTGACTCTTACGACCGAATTGCGGAGCGGATATCTCCGCATTCGAAGACTTCGATCGGAAAGCTTGAGCCACTGCTCGAATCCCAGAGATTTTTTGACTGTCCACATAACACTCGCCGAGCTTTTCGTGCATAACACAATATACTGAAGTCTGGTGGGAAGGTTCGAAGATTCTCC
The DNA here is from genome assembly GCF_000255335.2 of Galendromus occidentalis. Lineage (NCBI taxonomy): Eukaryota > Metazoa > Arthropoda > Arachnida > Mesostigmata > Phytoseiidae > Galendromus > Galendromus occidentalis. Next base: position 1,261,723 of record NW_003805517.1, on the reverse strand, counting down.
GCTCTATGGCCCAACAGCGGCGTATGATTGAATTGCGGAAGTTCGAATGGAATCGAAGTTCGGACTGAGGAGCTAAGGAAAGATATTTCAGCATGGCGATTCCATTCTCTGGCACTTCGGGATCCTGAGGGAGACGATCGCATCCACGGACAGTTTCAAGGCCCCGCAAGAATCTCGACCGGGTTCTGCTAGATCCCACAGATTGATGAGGACATGGGAGTAAAATAAGTCATTTATTTATTCCAAGAGAGCTAAAATGTACATCACGGAAAGTTTGCCACTCAGCCCGGATATATTAATGGCCAGCTAACTCGACAAAAATCTGCTCGTGGTGAAACGATTCGTGGTCGGCCTCCTCGCCGCGTCGAGCGCTCGAATCGTTTCGCTATCAATTCCATGTTTTCCGCTGGAATTTTCAGATCTGTCGGCTCCGTTCCGAAATTGGGATATATCATAGAAAGAATTTTCTCCCGAGCGATTCTCAGGTTGGGAAAACTATAGTTGCCATACACCAATGCCGATATTCTCTTTTTCCATGACTGGAAGCCACGCTCCTGGCTATCCCCGTCCCGTTGGATCGCAGATGCACGGCTCGATCGAACGGAAGGCTAGCTGAAGAGCGAATTTCCTGATCATCCAAGCGGTCTGTCACGTTCTCACTTCAGCTTGCATGAAACGGAAGTTGGTTCGCAGTCGGGATATTCTTTGAGATTGGGGTTTGAGAGATCTCCGTTGTTCGTAGAAGCCGATGGATTGTCGTGCGGAGCGCCTAGAAAAACGGATAATTCTGTTTATCACTGACATTCATCCTACAAGCCTCGGGCCCATGTATTCCATGTAGAAGGATTCCACTGGGCCGGAGATATCTCCAAATATGCGGAGGGCCAAATATCTCCGGGAGCACTCACCGGTCGTTCTGACACAGACGCATCTTTCCTGACTCATACCAGGGGGGTGGTGTCTTCGGGGAACGCCAGTCCACTTACGCTTGATGCCCCCGCTAAAAAGTGGACACGAAATCGAGAATGAAAGTAGTGTATCGCAGAAATATCCATCCGAGCTGATTCGGCATCGTTAGACTCAGCACCTAAGGAACACGACGAGCCAAATCGCCATTAGGTGATCAACGCTGCGCAAATAGGCAACGCGTACGAACCTCTCGTCGCTGCACCACACCTTATGACCCTCTTTCGGCGTGAACTCGGAGTTACACGGGGGGAAAACCTTCTTGAGTTCGTCATCTTTCAATTTCGATGCGAGCGCAGTCTTGAGGATACCTTCCACTCGACGGAGTTCTGCGGTTTTGGCACCGGTGCTAGTGTAATACCTGGAAGCAGAGTCCTCGTCGTGAAAATATTTTATATTTCATTGATACCTTGCTACGGAGAAACGGAAGAAATCGATAATAGTTTCTTCATACTAAGGATATCCGTGTAGAGTGTAGGTATCCGAGAATTGAGGAGGCAAGCTCGAGCTTGCTCGATACCTCCCCAATGTGTCCCGAATGTTTCTCCAGATTTGTGTATGGCTCACCTTCCCACGAGTTTCCCCATGTACGAGTATTCCTTCTGGTAGAATTCGATCCAGGTAGCGAGTCCCGCAACCATATCGTCGGAGACCCCGTCGAGATCGTCCGTCAAACCCTTTTCGGTGAAGTCACCCGTGATGTAAGCTCTTGTGGCGTCCTTGCCTGTAAGAGGATCATGTAGTGTCTGATAGAAGTCTGCCTCAAATTGCTTCCCGAGGATGGCTGGCTCCCCGCAGAAAATGTTCCTCCACACGACCAGTGGAACTCATGATTCTCGCAGAGACATGAATGGGACCCTTGAGTCTTATAGCTGACAAACTCACCAGCGAAGAAGGCGTAACCACCGCCCTGGCGGTAGTGTTGGGCTCCCTTCTCGACGTTGTACACCTGGAAAAATCATAAGCGGTGACAATGGACTCCGGAAACGGTGCCCAGGTCGATCCTCCGACTGGACACCGTGAGATACATCGAAGTCTTTTTCGATCTCCGTAATTTTCTGCGGACGCTCATTTGGTTTCTGCATCCAATGATCCAACTCCGTCTCGCTAACCTTGCCCAATAGAGCTAAATACAATCCTTTCGAAGAAGGTTTCCCGTCGTATCTGGCTAGCGTTGCAGCATCGAAGAAACCAGCGGGCAGTTTGCCAGCGGCGGGGAAGAGAAACGGAAGATATCCTGAAAAAGGAAGGCGTCGAATTAGGCTCTGGAATGAACGAAGACCCCCAACTCGATTCCATATAAGATCCCCTCTGAACCGTCGGTCGATTTCTCAGCGTCGAGGGACGAGCGCTGAACAGTTCACGCTTCTTTCTTCTTCTGCGTCAACAAGTGAGGGACTTCATAAAGATAGACAGAACCGCTTACGACAAGTGGAATCGAAGAGTCGAGTCGTCTGTAAAAAAATGATTGTTGCTTCGCGCTCTACCGTCGAGGTTAACAACCCGAATATTCCGAAGTTTCGACCAGACGACCGCCTACAAGATGTTCGTCGTCTATCGTTGGTCCGAAGCGAAACGAGCGCACACCTACTGAGCATGAAACTACAATCGCTCTTTTCCACAATCGAATAGATGCGAGACCGAACGAATGTGTTCGAGAATTGTCAATGCGGGGATCGCAGCTCAATCCGATGCTCCTCGACTTGATTTATATTCGAACCTCTCTTCTTTCTCTCCGATCGTCTCCGAAAAACATCGATATGACACAATCTCCATCGATTGATCACAGAAACCACCGGAATTTCCCATTCCCTCCGACTGGATGGAGTTAGAACACACGAAGACTACACGTCATTTCGGTATCCGAAGCTCAAATTTGATTTCCGTGCGCGCGGTTACGTTGTTGATTCGATTGTTTCAAACGAGCACCCTGATTGAGGGATGCTCATGATGATAGTAATTTTCCTTGACGCCGCTTGGACGAAGGGTGACGATTCCGTAAAATGTTTCCGAGAAGCCTTTCATGAAATGTCGTCGGCAGCGTAAGGACGCGTAGAATGAAGCAGCGAAGCTCCTAGCTAAGGGCGTCGTGCGCCTAGAAAAGCCTTGATGACCTTTATCAACAAATTTGCCATCACGATTCTACAAGGTCACCTTTAAGCTTCGAATTCTCTGACTGAAAAGTCTGGTGAACATTATTTGAACCCGAATATAATCATTACTGGAAGTAATAGCTCGAAATTATTTCCTCTCCCTGAGAGCCGATAGTTCGATTGCTCTGACCCGAGCGAGTGCCTATTCGTCATGAGGCTCATCACTGCGATCGATTCCCTGGGTGGCCGGGAGGGAGCACGGACGGTGAGAGAGCATATCGGAACCCTGAATCAGCCAGTGCCGAAAAATCCCGAAGCCTCAACCTCCTCGAATTCTCTGAGATACCGTTTCCGTAACGCGGAATATCTCTGTCGGGGCTCTCGGAGTCGTTCTGAGAAATTTTTCGCCTATGGAGACGTAGGAGATATCTCCCCGGCTCGCGCACAAGCATTCCCGTCGACCATTTCATCTTTTTTTTGCATTTAGATCCGGGATAAACGAACTCATTATATCTTGGAGTTTTGCATCAGCAGAACGGTTAGATTTTTCTTGATGCTTCATCGTTCGCTCAACAGATCTTGGTCAGAAGCCGAGAGAGTGACTTGTGGGCGTTTATAAAAAAATATACCCAAACGACCCGCGGTTAATCGTGTGACCCCGTTCTTGGTTCTGCAGAACTTCCCGAGAACAACTTCGCCGGTCTCCTCTGGGACTCTGCTCCTTGGCCACGCTCATCAACTCGACTCAACCAGAACGAGACTCAGATCGCACGCTCAGGAAAATTGGTGCCTTCAGTCCCAGCGGGATACCCAAGCTTTTCCTCCGGCTTATCGACCCTCCCCGAAGATCCAAAGATTTGTAGGGATTTGAGCTTAAACGATGGGTTCATGGACACCGGAAATAGGGAACAGGGAAGAAGTCGGGTCACTTACGTTGTATCGTCGCGTATAAGTTGTCACTGTAGCTTTCGAGGATGGCAGTTTCTTTCGGGAAGCGTTCCTGGATCTCGGGGTAGTAGTAATAGAGGGCCGCCGCGACTGAAGCCACGATTATGGCGTAGAACCACGTGTCGCACAGTTTACGACTCATCGCTAAAAAACAGAAGAAGCCTGAGGATTTGTTCATGAGGGTTGAGTGACGGCCAGCTCATTTCTGGTGGAGGCGAAGCCGACCCCTCTCCGGATATTTTCCTCGTCTGGGAAACCCAGAATTCGGAACAACTTCTAGTTCTCGCTGAGCCTTATCTTCTCCCCATGTAAAAGTCTGAACATTTGAGCTTGAGCCCACGCCGTGGGCATGGGAATACGCCTCGGGGAATAGAGGGAAAACGGAGCTGTACCGATCATGAGCACCTCTTTGGAATAAGACACGAGACGATGCTAGAGATGAACGCACGTCGGGTGCAGAGAGCTGCTCTCGTATTGATTGCGCACAGAATTTCAATCGAAAACTGATCTTGATTCGGCGAGGCAACCACGGGTGGCCCGTGGAGGGCCGGATCCGAGGGGGGATGCGAAAATAATCGATAAATAGAATGACACAGAAAATTCTGAGGCTCGCCAAGTACCGGACCGTTACTCCGAAACCGAAGGCGATCGCATTCCAAGTTCCGGAGACGGAGAGAAGCCGGGAAAACCCGAGCATTGACAAGGAATAATGCGCTTCCGAACGCATGGTGATTCCGCCACGGGTTGGAAAATTCAGCGAGGTGTCTACTGCCGCTCTGAATGAGCGACCGCGAGTTCGGCGGCGGGAGCCGGCACAGAAACCGAATTTTCTGAATATTTCCTATTTCCGTGATCAAGGAGGAACAGATTCTTTCAAGTTCGATGGAAACTATATTTTCGACGTTCTTCTCCCTCCACTCTGGTCCGTTACTTTGATTTGATTTATTGGATCCAGTTTTGGATCCCGCCAATTGGATCATCTAAGCGAATGGCGAGAATTTACATCCTATAGCCACAGATAAAAAGCCGATCTCAGCGGAAACTAGGAAGTAAGTGCCGGCAGGCCGGCCGTTGAATCGACTGCATGGAGTGTCTGAGACGTCGCGTCGGCAGACGTAACACGAGACGCGGTTCCCGTTTCGTCTTACATAGCGCTGCGAGTAACGGCGACGGCGTTCGGGAGCTTCCGTCATTCGAATTCGAAACAAACCTCAGCCGTAAGTGAGTCCTCCCGCTCTGGAACAGGTCCGACACTGAACTCGTGGAACTCGTGCAGAGCCGAGAACTAACAACACGACTGCAAAGGCGATCTCTAGGGCGCTTGGTCTTCAGCTCAGCTGCCGTCATCCACGTTGACGTTACGTTGACTTCGGTGCCAGCGGCCGCTCGTTTGGGAGAGAGCGGCGAGTCTCAAAAACATGGAAAGGGAACCCCGTTCGACTGAGCGATATACTGACTGGATGGACGTTCCGAGACGAGACTCGCAGATGTGCACCGTCGTCTCACGCCGTAGTCGACCGCGTTGACCGACGGATCGCCCCGAAAAATCGATTGCCACTCGCCTTGACCAGGGTCCAATGAATCGTCGACAGTCGGAAAGAGAAACTTCGCTGCTGTCCAATGCGTTTCGCTGCCTCCAACGGCACCGAATTTCTACCCGACCTGCGATCGTTGTACCTACCCACGGTCACGTTGGTTCGCTCTTCGATAACTAGTAGAGCGTCTCTGCGCAGAAATTTCCGTCCCGAAATCGAAGGATCAGAGGGAACTGATCGGACTGAGCGCATACAGGTTCCGAAAATTCGACTCTCACTCACCATTGTGCTGCGGCGTTGATCGATGTCTCCATAGAATTCTTATGGTGAACTCCATAAGTATCCGAATCGTATAACACGTCAGCAATATCGGGAGAGATCGTGTTCTCTCTTGAGACCACCTGTAGACGGAAGTCAACAGATTCAGCAGCCCCCTCATTTAAGTTGCGGAATGAAATTGAAGGTTGGGATAAAGCCGTAAACATGCGATACCTTCTCGCGAGGGCTCGAAGCAGCTGTTCGAAATGATCAAACTCGTGCTCAATTTCGACAGTGCGCGTGAGGAGATCGTCTCGCGTCAAACCTCGTACGCGTGTCGGACTGTGACATCGACGGATTCAGGTTCCTCCTCCTGCTCGTTCTTGGAAAATTGGAAAATTCAGAAGGCGATTGGAGAAAATAAGATGAATCGGGAACGTTCGGCAGTGATCGAGATGCGGTCTAAGGGAGAGATACAGAACCGGAACCCCGGCCAGGCACTTGGGAGAGAAGTGGAAATAATTTCGTTTCTCCATCTGCACGGAGCTCTGACGTGATGAGCCCGATCGAGAGGACTCGAAAGTCCACTATGGGCCTGAGCCGAGCCATTGTTCTAAATCTGCTCCGTAGGAATCGGATGCGAGTAGTCGCTCGGCGTTCTCCGAGTTCTTACATGCTCCGTGGAATTGAAAAGATTGGCGAACAATGAATAATCTCGATGATCAGCGCTCATTCCCCATCCAATCCTAGAAGACTCTAGAAATCAGACTGCGGCCGATGCACGACGTGGACCGTGCCGCGGAGCTGCGGCTCAGCCGGACGCTGTTTCCAATCCCTTCCGGACCCGAGCTCAGGTCGATCCTTCGAGAAAATGGAACCATGATGTCTTGAACGGTCGAATCAATAATAACGAAGAGAACTTAAAACTTTGCAGGCCGGCGGTCAGCAGGACGCTCGTCTCGAATAATGACGGCGAAAGTCTCGGAACAAAATTCTTGTGCAGCCCGTTCGAAAAGGTTCCCAATGTTATCAGCGATCTACGGACACCCATGTCCGCGCATTCCGAGATGATCGGCCGCTACCAGCATCGATGCTCTCCTAGTTATTTCTCATTAAGAAGCTCATGATTCGAGTTCTGATTGGAGTTGCCCATTACACGACCGGAGACTCCTTGATCACCGAGACAGCTCCCGAAGAGATACTCGGTCAGTGAGCTTATTGAGAAAATCCATCGTTGCCAACGGGCACCTTCCCCCGAGCGCAACATGGGTGATTTTTTTCTGCACCCCGGAAGTCAACGAGAGGTCTCTCGGAGGATGCGAGTGGGGATTAAGGTCGCCAGGTCCTGGAAATCCTCTCCGGGATTGGAATCCTCTGATTGTGAGCTCTATAGAAAACTCGTCAAGACGCGATAGTACTGGAAGAGAAATGCGATAGGCTCAATTCTGCATGGATCGACATCCCTGTGCAGGGCTTTCCCAGGTGGATCAATGCGTGCATGTGACATCGTGCGGAAAAGTGCATGCTTGCTCCAAACATCGAACGTTCTCTGAAAACAGAGTATTTCTCGATCATCGAGGCGCATGATGGAGCCTCCGAGACTCAGAATCCTTTGCTTACACGGTTACCGGCAAGATGCCGAATCCTTCAGGACGAAGTGCAGACCCATACAGAAGGCCACGAAGAATTTCGCCGACTTCATGTTTCTCACCGCTCCGACCCCCATAGGCGGTAAGGACCGAGAGCGCGGCTGGTGGATTTCAAGGCCCAATTTTCTCAAAGACATCCACGAGCCCGAAACCCAAGACGAGAATTTCGAACAAGCCCTCAGGTTGGTTTCTGACATCGTTGAAAGCGAAGGCCCCTTCGATGGAATTCTGGCGTTTTCGCAAGGCGCCTGCTTTGCCTCCTACATCCTCCGGCTCGGCGGCCGGATTTTCGGGGACTACGATGGCGTCAACTTCAAATTCGCGGTACTCTTCAGCGGGTACGAATCTCGTTTCACTCGACACCTCCGCGATACACAGATCACGATACCGACCCTGCACTACTATGGATTGACCGATAAAGTTATCCCGCCGGAAAAGTGTATAGATTTCGGAAAAATGTTCAGCAACATCGAAGTTCACGAGCACGACGGAGGGCACTTCCTGCCGACGACCGGTGACCCGAAGAAGATTATCGTGGAATATATAAAGAAGTTTGTCCCGGTGGTAGAATCCTCACCGAATTCGAGTGTCAGCAACGAAAGTTGCGGCTGAAAACCGCTGGAGTCGCCACCATTCCGCGTGGAAGAAAACATCAAGTGGGAAACGATATCCTGGAGGAGTTTCCCCTCCCGTTCGATCGTCGCTCCTCTCTGCTCTGATTCAGTTCATTGGAATTACCTTCAGACAGAATAAATTGAAATGGCAGAAATTTCTAACAAATCTCTGAGGTTTTATTGGGTCTCCCAAGCGTCTCGATTCTGCGGTAGATGACCAGTCCCAGAGAACGCATCGGATGCCACCGGGAAGTTCCTCTCGCCAGCCGGTTGATTTAGTATACAGTATTCGTGGATCACAGACTTCTAGACAATCGACAATCATCTCTAGGCGTAGAGCGGTCTGCAAGGTATCTGGCGTCTCCTCTCATCACCATTCGGGGAGCATCCCAAAACACAACGCTGTACAAGAATTCACAATCACTGGATCTATTCTCCAGCGGCCAGTTCATTTCACTGAAGAAGGCGATTCGGGGGCAGTAAGCTACGTTTCCGCACCACAGGCTCGGGCATTCATTCTCTCTCCATCCAACCTCTCTAGGAATCAGGAGTTTAACTTCAAGGCGTTCAGGTGCCTGGGAAGCATTTGAGCGGCACCGATTCGGCAATAGGAGTCCTAGAACCGGATCAGTGATTCCCGGAAGTCCGACGCGCGAACCCGATTTCCTTAGCCCTCGGCTCCTCTGAACTCCGGTGACGTCATTGTGCATTGGTTTTCCTTCGATACGTCATTCCAGAGTTTTTCAAATCTGTCGCTGTGCTGAGATTTTAGGAAACCGAGCTAGGTCTAAATGACATCCCTCCATTGATTGTACTCAGAAAAGCGATTTCCTACAATCTCGTTTGACGCTCCACCATTCTTCAAGGTGATCGAGCACCTGAGGCTGGCGTGGTTTCTGGATCGCTTCGCACATTCTACATAGATGCAGCGATGGACTCCCGAAATAGCCATGTTCATTCAGGACTTGGTAGTGTCTTCGCCAATCGTGGTAAGCCAGCAATTTGTCTGGATGGCTCAGGATATCACTGGAAGCAAAATAAAAATTCATTGCTCGGGAGTTTTCCGCCATTCCGCGAGGGGAACTAACTCCATTGCTCACTGGATAGGCTCTGAATGGGCTCCGCAGAAAATCGTGATTCCATGTTGCAGAAAGCTACATTCGTCTTCGCTTTTTTTTCGAGCGGTTCGAAAGGAATATATCCCGATGTTTCAATGAAATGCTTCAGAGCGAGAAACGTGAGCGAGTTTTACCTCAAGTAATCGGCGAGGGTCTGAGGCGAATCGAAATCTTCGACGTGGATGAAACTGTTTGGCGGACAGAGCCGCTCGTAATTCTCGCGGGTGCCCCCCATGACGACGGGTATGGCGTACTTGGAGTAGGCGTTGTACCAGAGCTTTTCCGTGATGTATTCGTCACAGTTTGAGTTCTCGAAAGCTAAGTAAATGCGGTAATCTGCCAGAGAGATATTCGACACATCAGTTAGGGCTCGCTTCCGGACGCCTTCGGTAAATCTTTCACCATATAAAATATATAAGACGAGAAGAATGAACGAACCTCTGATGACATCGCAGTCTCGAGTAAAATGGCCCGGACAGGCAGGTTTCCCGCAGCCGCCGTAAATGTTCACCTGCAAAGTTCAGAGTTAATTTCGCACAGGCACCTTCGAGAATTCTCCGAGGCAGGTATCACATGATGCCCGCGATAGCTCTCTTTTCGAGGCAGCGAATATGAGACTGTCGGGTGATTCTGGAGTGAAACTTTTTTTTGCTTGATACTCACATCGATATATTTCTGGAGCTCTCTCACGTACTCCCATCTACGATTCTTCGAGCCACAGTTCGAGCCGAGTATGGTGACGTTCCGGGTCTTCCGCAGCACAATCGAAGCGTAATCCTCCTCGCTCGGAGTCTCGAGAACTACAGTTCTGCCTGAATAGGAAAGCGAGAGATTCTATATCATCGTCGAAGCGATTCCTAATTCTGAAGCCTAACATATTGGATGTAATTCCCGCTGTGAGGATAACCCGGTGTGGACGAATGCACGTGCCGGCCAAAAAATTGGAGCCTTCTCTGAAGAGAATCATGCGGGTAGGGTCAATAGATTGTCGCGTGTCTTTGATTCAGCGGGTCAGTCGGGACGCGATGCGCAACACGGAATATTCGGAATTGAATGAAGAAGCTCTTGGCCTCCCGTCCTCTAACCGTGACCGATCTGCCGTGAAAATCTCGGTGGTGGGTCTCTTCCTCCCGAGTCGAATTTCGGAAACGGTTTAACAGTCGAAGCCGCGTCGCTAAGCAGCCCGGGTAGTCTGTGAGATTTGACGGCTGATTTTCGGCTTGCGAAACATTTGTTCGTCCGGATTTGGGCTCCTTCTCTTTGTCCAACGAGCCGAGACGAGCTTCCCGTCGACATGCGAACGACGCTCGATCAGTCACTTTCCCGAGCGAACAGCTCTGATCTGAGTTTTTCGTGAGTTCGCGTTGCTCGTGATTCTCAAACGGAACTGATGTGATGTGATACGACGTTCTAGATATCTCACTCGGAAATTTCTACAGCCGGAGCAGAATAGGTTCAAAAGGGAGATCTCTGTATTTCGGTGACGACCATTAGTTTCCGTGAAGATAACAGGAAAACCTCCGCGGAAGTCTCGCAGAATGGTTGGGCTGCGGACGCATTGCGACATGTGACATCATTCAGTCTGAACGAGGTGGTCGAATGTTGATCTAAGCGCTAACTTTCGGACGTAATCTTTCTCCTCCTCCCCCCCGAAATTCTAGCGAATATTCAATCTTCAACGGTGGTTCAGCCATCAGTGGGAACGTGGAACGGAATGACGACGTCGGACGAAGTCAAGGACTAAGTATGTTAATGACTCTATCACAGAGTCGGAAGACGTCGGACGAGTTCGCCAGCTCCGTGATCAATTATTGTAGATTTCAACCTCGAGCTCAACCTTCAGAATCCTCGCGCGATTGCATGAATTCCAAGCGGGGAAAATCAATTCCCTGTTTTCGTCTCCAGTCATGTTTAGAAAACTCACCGTAGGGTACGGGAATGTCGGAATCCGATCGGTAGGTCATGCTCAAGTTGAAGAGTCCATTGAGGTCTTTCATTTTTAAGGCCCGATTCGCCATGAAAGTGTGATAAGGAGCTTCGTCCGTGAAGAAAATCCACAGCTGTTCGGGATTCGGTCGTTTTGGCAAGTTTGCTTTGAGATCTGAAGCGAATACAGGAAAGGTATCGTTAAGATTTTCGACACACTTGTGATGCAGTAATGAAGCCACGGACCTAGCCCCTTGCACACAATTGAAACTCGGTCCGCGGTTCTTCCGAAATAGGATCTTTATCAAGTCACGTTCAGACTTTGAACAGTCCTTTGATCGCTATCGTAGTTTACCTTCGAGTAAGTGTAAATGAAACATGACAGCGTCGCTCCGCTCGACCTCACTGTCATTGGTGACTAGACGGCAATTGCTGACAGAGCAGAACCGAAACGGATCCAGTTCCTTTGATCCGAAGGATCTGAGGAACCTTCTTTTCATCCGAGCGCCGACTTTCCAAACCGAGATACTGAAGAGATGGTAGATGCACATTCAATTAAGAACTTTCTCAACTCTCAACTCGAGCGCGAGACCTCTAGCCGGGTCGTGCTCACGTGGACAATAAAGTCTGAATCGAGCACTCTTCGTACTCACCTGTAGGTACGTGTCAGGTTGCTGTCCGTGTCCGCGGCCGCCAGATTGTCCGCAGTGGAACGAGTCTTGACGATCGTCGTGGTAGCGAGAACAATGTATATCCAAAAGACGGCGAACAACAGAAAAGACGCCTTCGAATTCGACGGCCATCTCATCTGGAAATGAATAGGATTTCCTTGTGGACAACAGCTTCCGTGAAAACTCTGCGGGTGAATTCTCAAGTTGGCTCTCTTTGAAAGAGAGTGAGATTCTTCCAACATCGAACACTACAGCTCTGAGACGGACGGGATCCGGAGACTCATTATGAGAACAATCAGTTCAATAACTGACGATGAGGGAAGACGACGGAAAACTGGGGTGATCGAAGCCTGGCATAATGCACAGAGCAACTGCTTGAAGCAAGAGATAGGCTGCATAAGTTTCCGACCCGTGTCGGATTCTCCCCAATAACTGTTGGTCTCTAATGATAGGAGTTTAGGCGGGCACAGGACACAGGACTCGGTACTTCGATCTCGATATATCGTAACCCACTGCTGAGCTATATGCTGGGGACGACAATCACTGCTGTCGTGACGGACGCGTTATTCTTCGATCCATGACACGTTTCGACGGATGAAGTCGTGTCTAGCCGAGGGATGAGAGTTCAGTCCATCGAGCTGATCTGCCGCGGTCAAAGCTCGATCAAAGTGATGGAGCATCCAAGTTCAGCGTCTGATTGACGAGAGGTCTCCAAACTCTTAGTGCTTCCTACCCCCTGCCTGCTCGACAGTCCGGCGATCCAACAAGAACCGATTGGACTCGTGTGCAATCGATTGAATGCTCGATATGGGTTTCGGACCCAAATTTCGCATGGACATCTATCCCGAAGCCCAAGACCTGATGTAACACACGCCTGATGGGAGCGTGTCCCCGCAGTGAAGAACGAAGCATGGAAGAGAATCGGTGTGACGAGACTTCAACGAAAAAATTGCGGAGAACTCTCTTGGTCAAGACCGAACTGGCTGTTCGAACGGTTGGTCGCTGCCGAAAGAACGCGAGCAAACCGTCTGACGCTCGGGCACCCGAACGACTGAATGCGAGTTGCAGCCTGGTTGGTTGTCATTTCTGGAATGATCGTCTTGGATTTTTCGAATTACACCTCGACCCGGAGCGATCTTTTTCGCCGCTGTCAATCTTTCTGCTGCGTCCAACCTTCTCTCGCTCTCTCATTTTGCTTATCTGTGTGAGTAGCATTCGTCCGATCAGCTGACGCAGAACTGGATGTTCTCTGACAAGTCTACTTTCTGGTTCCCGATGATGAGTCACCGCCGCATCTGCATTGACCGACTTGATGAATGAAGGAAAGGTAATCGGATTCGAAGATTTGCCTTGTATGGAGTGGAGGGACTCTGAAAACCATTGGTGTATCTCGCTGCTCCGGACGGAATCGCCATCGGCACTGCGAGGAGCCGCAGAAAACTGAATCGAACTGAACGAACGAACGACCGCCCTGAATCGATGGCGATCGATTCACGAAGCGATTTTTTCCCAGATTCCATCCGGCATGGTCATCCTCCGCCACACTAGCGGGGACCTTGACCCCCACTCATGCCTTTGTGAGGAGAGATCCTCGAAGTCGAGCGTTGAAAAGGCAAGAAATTACCGCGCCGCAAGGCTTTCGTGACCGATCGAAAGCGGGATGGTTCACTGAAGTTCGTTCCGCACTCTCAACAGAGCGCTGAAAAGCGCATTTTTCGGCTATTTTCCGGCCGGACTTGAGGAAGATGTCCGGAGTCGACTGCAGTAGGGCAAAAGTATCAGTTATGGAACACCTAAGGGAAATTCCCATAGACCCCCATATCATTTGGGGAGAGGTACCACTTGTGGAACACTCCATGGAAGTCTATGGGGAGCTCCGTGACCCGGTCACGGAGCCCCGTCCTAAAAGTATTGCCCCATACCTGGTATTTTCCCCTACTTCAAGTGTCAAAGTATGCCGATTCACGGTAAAGTCGCCGACTTCGAAATAAGAGACGGAGCTATAGCAACGCGAGACACTCGTTATAGCGAAAAACGGATCGGAACCGAGAGGATCAGAATTCCCTCACCAAAAGGCGGATTCCGCTCGAAAGTCCCCGCGTCGTATGAGGAGCAGCATCCTGACAGACCGATTTCTGATAAATTCATACAGATTCTCTGTCACTTATCATCATTTCTCGCTTCGTCGAGACAAGTACGGATTGGTCAGCGCAATCGCGTTGACATGCATCGTCGCCAATCATTTCTAGACGATTTGCTCCCGTTTCGGAAGCAGACAGCGACATCATTTACTCAGCGTCGGGTTGAGCTGTCGTCGACATCCGTATCGGCGGACTCGAGAGGCGTCCTGAAGAAGCAAGAATCGAATTGATGACCTGGATTGAGCATGTATTCGCTCTCTCCTCGCGGAGCTTCTCGCACAAGCTCAGGAACCAAATGAGAGCCACTCTGAGAATTTTCACGCTTGGTAGCTGGGTTTCGCGCTTCGCCGCCGAACAATAGGCGGAAAATGTTGAATGAGTCTTCGAAGGTTTCGACACAAAGACACAGCTCCGCAGAAGAAAACTTTTTGGCACCCGAAGGTAATATCTCCCCGACCATTGCCAACAGAGGGAAGAATTGCATATTGGAAAGGAACGTCTCCAGATTCTCGTGACCCTCTGCATTATCGCAGCGTCCCTTTGGGGCGCCGAGGATCGATCGATTCAAGGATCGCGCAGAAATTGAGAGGTCTCGCTCGTTTCGGATTCAATCTTTCCCGATAGAATCGTTCTCCAGGTCCCGGATTCCTACTGCAATCGCCGCTAGAACTGGATCCGAGCTCATTCTTGACTTCGATATTCACGTTTCCCAGGCATGACGAACTATCAGATGACGAATACCCGAGAAGTCGGAATTCCCGTGAGGAGCGATGTGAGCGGTATCGATCGTTGAGTTTGCCCCATGGGACGAGCCCTCACCGGACGTTCGACTTTAATGGGAATACTCGGTGCACGGGAGCCTTCTCGACCTCGACTCACGGAAATTCTTGATGACATTCATCCGCGGTTCGACCAAGCGATCTTCCCACCCTCTCTGCGATCGGAAGCCCCCTGGGAGATTGTCAGTTTTCGGAGCGGTGGTGAACAGCCCACAGAAAGACTGAAGCTCCCACTCAGACAGCAAAGCAGAATCATCCGCAAGGTCAAACAGAATCTGCTCGTCAATTGGGAGCTCGACGCGACTCATTCTCCGTAGACTGACGACGAAAGGCCCTTTGGGGATAAATTCGATTTTGCCCCCCGCCCCCTCCGACGCCAAGAGTTCGCAGAGTGCCGCGTGTCAGAGCATCGGGGATACGCGTCGGAGGCTCCAGGCGAGAGAAAGACGCAGGGTTTTTGGGTTTGGATATCATTCATGCACAAAATACTAGGCCCTTGGGAAGTTACCCACCATGATTGGCCCTGCCTCCGGCCTCATTAAAGACATAAATGAACGACATGATGATATTCGATACCTCGTGGGAATGAATATTCTCGATCGAACAATACGGTTCCGATGTCGGAAATGCCTAGACTATCATCCGCTGATCCCATTCCGCCAAATGAGGGAGTCCGACCCTGGCGATTGCTTGGTTATGTGGATATCATTGGAAACAACTCATCACGACAGATAGCCAACATTAATTCAATATTGCTAGCGGTAAACAGTCAGGAGTATTTGCTCTGGAATATCGAAATGTAGCATCCAGTCCCTCAGATTGAAGTTCGAGTTTCATGCTCCGTCGACTACCGATTCAGCCAGTTTGAACTCCTCGGCAGACCAAAATGGAGCGACCGGCTAGACTAGAGACCGAATCCATTCGAGATTTCCTCGCAGGCTCAGCCCTGTTTGCCACTAGGAGGAAGTCGTCGGCCAAGCCTTGCTCACACTCGGCCGAGTCGCCTGGAAAACCATTTATCCCTAATGTTCCAATTCAGTTCCGGATGGACGACCATTAGCGGAATGAAACGTTCCGATTCGGAAGCGGTTCAGAGCGCACATTAATCGATGGTGAAACTTTGAATTAATCGAATTTCTTCCGAGGCATCCGATGCACTGAACGTCGTACGCTCCCTTTTCCTCCTTAATACCCCACTGGGTGTCTGGGGATTATTCAGTAAGAGGAGAATTAGTCGGATGAAAGGAAGGAAAACGAAAAGGCTGAGTGCGAGGGGCGTCGCCATAGACGGGAAGTCTGTGCGATTCCAGCGGATAAAATCCACCAATTGAATCGTGGAAAAAGCGAGCGGAAATGCAGTCGCCGATAGAAAAAAACGTTAGTCTACGGAAAGTCGCAGCGAACATCGCCGTGTTTCAGTTTCTATAGTAGCAGTAACGAACGCAACTCTCATATCTGGATCGTTGGGAGCGGAAACGTGGAGTTTCGCGACAAGGCGATCGGAAACGATTTTTTTTCCTCCGAAAACGCGAGCACCCAAATCGAATCTGTGATCCATTTCGCATTGCGCTTCGACTGAGGAGCCATGATCTTGATATACACGGTTCCGAAAGCCGACTTTCGTGCCTTCGAAGGGAGATGTAATCCTCGGCTCCCCCCGCATTGTCAGATTTCGGGCGCCTCGCGCTCATGGTGTGCATTTCAACCCTGGATGCAGTTCCCTTCGACTTCTGTGGTCGTCGATCGCGCAACGATCGCTCGGTCTTATAGGCGTGAAAGTCTCCTTTAGATTTCGCGCGTTGGAGCCGTCTGGACTCCCGAATATCATTAACAGTTGCTTCTGAAAGACTGAGCGCAGCATTTGTCGTTCGATTTTGCCTGATCTGAGCGAGCCGCCGGGATAGTCCCCGGTGCGTCGACTCGTATATGAGCGACACTCTCATTCTCGGATTCTGAAGCAAACTCCGTATCCGATCTTTCCACTCCACACGTGGAAAATCAAGCGTTCTGTGACAAGAGGAAGAAATAAAGTCTTTCGAAAGACTTGCATTCGAAAGCTCTGCATGATATCACGGGACCCTTCTCAGATGTGACTCCAGAAGAGCTCTCACCTTCAAGTTCTTCCACATGATGAGTCCCGTGAGCAGTTTCATGACACGCTCACATCACGTACCGCATATAGCGTAAGTATCCATATCGTGAGCTTTCTCGAGAATCCCATTCAACGGGCGTCTGAATGTGCTAAACAACGCTCGATGGCGTTAGGTATCCACACAACACTTGCTTACTTCGGCTCCCGCGCTGCTCAAAGGTGCAGCCGTCGTAGCTGTTTCATCATAAAGTTTCTCTCTCCGAATATCTCGCCTTTTGGGAAAGAGGCATTCTGGCTTGCTGGAGAGGCGCCAAGGACGTCGGAAATCGGAAAACTTCGTCCGCGTTCGCTCGAGGAATTTTCCTAGTTAAATTCTCGCGTTTGGCTGACCAGACACTCTGTTGGATACGGACTGTTCACGATGACCAAACGAAGAAGAGTCTGACCGATGCTACGGACCTCGAAGGATCTTCGGAGAACCAATAGAGAGACATCAAACTCCGATGAGAGGAAAAGGGGCGAAGAACCCTCATCCCGGACAGATCGATCGGATAATTGTATATACATGTATACCAAACACATTTCGAGTGCGCTCGACTTAAAACCCGAAATAGAGGGCATTGAGGGGAGGATAATGAATCCTCACACTTTTTCTGGCGCATGTCCCAACTGGACAGTCGGACAAAGGGCATTTCGAACTCATACGGGATGTGCAGAGCAATGCCTTTCCAAGGGGGAAGAGAAATGCCGCTCTTCATCCGCATTCGGAAGCGGCCCTGATCGAGATGGGGGAGATCATCATCACGGTGCTCACTCCAGCTCAGGAATCAGGAACCCGGATGAGTTAGGAAGTTACTCTGTTCATTTCACGGTCGGGTCGCCAAATGAGCGAGACAATTCCGAAAATTCTCCAGAAAAAAACGGACGAGGCAAACGCGACGTTTTCGGAAACTTTTTGTCAAAGCGATCTTTCAACTCCGTAGAGAACATTCTCGTTCCCAGGTGGGGCCTGCTTCCGCGATAGAGGTCCCGGAAAACCACCATATGCCTATCGCCAGAGAGCAGAGAGAAGTTTTACAATATCCTCCTCGGATACAGGTATGTCGAGGGAAACACTTGTTATCATGAACATTGTCTACCCGGTGATCTCATGCCTTCACCCATACATGTGATGGTTGATGATGTTCGGATCTGTTCGATCAGCGCTGAGAGCGAGTGTCTCGATTGCCGCGGTATGACCTATAAACGTCGAACTTTCCACCTGATCGGATGGATCGCACTCTCAGCTGGGGGAACTGATTGTTTGGCGGGAACTTGAGGAACTTGACGATATCTAGGACCGAGGCAATATGTCTCGCAGTGCACAAGTCACGAATCCGCATCATGGAAAATAGAGCGCCCTCCACGAATTGGGCTTCACCATGACGGGGATATTGATTTCCGGACATATTTCGGAATCACGTGAAATCGCCCGATGTCGGTTTCGTCATCGGAGCTTTCATCCCGCTGCCTTGTTCGAGAGGATCCAACCGCTATGCGCCTCTGCTGTCACTGAACAAGAGCTCAGCGATGTCTCCTGGGTATTTGGGCCATGATCTAAGGAGAGCTAGCAGACTGGTCCGCAGCCCAACTGAAGCGGACGCGACGCTTTGATTAATCGGGTCATTCCTCGACGGAAAACCCGCCAACAAACTCGGAGGAGAGAAATATCAGTGGATCAGGATACAAGAATTCCTGTCACATAGATTCCCTCGTCCGCCTGAAGGGAAGACGGAGGTCACAAGAGATGTATCCGCAGCTCTCGCCCTCAAGCCAGCGGAGCGCGAAGACGGTGGCTCGGGAGGGGCACTTGGGTCACGACCTCTGATTTTTGCGGATTTTGAGAACGGGCAGATCGGAATCCGAAGCCCTGTGAGATCATGAAAAACTGCTGACTTCCAAACTCTGTAGGCGAGCCTCTTGTAAGAATGAATATGCGCCGAACTACTGTCTGTTCCTCCCCCAGTCTCAATGATCGCACACCAAGGTACACAATTAGGCAGCGGAAATGGCAGGATCCTCAGTTGAGTCGACTGCCGCTCTCCTCGCCGCCCACCTTGATTTTTCTCGTCATTGATGAGCGTGGATGTAGGAGACTCTCCCAGCATAAAACGTGCATGCCTCACATTGCTACTTCGAAAGATGGTATCTAGATCAGACGGGATCTCTGCAAGCATCGCCTCCGAATTCTATCTGTTCCGAAACTCTCAAATACAGCGCTATCTCGTATCCACCGTCCTCCGGAATGCCACAGCATGAGGCATATCTGAGCCGGGACATGAATACTGGCCTCACATGCAGATGAGTGCATTCGAATGAAGCCTTCGAATGAAGAGTGTCCTTTTCCGTTGGCTGATGGAACCGGAAACAGCCGCGGAGTGCGAGAGCTCCGACATGACCTGCGTGGCTGATCGACGTGAAGATTTCGAGTCCGTCTGATGTCTAATCAATTGTTCTGATCGGAATCATGCAGTATGCTTTTTCTTCGCGGCTTGGCGAGAGGGCGCGACAGCGCCCCCGTAGGCACCTCCGAAACTTATCAGAATCTCGAGAGCTTCTCCGACCTACCTCCGATGGAGAACACGACGAGAGCGGAGGAACATCGCTTTCATCACATGTTTTTTGATCCGATCGTCCCTGTATAGCATAGCCCTTTCTGCGCGCTAAAAAAGATACAGGTAGCGTGATCCTACAGCTCGCCTCCGATCTTTACCGATGCAATCCGAGAATGGGATCGGGGATTTTCCTTGGTGACTTCCGTTAGTTGCACAGGGGGAATTCGGAGACACGCGAAATATCCGCATGGGGAAGCACCTGACTGCGCAAACCACGGGAACTTTTTTAAGGAAATCGACAGGCACCTGGCATGTGGGATCCCGAACAGGCTTCCCGACAACCTTTCATCAACAGTCACGAAATTCACGACTCTGCTCTGCGGAGTACTGCGGCTTCTCGACCGGCAAACTTGTTTCTCTCGCGAGGACCGGTCACGGTTCGAGACTTCCTACACGGTCTTGAATTCCATCCTTTACACCTCGATAGGCAATGGAGAGACCGCCAGCGGATCTCCTGCTAAGGATAGGGCACGGATCATTCATGGTAGGAGACTGTGACAGATTCCCGTAGTTCTGCCGAGAATCAGATACCCTAAGCCAGGGCTGGCCGACGTCCCTGGCCCCGTGGACCACTGAGGCCAGAGCGTCGGAGCCTGCGAATCACCAAGCCATGGTTCACTCGTGTTTTGATCGGGAAGTGAGTAGGAGCTCATCGAGAAGGCCGCCTCGTATCCACTAACCTTATACAGCACGTGCGGCCGTCTAATCGTTAAGCACTAGGAAGCTATTGGCAGTGATATCCATTCGCTGCGAAAGTCATGGGCCGCGAAAGGATATCACTGACTCCTCTTATGAAAACCGCTTCGGGTGCTCCGCGGACTTCCGAAATTTCGGCTGAGGACCACCACCTTCCGGCTAAGGATCTCCTGCAGAGAACTTGCCTTGATCCCTTGCCTTACAGCAACTCCGCATCCCGAGCCACAGGATGGCCGTGGTCGGCTGTGAAGATCTATGATTGAAAACTGTCAAACCCCAGTATATGTGTCGGAGGAAAAGTGGACTGCCCCGATTATCATGCGAGAATCGATGAGAAAATTCAGAGGGGTAAAGGCAAGCTTGTACCGCACCCCACCGTGGAAACGTCCGTCGTTTCGTACCTCTCGCTGGTGACGAGAAAATCACGCCGGGGGACCATCATTTCTGCCTTGGTTCCGAGGATCCTTGACCGTCTTGGGTATCTTTTAGTTTCGTAGGGGGACTCTCGTTGCCCTTCTCACCCCCTCACGATTGAAATCGCTCTTCCACCGGAATCTGAGTATCCTTGGGGGTCCTCCATCATTCATTCCATCATTTCGCTCGGTCCCCTTATCCGAGCAAGAATCGTTGCCGAAGCACATAATTCCACTTCGCTCCCTATCTTCATCGCCTCGCTCGCATCTACTCGGACCTGTAGCGACTCGACATATGTGTCTCCATGTTTCTCGGTTGCTCCCCATCAGACGGCGTACGTTCAGGACCGGAATGGAATCTCTTGAAGGGTTCGGTAAATGACTCCCGCTCAAGAGTTGGCAAAGCAATTCGATCGAGGAATTCCCGATTGCGCACGAGCAATGCGCTACACATGTGATCCATGTCTGGTGCTGGTCGAGCCCGCTACTCCTCTGTCAGATTCCGAAAGAGTCGAATGAGTTTTTATGCTTTAGAGCGGCGCCGACGACGACTACCACAACCACAACAGCGCCAGCGACAACTACAACTCAATCACTCGTAAAACATGCGGTCGGATCCGGAACGTGTTCTCCGCCCAGCTTTGTTGTAGAGGACACCTTCATTGTCGTCGGAAACATGGCTAACATATGTCAAGCTTTGAGAGTTTCACTGATTGTGTGCAAGCCGCTTGCTGTCGAAGCCATACATTCGGATACATACAGGGATTGCTGTAAGAACGATCGACTTTTTCACCGCAGCAAACACGCGGGCCCGAGCGGGACATCGGCATCGATGAGGCGACAGATTGCAGAGGATTCGCCGGACTCAACCCTTCGCTGAAGCGGTGATTCTCTAGGATTCTTTTCGAAGAGGGAAACGGGTGAAACAGAGTCGGCCCTGGGAATGTCTAGCCTCCTGGTGAATGACATCGATCCCATTCGCAATTAATCCAGAGTCGCTTTTCCATAAACCACGTGCGACAAAAATGAACGATCCAGGAAGACGCTCGTGCATGTTGGTCTCGGCTGCTTCTTGCCGGACCACCGCGATCGGTTGCTCTCGGGTGAGATCTCAGAGAGGTTCCTCTGTTTCGCCCACGACGTTCAGCTCCGATGTCGAACGTGGGTCGATTTCTTCTCGCCCGAGCTCAAGGTTTCCAGGAACAGGATGGAGTCCTGGACGTCATGAAGTCAAACGGCGTCTTCATTGTGTGGTCGCAAGGGGTGTCTTCTGCTGAAGGCCTTTTTGCGCAGAGCATTCGGTCTCTGGTTTCCGTCAATGTTTTTCTCTGGTGCTTTCTACAGAGGAGGGCGAACAAAAGCGACGTCGAGCAGATCGGACGACTTCAAAAGCCTCGAGTACAAGGCAACCGCTTCGGACTGTGGCTTGCTCAAAGGCGCCGGTCCTTTGAATCGTCCCGTCCTCTTTGTGTACCTGCCATCATGTGCAGATTAACATGTTCTCGCTGCCTTATGTATTTACAGGCCAAGTGTGAAAAGCCACACTTTGATGCGAAGCCGGCGATGACCTGAAGGCGCTTTGCTCTCTAACGAAGCCTCACGAACTCGCATCGGAGAACTGAGGTCATGGGCGGGCGGGCCTGGTCTCCAACATAATGCGCCTACCAGGATGCTATGCGCAGGTATCGGTCCCAGCGCTGCGAATCCAGAGCGAGGGAAACAGAGAGTCGAAGTCAACATCAACATTGCTGAGGCCCGGAACCGGAAAAATCGCTGCAGAAACATACTTTGTCATTATTATGTCACCATATTCAGTTCCGGACTTCATTGAAAATATCCGAGAAAATCCAAAGTCCTCAGGGTGCGGTGGGACTCGTCCGCTCCAGTTCGGGGTTCCCCTTCCACCGCGGACGCAGAGAAGCCGATACTGTAGCCTATTCATTCGCCCTATTGAGGGCTCGCCGGGAAAACGGGGAACGTAATGCATTTCCTCGAAAATCGAGCGAGTAGGGGAAGGGCCCTGGAGCAGCGCACCTCAGGCCGAATGTGTCCCGCATAATTTCTCAGGTTACAGAGTACAGACACGGCTGCGGTGAAAGCACCCTGGTTTGCTCCGAGCATTTTGTTAGAAGACTCAATCTTCTTTGACTCTTAGCTGGTCGCTCGATCTCTGCCGCTCATCCCGCGTTCGAGCAGATGCTGAAGACTCCATTCGGTCCGTGATAGGATGCATGGATCGCGTATCGACAACGAGATTCGTTACGGCCTCGTTCGGAGTGAATCTATTAGCTTCTGGCCACGCTGTGAGCTACTGTGGCCTTCTATGTGTTCCCGTATCAACCGGAGAAAATTTCACCAAACAAGGAGTGAGCTGTCAAACACAGACAAACACAACATGCTGACCTACAGGAGAGCCCGATTCGAGCCCGCCCGGAGTCAGAAGCTTCCTGCAGCGTTCCTCGCCTGCAAGACGCGCTCCGCGCCGAAGTTCGGTATAGCATGTACCATTCAAGGCCATAAATCCCGATTTCCTCTCCCAATGACCTATTCGAAGTGCTGGTGCGCGATCGTCTGCCCTGCCCGGATCATAGACCACATCTCTTAAGAGATCAGCTTCAGTCTCCGATCAGCAATTCTTCGTCCACGAATATTCCCTCCTGGATCGACAGATTCCGGAAACCAAGACGAAGATGTCAGTCACCAAATTTTAGAGCCTGGATCAACGCTCCAGCGCCTTGATGAAGGATAAAGATGTCCGTTCTCAATCAGCCATTCCGTCAAGAGGTTCTAGGCATAAAATCGCCAAGGGAAGCCAGAAGATCTTATTAGTTCATAATCGTCACGAGGGAAAGCTCAAGGCTCTTCTCCCTCATCCGCTCGATGGTTCATCTAGCTCCATGAAAAACTGGAAGGTAGGGTCCGACGACGGTTTACGGAACAGCTTGGCTAGGGGGGGGGGCGACTTGATGAGCACAGCATCATTTGATAGCCTTCACAAGACAATGATCGTCATCCGGAACTCGATAAGTCGGGGTGCAAGCGGGCGCGGGCGGTGCGCTAGACCCACCCTTCTCGGGTGGCAGAAACTAATGACAAGCTATTCAGAATTGGTCGGAGTTTGTACAAAAGATGAGTCTGAATGCAACGGTGACGGGATTTCCCCTTATGCTTCTGCAAGGCGAGATTAGGTTTGGCAAGGTAGCTCGGAAATCCCGCCCATGATACAAGTGATGAGATGCGATCGTCGTCGATCCGCGATGCCGATTCGTATCGTTCCCCGTCGATAGCCCCGTTCGAATACCGGATTCGTTTTCGAAGGGAGACATCCGCTCGACTGCTAAAAAAAACATTTCATCTTATCACGGCTCGAACGAGGATCTGAAGACGGGGCTTCGATGAGATATCGCTCCGTGAAAATCCGAATCTCGTAGCGGAAGCTCGGAATATCGGCAGTCCCCAAGACCCATGGATACCGGGGTCGTTTCGCAAGTGAATGGACCGAGATCAAGTTTAGACTCCGAGTATATTCTTCCTCGCGACATGAAAGGGTTGAAGCTGTCTGATATGTCCACTCCCTGCTTCCACAAGTATCTACATCTACTTTTCCGCCAAGTCCCAGCATCACTTTCCTTAATTTCTCGATGGGGGCAATCAATTGTTTCATCATAGAAGTTTCGAGGATCCGATGCTTAGTCGGAGAAGAACTCCTCAGATCGAGTTATCCCGCGAAGTTCCGACGGACCGTAGAACAGTTCATCCAACTGAGGAGTGGGTGATGCGACATTTCACGCTTTCGTCTCGCATTGTATCTAACCAATCGACGGTGTCGCATTAAGAGGTGCTCGTGCAAGGTCGGGTGGTTTACGTCGCGTAGAATGGAGCCAAATCCATGAAACTGAGGAAGTTCCGCGGCGGTCCACGTAATACGCTCAGGCTATGCTCTCATCCCGACTCGGTGGCGGGACGAGGTCGCTTCGCACTCAGGACCGATTTGAGGGAGCGGAACTTAACTTAAGGAACGAAATGATCGGACTCTGAGCACTCAATTCGCTCGCGACAAGGCAGGCATTGGGCGGACGACGAGTGTGCCGGCTTGATCGAGGGGGAAACCGCCGTCGGCATCATTTTTTGCAGAGCTGTGAATAGTCCGTAGCTCAATCGGACCAGAATACGTCAAAATGTAAATGACAAGCCTCGAAAAACAGTAGATGGTATAATAAATGCGCTTTGGGGTAACTCTTGGTCTTGATCAGCACTCGGAACCCTCATCGAAAGATCGTATTCCAGCGCAAGGCCGAGGTCGCGCAACACTACGAGAAACCTACGGGCTCCTCAGTGGAAAAATTAGCCCCTGGCAAGAGTTGACAGATCGCTCGGGTGATACCTTGCTGCTGGTGTACCGCAGGCATGCAGGCTTCATCGTTTGTACGTATGTCTTCCGGGAGAACCATCCCCATTCTGGAGAGAAATCATCAGGATGTTTCGATTGCACCGGCGGGAGGCGTGTTACTTGGTCGCCTCAGCAGACGACTACTGGGAACATTCGCTGACTGAAACCTGGGAAGTCGGCTCTTCCCAGCACGGCCCAGGCTCGGACGATCCGTTTCGTATTAGTAATTCGAAAGCGAGCTGTCCCATGCCATTTTCCGGACCGAGAATCGAGTCAGGTTTGTACTCGCTCATACTGCTGCCGATCATTAATAGTTTCTCTAGCACCCTCATCATCCGTGAGAATACCCCGTTAATGAAGGCGAAGCCTGACTGCTTTCGCCGGGACGCTGACCGATTTCGGGCCGACAGCCGGTACGGTCATCGTTCCGAGCACGCTCCACATGCGCCCCCCACGGAGCCCCATAGAGAGCACTTCGTCATTTCGATTCCCTTCTGGAATCCCTGGTAGGGACACCGGAGGATCGAGATCTGGGCCTCATTGTGGAAGCTTATCCCTCGGATCGGTGGCGGCCCGATTCCTTCGAGGTTCGCAATCTTCAAAAACCTCCCGCGGGTCGAAGGAAGGACGATCAACTCAGTCCAGCTCAGAGAGCGCAGGGCGCGCCGAATAAGATGTCATTCATCACCTAATTGATCGTGTTCTGCCCAAATATCGGAAATATATCAAAACTCTCGGGCTCCCCGATCCAAAGAGTCTATCGAATTTCACACGTACCACCGAAGCGGCAATGTATGAGCTCCTCGGGTAGGGTGCGGAGGGGGGGACTGATCCGCATCCCACATTTCTTGGAATTGAACCCTTCGTGTACACCTCGTTTCTGGAGCGTTGGGCTAGAGCGTACTGGGCTCCATTCGGGGGGTAAGCCTTCTGTAGATGGATCAACACCTCCACAGTGCGCATGCGCTCATGGAATCGGGGCCGCGACCTGCTAATTTCGCCAGCAGCCGGGATTGAATCTGGCGCATGAATAGCCGAGGGGACCAACTTTGGCGAATCCGTCCAAGACGAAAATTTTCGTCTCCTCCATCACAGCAGCGAATTCCCAGAGGCCTTGACTTTCGGTGATTTTATTAATAACAGCCGCCAGTGACACACATATTGTTCTAGCCAGAAGAGGGGCTCAACTAAGAGATCAGGTGTCGTCTTTAAGTGGGTGACCTGCTGTGAGCGCCACGCCGCGTTGTTTCTCGGGGTAACAAGATCAAACGACGTTACGATTTGACGCTGAGTTGACTCACGGGATGGAGACAAGATTCGAATACTTGGCCCGACGGCACGTAGTCGGTCTCCGAACGGCACGACAACGCGGCGATAAGTCCGCAAGCTACATTAACAGTTTTATGTGGCTCAAGAGTAAATCGTCTCTCGTCGAGACGGTGCATAATCCGGCTCGAATCATTAGCGGACCATCGAGTAGTCCATGATACGGAATCCTCACGAGTCCGATCGCTTGCTGGTGACTTCTTTTTCCTAATTGCTCTCGTCATTGTGATTCAAGAGGGTCGTCGCCAGCTTCCCGAGTACGGCTTTCGGCGAGCTACAATCGTTTGACGCTCGGGCTCGAATCTTGTGTCTGTTTGTATGTATGTATACATGCGTTTATGCTGGATAGCCAGTGACTAAGCAAGCGCTCTGGGATTTGCTTAGGAGGTGTCTGCAGACCCAGTCAGTCGATCGTAAGTGCTCACATTTACACCTACATTCAGGGTTTCACAAACGCCTTAAGATGGCGAGACGTCGCGCTCTTTCGGCCGTGAAAAAGTTCAACTCAACACCTTCTTTGTCGCGAAAAACCGACTCAGTCAAGTGAGCCTTCTCCCATAGTATCTCGTCTGGCTGGCTGCTAGCTTGTGTTGTGGCCACTGGAATAACATCACGAAAGAGTGAGCTTCAACGCTAATCCCATGCAAGATGCGCTTCACTGACGGACGAGTCGTCGGCAGACGAAGATCGAGCCATCGAGATTTGATGCATTGAACAAGAAAGGCGAAAGCCGAAAGCTTGTCGCACGAAGCATATCATGCATGTTCGACGATTTTGTCGGTGCACGAAGTTCACAGGTCTGCTCGAGATTTGCTTCGATAAGGGCGGATACTTTTTCCTTAGCAGCTCGCTGCAAAACTTCGTGCTCCCTCCATGGCTCCTGACTCTGACTCCTCGAGTTTCCTTATTCCCTACCCCGGAGTTCGTCTCTGCGTCTAAGCAGGCCTATTCTCCCTCAACGCGGACATATATCCTCCCTGATTTCCGATCCACGAAAGTGGCCTATACGCACATTCTTTCGATCACTTATAGACAGGACAGGCAACTGATCTTTGCGAGGTATGAGATCTCCGAAGATCAGAGACTCCTCAGGATCTGCAG
Organism: Galendromus occidentalis; assembly: GCF_000255335.2. Taxonomy (NCBI): domain Eukaryota; kingdom Metazoa; phylum Arthropoda; class Arachnida; order Mesostigmata; family Phytoseiidae; genus Galendromus; species Galendromus occidentalis. The sequence continues at coordinate 1,234,353 of NW_003805517.1, read as the reverse complement.
CAGGAGCTCTCGGCCGCAAGCGATGGCGGCGCCTGTGGGACGCTGAACATATGTATGTTCATCCCCTATCTATTCAGAGTGTATATTTCTTTTGTATGGATGGATTTCATTCATTGTAACTGTAAGAATTTACGTCATACTCATGGGTATTCCACGAAGGGGTTCCAATGTTCCAAGAGCGCCCTTCCCCCCGCCGTTCTCGAGTTCGCCCTTCTGCGTCCCAAGATAAAGTGTGGCGCGGTAACTGACCGCGAGCCGGAGAGCGTTAATTTTTACGAAGTATCGTTCGGTCCATGACGACCCTCGTCGGACGGTGTATCGCTGAATTAACAACTTACGCCATTCTCCTTTTCGCGGTGGCCTCGGATGAGAATTCTTGTTCCGAGCCAGCGCATGGTCCGACTACCGCGATGAGTCTCGTCGGCTCAATGAGGAGCTATTATGGGCTGCGAGATTGTGCCGGTGGATTTACAAATAATTGCATCGGGAATTCGCATAAATTCGTTCGGTACCAAGAGAGCAAGCGCTGCTGTCCTCCGGAGTAGGTAAACACGATACCCGAACCGTTACCCTTCGAAGCCGAGCGGGAGTATCGCACCTCATTTTGCATCTGCATGGAACCCCTCACTTATGGAGCTGTTAACAAACTATGCGAAGTCAGCAAGCGGTCTGCCCGCCACGAAAAGAAATCACGTGCGAAAAGAAGCTCATCATGAGATCTCGCATGGGTCGGACAGCCGCATGGATGAGTAGGTTGGCAGACTCAATCGACGACTCTCCTTGTTCCTCTGTCGCTCGTTTGGTCGGTCGCTGACTCGCTGATCTTTTTCTCTCATGGCTCGTATACCTGACGAAGGGTCGACGACGAGGGAGACCCGGACCAGGGAAAAATGTCACTGAGTTAACACATCGAATCGGGACTAGCAGCTGAGTTTACACCCATTACACATCTGATCAGGGACCACCCGATGTTTCTCTACGCGTTCATCGCTTGGGTATTCTGATTCGCTGCCCGATACACACACATACACAGCGAGCTCCCTGTTGGTAGACAGATGGGCCGTGTTGAGGCCAATATGGGGTCCGCCTCAGTGAGCTCAGACGTTGCTGCTTGCACATTACCCGCACTGGCTTGCCGATAGTGCGAGCGAGTGAGCGACCGAGTAAGAGAGCGAAATCATTGTCGGAGAACGCAGGAACATGCAGTAGTACATACCTCTTACACGAGGGTCGCTGGTCCTTGTTGCTCTCCCGCGGGTTCGTTCCAACGAGGGAGCTCGAACCGAGCAGGCCAAATGTACAATCGTGAAATTTAAGTTGGGACAACAACATACCTCCGCAGGAAATGACTAACGACTTGAACTTCTTTCCGAAGAGGGGACCAGAGCGAGCGTTTGAGCATGGAATTCGAAGAGCCATCATCGGATATCACGGCTCCCGGGGCTAATTTGGGCTCATGGCGAGTGCCGAATCCGATCATAGCAAGCGGTAGCATCCGATTTGTTTTAGGAACCGGATCGGCTTCACAACTTGCTCGCTTACCGAATGAGGATTTGCATTCCTGAGGGTGCATACGTGTGCTTTTCAGCACATGGGTCATGGGTCCGACTCGGATTGATCCGTGATGTAATTGGGTTCTTGCGACTGACACCCACCTGGCGAAGAGCTTGATACCTAATTGCTTAATCGGGGTTATCGACACGCGTGCCAAATGAAAACCTCGAAAAACAACATACGATGACCCGCATTGATCGGGCTGAATCGGTGAACATCAGTGATTAGCAACCCTATAAAGCACCCGGCGCCACCCGAGTGATATTTCAGTGATCAATCAACCATCATTCATTATATTTCACTTGTGCACTGGAATCTCCTAACGACGATGAACATCCGGGTTCCGGGTCTAATTGGGCTAATAAGACTGAAAATAAAGTATTGGTGGCTTATACCGAACACCGAAGATCTAAGCTCTGGTGCGAGATCTCCCCCAGCTTCGCTCGAGGAATCTCATGACACACATACTTCTAGCTCAACCATGTCCGGAAATCGGTCGCAGTTCGTCGTGAGTCGTGAATTACAGATGGAGTTCTGCGAAAATAAAAACTAATTGAATAGACTTGTGGGGATGTCGAACATGGGTTCTGAATCGAATCGAGACACGAATTTTCATTCATTATTTTTACGGATCACCGGGGAACCCATGAGGGTCTAATCTTGTTTGCAAGGTTACACGTTCAAGAGATTCCGAATGAGAGGAAGTGCCTGAGAGTACCTATTCGGTAGACGCCGAGACCGGGAACCGTTTTGCGTTTCGAGCCTTTGGAGGTCGTCAGCGCCACACGCACTAATGGTTTGTACGCGCAGCTCCTGCGGCGTACGACTGCATTGTCTCGATGCGGTTAGCTTGGGCCGAAATAACGTTGAAAAAAGGTGAATTATGCGAATAGTGGCGCCATTTTGTCACGAGCTCAACCGTGTCTTCGCACTGGGCGGACCGAGTAGCGGCGAATGGCGGCGAATAGCAGCCGTCGCCAGCCTCTCTCAACCATTGGACGAGTGCTCTCTGGGGCGGAGCCTCGCCAAGCCACATATACAGCCCCGACTCTAGAACACAAACACTCAGTTTGTTTATACAACCCGAACAGGAGTGTCGTGCAGCAACACACAGAAGAAACGAAACAGAGGTTCACAGCTTTGTGGAGACTTGTCTCAAAATGATGTCTTTCGACCAAACTGTGGAAGTGCGCAAACCGAAGAAACTCACATCGTTCAGCATTTCATCGTTGATCGACACGGATTCCGACGATGAAGAAGTGGCCGAACTCAAAGTTGAGAGCTCAGATCCCGTGTCAGAGGATCTGGACGACGACGCATCGGTGATAACTTCCCTGGCAAGTCCCACGCATTCCTCGATGAGGGCGAGTGGCACGCCAACGACGACGGGAGGTAACGGGAAGGACGTGCAGTCCGAACCGGGACTTCCGGAACCGGAGCTGAAAACGCTCCCCGACACCTGGAAAAAGTCGAAAGAGAAGCCTCCGTTCAGCTACAACGCTCTGATCATGATGGCGATTCGGCAATCGAGTGAGAAACGGCTCACTTTGAACGGAATTTACGAGTACATCATGAAGAACTTTCCCTACTACCGTGAGAACAAGCAAGGATGGCAAAACTCGATCAGACACAACCTTTCTTTGAATAAGTGCTTTATCAAAGTTCCTCGGCACTACGACGACCCTGGCAAAGGTAAATATCTCGGGATTTAGGATGTCTGCTTCGAATGATAGGTAGGACGACTCTCCTTCCGTGAGCGAAGTGTTTCCGGGGCGCTTCGCTGCCCGATCGATTAGTTATCAGCTGGCGGTGCAGGAGTTGCTTGCTGAATTCACTCCACCAATTTTGGATGCTCAGACGCCCGGGGCTATGAAGATCCGATGCTCCGTATCGACTCCGTTGCGCGTCTCGGGAAAGCCCTGACTTGCGTCGGTCTTTTCCGATCCGATCGCTGAAGAAGTTCAAGAAAGACCAATTTGTGACAAGCTGAGCGATTTTCAACGCTGTTTTCGTCTTGAGTCGTCTCAGTCCTTGAGTAAGATCTAATTGGGTCTGAATTCCATGCATGGATAGAATGCCCGACGCCCGACCAATTCCGATTGGAAAATTTGTCAGAGATTATATTCGAGACGCGCTCGTTTCACGATTCGCACTCCTTGTTTCGGGATCCTTCGAGAGTCTCGTGAGGAGCAGGGAGCAGTCCATGAGTATGGAACAGCTAGCAAACTCTGCTTCCGCTGGCTTGGGCTTAAGAAGTTCTAGGGAAATCGCGTTGAGCTTCATGTAGCTATATCTTACATTTTTCAACTCTCTCAAGGTAACTATTGGATGCTGGACCCAAGTGCTGATGACGTTTTCATCGGGGGCACAACTGGAAAGCTACGTAGAAGAACAGCCCCCGCGACTAGGAATCGCCTCGCTCTCCTGCGGAGGAATCCCGCCGCGTTGCAGGCAGCAGCGTTCGCGGCAACTTCTCATCTGATGGGCGCAAATCCCTATTATCCCGGTCAACCTTGGCACAACGCAGCCGCTGCCCTGGCAGCAGCGTATCAGAGTGCCGTAGTCTCAAAACTGAATCATCCGCAACAACTGCCAAAGAGTCTCCTGCCGCCTCAGCTGCCGCTTTCACAGTCGATGGCAGGTCCGCAAATGGATAGAATATCGCCGTTTGCGTTGTATCCATCGCATCTTTATCTCCAACAGCAACGATCGTTGCTCCAACGGATGCAAAGTCACGAAGACCTCAACCATGGAAGATGAGGGCTTTTTTCATTGTTCCTGCCCCTGCCGCAATAGTTTCTTGATCTCATGTGATGATGCAATACAGTGTAAATATCCAGTGGAGTACCGTCGACGATCACGTTAGCTCCTCGACGAGGAGAAAGTGAGGATTGTTGTACATAGAAGCTGTAAATAGAAGTCATTAGGAGCTGGAGAGTTTGTAAATATAATAAATCAACTGACCGGCTCGCGGAGAGCCAGTTGTCAAGTTGAACAGGATCTCGCTATCAATTGTGAGGAAACCGATGCATACGGGCAACTGATAAGTATTCGCAGGAACTGAAATCCTCGCGACTTGCGTCTGACAGGACGCGTGGACCGTGGTTCACAAAGTGCTCCAGGTGAAAGGTTCAACCCTAGACCTCGACGATTCAGGTTCTAGACGAGGTTTACACAAGCCGGAATTCCTAGGGGAAGGACGAAGCGTTCCATGGGAGAATCCCGACTCCGTCAAAGTCTTTCCCTTGGTCTCTCACGTTCCGCGTACCACCCGGTGGAATATGCAAATGATCACGCTCCTCGTTCCTTGATCTGAATGTAATCCGAATGTTCCTCGGAACAATCTTTCCGAGATAGATCGTATCAGCTGGGATTGGCAGACTCATCTTTTCCGAAGAGCAAAACTTCTTCCAAGAGAGACTACCGCTCATTCATATCGAGCGAGAAATCGATCTCCAAAGTAAATGGGAGTTCCCGGGACGATTCCAGTCTGGGTGTCAGAATCGCCGCCAGAATCCCTACGGAGCTCCTCCGAACCAGAGAACTTAGGGGGGATTCCTCAAGCGGACCCCGGGGCGTCATCTGAGGATGCGCGATGCCATGGGAGGACATCGATGTAGAGATGCATTGCTTCGATTTTCCTCGGTCGGATCTCCGCGTGACTTCAAATACGACTGTACCCGGCGTGTACACATCCGGCGGATCGAGGTGGGTACGGTCGGGAGTGGGCCACCGCGAGTATTGATCTAGTTCCCGGAATTTTTTTTCCGAAGAATCTCCAGCTTTCCCGCGGAGCCGGGATAAGTTCGATATTTTCGGATGGAATAGGATGTAAAGGTCCGTAGAGCCAATAGATATAATCAGTTTGTGGGTATCAAAATATTTGGCCTTGTCGAACAGCAGATGTCGCAGTCGGGAACGGTGGGGAGAGCGATGTCTGTGACGTTCGCTGATGCCAGTCTACTGACGTTCTGTTTGCCATTGTTCAAGTTTAAGTACTGAGTGGCAGGCTGCTCTTCTGACTAGCAGGCAACCCGCTTGCTTGGCTTCCCAGCTAATCCAACCAAATACAAAAGTAGATTTTTGTCACCTAGACAGTTTCCAAGTTGTCGGCCAACTGTCGGAAATTTGATACAACTCCTGGTCTCATCCACAAACGAGTCGGCTGCCTCGCTGCTCGGTCGCAACATGGCATTGCTCCACGAAGAGTACACCAGCATGGCTAGCAGCGGCGGTAGCTTGAGGTTCACCTCAGACTTCTCTCGGCACAACAACAGTTTCAGGTTTCATTGCTCTAATCGCCATCTGAGTGGAGGCCGTTCCATGTTCTCAATGCTCGTTGGACGCCTTCGTCATGTTTCGACTCATCATCTGACGACCATTGGTCTCATCGAATGGCACCCCGTGGCTGATGCACATTTCCGATCGTCAACTACCTAATTGAGGAAAATAGTCACACCTAGTCCGTGGTTCCTCGCGCTCCAAATTCGCCTGGGGCGTCGTATCTTCGGGCAGCGCCCAGTCGAACTCCAAGAGCGAGAGCTGCCCGGAACTCCTCCCTCGTTGGTGTAGGAATCGCCACGCAGAGCTTTCCAGGCACAGTCGATAGGTAGCCCCGTGGCTCGGGGCCGAGAGTGGGAAAAGCCCTGAGCTGGGGGAAAGGCTGCGGTCCGCATCCTGTCCGTTCGATTCCCCCGAGCTGGGGAACGACCCGAGTATTGTATGAGTTTCCTCCGCCCAATTAGGATGATCAGCCGGAGGAGCCATATTGCGAAGCGTCATGGAGGAAATCTATACTCCATTCCAGGAATCGAATACGTGTTCTTAGAAAGGCAGTCTGATTCCGGGGAGCCGCGGGGGCTCATCGGAGCATGCTACGAATTCTTGAGGAGAAGAGATTCTAGCGCGCGTCAGCTATGGGTTGCTGGTATATAAACGGATCGATGAAGCCTCTGGGTCTTTCATCCAAGTCCCAGTGCTTCCTCCCTCCAAGCTCGTCAATTCGGCATGCCGCAAGTGTGAGTTGTTTCTTTTCGGCGCGGTCCTCTCGAGCTCTCCGAAGAATCTCCGAGAATATCCTCCAATCAAATCCCGAAATCATCTCCCTCTGTTCTCACGAGAGGGCTCTAACGACATCCATCAACAGTGCTCGCTTACTCTGCCTCTTATTATCGATGATAGCCAATGCTCAGCAAGACCGCTAGACCATCGGGTTGCTTTGTTTCTTTCCTTTGCCTAAATTGTATGTTATGATACGTAACATTGAGTGGTTTGAGAGAGCTATAATTCGAATCAATTTGTAGACTGTTCGAACACTAAAGGAAGCTGCCCGCTGGTCGTTTGTCGCTTGTCCACAAGGAGAGGGGGGAAAGCGGCTCAGTCGATGCACGCTTCGAGTGACTGAGTGCCTTTCTGAGCTCTCCAACAGCTTGACAATCCGTGTTGTTATGCGATGACGTTCCGTGTCGGTCGGTTCGTCCGCTCGTTCGCTGTCGAGGCGGTAGTGGCGATGCTTGTCGCCAATGCCGAGTTGATCCTCTTTTAAATTAACTCTAATGAGGATGTGGAGCACCGGTTCTCTTGTTGCTCGCTCGCAATCATCCTCTCTGTCCAGCGAGGACGGCGAGCATTCGGACCGGAGATCGAGTTCGTTCGGGAGCTCGTCGATCGGGGAATCGCTGCCGATCGCGCTTTGGTTGGAGTTCGTGGACGGTTATCTATTCTCGAGAGCGAATTCGCTCTCCAATCAAAATAATCACGGCTACAAGCTGCTTTGTTACAGGAGCAGCAGCAGCAGCAAGTGTCGTCTAATTCGTTCCGCATCAAACAGTTTTGTCGACAGTGAGACAGAAAGAGAGGCGAGCAGCTTCGTCGAATTGTCCAATGACACCAGCGATGATCACCACTACAACAACCAATGCCGCCGCCGGCGCCGCCGACAGCACCCGGTAGAGCCAAGAAGCGATGTCAAGCAGTTCGTCCGTCCACTCGTCAGACGCTAAATTAAAAGGGACATTGATTTGCTACTCGGCGAATTCGTGTTTAGCACTTTAGCAATAAAAGAATGAGGGCCAACAAGCGAATGCCAATCTGGTCCCCGACGTCGACGACGACAACGATGAGCGGGCTCGGAGAGCAGCTCTTTCGAGAGTATAGTCATAAAAGAATAAACGAGGAAAGCAACCACGAGATACTTCTTGTAATAGTGTGCGTGGGAGGCGAGATGCCGCTGATCGTGGCAGAGGCGCTGGGCGCTCTGAATGCTCTGAATCAGCGCAGCAACTATGTTCACGCGGACATTTTCTTTTTTCTCTCCCCGCCGAAGCTTAATCATTAATTTCAATTTTGAAATGCAGCACAATAGCGATAGCGTCGAGTCAGCGACATCCGAAAGAAAAATGCTCGGAAAAATCTCAAAAATCGTTTCGAAATCGATCTCACCAAGCGGATCGGAGAGGAATCCTCCGATTCTTCCACGACGTGACTCGTCACGCTTTCGGCAAACTCACCCCGGGGCTCTGGATCGACCGGTCCTTAAAGCAGACGAAGATCGCTAATGTGCGAGAATTCGAGTGTGTTGGCTCAAAATTGATCACAGTGTTTGCTCTTTGACTGGAAACTGAATCAATCGTGAAATCGACCGGATAAACTCCGCTCTCGGGAACGACGAATCAAACGAAAGAATAGGAAACACTCTAATGCTGGACTTCTGCCCCAGCTACGCTGCTATGGCTGCTGGTGCCGTCGGTGGTGGTGGTGGTGGTAGAAGTAGCGATTTAATGAAAACATTTCGAGGAGCTCGAGGGATTTTTGAAGTTTCAGAGCCTGTTCGAGGTGCGGGGGCTACGGGATGGTGCAGGTAGCAATTTTGACGAGGTCGTCAATCTTCGTAGTGGTGCTGGCGGATCACTAGGTAGGAATTTACGGAACCATCTCTCGTACGCTGCTGTTCCATCCACGGTCTCCGCTCAGCCAGCCGGCCAGCCAGCCAGTCTACGAGCGGCTTGAGCTCAGACCCGAGTCAGTAGCCTTCGAGACTGTAGGCGGATAACATCGACGGGACAGAGAGTCTTTCAAGCGATGAGACGAATTCAAGAGAGATGATGATGAAAACGACGAAGACGACATTCGTGTCTCGAACGCAAACGTGCAATTTGCAACAGCGACGGAAACGCATCCCTTCAACGACGGCGCTCCAAGCCTCGCTCGTCGCTCCATTCCTTCGCAACCCTTTGTATGTGTGTATATGTATCCGAAGCGACCTCATGCACACATAGGGAGAATTCAGACGGTCAGATCTCCCCCGAACTCCCTGGCGTCTATTTTTGAAATTCGAATCATTGTTCTCTGAATTCTTCTTAAAAATTCCGCCTAAAAAGGTTTCCCACGTCGAACTGAGGTTTATCAAACTGAGGCTGCACTTGTAGTTGTTGCAATTGCTAATCTCATCGAGCCACTTACTCAACCTAACTCTGTCGGGCTGAACCACACAGCCAAGGGTTGACGTCCCGGGTACGTTTGTTCACATTGCTTCCGGATACGGATCCATACAGCAAATGTTCCCGGGAGGATCGAGGCCGAGTACCTGCGCTTCCGGAAGGAATATTTTTCCGGCAGCAGGGATCGAACCCACACCGCCTCCCGCGCGAGCGGCGTCGTTGCGGCATTTCACGAAGTGAAACGCACGTTTGCACGAGTAGTGACAAACGCGCTAACCACTCGACCACCCGTCGGTCACTTACTCAACCAGTCAGCGGAGAAGCGACCAGCCGAACGAGTGACTGCCCAACTGGCTGGCTGACTGAGACGGGAACACGGACTTACGGACAGAGTGACTGACAATAAGCTCCATGACAGCGGTGGTGATCTCAATCAAGTGAAAGTAAGCTTCGAGTGTGAGAATCCGCCTTTCGGCATGTCGTCTTTGGAGCTTCCTCTCTCACTTGGCCAGTTTGCGCTATTTGTACTTTCCGATAGTGCGGAGACTACAAACGAGACAGTGTGCAGGAATCGAAGAAAGCTTTCGCGCGATATGTTCTCGTCGTCGTCGTCGACGAGCCTCGGCTACAAAAGCCAGCCCCGCCTCCAACGTGGCTTCGGCCACGACTCAAAGCTCCTGCGTTTATCCCTCTCACCGCCGACCGCCTCATATGGAGTTTACGGTGGTGGGAAGAGCTCAAGTGCTCGGCCCGTCCGCGTCGCTCGGTGTCCCTCGACCTTTGACAAAGTCATCAATCGATTCGTCGATATTCGCGGCGGCGCTCTCGACTTCTGAGAGATCACGAGCTCCTCGCTGAACGGTCGTGAGCGCGAGAGAGCTCGGGAGGCGTGCACCGATGGGACATTTGCGTCGAAGGTCCTCCACTTCTTTATTCTCACTTCAAAGGAACCGGTTCCCGCTCACTCTTCCACTCATTTTTGCCTCTGAAGTCGGTGATTAATGCTCGGAGATTAGGCTTGTTGGCCAGCTAGCCAGCCAGCTAGCTAACCAATAAGCCAGTTAGACCTGCGAGCATAGTTTGCGATGCACTCCAAGTGCTGCTGGGGCATTCAAAAATCACAAAGTGGTTGCAAACGACCTAAACAATGCGACAAGCAACAAATTTCTGATAGAGACGGAATACACAAATTCAAATGCACGCACGGTTTCATCGACACAATACAGGCGTCGTCGGGAACTCGCACATGATTTGGGCAGATGCCGGCTTGTAAGTGGGAGCGGCTTGCATTACCACTCCATACGAGCGATTCTCGACGCTCGGAGATCTGCGAGGGGCAAAAGAGAAATGAAGACAAAAACCGCAAAGAAAGCCCGTGAGTAACGATCATCGCGAGAGGATTCGGAGCTCGGCGGAGGCTCTGGACTCCATTCCATTCGTCTGTTTTCGCGGCAGGGACGGGAGTCCAGCCCTCTGCAGCTCAAGAGGTTATTTCGCGTAGATCCCCGACCTAGGACGAGACCTGTCATCGATAAGCGCGAAGTACCTCGAAAATAGAGGTCCTGAGGTTAATCGGTTTCTTGAACGAGTGAAGCTCCGCTGCCAATGCTTGGGGACTCCAACTCGCGCGGATGAGCCTTCGGGATACTTTCGACTGCCGAGACTCCAACGGCGCTTTCCGGAACTCAGAGGGATCGGACCGAAGACCTCGGACTGGACCCTTCGGAAAGCGAAAAGGTCACAATGCCCTGATGGAGCTGTTGTTTGCTTGTCATTAGCGCTGGTTTCAAGTACCACGGCATCGACCATCGTAACGGCGAGAGAGTGTGGAAACTGCTGCGCGCAGTATGTCGTCGACTTAAAGAGGAGGAGGCTGACACCATAGAGCTGAAAAATCGACTTCGTCGTTGTCGTTGCTGCTGCTGCTGCACAGAATGAACTTCTAACGAACGCTCGGTTTCGTGTCGACTTCCGCTGCCGACATGAAGAAAAAGGAGGTGGGTGGGAGGATGGGTGGTGTTGTTGATGGCTTGCTCACCTCTTCAACTCCGCTGTTCATCCACCTCCTCCTCCTCGTCTTCGTCGTCGTCGTTGTTGTTGTTGTCGTTCCTGTTATCCACCCACTTCTGCATCCAGCGCTGTTCTCCGTTCTGTCCGGTTAGCTAGCTCGTTGCCTGCCTGCCGGCCGGCCGTCCAAACGACCTGGTCGGTGTGTGACTCGGTTGAGGTTTTTGGATTTGGTTGTGGGTTGGCTTCGCGTTGCTGGTTGCGGACTCGTTCGCCCGTTCCGCTGACTGAGAGCCACTCTCGCCGCTACTCGTGATGCTCGTCGTCGGTGTTGTTGTTGTTGTTGATGTCGTCGGAGACCACGAAGTGGTGCCTTCCACAGATTGAGAGATCAAAGTCGGCTGTCGCTGCCGCCGAAACGACATGTTGTTGTTATTGTCGTTGACTGTTGGACGACTGACTCCGGCTGCAGCGGCCGGTAGCAACCAGATGGCTGACGAGAGCCTGAACCGGAGCATGCAACAAACTTAGCAAACGCTCTTGCGATTGGCAAGCGAAAAAGCGAGGAGAGCGTTGTCGGTCAGGCATCGATATAACCGCGAGAATGCACTTCAACAACCTCACAACAGCTAACTATCACACCTCACCGTCAACAGTCAAGGGCGTGAGATCTCACTCACTCAGTCAGTCAGCTGTTGTTGCGGCGTCAGCAACTGCTGCTACCACTGCTGATTGGGACTTTATTGTCGCAGCAACTGCTGTCAATGGTGTTCTTGTTGACGCTCAATCACCGCTGTTGAGACCAAACAACAAACCCATCATTCTTTAGAAACCTACGCAAACTGGTTACCAGTCGGTTAGCTCGAAGATCGATCATGGAGACTTCCCTGCTTTCGAATGCGGCTTGCTGAAATTCTCTAGCTTTTCCCTCCTCTCGAATTCCTCGATCCCATCCGAGGTTGGAAGTGAGTCCACGCGTTTGATCCCATCGGAATCATTCGACGGTGAGAGATTCTAGAGAGGAACTCCTCCGAGCTCGATGTTGGGTCGTTTATCCGAGGTAGACGCAACCGTGAAGACTTTTTCCCATCGACTGCGAACGGAGATGCGGACGAGCACCGACAGACTGAGTGGGAGAACGGAGGCACCAAACAGGGCTTTCCATGGACTCAGCTACAATCTCAGAGTCACAAATCTCCCGGGGAAAGGCGCGCTTCGCTCGGTTCCTAGCTCAGACCCTTCAGTGTATGGTGTAAATCATTACGGCACTTCCAGCGCTATGTGACGGTGCGGCGGGCTCTGATACTGCGGTCGCTGTCAGTGTCGGGAACTTCCATGTGACATAGGACTTCCAGCAGAGAGGCGAAGAAGGCGAATACATAATTTATACAGCTTGGGAACAGGACCGCCCTCGATTCTACCTAGACGATGCTTACGAGGGCCCGTGCGCTCGACGGGCCACCATGACCTTCGGAAGTGACTTGAAACAATTTCAAGTCTCCCCGTGTCTCTCGCCGAGGTCAAGCCTCTCCAGGACTAGAATTTCTCCATCGACGCATAGCCGATTTTTCCGAGTGAAATAGAGGAAAGACGTTGGCTCCTCGACTGTCCCCGCCGGCAGTTGGAATTCGGACACCGCCTCGTTCACAAGACTGCCGGGATTGGTAGCCATGCCTTCCCCCCCGCATCTCCATGATGAGCTCAAGGAGGATAAAATAGACGTGAGCGAGGTCGCATGAGATCTTAACTCCGAGGACTAGACTTGAGCACCGAGAGAGTCCGGAGCTCATTCCACAGTCGGTCGGCCGTCGCTTTGAGTCAAGTCCACTCGCTGGGACCTGGGACATCTCTCTCTCTCCGTGTCGTATCTATTATTATTTGTCCACAAATACGAAAGCACAGTTGGTAGTGATGTTTTCCGGGAGCTCTTCTCCTCTGGTTGGTCCCTGCGGCCCCTCTAATCCCGATCGGAGTTCCCCGGCCGACTCCGAAAGCTCGCTTGTTGACTGATGGTCTGACAAACTGCTCCGTTGACCGAAGTGTCCGGAAAGCCAGTCGGAGGGACAAGAAGACGGCGACGAGAGGAAGAAAAAGCCCATCATCTCTTTATGGTGATCTCTTTTGCGCTCTGCAATTAGAGAGTTTGTCCTTTGCCCTAACGCTCGGTCGGTCAGCCAACTATCCAGCAAGCTGCTCCAGCCATTGGCAAAGCAAGTGAGCTCGCTCCTACAGACTCAGATGGTCAGTGAGTCGGTCGGTCGGTCGCTTGCTCGCTTGGTCAGTCAGTCAGAGAGACTCTAAGTAGTTTGTCGTCGTAGAAGTCGCCAACGCACTCGTAGGGGTAATAACAGGGTAAAACGGGTGGAGAACATAGAAGCGTCCGACGACACAGCGGCAGCAGCGCTTGCTGCCGACGGTTGCCGACGTCGGTGGTGCTAGTGGACACTAAACAAGGCTAATGCTCGAGATGGCAACGAACACACTCATTCGTCGCTCCAAGAAGACTCCGTCTCTGTTCCGCCGCCGCTGCGGCGATCGCCAGCAGGGGCGGCATTGCTATAATCATCATCGTCTTCATGATGATCGCTCCAGGAGGTCTTCGTGTCTTTTCGTGTTTGAAGCGAGACAAGATTGGAGAACAAGTAGCTCTAGTTGCCGTCGACGCCACAGTGGTTTTTGTTGGTGACGTTGCCGCTGACGATACAAGAGCGTCTCCCGTTGATCAGACTCATTGTTTCCCTCCGACGAAAGCGGAGGGAGATGATGAACTCACTCTGAGGGAATGCGCGGACAACCGAAAACCGTCAGAGGATAAGAGAGACTTTCTCAAACGAAATACTGAACGATCGATGTCCAGAGTATAGACCGCGCGAAAGCAGGGAGGCGAAACATTCCCGTGATGTCCTCCTTTCGAAGTGTAAGTCGGGATTCCCAATTGGGGTATTCTGCGCACTTCTCCTGGTCGGGAGTTGGAAAATGATCACGAGACTGAGTCCACCGATCGCGATCTTTTTCTCTGGAGAGATTGCTCGTCACCTCTCTCGCGACGAACATTCTCAACGGGATCGAGATCCGGGTCCCGGAACTGTTTACGGAGAGATTCCGGGAGCCCCGGGCGATTTTCAGGGGAATCCTGAGATGCTTCGCGGTCGACATGAGGAGAATATCGAATTCGAATTTAATTTCAGCAGGTAGGCTCGGAAACCTAATTTATCATTATGGTGGCCGATGGCTGAGGTTGCCTCGTTCAGCGGCACAGCGCTAATTCTCACCCGTTGCCTGGAGGCGGCGAACGGTTGTCTGAATTCCTTCATGATTGTTGACGTAGTGGTCGATGACTGAATTCATAGTCGATTCAATCATGTGTTCGTTCATCTGTTGATCTTACGGCGTTTTCGAAAGGAAAGCTGTCGGTCCGTTTGATCTGGCGAACTTGAATTGTCCCCCGAGTCGGATCGGTGGCTCGGCCAAGAGTAAGTTGTTGGTGTCCTGTCAACGCCCGCCCTCACATCGATCTCAAGTTTTGAGTTTGTTGCATATGGCGACATGTTTTCTTCGCTCTTGAGGTGAGCGTGATGTCGTTGCTCTCGCTTGCTCGCTCTCTCGTTCGCCCGATCACCAGTCAGGTAGACACGACAGCTTTCTCTGGCCGGACCGACAAGCTTCCTCCCGCTATAATAAACACGGCTGAAGCCGAACTGTGACTCGTTGGCTTTTTGTCGGCGGAATCCTTTTGAGGTGCTCACTGACGTCTTTATGAAGTCACACAATCATCGACACCTCGGTGCTGGAGGTCGGTCGAGTCTGATCTCTTTGGGCTTCGCCGTCGTTGCGCTCTTCTGCGGTTTGCTTGCACAATCCGTGGAATTCGTTCTCTCTCTCGCGATATAATATCCGCGTTCGGTCAGCATAAAAAGCGGCGGATGGATGTGAAGTCCACATCAGGCACTCGGCCGTGAAGTCCGAGACTCGAGGGGAGCGTGATCGGAGAAGATATGAAGAAGAAAATTCGTTTGCTGCTATGTGTGGGCTTGCGCGATACAAAACCCCTATTCTGAACGAGGTATCAGGAATATTCGGCACGCGGAATCATTCGCCTGAACAAATGCGGCCGCCGCGCCGTCCGCGATGCTTCAGAACTGCAAGATCAGTGTAATGATGCGTCGAAACGCTAAAAACGCTGAGCGAGCCGATGCAATATCTTCAAACAGTGAGGGCTCGGCCTTGTTGGACGAGCTGTAATCATCTCTTTCATGAGGGAAGTTTTTGCAAATGTCGGCAAGCTTCGGGGAACTGAGTTAGAGGGTCTGGGACGTCGTTCACATGTTGACACCCTCAGTCAGTTCACCCCTTGTCCTCGCTGAGTCATTTGGCAGAAGAACGGGATGCGACGCTTCGCGGAGCTTCCCGAGAGGAACAGAGTTTCTCCCTGTGGGGCGAAGCTGGAGAATGATTCCCAGCTCGTTTCTTCCTCTCGCTGAAGCAAACCCCGGAAATCCGAACCGAGGCGGCGCTAAGGGAAAAGGGAAGTCAGAGCTGAGGTTACGCGATGGCATTGGGTGAAACGTCGCGTACCCGTCGGACGGCTCTCGGTGTATCTCGCCTCCGACGTCGACATGTCTCTTTAGGTCTCAGTCGGTATTTATTTCTCGTTGTCGCGACGTCTGCCAACGGCACAACTGGATACCACGACGTTGATCCCCACGTCTTTGTCTCCGATAGACGATTCTGACAATATGGAATTCTGGGGCGGCACCGGCACGACTACCGCCAGCACGTGAATCCATGATGGCTGCCCTGGACTTCATTGAGTCGAGAGTCTCAACAGCCATTCGAGTCGAGGAGAACGAAAAGCAAACCGCCCGAAGACTTACTCCGTGGTGTTCTCGAAGTGAAAACGCGAGCTCATCTTCTTTCGTTAAGTGAGCCCATTGTTCTTCACACGGACGAGAGGAAGAGCTGAGGATGAATCAAGAGGATGGCTGCCCCTCCCCAAGCCGCCCTACGTGTCCATGAAATCTCGTCGTCATTGGCCGCGTTCGGGACTACGTTGGAAATTCGTGGATGGGGAGCCGGACTAGGGGGGCTTGCGATCCGTATACGGTCCTTCTCTTACGTTTCCGTTTCTGAATGAGGGTCATCCAGGCTGAGGCGATAATGACAATGAACCATCTGGGGTCGACGACGACGATCGCTATCGTTCTTTGATGAATAAATTGTATGTTGTTATTGGTGCTTGTGGTGCTTGTACCCCTGGTTCCGCGCGTTGTTTCTGGTGTGAAGTTGAACTTTGATTGAGACCTCACTGCTGTGTGTCTGAGGTGACACTCCCTTCGAGCTCAGAGAGCCGCCGAAGGTTCTCTTTCACTCACTTCAGGTACGTGTGAGTCTAGACAATGCGGATGTACTGCTGCTTTCGAGCCACTGCACACGCGAATCGATATTCTCAGGAATAAATCCAATCCGACTGCGCGAATTAGACGCTGGGTCGTTCGCTATAGAACAATTTCACTTCGGAGGACTTATCCTTCGAGCTATCCCCAACGAACGCTCGTGTTGACGCCGCCGCCGTCGTCGTCGTAGTGAACGTTGTCCAAGTTGATGTCGGCCTTCCGCGGCGGCATTTGCTTTCGCTGCTTGCCGACCAGTGGTTTTGAGATTCGACCGCCCCGTTTCTCCCCGCTGAGGAGCCCCTACTGTGACCTCTGACTGACTGACTGACTAGTGGCCGGTTCGTTAGTCCGTCTGTCCCTCGGTTCTACCTTCTGGACCGACTCGATAGATGCACGACCTCATGAAGTCCTCACACGCACAATGACAACGTCACACGCTTGTACCGACGACTCTCGACTAGATACGATCCAGCAAGCGGGCGGGCGGGCGAGCGAGCCAACGAGCGGTCGGCGACTGAGAATTAGGAAAAAAAGCTGACTGAGGAACACCAACAACAACACGAGCGCGGAGCAACGGGAGTCGCATTGACGTCGTGACTCGTCAAGTTACCGCGTCTAGGAAATTGAAGACATCACACCTCACTCCTCTGCATCGGTCGCTCGTTCCGCGGAACCGCCACCGATATCCGGTCGAAGTGAGTCGGCGGCGGTGAACTCCAAAAGATTTCGGATCCCTTATTAGAAGCTTGCGAAGCGTCCAGCCGCTGGAAGAAAAACGAAAATCGAGCGAAGATCTCTCCGTCTTCTTTCCCGCGCTTCGGATAGCCGTCGAGGATTAGAGGCGAGCCGACTAGGGTCCGGGACGGCAGCACCAAGTAATCATCGATTCGACCGGGTCGGAGACTTCCGACCGACCACGGAGCCAAGTCGTCTCAATGATTTCCAAACAGTTGTCGGCTCAGTCGTTGACTTGGTTAGTCGTTCGCTGGTCAGGAGAATCAATCAAGCGCCCCGGCTTGAAATAACACGCTGCCGCGCCGTCGCGGTCCGTTGTCTCTCTGGAAGCTGTTTATGTTCACATTTGTTGAAGACTGCCTCGCAGCCGAAGAAACAAATCTCGAGAGAAAAGCAAAACACGGCCCCATTCTGGGGTGCATTTACACACTCGACCACGTAAACGTTAGGAACACATACAAACATCAAATCACCTAGGTAATTTTTCCGATCTATCCAGACTTCCGTCTCACTCTTCGGTCCTGCGGCAAAATGAAGAAGCGACTTCGACGATCAGGATGGCCGGAGCTGAGTGGGTCAAACATCGGAGTCTCAAAAAACTTATAGCGTTGGACGTCCACAGTCTCATCCGTCCTTTACGGATGAGGGTTAAGTGAGTTCTCTGATGAGGTACTACACACGACTTCCGTTAGGGCTCATAGTTCGGCTCGTCGGCTCCCCTGTGTTCTTGCATCGCCTTCGCGAGCGAGAAATCAGCAAACTCAGTTCCTGCACTCTCACAGTCCATTTTTCGGGCGCGCGCTCTTGGGCTCGACTCGCGAAAACTCCATTTCCATCAGTATCATCGTAATTCCAGCGATTCCTGAATTCTTGCACCGTATGACATCCACCTGTGGGAATGAGGAATCCCCGCCTTGAACTGAGCGCAACGTTCATTTCGTAGCGATTCCGGAACCAGCAGCACCTCCGAAAGATTGGCGGAGTAGAGCAAGTAGGAATCTCCTGCTCGAGCTCTCACTTCCGATCACGTGACCGAGCATGGTTATCGTACCTGGAGTCGGAATCGTGACAACCACTGCGAAAATAGATCATATTCATCCATTGTGAGACTGAGCGGACACTTAACCCTCGAGCGAGCGAGCGATCGACCGACCGACCGGCCGACTGACCGACCGATCAGCGGACCGGTTGGCTGCCACCTCGGTTTGTTGGCTCAGTCAGTCAGCTCGATTGCTGCTGCCAGTTGGTCGGACGATCGCTTGGTCATTCCGGAAGGGGTGTTTCTCATCGTGTTGCGGTCACTGGATGCGCGATTGATGATTCTATGATCTCTTCGGATACCGTTGGACACATCACCTCTCAAACCCCGCCCCCTCCCCGAGCAGCCATACGAGCTGCTGCGCCCCGGACACTCCGTCCGAGTCCTCCAAGCACATGTATGTATAGACGGAGCGAGCTCGCAGACATTAGCACTCGATAGATTAGCGAGGAATGCGAGGTGTCAGATAGCATGGATCAGCGTACAGGGATGAGAGTTTTCGTTAGCCACTCGGCTAGCGTCCACCATGAAGAAAAAACTTTTCTCTCCTCTCCGAACTGATGTAGCTCTCGAGTTCCTCTTCACTTCGAGGGTGGTGGATAGCCGTGACTATGAAATTTCGACCGACAAGGGCTCGTTTGTGTTTTGGTCCCGAAATTAGCCTTTCGGATCGTGTCTGATACAGACCGGGGGATCAACAAGGCTGACCACCATCCTCTCGAATGGGTGTTCAATGCGCGTATTCGACAGACCTTCAGATCGGGGGCTCAATCCGGTTCGTGGACGAGACAAATCCTCAAAATTTCCAGACCGCAGTCCCGACTGTGAAATCACGCTGCTCGATCTCAATTCCACTCGGGAATCACTTCTGGAATAGATATCTCGGACGAGGGAGACCCGCCGCCACCGCCGCCTTGCAGGTCGGCGTCGAGCTCGTAGTTTGTTATCGTGACCTCGAGCACCTCATTCTCGCCCTCGTGTGATTTCGGTTTCCTCAGGGGGAGAACAAAGAACCTGCTGCCACCCACGACGAAAGAATTTGCACGAGGACACATTCTGCTGTGCGGTTCATGATAATGTTCATGGTTAGGGTGACATTTGTGGTTGTGGTGGTGGTGATGAAGTCTTAACAAAACGTTTGGAATGCGACGAAAAACTGCTCTCAGGACTGCCCGTCCTTTCTTTCAGCTGGATCACGACCACGATGATGATGATGAAATCCGACACACACTCACACGACACCTAACACATACATCCCAGCTCATCCATCATCCACGACGGGGTGACAGCCCCGAGCTCACACTCGATGGGAGATTGTCGGACACATCTAATTATCCCGAAACCCTTCGAAGTCGTTGGTGCGCTTGTTTCCTCGCTCGCGATCTCTGTGCAGACGAGTCACCGGCGCGAACTCCTGGGGTGTGAAGTCGTCCTCCTCCTCCGGCTCCATCCCTAATGTACATATGCTTCCATCTATTTATTAAGCGTCTCTGCGATTATTTTCCATTCCCAGTTCGATCCCCGATCCGTCTATCGCTAATCTTGTCGAACGTCTCGGGTGATCACATGATCGATTCGTGTGGAGTGAGTTGTTTCCACTAGAAAGCATACACCAATGAGCAAGCTGACTCGTCGGTTTGATAAATCTTCCGCCAGTGTTTATGCTGGCTAACCGACGGAGGGAGCGACCGACCGGCCAGGAAACCGACCGACTGGAGATCGGCCGCTGGATCGCCGTTTGACTCGGTTTGCTGGGTGGGTCGCGGTTTTTGGACTCCGAGTACTTCCCTCTGCATCGAGAGTCGACCGTGTTTCCTGATTACGCGAGTACGGCACCTGTTGTGGAGACTCGCGCTCCGCGTCTGGCGATACCCTAGTGGCGACTGGCGAAATACTATTCCGGTTCATGGGTTCGCAATCATGGATTCTGCAGCTTCAGTCGAATCCGTATCTCGGAACTCCGCTGTGCTCCTTTTTGATGAAGCCGGAAGCCAAGAAGTCCCGACGCGAGAATCCTCGAATTCAGTTTGTCGAGGAACCGGACAAGAGAGGAATGGAGGGAGCAGGCGAGATGGCGAGGAAGAGCTCGTTATGTTTCGAACGTGCTCCTCGCAGCTGAGTTTTGCTGTCTGCCCGCCGAGCGCAGCGGAGGCAAACCAATACCGGCCTGACATTCTCTAACAAGATCTTGGCCCACCGATTCCATCCCAGCAACCGATGTCTCATTAGAAACAACACCGTTCTCCGCCGAGACAACGTAAAGCGAGATAGTCCGCCCGCTCTGTAATCGTGTCAACACCTCCGAGAAACTTCACTTCACAAAGACCTTCTCTAGATACTTTTGAATGTTTTCAACGATCGTATCATCAAGATACAGTCGTCTCAGCTGCCATGTAGCCGAATGTCGGATTATCCACTGAAACAGGGGAGACCCGAGCCCTCGTGGTGGGTGTGTGTTAGTCGAAACATTAGTTTGTTTGTTGCGTGAGCACCGCGTCAATCGACGCGGCATTCGTTTCCAAGGGTGATGTTATTCTTTTGAGAGCGTTCCTTGCCAAACTCGACCCATCCGTTATCGAGTATCAAGGTGACTGGTCCGAGACGGACTCAGAGGCGAGAACCCTCCGCTGTCGAAAGTATTCCTCAGCGAACGCATCGAACTCCCACCCGGCGCTTCAATGATTGAGATTCTCGTACCGCCCTCCGAACGGGCGCGGGAGAACGGGGTAGTACATAACAACATTTCAACAAAACCGGTCAGTTTGTTGTCTCGCATTTCAACAGCATTAGGAATATACACTGCATGAGGTACATGGACGACGGACAGTTGAGCGAATTTCTTTCCGCGAATCTCTAACGAGCCATTTCGGTCATCATGGGCGTTTGATGACGATGATAGGATTCAGCGAAACTTGCAACACAACTTAACACGACACGGACCAGCCGGGTGGGCGAACAGGTAGGCCAAGCTGCCAGTCAGCGAGAAGTTAGGTAGAAGTCGACCTCTCGTAGAAAAAGCATAGAAAACGAAACGTCGACTCACTCGTACACCTGAGAGGCGGTACGAGCAAAGCTGTATAGAATTGACAGCGTCACTTTATTGCTCGTTGTACAGAAGGGGACTCCTGCGGGGACATTGTGTGTAGACCACACGCCGACGCCGCGCCGCTTCGCAGAAGAGCACCACCGCTCGTCGTCCGCCAACACACACGAGCACAAAGCCCCGAGCGCCTCAAAACACTGAGCTTTTCTTTCTACCTAATGAAGAAATCATGACAACAAGAAACACTTCACTAAAAGCTCTCGAGTCGCTGAAACCGAAGATCTTGAACAACAAGCCGAATACACGCCCGCCGCGCCGGCTCAACCGTCGCCGCGACGGATACTCGTTTCGGAGGGGGCAAAATCCTGCGTTGCCATGAATCTGGAATTGGAATCATAGAGAGAGGAATAATTCAGTCCATGAGGATTAAAGCGTCGCGAGAGAATCGAGGAATGAACGGAGAGCACTCAAGCGAAATTCCTTTTTCGGTGAGCGATCCCAGCGGAAGTTCCATTCGTTTGCTTGCCGTCGGGAAGATCAAGACTCGTTCATCCAGCCGTGGGAGATGAAAAATCGCCGACAAGGTCCCAGGGAAGTCTCGTTCTGACGGCAAGTCACTCCGCCCGTCAATGAGCAGTCAGTCGAGAATCAAACGAGTTAGCAAAAACAAACTCACTCCGACGAGAATCGACGGAGTCCAACACACTCGCAGAGGAGTTGATTCGACTCGACTCAAGGGTCGGAGCTCCAAGTTAGCGACGGAGCATCGAATAATCACATCGATCGAGTGACATTTCTCACCCAAGGGGCGTCAGAGCAGAGCGAGCGAGTGATCGTCGGAGAACGCTGCTACGATCGTCGTCGACGAGTCTCCGCCATAAAGCCATTGAGCCGCCGGCGTTGGGAGAGATCACAGCTTAAGATTATCCTCGAGCAGCAGCAGCCGCTGCGGCGGTGCCACCGATCGCTATTGACACCGAATGAGTGGCGCCCGTCGATCTCTCTTGCTTCTTCTTCTTCCCGATCTCTAGCCCTCTCGCTAGGTAGGACCGGGACTCCTTCAGACCCCAGATGGCTTATAATGACGCTGTCGATGATGTGGTCTTCCGGCTTTTGTTCCGAAAATCTGAAAATTGTTTTACAACCGATAGCTTCCAATAGAATATTCGATCGGAGTCACATAAAGAACTTGACATATCAGCGATGCTTATCTTCGCCGATCAGATCAGGTCTGAGTGGGAGCAGAGGAAATCGCATGATCCCCGACCGAGGGAACGCCTCGCCCGTCGGGTCCACATCTCATCCTGCGGAATCAACGACTGTAAAGTGAGACCTGTGTCTGCTTCGGACCCGAGAGCTTCGGATCTTCAGCTGCGACATGCTCGCGGGAAATGAAGCCCGGGCATTTGCGCAGCTCCTGGTTCATCCTCGAAAAGATTTTGAATGCCCGCGATCCGACGCTTGCTTCGCATATCCGAGTTGGTCCAATTCGAGGGCTGCAGTTGAGTTGATAGCGCCGACAGGATGACAATCGTCCGATGCGGTTCCGACAAAGCTACGAAAGCGAACCAGCGAGGTGATTTGGCTCCCCGGAGGTGAGCAGTCACCGCGGGTCCTGGGACAAAGCAGGCAGCGGGACTTGTCTCTGCATGACTCTTCAGATCGAGGCGTGTCCACGAATGTTAATGATATAATTTCCAGTGTCGTTTGTACCATCTAAAAAATGAACGCTCTCCATCCGACGAGAGGAGTCGTTTGCGTTCGCTAACTACTATATAAGTTTCAATTTCGTATGGGACGAGATCGTCGAGCTCGCCGGCTATTCCGCCGGTCGGTCGGTCGGTCGGTCGAATGGTCCGACGAACGAACGACCGGACCGACCGACGGACCGACAGCCAGCCTCTCCGAGATGGAGGAAGCACAACTGGGAAGGGACTCAAATCGTTTTCGGGCTGGAGCTTCACAATCCATTAAAGATTTAAAATCATGAAGTGTGAGATCGTTATGTTGTCGAGGTTCGGTCCTGGCGGCTCTCCTAGGGGAGGACTCAGTAAAAACACTGTTTCCCCGAGCGGGCGGATTTTCGGGGGCGCGGGAAGAGATGGCTGTTTCCATGAGCGCCTCTCCAATTCTGCTAGCCTGGCAGTGTTCTCTTTCCCTCAGATTCTCGTTCTCCCCGTGCGTTCGTGTGTGAAGTGTCTTTTCCTATGTACCTATTCCATTTCCGCTCTCTTCCCCGCACAGAGGATCTTTCCAAGGGATCGTGTGAAACTTTCGATATCACGGGTGCCTTTTTTCGGTAAGGCATTGAGTTGTGAGCGCCTGAGGATAATGGCATCATTTGCCATCATGGCTCGATGCAACAAGAACACCGTGATCTTCGACGAGTCGAGATCCCGCAACAGATTGTGTTTTCACCTTGCAGCGAGAAACATGAGCTCGGTGGAGCGTCTGGCTGACGTTGCTCTTAATAACAGTGTTGGGAATTCGCCACACTCTCGCTCGAAAACCGTTCGGCTGCACAAAACAAGATTTTCTAAGTTTTTGCGGGAGGAGAAGGAGCAGGGCGCCGAGCTTTCGTCACTACCGAAAAGGGCACCAAGAGAGAGTCTTCGCTTATGCGGAACCGCCTCCCCAGGTGGCGCCCTCGGTGTTTTACTTGGTGTGTGTCCTTCAAATCCTGGATGCTCCTCCTGAGAGACTCTAGAGGGCCCGATTACAGGATGAGATTGGGCGGAAATAACGAAGACAAATGGGGTTCCGCCTTCAGCCCCCACGCGAGCTCGTAGGATGGCGGCGCCCCGGACGGCCGATCCGAAATTAGGGCGGCAGGGGACGACTGGATAGGGGTTCCTCTTCCCGTCGCCACCTCGCCGAAAGGGGTAAAAGGATCATCAGATAATTCAGCCCTGTTCCTCCGCTCCCCGAAGCCGCCGAATAACCCTGAAAGCGTCTCCTGTAGGCGCGAATTGTTACCCGAAGCAAGCGGTAGTCGTGCCCGCTGGAGCACATTCACTTCGTTTCGACATAATCATGCGGTCCAGCCGCACGTCGATGTGCACCACCCGGAGTATGCCTATTTTTTTTTCGGTTTTCGTTTCTCTTCTCTCTACCCGAGTATCATGTCAGCCTCGATTATGAGCGGAAGTTCGAGAAAACCAAGTCTTTCATTCGGAGTACAATAGATTGACTCATGGAAGGCTAGAACATTCTCGTAGCTTTGAAGATATCCCTAAATTTGTACGGGGCATCTTCGAAAGGAACGAGGAAGTCATCTGTCATTGGATCCAGGCTCGCACCATTCGTCGGAACCGTCAGTAGAGTCCGCATGGGCTCAGAGCAGAAAACGTACAAGGCATGTTGCTGCGTCGTATCCTAAAAAAATGTGAAGGGTGAGCCGTCACGATTTTCCGCTGATCCGCGTCACTGATCATCAGTCTCTGGGCAATGGGGTCATTGGTTGGCATACTTTCAGGTTTAGGAAGTTGGTTATGATCGTGGAGTCAGGGGTGAAGTCTTGCGGCACGGTCTTGGTCGGGACCTCTCCACCTTCGAGTAAGGTCGAGATCGGAGGAAAGCTCAAAAACTCAGTCCGCGTTTCAATGTTCCTCCAGCTCAGAGTTCGGAACAATTCGTGCTTCTTGTATTCATCGTATCCCCTTGAGCACATCCTTGCTGGAAATTAAGGCGGGGCTACTCGGATGAGTCAAAGTCGAAACCCACTCCTTTGAGGAGTTCACGCACTTTTGGGATTTTTTTTCAGCGTCAACCGCACGAAGTCCGTGTATTCAAGAAACTGTTTGTCCCTGGGATCGGATTGGAAGGTGACTTCTCCTTTCAATATCCGCGCTTTCTGCTCGTTCTCTGTATTCCCACGGAATGGCAACTTTCCGAAGCGTATCTGGTATGCTGTCACGCCCACAGACCACCAGTCGACGGCTCTGAAATCATCTAGTCCATTTACGTGATATCGATCTCCGGAACTTCCAGTATGAACGACCTAATCGATATTCGTTCATTTGAGGTGAATTCTCGGGAATGCCCCCATCACCTTCCGTAGGCTGCTTTTCTGATCACTTCGGGTGCCAGGAATGAGAGATCCCCCTCTGATTCATGATCACTGAACTCCGAGGAAGTTCTCCGCCTGAAGCCGGACAGGAACCGCGCACTGAAAATACCTGAACACACCCTCGCTGCGGAGCAATCGATGATCTTTATGCGACACATCGGCGAAATGAGTATGTTCGAAGGCTGTAAGTTCCGAAAGTCCGATGAAGAGAATTCTGAGAAATATTCAGACCCAACTCCGCGACCCTGCTAACACGAATCGAAAGAGGAACGAACCTTGATATTGCGGTGGATGAAACCGACGTAGTGTAGATATTCAATCGCGACACAAAGCTGGGCAACCACAAGCATTGCGAACATTGATGGGAGCGCTTGACTTGTAGCCACGAGTTTATCGAGATCCAGCCCGCAATGGTACTCCATCACACTGAGGTAGGCCAGATCGGTGGAGAACGCCGAATATACTCTCGCGAACAAGGGGTGCCTCACCATGCAACCCATTTGAGTTGTGTTGAGGATTAGTTTCCTATTGTGGGATATCCTCTTGCGGTATATTGGCCGTTTTTTCCGGAAGGCCACCTTGATCACTACATCGTTCGGGCCGACCTTAGCGCAATGCGTGGACGTGAATTCACCGAGCGCTGGAAGGAGCTGAACTCAGAGAGCCGGACGGGGGGCTCACTGCCTGATGATGGACATTCAGGACGTTTTCATTTCCTACGGAAGAGATAGATACCTATCAAGCGCGGGTCGTTGAAGAGCCTCACGGATGGGTAGATTTCGGGGGTTTTCGGTCGCGCAACCGTCTGTCGATAGAGATCGACGTAATGATTGCTGATTTTTGTCCAGTCGGTGACTCGTTTCAGAGAAAAGTCCTCGAGTAGCTCCGCGAATTTCCCCAAGGCTTGACACATGTTGGCCAACAAATAAGCGACGTACTTGAAGTAAGGAGAAGTCGTCTTCATGAGGATATTATTCATGAAGTGAACACGATATAAGGATCGAGGGTGAGATGAATTGGTATGCGTGCACTGGACGCAGGAATTATCGAAAAAGGGGAAGTATCATTGGACGGAAGAAAAATCCCGAGAATCTCACGCCAGATGAACGGGGGTGGTACTGCGAAATAAGATCAACCAAACAGGCGAGATTCTCCATATGGTCGCGGATGTCGGTACAACTTATTTTTCTGTGGCGGAGCCGAGAGAGTAGGCCAACCCCCGCGAGGCACGACTGCTTCATTCCGAAATGCTCCCAAGGGGTCATCTCGAGATCCGGTATGTACATCATTTTCAATATTGCTTGCAAATTAGCTTCAGCAGCCCTCACGTCACTGCGGAGACACGACTCGGTGTCAATCGCAAGCGAATTTCCTATTGCGTTCATTGAAAAACACATCAAGTCGAACCATCAAAGACCCGGATAGGAGCAGAACTTACTCTTTATATTCGCGGTCGACATCTTCAAATTTGAGACGGCCCTCGGCTCCGGAATCCGTGTTGACATCGGAATCTTCCAAAATCTCAACTGCGACTGCAATGAGCTCACAGTTGCCCAAATCTCGATCGTTTCATCCCGCGTACATGATGGCCCGAATCTCGATTCCCCTATCCTAGTCTCACCGGGTATCGGATTGATACAAATCTGTGATCTCGGCGCATTCGTAAGCTCGCTGTCTCTTCTGCTGGCATCCTTGACGGAGCTTCGTTGTTGTCCTTGGTCCATCTTGAGCGAAAAAGACATTCAAAGTACCATGTACGTGACTAACGTGGGACACAAGGGCGAGTGCAGAGGGCTTCCCAACTCGAAGCACTCTAAGAGGTCAATGCGTGCTGTAATCCAGGTATATGTACGTCTGTCTATATCAGATATCGATTTCTCTTCCTATCATCGCTTCTCAACGGCAGTGACGATCGATTGCTTGGCGAGAATGCAGCGAGAATAGATTCTCTACGGGGCTCCTACTTTTTTGGGAACATAAATACCCATGTACTCGGAGCCCAGTAGCATATTTTCAAGATGAGTCCGCATATGATATATATGGATCCCACGGAAGCGGATAACAGCTCCTGGATCTTTCCCTCTAAATTCGATCCGAATCTGGAAGGCATACCCTTTCGCGGATCCTTCTGGGATCCATCATCTGATAGCCGAGCCTCACGAGATCGGCCTTCCCGTCAATTAACCACTGCAACAGCGGGGGCTACAGACTCGGCTGCCTCTACTCGCTCTCGTCCACCCCAGTAGAACCGCGCCGCAGCTCAAATCCAGAGCGGCCCGTCGGATGCATATGTAGTATGGTGTCTTGTTTCATTCGAGTTTCCCACAAAACTCGTGTGCGACCACGATTTCCGATGATATTGGATATCACCTCACGGCGGCTACAGCAAGTTCCGAGCAGATCTCTTCCTTCTTCTCGAGGCCCGTCCAAAGCGACCTACAGGTACCGATAGAAATTTCAATCGATAATCACAAATCGCAAGGTCCGCGGACCCTTGTTTGAGTAGGAGATTTGCACGTGAACGCTTTCATCTCGATAACGATGTATGTATGGACCAGTCTCCTGGCAAAGAGGAGTTTGACGCTTGGCAGACGGCCGAGATACACCGACTTCAAAGGCATTTGACAAACGTACGCTCTGTTTTCTACAGCAAGCCGAACGTACCCGTTGGTCCTCCGACGTCCGAATCGAGATCAGGTAAGCACTCATGCGGAAGAAAGCCTCCGCTGCGCCGCCCAGGGATTACCCTCGCAATGTTTCCCTTCTCGCAGTGATGTTGGTTATTCTCCAATTAGAGGGCGATTCAAATAATACCATGGACGGATATTCTCAAGAGATGCTCGACCGACGCGCACGCTCCGAGGCCTGGATCGATGTCCCGAGTTGGTCAGATGGGACCGGCTTCCCATCGCAATCCTTCGCTTCGGCGGCTGAAGAGAGTAATCCATCTCTTCAGGCATGTTTGGCTGTTGCCCGAAGATATTTCAGGAAAGGTTTCGAGAAGGCGCTGCTCTACTACGTCGAAACCCGGAAACATCGACAGGAGATGAACATATCCAGAATGAAGCTCAAGAGATCTCATAGTTGGCCACTGCCACTCAGGAGCACAAATCGGGTACAGTCGCCTGTTTACCCCGAACCTCCGGTGGGGAACAATCGGATTTCGTAAACGTCAGACATTCTCGTCGCGGCCATTCAATGTAGCAAATGCCACGTTATTCATTAGAATTCTTCTCGAGGCCCGGGGTGAAGCCTTCTTCCGAATCTTGACAAACGAGACGGTTGACCGCCTCTCCCCAAGAGATAGAGCATAATCCACGATTATTGGCTGAGCCTGATTGCGTCGTTTCAGGAAGTGGAATGCTCGTGTAATGTTACAACGGGAAAATCTGGAGATCGTGCCGGAGAAACGGATCAGGCATCGAGAGGACTGTGTCGAACTCGAATCTAAGGAGCGTTGTCGCCGTGAAGGACGTTGTGGTGCGAGGCTACCACCCATCCATGATGTTACTCAGAACGTCAATCCTGAAGAGAACGGCTATGCCCATTGGGAACGCTAAGGGGATCGACGCTTAGGGGATCCCTGCAACCGACCGTTTAGGGTATTTCCCTCAGCTTCGACGAGTAGATACTCGATGAGTAATCGATGTAATCGTCAGCTTTGAATGAATACTTGTCAAACTACTGCTGGCCTCGTGGCGATGGTGGACTGTGAGCTCTTCCTTAACGGAGCGTCTCAAGTACATGTAGTACGCGTCCTAAGCGATCATTAGGTCTCTAAGCGGGATGGATGACACTGGCCCTTATCGGCGGATGCGTTATGGCTATGACAAACCCGTTTTAGACCTACTATATTTTACAGTCGTATATTTGTAACTTTTACAGCCCTAACTGTC
Organism: Galendromus occidentalis; assembly: GCF_000255335.2. Lineage (NCBI taxonomy): Eukaryota > Metazoa > Arthropoda > Arachnida > Mesostigmata > Phytoseiidae > Galendromus > Galendromus occidentalis. The sequence continues at coordinate 1,205,178 of NW_003805517.1, read as the reverse complement.
GTCGGACTTGCTGCGACGTGAGCTCCGCTCCCGGGTGGGTCCTCTGCGCGAGCGTCCCATTCAGGAGAAGGTTATCGACGGTATGTGACGTGAGATAGGTTTCTTATTTTTAGAGAGAAATTCGGTCCGACTATTCGAGCCAAGAAAATTCCTCTCTGTGCGAGAAGGCCTGGTCTCACGTTTCTATGATCACGAGATACCCTCTCTTTTCTTACGATCTCTCGCAATCTCTTGAGATAGTCCCGAATCTTCTGAACCGAAGAACTCTTTTGAGCGGGTCTTATCCTACGTAATCGACTGCATTCCCTTATTTGAGCGACGAGAGAGTTCAAGTGGGGACTTCGCTCCCACGTCGAAAGGTCAAGTCGATTTGCTTCGATCCTGATGGAACCGACGATGGTGATCGCCAGGGGGCTAGCCCGTCTTGAAGTTGTAAACGACTTACGACTAGAGTATCTTGCGAAGCTGCACCTTGCACCTCGGTTCACCCTGTCCAAAACGATTGCTGTCACTTGTATCCAATTCGCCCTTGCGTCAGGGACTCATCGCATCGGATCTAAAGGCGTAGGACAGGCGGATGTTGAACATGATGGAAAACAAAAGATATCATCCGACTTTGAACGTAGTTTTTTATTCGTCGTTTTCGGGAATGATGTTTGTCACCGTATTCAGGTTGTGGAGCGTGGAACAACGCGAGTGAATACTTGTTTCCACCGGACTTCATTTCCATAAACATACAAATACCCCTCTGGATATCCATTTATCACTCAAAACACAAAATCCATTGACAAATTGAGATTTCCGATCGCGGTCGCGGTCCGGTCTCGACGCCGGACGACTCCAGCGACCCTCCGACGAACCAGTACCGCCAAACTCCGAACCATGAAGCGGAGTTTCGACAAGGGAGCGATTAGTGGAGCCGAATATCACCGTGAAATCCTCGGAAACCGATGTTCGAGTGAAGTCGAAAACAAAAACTCTGATCAGATATCGACCACATGATTGATCCGCCCGCTGCCCCATGTTCGCAAAACGCGGTGATATGGCGCAAGCCTTATAAAATGTTTTCTTATCGTCAGTGAATTCTATTCCGGGGATATAATAAGAGAAAACCCCAACAGAAAAGCGTCGTCCAAAACCATGTACACGAGGATGATGGCTCCCCAATCACGATGAGTTCCTTGGCTGTGTTTATTTTTCACTTGGCTACTTCTCGACGATCAAGCTCGGCTCTCTCCCAATATAGATGGGGTTGTCCCACAACCTCGTTTTCAGGGTCACGCTGATCTCCTTTCATACGGCTCGATCATCTCTACGGTAGACTTATTTATACAAATTGTACAGGATTCTTTTTCGTTTTTACAAGCGTGCGTTCTACTGCCAAAGTGCGGCATATCCCCCTCTCGAACTGGCTGGTAGTGGGCCCCCAGCGGTGAACAATTTCAATCCGGTAGGATCATAGCAATGTGTGTACACCGCCGGGTTATAGTCATCTGCGAAGTTGTTGTCCGAAGGCGACATCCAACCGGGGCTGCACTGCAGGTACGCCCGACTCCGCATCGTCAGTGGCGGCTCTGGGAGAGTTTTGGCCCGCTTCGGTGTCTGGAGCTCGGGGTCGATCTCGATATATTGGAAATTCCGAGTGTCTAGGAAGAGCACGTTGCTCTGCCCGGTACCGACCGTCAATAGGTAATCCTTGAATGATAGCGACCGCACCCCACAGATCGACTTCAAGGCAGATATCGTTCGGATCGTACCTAGGCTTCGGCTGTCTAAGATGGTCACATACGATTTCGAACCTACTACAGTCATGTTGTCCTTGACGGCGATACAAACGTTCTCCTGATCATACTCGAGAGCTTTATCCATCGTCATCTGTTGAGTTTTCATGTCCCACAATTGCACGCGAGCCGACAGGGTCAGAGCCGACAGGACGCTCGTCTTTGGCTCGAAGGCCATTGCGCGTACTTTGTGCCCAAACGAGCAGATCTCCTTCACTGGATTCATGTTGAAATACCTTGGTAGATCCTCGTTCCGTCTGCCACGGATGTAACCCGTCTCGCTCACGTCGATTTTGTACTTATCGTTGACGTCCCATAGGATTATAAGCGAATCCCGTCCACCGGACACATAGTGCTGGTCGTCGAGCCACTTGATGTCGAAAATCCAATCATTATGACCGCCCTCCCCGACGCAGATCGGATCGAGAGACGGCAAAGAAAACACAGCGGTATCGTTGGGGTTTCTCGCACCCGTGACCAGACGCGTTCGACTGGGGTTGACGGCGATCGCGTGGATACCGCAGATATCATCGAGGGGAGGCTTGGTCGCCGCGCTGCTGTAGAGGTTCTGCAGCTCCATGAGATATTTGGTTTTGGTATCCAACAGCATAAGTCGATTGCACTTCGTCCCGAAAATGACTTGTCTCGAATTCAGCCAGTCGGAGCAGAAAACTTTGTCCAGAGGCTCTATGGAATAGGTTTGCTCGACCAGCATATTGCCCCGGAGCATGCGGTGCAGTCCCGCCATCGGATGCTTTTTTATGCGTTTGAAGTGTCCTGCTTGTCTGTAGTATACATACTTCGGCACGAAGTAACTCGGCTGTTTGACCTGGACAGCGGGGCATTCTTGAGATCGGTCGTCTGACCGGTCGGTGAAATCCTCGGCCTCGAAATTCAAGTCGGAATCGAATATCGACTGACTTGGTTTTATGACGCACTCGTCTTCTCGTGTTTCGTAGACTTTTTTCGTGAGATATGGGTAGACGATCGCCATGGCTGGAATGAAAGAAGCGATCCATGAGTGTTTCCGATGTCGGGTGTGGTCGCGGGAGATGAGTACTCGATCAAGGCATCTAATCGTCGATTCGGATCTAGCTGCCGAACCTCAGAATTCATTGTTTTCGAACCCCCCGACTAATCATTAGACGGTGCCTCTTCATGGGGGTCGCTCTCCGATCCGTGGGATCATCCGAGCGACGCATGCGAGGCGGATTTCGCGATCGCGAGACGCGAACGAAGAACTACACACAAGCGAAGGAGATCGCGTTTTGTATCGCACTCAATCACGAAACTCCTCGGAGAAGGAGCGAAACTCGAGCCCGGGCTCAGATATAATTTTACGGAACCATTCGGCGGGATGGCCTTATCAATGATGAATAATCAGATTAGTTTCTCTCATCACTGAACGAAGGTGACAAGGTCGTCAGAAGTGTCTCACCTACGACGCACATCGCTTTCCCGACTGGGGGTCCGGCACGAGCCGTTTAGGTCTAGCTTGCAAAATACCGAAATTTTGACAATTCGATCCGCGGGGCAACGACCGAGTGCTAGATTCGAGAGGGTCGAGAAACCGCTCTCGAAACGTTTCACTTCTGGAGGGCGATCCGCAGCGTCGGAAATATTCAGGTAGAATCGAGGGGTCGCATCGCGCAGCCGCGGGTCCGGAATCAGAGCTAATTTGGAGGGGCGGAAACCCCAGAAAATCGCGAAAACGTCTTCAAGCAACTCACCTCGGGCTCTCTAATGCTATGGTGTTGGGACTTCTTCTCTCTACCAGATCCGCTGAGCAGCAGCGAACATCATTACAACAAACCCTTTCCCCTCTGTAGTTGGACACACGCGGCGATCAATATTCGAACGGATAGGTACCGCAATCGCTCCGGCCCATCGAAATAAGTCCCGAACGAGAGGACTCCGGCCCAGACTCTAGAAGCCTGACGGTCGCGATCGGTTTCTTCCAGCGAAATTCGTATTCCAACTACGACCTCACGCATCCAACTACGTCCCACACACAGCGCACGTGCATATAGCAGCTCATTCGAGGGACGAGATATTCGGCGCATCTGATAGTCAACAACAGTGGAAAAATGTCTTCCTCGGAAAGCTGTGACGAAACCGATTATGATTCCGACACCGCGGTGAGTCCAGGAGTGTGTCCGTCTCGCGACGTAGTTGTCACCGAGCAAGAAACTCGAAAAGCACAATTCTGCGGCTTGCTCTCGGATCGGGATAGACCGTGGGATGAGCCCATCGAGGCATCAACTGCTCGAGGGTTTCCCCCACCGTTTTCCCTCGACTTCGGGAGTGTCACGGCTCATTTCGAGATCCTCCCAGAGCCTCCCCCAACTTGGATCCACCTTAAAATTCCATCCTTCCAGCTGCAAGAAGCTCTAGCCTCCGGGAAACTTCAGCCGGGAACTTATGCGCTGGCACCTCACGCAGCTACTCAAGTCCAGGTCAACGACGTAGAGGCTCTTGAGGCGAAATACAAGCAGATCCATCTGAACCTGGATTGGTTCCAGAGACTCGATTGTACGAACGAACTTGCACCGCTCACAGCAGATCTCAAAGAGCATGAGGAATCCCTCCGACTAGATGTTGAGAAAAAAGGACTGATCGAAGAAGAAGACAACGTTCACAACGACTTCAAACGAGAATTGCTCTTGTGAGTTACACCGAAACGAACTACCTAGCTTTCGATGCTCTGTCACTAATATGTGTCGAGGGATGGGAGATCTTCACGGGAGATTCTCACGCAACTATGAGAGGCTCCCGGGCTCTGACCTACGTGGTTCATCGCGGATCTTCGCTTTCTTTCGGGGTACATCCTCGATCTTCATGTTCAATACACGTGTCGACTCTGAGGCTTAATGAGCCGAAACCTCGCGAGGAACGCGGTTTTGTTGACAGGATGCGCCATAAATATTTGAACAGGGGCTCATGCCAATTACAGCTGGAATACACCTCTGGGCGAAACCGAATCTGGAGCTGATGCTTCGGAGCGATTTCGCTCGTAATGGTAGATAGCAGCTTGGAGGCTATCCTGTGAACAGCGTCGTAAAACTCGTTGATACTTGAAACATGATTCAAAAGGTGTCATAAAAAAGAGTTGGATCCAGAACTACCCGGAAACTTTCACTTACGGAGGATTATGGTTCCCGGGAGTGTTATGTTACGCGATCACCTGTACCAAGTGTCGTAATTCTGCCGCTGATCCTTCACTCAAATCCGTTTTCTCCGTTTTCCAGTTACCGTCAAGCTCAAGCCACCGTTTTTGAAGCACTCGCTAAGCTTAAAGAACTGGGTATACCTACTAAACGACCGGATGATTACTTCGCTCAGATGGCGAAGAGCGACGCTCACATGACCAAAGTGAAGCAGAAGCTGCTGGTCAAGAAGAAACAAGTCGAGAGAACGATGAAGGTGAAACAGATCCGCGAGATGAAGAAACTCGGCAAGACGGTTCAGACGGAGGTCATGCTGCAGCGCGCGAAGGAGAAACGAGAGCTCATGGACAAGATCAAGAAGTTCAGGAAAGGTAAAGGAACTTTGGAATTCCTAAACGAGCGGCCGGAACTCAAGAAGGGCCTGAGCCGGTCACAATTCAAGCGTATTGGCAAAGACGACAAATACGGATTCGGAGGCCAGAAGAAACGTGGGAAGCGGAACACGAGGGAGAGCTACCAAGATGTCTCGGGCAAAGTGAGTTAATGATCGCGTAATTCCACGATTTCGGAGGTATTTCTCCCCGGTTATCCGTATGAGACGAATCACTTCTATCTCACCAGACACGCTTCTCCCCTTTGCAGAAAGCCTCGGCCAAACTTCCCAAAGCCCATCATAAGAAGTTGAAAGCGAAAGGTCGTAAATAAACTTGTACATGATTTGTTCCACCGTCGAGGGGTCTCTCATTCCGGTGAAGGCACTAACGGTAGAATGAATCCGATCTCATAATCAAGGGAAAAAAAGAAACTCATGTAGTCCAATCATCATGTAGAGATAAATAGAGAGTTTATTTGCTTTGGTAGCTCCGTGAACAAGAACTATCTCCAAGAGTTCGGAGTGCTGCCGGTAAAGAGCGATTTATCCGGTCATTTTTCGAATCAATTGGGGCCAACGAATTCCCCAAGTCCTACATGTGCATCTTTGCGCTGTTTCGTGGTTTGTCGTTTATGGTGGAAACTCGATTTCTCACCACGAAGTTCCGCAGAAACGATGACGCTGACAGTGGGAATCGAGCACCATGAGGGATTGAGTTTCAAGCTCTGAAGTCCGTGGCTCAATTTTGTGAGGAGGTTGTGCAAAAAAAGTTCTCGACCCCGGACTCAGAGCCTGCAGTTTCGCATGGAATTTATAATGCGAAACTTAGTTAGTGATTGATTGAACAAATCATCAATCGCTCTATATAGTCATTTCATAGAGATATGCGACGAGAAATACTGTATAGTGGTCGGTCAAAACACAACAGTGGTCATATAGGGGACAACGCGGGAACATTGCAGGACGGTTGGGTCCGTTCGCAGAACATACATAAATACTCAGCATAAAACCTATGCCTCGCTGAAGAGTTTCGGAACGACAAGATCTAGAAAGCCATCGGACCTGATTTTTTGGAGTGCATATCAAACGTCCCAGGTGAGTGGTTGCAATGATTGCCGGTGATCACCCGGAAGTCATAGAATAGGGTGGGTTGTCGAGACGTCTCGCTCTCATCTCTCAGCAGTTTGCTCGAGCGATCGACCAACCCTCGATCATCATTCGCTCTGCAAGAACGAGTCCGTATACCTATCGTGAACATAGAATTATTGCAGAGGACGGAAACCAGAGTTCAGCGGGCCAGGGAGTATCCTCGAGTTCAAGTTGCCGGACAGGTCCGAAGGTCCACATCGAAGGCGACGCGATGATTGAGAATCTGGAGAATTTTCCGATTTCGCCGAGACGCCCGCTGGTAGAAGAGGTTCAGAACGAGGTGGGTGGATCACAGCGAGCTGCCAGTCTGCTAGCTCTACCTTTACTTGAAGAACTCGCTGTAAGAAGTTCAGATTATGTGTCAGAGCATTTACTTCGGAGGCCTGCGGGTGAAAATTCCCCAGAGCTATTCACCTCGACTGAATTCCGCTGAGATTGTGTTTCCGTGCCGTGCTCTGTCGTTGTGTGTTGAGGAAACTTCCGCTCGCCAAACGCTGCTCAGCGGCGCGACGCTGTTCGTGGGCTCCGAAGTTGTGAAGGGCGGTCATGATGAGTCTCTCTTGTGAGTCATATTGAGTTCTCATCTGAGCAACGTCCTTCTCCAATTTCGAAATGAGCTGATTCTTCTCCGACAGTTCATGGCGCAGGGCGGCCTCGGTTCCGCTGTCATTCAAGTTTTTCAGGACTGTCTTGGCTTTCGCGATGCACTTATCGTACTTGTCCTCCGAGTTACGCAGTTCTTGTTTCTTGATCTCGAGCTCACGGGTCAATTTGGCTACTTTGTCGTTCAGATCTCGAAGCAGCGAGTTGTCGGCGCTCTGAGACTCCAACTCCAAGATTTTCAAGTTGGCGGCTCGGAGCTTCTGTTCGGTCTCCTCTAGGAGCTTCTTCATGTCATCGTGGAGTTCTGTAGCGGAACAAGCATCAAATTAGCGCAAGGATAAAATGACAACTTCGCTTTCTCCGAAGGTTCCGATCACCGTCCCCGACTGCGACCATTCGTTATGTATTAGATAATTTACCTTTGTAGGCATCCGCATCGGCACTCGTTTGCCCTTTCTTGAGACCTTCGTTTTCAACTTGGAGTCGATATAGCTTCTCTTTAAGTAGAGCTGGCGAATCCTCCAACAAGTCGCTGCCCCCTCGCATCATCTTCCCCCCGGGGACCTCGAGAGGATTCTGCTTGTTAGCCTGAATGGAAAATGGAGTTTAAGTCCCCGCTGGGTTTAATCTGAAACTCAGGTTCTGGGAGTAAATTTCACCTTCAGTTCTTCGACGCTCTCCCTCAATGTATTGCGCTCGATGAGTATCCGTTCCTTTTCAGAGGACATCGCAGCCATTTTCTCTTCGGCGCGCCTGTTCTCAAACTCCGCGTGATCCGCTCTCTGAATTTCTTCAGTCAATCTCTCGCGGAGCATATGCGTTTCTTTCTTGTACACGTCAATTTGCGCCTTCAATGTCGACACCCGGGACAGCTCCTACGGAAAAGTGGAATAGAATGATTTACAGACCTTTATATCAGGTTGATTTATCGTATGAAGGCTCCATCGCGCCACTGAGTTCTCTGCCCGCGGAGCGAACGGGTATCGCTCGCTCCGGGGTCCGAAAGCGAATCTCCGAACTCGGGAACTCCGACCGAGCGCGACGATGGGTGCACTCACTTCTTCGTGTCTGACGATTGTCTGGAGATATTCCGCGTTTTTCTCCTCCATCATTTTGAATTGCTTCTTCATGTCACTCATTTCTTCCATTTTCTTCCGATACATTTCGAGGGAAGCCTCGTAGCGCCCAACTTGCTCGTTTGTATGTCTCAAGACATCGAGCTCATCTTTCAGAATGCTGAGGTCCTCCCGATCTTTCAGCAGTTCCTCATTCCGATTCTGGAGTTCCCTTGCATGAGCCTCAGCTTCCTCGAGCTTCGATCTCAACTCTTCTTTCGCTAGCTCCATCTTGAACAGCTCACTTTCGAGTCTCGTCTTCTGGTCGCGCTGCTGACGCACCCTCTCACCCATTGATCTGGAACATCGCGGAAGGAATTAGTTAGGGAGATAGAGCGATGCAGAACCCCTGGAACGCTGAATGCGATTCAGAGTTTCCTAAAAAACAGTCGGAATAGTCAACAGTGAGTACTCACTGAGGCGCTTCCTCGTTGGCCAGCTTGTTTTGCAGGTCTCGCAGCTCCTCAACGACAAGAGTTTTCTCTTGCCGTTCGTTTTGAAGAACTCCCTCGAGATCGTGGAGCTTCTGCTGGAGTTCTTCTCGGATCTTCTCTTCCTGCGAGAGCCGCTCTTCGAGTCGTTTCACAACCTCTTCACCCGAGAGACCCGCTGGACTTATCGGATCGGCGGCTGGCGGCGGCGGAAGCGAATGCGTGTTCGCCATGATCTGAGTGAGAGACGAGTGATTATTGGAAGCAAAATTGTCGGAGCCCTGATCCGGAATTCATTGATTGGGGATAATATGGCATTCCCCCAGAACTCACCTCTTGAATCGCCTTCATAACGACGTGTTGGATAGCCTCCTCGAGCTGCATGATGATCTGTATGTATTTCTCTTTTTTGTTGCAATTGACGGCCGTTCCCAGCACGAGTTGTAAGAGGCGTCCGACATCTTTTGAGTGTTCCCCAACGGATGCTGCTAGCTGCGCCTCGTTCAAAGTAAGAGCTATGCTCAACACCTCACTGTAGTAGTCGACAACCTTGCCGATGACTTTCTTCACGTTTGAGACCTACAAGCGCAATACGTGACTAAAGGTTCCGATCGAGAGGTGCCGTCGGAATGGGACGTCGATGGCGCGTCTGGCGGAAAGGCAGACGTTCTGCTCGAATTTCCAATTCAAACAGAACTCGTCCGATCGACGCCAGCACCAAGAGCACCAACGACCCTCTGTTGGAAGGATTTATTATTCGACTAAATACGAACAAGTTTTCACGGAATTTTCTCCGCAGACGGGAACCGTTTCCAAAACGCGGATTTCCAACCGTTGCGACTGCCTTCGGCTCCCAGTGCTTTAACGGCGTGCAATATTTTCGGTTGAATAGATGACCTTCGACATAGCGGCAGGGGAAAAACTCACCTTCAACCTCCAGTTGTCGCCACAGTCCGGTCTGAGCTTGTTCAGCCATTGGTCATCGAAGAACTCAGCGTCTCTGTAACATGACGTCAGTCGAACTTAGCGTCGACATTAAGAACGTAAAATCGAGTCCGGCGAATGTCTGACTCAGACTATGCCAGTCAGAGGCGTTCCCATTAGTTTTCGATTTCTCGAGTAATGAAGCATGCTTGTCCTGCCCCGCGTTGCCTGAATCAACAGTCATGAGCGTCTGTGTGACGCCTCTGCTGGAACTCTTGGTGGAAGGCGACTCCTCCGCTCCCTCAGCGGAGTCAAGCTTGGAAAAATCTCTCATCGCTCCATAATTCCTAGATATAATCTTCGCCAACCTACAACGCCGTTACATTACCACGGGGAATCGTTATCTCGATGCCCCGAGTTCTACCATTGTGTCAAGGAACGTGGCTCAGAATAGATAGATCGCCGATCCCCTCCGGGACGCGGAGCGCACGCCTGCTTTCCAGAGTCCAGATGAATCGCGATTGGAGCCAATTACATCGACGAGATCCGTTCGCTAGATCGAGGCGCGGAAGTTCAGCGCACAGTTTGTCGACTCTATGACACTGCCTCATCTTATGACAGTTGATTCGTGATTGTTTTTTGATCCGGCCTATCTCGAAACACGAATCCGACTTTCTGACGGCGCCATCCAGAATCGACTTATTTCGATGTATTCCTCATATAGGGAGCTTTTATGGAAATCGGGAGGACTCAGACTGCCTAGTGCGGTCGGGAGCCGCGAACGAACCACGTATTGCGGCTCAAGGAACGGAGCACGCGTATTCCTGGTCTTTCGTCTCGAGGTTCGGACACGATTCTTTCTGACGCGGGCGAGAATGATTTTTTTGAACCAAGGAGGAGGAATGATTCCAGCAAGAGGAAAAACGGAGACGAATGTCGTTTCTTTCAAATCATACTGGACGCGTCCGAAAAGAGACGCAAGATCCCCATTCACGAAGGGGCGAATGGAAAACTCATGAAAAGGCGAACGGAACGAGAAAAAAATGACAAGCGTAGCGAATGGAGGAGACGGCCCTCGCGACATTCGTACTTCCCACGCACATAAGTGACTGCTAATAATTATGAGCCCATGCATGCATGGGACGAGGCATGAAGACAGCACTCACATCTGATTCAATACGAAGGCCAATGCCGTTCCGTCTGATAGCTCCTCCGGCGTCGAATGCGGCATTGGAATACTGAACGAGGCATCCAGCTGAAATACAATGAAATGTTCATGAGTGATAGATGATACAGGGTTTTTTCAGTCGGCTTAATCCCTAAATCTGGATGCAATCGTAAGTGCGAGTGACTGACTGTGGGCAGGCTCGTGTGTACGCCAGTCGGCTCGTGGCGGCTCGGCTCAAACTCGGAGTACTGACCTACATCGGAATCGCTTCGAGCCATGGCGATTCCAAGCTAGTTTTCACTTTACAACCACGAAAAGAAAACAAATCTGTTTTCGGGAACATGGGAGTGGAGTGCTGGATCTCGCAGAGCAAAAATAACGACTTGTTTGAAACTAGAAGATCATGCTCCATTCGAATTGGGCCCTCAATCGCTCGCTGGAGCAGCGACGATGCGAGAAAAAGTGCTCTTCCGGCAATAAATGCTACGTCTCGGCATTCGGTGGATTCGACTGAGATAGTGCCACAGGGGAACATCTGCTCTGCCTCGATGGCTTTCAGGGATAGATCGATTCTGTTCGAAAATCGTTGACTCTTCAGGAGCTAAACCAAGAGAAGGGTCCCTCGATCTCCTCGATTCTCCCGCACGACGACCTGGCACCAGGCTCGCTTGGTGCCATCGCTCGCTTGACATTTCTGCTAGGGGCGTTCGAAAGAGTAGTTTCATAAAAAAAAGCCTGATCAAAGGATATGGATTCGATTGATTCGGGATACTACGGGGGAGTCACCCTGCGATAGGTCCCGAGACAACTGAGGACCTGGGGGAATCGGAGCTTGCGTCCAGTTGGAATTGTAACGCGAAATTCGATTCATTCCGGTCACTGTCAGAGAAAACGGTCGTGATGAAACACCACGAGAAACGCATGTCGTCGAACCCCCGATCCTACCACCTTGCTCTTGGCGTGAGAGCTCGAGCTCGAGCTGTGCCAGCCAGGAGAATTATATCCGCCGCTCACTTGTTGTACACTCGCTGGCATCTCTCAGCTCCCAGCTGATACCTCCCCGAAACTTACCCAGTTCAGCAGGGCCTTGGTGAAGTTATCCATCGCACTTGGGAAGATCCAGTGACCTCTTTCAACTTTTAGGCGACGCAGCCATCATTTCGTCGCCCCCGCGATTCCCCACAATATTGTCGAACACTCCACAACACAAGAATGCTAGGAAGCTACGGAACGACGGGCACACCAGCAGCACCAACTAGCAGCAACTACACAGCCTGTGTTGATGGTTGCTCAACCGATAATAACATCGTCAGCGAAAGATGAATATCGTCTGCTCCTGGTCCTCGCTGGCGCACTAGCACTAGCGCGCGAAGAGACTCACGATCAGGCTTTTCGTCGCGGTGGCCAAAGCGGTTTCCCCGAAGCTTGAGATGCACGAATATATAGGGAGTCCGCGCAAACTAAGAAGAGTTCAGGATCCCTTGAATGAGAGAAACTCGGGTGTTCAGAGGATCGCACGACGCCCTCAGAATCCACGCTCAGATTCTAAGAGTGGAGACACGTCCTCTGTGGATCCCATTCACCAGAGTCTGAACGTTTCGCGGGTACCGCATTACCCTGATCCAGACATGCCGCTCCGTCTGGGCGTGGAGACGAAAACAGGAGGAATTGAGGCCTGCGTGTGTGTCTGGGATTCTCGGGGGTCGGCTGTCTGAGTGAGTTCGATAGCCCTCATGGAGTTCGACCACTCTAATTGTCTTACACCAGAGTTTTCGATACATTTCTTGAGAGCTCCCCGCGGCTGATGGATTCACGGTCGAAATATTCTGTCGATGTCAGACTGGAAGCTTCTGAAGCACTACCCAGGACAATCCCTTCTTCCCTCGAGAGTCCTCGAAGGGGTCGTGAGGTGCTGTCGATGTTGCTCCTAGACGCAAAGAGAAAGTTCGAGCACCGACACGGAGTCGGTGAAGGTCGATCCAGAGGCCCCGCGAGACGATCTACGAACGCAGGGGAAAGCTGGTGAGGCGGCGATATAGCGTCCGACGGTATTGGATCAAGTCGACTTACCGATCCTAAACCTGAGCTCCGTGCTACTATTCGATCTAGCCCCGTCCCCCCCGTCCTCAAGAAAAGAGTAGGACTCGTCGTTACGCCGCTGCCGTATCACTGTCGTGATAGGGAAAAACCGTCCTATTGAAAAGCGTCGCGCGTCGCCGGTAGGTGTTTGAGGCAGGCTAGAATGAGTGGGATTCCATGAGCACGATTTCGCGAATTCCGGGCGGTGAAGTGACACGGAACCATGGACCAAGGCGAGAATCATGGAGCCTTCAACAAACTGATAGACCTCCGCTCGTGAGGAGTCGCGGGATCCCATTATTTCCCCAAGAAGCGGTCGCCGTTGTCACTTGTTGCTAGAGACCTGGGATCTGTTGAAGCTCAACAGCCTCAAGTGAGGGTATGCGATCATCTCATGTCAGAAATTGATTGGGGTGAAGTCTCCCGCACGAGAGCCGTCCCGCCTAAGAATTCGCGCTCCGGAGAGAGCGGGAAGGCAGCAGAATAGCGGTCTTCCTTTCTCCCTCGAGCAATCTGTCCCTGGTAAGATTTGGAGACCAGCGGATCCAGGACCACAGACTCGACTCCGCTCCGGAATCCATTCAATGTTCGATGAGTTTTCGGTGCTTCGAGAGGCCTGTAGTCTGCGGTTTGCAGAAATCTGTGAACGAGGACCGGTGATCGCGGCGTTTTTCGCTGCAGAGGCGTTTCCCTCCGGGAGCTTTCACAGTTAGATGCGCGAAGGAAGTTGGAAATTGTTTATCCCGCGAGTCGAGCATGAGGATTTAGGTCCTCGGTCATCGAGTTGACTGGCCCCAAAATCTGCATACCTATGAGCCTGTGAGCTATGAGCGGGAGGAGAGTCTGTCAGCGGTCGGCGCCGTCAATGAACGAAGGTGCTTCTGCACCCGGATATCCAAAAAGGACTCTTTAGAATCTCACGACAGGCTCCACAAGATGAGCGTTCACTGGCAAGATCAGCTGTTTGGATCAAATCTCTGAGCGGCTATGACGATGAGAATGGAATGGAGCCAAGCCTAGGTCAAAGTAAAAAAAGTCGAAATCTATATAATACGCGAGGTCCAGATGTCCACGAAAGTCACGGCCACCAGGTTCCGAGCCTTTGGCGATGGTGGGATTTCAGAAAATGACATAGGTGAGCCGAACTTGAAGTTTCATTGGCTTCCGGAAACTGCACGACTTTCGTAATGACATGTCTTTTTGGTGCTAGTCGTAAATCGAACATGTCCGAAGTGACCGGCGGAGATAGAGAGTCAAGACGACTCCACTCCAAGAGACATGTGAACTATGGAATTCAGGACACAAGGGCTGCGCTTTCGAAACCGCTAGAAAACTCGGAGGGTCGAAACTCCTGACAGGCTCCAGCCTGCTGACAAACCCTATGCGAATTCGAACCTTCTGCAAAGGAATAGATTCTGGGGAAGTTGAAATTCTCAATCGAACAAGGAGCCTGGAGGCGGAGCTGGAGGGGTTTTCGGGAGCTCTCTGATTTTCGCGGGACGCGTCTTCGCAAAATTTTCAAGTCAATGGGTCGGGTCGGCTATCTTATCAGCTATCGAGTCGCTTGGGTTTTCACGGAAGAAGAAGTTTTTCGAGCGGGTCTCGCTCGACGCCGAAATTCTTCCGGTCGATGGACCCGTCAGCCCAAGAACCAAAGTGCCATGGCGATGCCAATCCGCCGACGATTATATAACGCGATGCACATCATCGCGAGGCATACAGCGTTCCTGCGACGGAGTTGATGCTCGATACTGATCCTACAGCCCGAACAAGTCCGGAAGTGGATGAAGTGGTAGAGGGACATCAGTGCCAACCGACTCCGACTCTCCTTGTCATTGTCGATATTGACGGCGAACAGTAATCACCGGCAGCATCTGATTTTTAATGAAGTGCCATAGCCTCGCCTGGTTTCCTTCTACCTGCATCGTCGAAGAGCACTGTACTGGTTGCAGAAAGTTGAATCTCAGTGCCGCTGGCGGCAGCTGAGACGCTCGTGCTGTACCCATTCCACAACGAGTGGGAGTTGGGAAGCACGATCATCTCAAACCTACAACGTCATCATCGAAGAACCTCATTTTTCGACATTTTATTATATACCTAAAAATCTAACAAAGACCAAGGGCTGTTCGGCAAACAATGTCGTTGACGTACGTAACTTGAACCCGTATGCTTGTTGCGTGAAGCTCGATACCGTTCTATGATGCGTTAGCTCTCTGCTTTTTCTGGTTGTGCACCTGTCTCTACAGTGGCCGCGTTTCGGATGTCCGACGAGTCAGTCTGTGCGCGTTCTCGCCATGAGTCGACGCTCCACTAACCGCCTGCGGTTTGTTACTAACTTGAAGCGTTGTCATTCGATTACACTGCCGGCGGTCAGCTCATCCTAATATCGAGCACGACGTTCACCTGATTGTCTTTCCAGGGCGATGACGGTGAATCCTTCGGGAGATGTGGACAGAAGTTCCATCGGATCCGGCAACAGCATCGGAGAAAGACCGGTTGCTAAAGTCACCAGGAAACATACTATCGGTGAGTCCCGATGTCGGTGCAGCATGTTTTTCCCGCTTTTTGTCGCCCGTTTCGACCCACTGTGAGCCCTGCGGATCGAATGGAGAAAACCTCGGCAGGTGCCGAGGGGTATGACATTCCCCCTACGCTCCCATTGGGTTTCGGATTCCAGTGTATCCCTCCGCCGAAGCTCCCAAGTGTTCTCAGTGTGAATCCGAAGGATATCGACACTACAACTTCTCAGAATGCGCGTCCTGCATGGAGCTGCTGCGGAGGGACACGACCACGGTCCCGCAGATTCTGGCGATGATCCGGCATTGGAACCCGGTGACACAGAAACACATCCATATAATGGTTTCCGAGGTAAGTCCGACACGAACCCCCGTCAATCTTTGCTAATGGAATCAGTTTCGAATCAGCGACATCGGTCCGATGCTTTCATGGAGTTCTCGATCAAGACAATTTTCCCCCTGCTATGAATATCGGGATGAGTGCTTGAGGGAACAGATCATTCCACAGATCCTACGCCGGGGTTCTAACGTCAACGATAGGGACGGTCTGACCGACATGAGCCTACTGCATTATGCGGCGAAAAGTGGCGCGCTCGGCGGGAGCTTGGTTGCTGCGCAAACTGTAACTGCGCTCCTCGACCGAGGCGCGGATCTGAAACTGAAATGCAGATGGACCGACATGACAGCTCTGCACTACGCGGTGTTCTTCGACGTTCCTAACGTGGTGGAGGTCGGTGATCGATCGTTTGATCGGACTTAAGCACGGTCAATGATTCCAGTCTTCAGACCTATCTCGAAATCGTTAATTCCGGTCATCGAACTTGTTGGAGACAGATGGAAGCGTTTTTCCAGATCCTCTTGAAGGCGGGGAAACGATCTGATCTCGAGTCAAGTTCGAACGATTTCGAAGGAGGAACCTCCTTGCACATTGCGGCGGCCAACTTGAACGTTGAGTCCGCGAAGCTCTTGGTGCAGTACGGGGCCAATGTCAACGCGACAGGTATTTCATGTTCGCCGGAAAACGATTCGAAGAAGATCTTTCATGCCCCCGATCAATCACACAGAACTTGCGCTGAATCACAGATAATTTGGGACGGACGCCCAATGAGGTCATTCCTCCGACCTTGGATCCGGACCTGATTCCTGAGGACGCGATTGTGACCCTGAAAGACTTGCTGAGACCTGACTCCAGAGACGAAATTCTGGCTTCTCCCAACACCAGTGTTTCTGGCCGAGTACTTCTGCAGTCTCTTGGCCTGAAAATCGGAGACCCCATCATGGTCAGTCCTAACAAGGTGAGTACCAGAACGTCTCACGGAAAAATCAGGAGTCTTGGAACTCCCATCGGAGTACGAATTCAATCGCATGAAGTCAGGCGCATCTGATATTCGTCTCGACCGAACGATCTTTCTTTGGGAGTGGAATGTGTCACTTCAAGCCACTGGGACATCCATTAGCTTCGAATTCCCGATGGTCGACAATAAAATTCCTTTTCCGTCACAGACGGGAATACTGAAATACTGCGGCACCATACACTTTGCGACGGGCGTGTGGGCGGGAGTGGAGCTGGAAGAGCCGTGCGGGAAAAACGATGGCTCTCTGGCCGGGGTTTCGTACTTCATCTGCCCCGCCAACCACGGAGTTTTCGTGCCAATCACGAAAATCATGAAACCGAGTCAAGGCTCCGAGTTGATGGCTCCACCGCGACGTGAGAGAATATTCTCCTTTCCAAAGCTCGATGTAAGCCATGTGACTTCGAAAGTCCAAACCGGTGAGAAAAACCTTCGAAGTTATTCTTGCCGACACGGATCTCTGCTCGATTCATACTCAATCATTTCTTGCCGAGGACTGAGTTATTCGATACGCCGCTAACGTGAGCAATGATTTTTTTAGGTCTTCGTTCCCATCGGAGCAGCGACCCGAACGTTGACTCGTTTGATCTGAGTGTGGGCGATCGAGTCGTCGTCGGTAACCGGCGTCGGGGGATTCTACGCTTCGTGGGGGAGACTAAATTCGCTTCCGGTGTCTGGGCCGGTGTCGAGCTGGATACCCCCGAAGGGAAGAACGACGGTTGTGTAGGAGGCGTCGAGTACTTCAAGTGTCCGCCTAATCATGGCGTCTTCGCTCTCGTCGGGAGGATACGCAAGTTAGTAGTACGGAGGTGCTTATGGTTGCCTCTTCTCATCTCATTGCCCAATTATTCCACTTTGACGAAATATATCAGATGAAGCTCGATAAGACACGAAATAAAGACGCAGCCTAGCGAAACCAGACGGGAATATATTTCTATTTTTGTCACCCAAATATTTCCAGACTCATGTCGGAGGAGGAAGGGTCCGACGACTCTGTGAAAGACGCGAGCATTTCGCGGAGCTCCACCGAAGGTTCAACGACAAGCTCGCGCAAATCGAGTCTATCGACGTCGAGAGAAACTCAGAGCAAGGTCGAGAAGCTGCTGGATAAGGGCGAAAAACAGATCATCTCGACAACTTTGAAAAAAAGTTGCAACTGGCTCCGCGAGGGCATGAACGTTTTCGTGCAGAAAGAGCTCGGGATCCTCCGCTACATAGGTGAGTCGCCTAATTTTAATCACACATTCTATCAACACAACTTAATTGATTACCATCCCGACGAGTTCGATCATCGACGTCTCGCTGAATCGTCAGACATTGAGATCTCTCTCTCCGCATTCCAGGACCGGTGCAGTATGATGAAGGCACGTTTTTAGGTGTGGAGTTCCGACAAGCCATCGGCAAGCATGACGGCAGCGTTCAAGGCAATCGGTATTTCAAATGCAAAAACGGACACGGAGTGCTCGTGCGACCTTGTATGGTCACCATTCGTGGCATCAACGGAGCGAAACTCTTTGAGCAGAAAGAACCTGCCGCCAAGGAAATCACTTGAGACCAATAGTCGTAGACGAGCTGAGGGGATGAGAGGAGACGACTCGATTCAAATATCCGAAGCACCGCCAAACGCAGTATTCGACCTCTCGGCGGGGATGATCTCTCCCTATAATTTGTACATAAAGCTTGCGGTCTGCTTGAGTTTACCCACTTCGAGAGGATCAGAGAGAACTTCAGAGGTGGAATCCACGAATTCGATGCGAAGGCACGATTGACAGCTCATCGCCATGCCGGCGCAGTGAGATCATGGACACCTGGTCGGACGTATTTCTGCACGAGCCTAACTGTGATCATTGCGGATCTTGGAACCCCACGCACCGCGACCTCGATCGGATTCAATCTGATAATTTCCGAATTTCGATGCACATGTCCACAGTGTCATTATTATTATTATTATTGACTGAATGAGCACAATTTATCGTAATGCCCGGGATGGTCCGGCCGAAGCACCGAGACGTTCGGTTTGCAACCGATTGAGGTATATCCACGAGCATCAAGTTGCAACGAAGATTTCTACGACAGCGGACAAATACTATAATACAAGAATGACGCGCTCTTTGCTTCTTCTCCGGACTCTACTTAATCAACGTATTTCGGATTTTCACTGATCGATCTCATCACTTCGTCAGTTGATCTCTCCGCATCTGAATCGGCTTCATTCGCTGGTAATTAGATGAGAACTCGGAATCCGGATTCGATTTTCCGCCTGAATCTACGGATGAGACGAGGGTTATGATTGATCGGATCGACTCCACGCGCTTTATTCATTCTTGAGTTGAGACAAGACACAGAAACGGAGCAAAGTCTCGAGATCGCATCAGTCGGGGCCGATTTCGAATGAGGCGGCCAGCTTGTTATCTAAAGTGAAAATCCTGTGCCGCCGAAGCAGTGTTGTGTCATGGCGAAAACCACGCTTAAAGGGGATTATCAAAGCTTAGGTACCACCTGGCCCCAGGTCTCGTGCGGCGCTGTGAAGCAATCTAAATAAAGATCTCGGAAGGTGCATCGCTACACTCACTCCTCCTGACTCGAACTTATTCTACTCGTGGCTGCAGGTGGGAAGGGGGGGGCGGTTGGGAGCTCTGGGACCTGTCGCGGACGACGCTTCTTCCGTAGCAAGCTACGAAATTCTCAAGTCTGAGCTGAGAAAAACCACAGTTTTCAACGAAAGAAAAACCCGAAACCTACACTTTGATTTGGACCAGTGTCGGAATGGTCATAACTGGAATATGTCGACCGAGCCCCTCGAGTCGCAGCTTTCCGCTGCAGCGGCTGCTTGACGTGTACCCTCGACACGGAACGCCGTCTCTGAGCGAGACTTTCTCAATGACTAAAAATACCGTGGGCCTGGAGGGTGCCGAACGTGGCCGTTGCGACTCAAGACGAGCATTGAGATCCCCCGCCACCCCGTGGGTGTGCATGAGAACTTTGGAGCGAAGAAATCCCTTCATTGACCGTCGAGCTATTACTCGCAATGGGACTCGGAGGAGAGAGAGCAGCTCGATTCATGCTGGAATTCAGCTGCGATCACGAATGCTTTGCGCTTAAAATCTCAGGCTCTCTCAGCGTAAATGTTCAACGTCGGGCCCAGACGAGCTTCCCGAAAATCGCTCAAGGGGAGCTCGAAGCTCGCTAGGGACTCGGAAAAATTATGTCCTCTTGCCAATTAGAAGAGTGACTCTGCGGTGTCCCGGGAGCCACTTCAGCACACACTGGATCCGAGCTCCGCTTATCCGATTATTCGACTCCGACACTCTTGACTTTTACGGAACTCCATAGGTGTCGGATCGGGTTGAATGACCCGTGCTTCCCCTGAATTTCCGGCTAAGCCAATTCGATGACCGGGGCCTTCATTCTTTGGTCTACCTTTGACGGTCCACGCTTGAGATTTGTTTAATGAGCCATCGGTCCCGCGTCGGCTTAGATGTCGAAATCGCTGTGCCCCTTCCAGTGCAGATACGCCGCAGGTGCGCAGGCCGTGCACAAAACCACGCAAGGGTCATGCCTGTGACCCGAACAAACTCCGGGAAGTTTGCACCGACAGCGATTCCATGCAGCGTAGCTCGAACTCCCCGACGGCCGGCGAACTAACAAGATCACGAGTCGAGACCCCGATAAGAAGAATAATGAAAATAAATATGAATCAGTCGACAACGCAAGAGTCGAGGTGAAAGCGCCAAGCCGTGGGGGGCGAGTACAACTTGTGAGCGGTTGTGGTATCGATCGTGTTTTTCCCCATCGGGTTGAGCTCGATGGCTTCTTCCTCGGATAGTAGAAATAGGTCGGAGTTGGGGTTCGAGGCTTGCTTGGTTCGATCATTTCGATCTCAAGTTTCGTTTCCCGTCCCCGACGGAGCATGACGGCCGGAACCCGTTCTACTCTGACTGAGCCCGAAAAAAAGCTTCATGCTCTCTCGCCAGAACCGCTAACTGGGAGCTCGTCTAGGTTTTCTCATGATGAACAGAAGCAAATCCGGGCACTGCGAATGCATGCCACAAATCACGGCTGCTATCCAACGCGGCATCCCTGCAAGTCGAAATATTCCCAATAACTAAGGGATCTAGGGACGTATGAATGGAATCTTCCACGGAGGCCGATCCAGGACCATACTCGGCGTCGATTCGCACGAGCAAAACGTGATTCATTCAGACTTCCGCCGAGATCGGGAGGGGAGAGGTGATGAGCGAGAACAAGCTCGTGACGCGCGAGGAGTCGCGGGTCGTCAATCAAATGCAATAATTTGTCGCCGAATATATTGCGCATCGTCAACAGCTCGTTCAATGCCGACGGACTGAGTGGATGGCTGGCTGGCTCAAAATTCGCCGCTTCGAAAAACACTGGAGCTGAGAGCAAGACCACCCTGCGCGGATGGGGCCGTGCCGGATCGTAGGACCTGTTCGGGGAAAGTCCGATCGAAACCAATATTCGCCGTCGGAGCCCCAAACCTCCCCGACGACAGCAACGAAGCAGTTCGATCCGTGTTAGGGAGTGAGCGCCCCCGATGCGTGACGGAAATAATCACTTCGGATTCCAAATGCACCGCGATGGCTCCCGAAAACGACACCGCAGACATGCGGCGGACTCAGTGCTTTTCTACCATAACGCGATAGCATCAATTGCACGGATGAGGGGCTCGGAATCAAGCGGATGAAACGAGGGCCTGCGGAACTCGATCTTCCATGATCAGGAAATGGTACTCGAGTCACGTTTGCGGTATGTGCAGTCTCTGAGCTGAGGTAGCGGCCGACCGCCTGACTGAGTTCCCATCAAGACTGGAACATATGATCTGGAGCGAACCGTGCGCGAGTCGTCCGCTAAATGAAGCCGTGATCGTATCACCATCGGAAGGCGCCGAGACTCACCGATGCGCCTTTCACGATGATTCCAGAACCGCTTCCCGCTAATATGACGTCTGCGGGAAATACCACGGGGGAAGGAGATTTTTGAGGGTCCGTGATAAGTATTCATTCATCTCGTTTCGGCAGAGGCTCCGAGGATTCCGTAGGGAACGAAGGATTGCCTGTCTTTGAGAACCAAGCGAACTCGCGGTTTCGAAAGACAAAACCCAAGTGACTGATTTTCGTTCGCTCGCTCGCCCGATGGCTCGTTCGACGGCTCGATCGCTTACCGAAGTTTTGGGCTTCGACGCCCCAGCGAGATTCTTCAAATTCGGAGTCAAGTTTATCGCTGAGATCTCTGATCAAAATCTATCCGAAACCTTAGGGTGGAGAGGCCCACGGCTTGAAGACGTTTGTCGTCAGGTCTGCAAGCTCAGAAGAGTCGTGGATTCGATGACCTTCACGTGATAAACAAAAATGCTCCCGGTCTATTTGCTGTGCATCTTCTCGTGGCTGGGCACCCCCCAGGCGTGCATGCCCTCCATGCGGCTGACGAGCTACATTCCGTCAGTGTACTGGTGGCAATCGAACGTGACTGCTCTGAACGAAACGCAAGCGCGACGTCAAAACCCGAAACCTCAGAGACAAGAATCGAACAGCTCCTCTGTGGAAACGACGCTGACAACTTTGACGAGTACACTGACTACAACAAGTGCTCCTCTCATTCCGCAACTGTTACCGATCCAACCCAGTGTCGATACTCACCGCCGCACCGCATATTACCGGGTAGGTCACCCGGTTTCCCGTGTTATTCCATTCCCTCTCGACGAGATGCGAATGAGTTTTCGGAGCATTGCGTCAGGGGGAACAATTTGAGCTTTAGAGTCCAGGCTGAGAACACCGCAATTCCTAACCGAGAAGTAGAATTCTCTGCTCCCGATCGATTCCCGGGGACATTAGAACATCCTTTGTTATTATTCGACATTTAAGCTCCGCTCGTGAATGCCCATGCCCCCGGCGCTGACCAGGGTTGTCGCTCCGTTTTGAATCCCACGTTGTTGGGGATCTCGGAAAACGTATCACTCGACATATTGTCTCAGTGAGCGAAAAAGCTTCACTCCGTGGCACCCTCGGATCGCTCCTTGGCGTCCGCTTAGGGAAAATAATTATTGTCGAGCTCTCGCGTGTCTTCCGCTTACGACGACGTGCTCCGAGAAAAATCGCTCTCCAGCAGCGGGTCCCGATTTTCACCGTTAAAACCCCGCGCATCTCCTTGTAAACCCCCCACCCCCTCCCTCATTCAGCGATTGCAGCTTCTGCGATGTCTTGGTCTTCTGTGAGAACAACGCTCATTGCCCTCCCGGGGAGCCTCGTTCCCGATACGAGCGTCGCTTAGGCTCCTTGCGATCCTTCAGACAGGCGGTGCGGGCTGATCTTGAAATTGCGAGCCGGGTTGAAACCCGCCTACCGTTCGGTGAAGTGGCACGCTCGACCTTGCGTCAAGCATTATTTAGGTCTGACTGCTTATGAAGCGCTCGAAATATTTCCAATCCTCATACCTACTGCCGGCTCCCTCCTTAATTCTGACATCGGGTCGCTCTTAATATTTAGCTATGGCGAGTCCGAGCCTCCGACTCTAATCGGGGCTCCTCTCGCGTAGAACCCAATCGGATAATAGCTTTCTGGGCTCAAAACTCCCAGCATGGTGAAAGTTCTTGTCGACGCTACTCCTCTCTGATGAGTCAATGATTCTCTCCCCAGATCGTCGGTAACCCGGAAATTCCGATGCCCAAACCTGCATTTGTCGCTCCGTACTACCCCCCACCTGCTCTGAGACCCCCAGTGACGGAAAACCCAAGCATCCTGTGGAATAAAGTTCTGGCTTCCAAGCCACAGATCAATACTCCATCCAAATCTCACGAGCCGAACAACAAGTGGTGGGTTTCTGTGGCCGTCAACGCAACTCAGAGACCCCACTCGACGGCTACCGAGGGGAAGCCCATGTTCGTGGACGTTCCTTTCGTGACAAACCCAGATGACGTCGTATCGGTAAGCACCGTCGACCTCCCTCCACCCGGCCGCGCGGAGGGCGAGGTTCCGACGACCGAGGACGATTTGATAAGTGAGTCAAGCGAAGTGAGAAATAAGCTCCAGCCCACCGAACTGCCCGATCCAACATCAGTTTTGTCCACGAACACAATTGACGTGAGCAAAGATGTCAACCTGACGAACGTCCGGCTCGTCGAGGTGACGACACGGCGGGATACCATCGAGACCCAAACCCTAGCCGGGGACGTGGCGGGAACCGCAGCTGTCGAAGGCTCCGCCACCGATGGAATGAGCCAGACGGACGGATTTCCAGCGCAACAGAGCTCAACGGAATCGGCGTCGACGGAAAAAATCGAATTGGGTGGAAGCACGCTTTATGCAGCCGTACTTAGCCCGAGTACGGCCATTGTCGAAATTTCCCCGAATCAATCAATCGCAACTTCGCTCGGTGAACGACCCGCAGATCCGAAGACCCTCACGGGCGATTCATCAAATTCAACCGAGTCCGAGGAACCTGTGATCGAGTCGGAGAGCGCGACGTCCCCCTCGCGGAGTGAGAAGGGAACGAAATTCCCGAGACCATTCAACGCTCACGAGGAGATCATAACGCAGCACTCGAAAATCTCGGATTCATTTATTCAGACGATGCCACCAAACAGTGTCATCCTCATTGTTGAGGATCCGAACGATAAGGAACAAATCATGAATGTGCTCAACACTACAACAGCAACGTCAACAACAACAGTTGTACCGACGGAGACGTCGACAGCCACGACTATAACGACAACCGCAACACCGTCGATTTCAACAACAACGAGTACTGAACCTCCGACAACAACGAGTACTGAGCCCCCGACAACAACGAGTACTGAGCCCCCGACAACAACGAGTACTGAGCCCCCGACAACAACGCAGGCCGAAAGCAGCACTGTGTTGGCCGAAAAGTTTAACTCGCCTCGAGACACGCCTCCCGAAGACGTGACGAACACGACCGAACGTCTCGACGTGCCGACGACGATCTTGCAAATCAGTAATGACACGTATAGGTTGTCGTCGGATCTCCTGAACGTGACTCAGAGCGGAGCCGATGCCGTTACGGAGCAAATGATCGCGGGATCAGCCGCCGCGTCCACTGACGCCACCGTTGCTGTCGAATCGAGTACGAGCGAATCGAGCCGGCCCGGTCTCGGCCCGCGCGAAGGCTCCTGGGTCAAAGCGCCCGTCGGCAGCGCGATCGCTGTCGATACGGACATCACGGCTAACAAGGCCTCCACGGTACTCGACGCTTTCCGCGGTTCGATAATCGACGTGAGCAGTACGGAATCGTCGAAGGAAGCTATCGACGTATCGGAATCCCCGTCGAGGGTGAGGATCGTCAACGAGGAGGACGTTCTCCTCGAAAAAATCCCGCATTCGGTCGGAGTGAAGGAGGCGTCCCAGGGTCGGGAGGACGCAATGCAGAGCGACACCATCATCAGCTCGGTGATGCAAATAATCAACGCGTCCGCGGAATCCGAAGCTCGCCGGAAAGCTTCTGATCAGACGGTGACGCAAGGTCGCACGCGGAAACTTTCCAATGCAGGTAATGCTCGCCATCGCGATTCGTCCGAATCCGCACTTTTTCGACCTGAATAAATATCACGTTCATATGACTACCCGTCTGGCTCCATCCTCCGCGAGTGCCCGAGGCTAGACTGCTCAGCGCCGCTCTCTGCTTGAGACTGGAGAGTTTCGCGAAAAATTTCGACTCCCGAACAGTTTTCTTGAAAAAAAAGAATGTCGAAAATATTCCGCTCTCGCTTCTGTTTTCTGCGATTTTATTTCTCGACACGGTGCCTAGTATCTGGAAGCGCTTCGGACATTGAATCCAACCGACTCGTTGCAGACATTTCGTATCGGATCGATTGGCAGGTGGAACCCGAAACGACCTGGCTGGCAGAGGGCGTTCTGCTCCCTAATGGTACATCCGTAATTGTTCCGAAAGAAGGCATTCGTGGAGTTCCCGGAGTTCTCCCCTTGCCCCCAGCACCGGTCGGTATCGCTATGCAGACTAGTAAAATCCAGATGCGACGTCAGCGTTTAATAGATGGGAAAAAAATCCTCGTCGCAACCATTCCTCAGGAGAATCCGCAAAGTGAGTTGATTATCTCGCATGAATTAAACACTTTCCCCGGAGACGCTAATTGAAGAGAGAATGGAACGCGTAACGTGCCGGATGCAGGCCAAGTGTATTTTCAGTCTTCGCAAGCATCCTAGGAGAACCACCCTTATCATACTTGTTTCTCCGCCGAGGGCGGGAAAGGGCACGTGTTCTCGCGAGGGGCTTATTCATAAAGTAATTACACTCGGCGTTCATTCAAATGTGATGCCGTACTTGAGTTTCTGCCTGTTACTACATATAAGTTGATAATACATATCGTTAAGATGCATCCACAAGGCCGTGGGTCGAGACCGGCGCATTCAAGCGCCGGAGCCCGGAGGCGGGCACTAAGGCGGGCGGACGTGAATGGCGTTCGAAACACGCCAGCTAGTTTGTATCTGAGCGAGCCCGGTCGAGTATAAGTGTTGTGTTCCGAATCTGGGTCATGGAGACGTGCGTGCAGCAGCAGCAGCAGCAGCCTTTACCCCATTCTCACTATCTCCTGAGGATCCATTCAAAAACGGTGGTGAATGCGGCTCCTTTTCCCCCTGCCGACCGACGAAGAGACGAAGCAAATTTCCATAAGAGATTGGGACCACAAAAACGAACGACAATGTCTTTTCACCCGAGCCCAACTCCGGTCTCGTTTGGACGCCCCACGGCCCGACTGGTCGGTCGGTCAGTCTTTCGGCCGGTCGGCCGGCCGGAGAGCTCCTCCGCCTGTCCCAACTCGAGTCCCGTCGCCGGCCATCGTCTTTCTTTCCTCCGCCGACCGCTGAGTCGGGGAACTCTTCAAGCAAAACGATCACTGATGGAAAATTGAGAATTTTCTAGGACCTGAAGCGGGCTGCAAAAATTGAGTTTTCAGCGTCCGATGCCGCATGCAAGAGGGAAGCGTTCCCGCGCTCCCGCTAATAATGAGATTCTGAGGAACGGCCTGGTCGAATGAAAGAGCACATCAAACTTTTCGCAAAGGGGGCAGCGTTTAAAATGAGTGAATGAATTGACAGGGACGAACGGGGCTCTTCTCGAATATCATACTAGTTCAAGCCTGAATCTGATGAGACTTGTTCCATCTTGCAGATCCTCCTCTCGTGTACTACTACTGGAAGGAGCCGAGAACACGGCGCTACGTGCTCGTGGACGAATAATAATAATTGATCCAACCCGAGGACACGCGTTCGGAATGCGTAAATGAATTTGTAATTCTGCAGCCTTCTCGGGAGAGAATTTCGATTGGGGCTGCCCTAGGCCAGATAACAGGAGATGGAATATCTTCGATTCCCCGACCGCTCCATTGCCCCGCGACGGTAGTCGGTGCCTACAGTATATTTTCCGATACGCCGTCAGGGAGCTGTATTTCGGAGTTGCCCCTTCCTTTCGAGTCAGGAAAAGTAGTATTGTGTCAGCTGTATCAGAGTTCGCTGTTTCTGCTCGAATCTTCGGTGTCGACGATTCTCCCAGCCGATGAACGAGCCCGTGAAAAATGAAAACAGAATAAATATGTTCAGGGGAACCGTGTTGCGCAAGGACGTTTCCTTCGATTTCCTCTCGATAGTCCGCGAAGGCGTTCGAGTCTCCGGTAGAGCCTGTGCGCGGAATCCTCTCCCAGATCGGGTGTATCTATCCGAATCCCTCATTTACTCAGATGAGACGGTGTTCGGAACTCTACAGTTCTACAGAAGACTCCCTGAGCCCCTCCAGGCGGATCGGGGAATTTCATCACACGGCCGCCAAGAGCGTCATTGAAGATCTCTAGACGGTATCTCCTGTATATCCACGAAGCGGCCCCAAAGATCGCATCGTACACGGAATCAGATATGGGTCTGCAAGTGTGAGAGCTCTGGCGAGTTCTAAGCTGGGCCTGTTTCCAGTCTGCGTGGCTGAGCTAATTATCGCGAGTTTCCAGGGAGAGGGGGAAAATCTGTCTTTATCGTCGGCCGGAGTTCATTCGATTCGGACCGAGGCCAAAAACGAGAGTCCGGAACAGTTTCAAGAAAAACGAGCAGACTTCTGAAGTTCAAGTGACAAAAATCAATCAGTTGTTTTATTATTATCGATACTCCAATTCAAATTTTTTCACTCCACGACGTGATCGCCGGCGTCCTCTGACATCAATGCAGATGATTTTGTTAACAATCGTTTTCAAAGTTGTGATAATTCCGTTTCCTTTTTTGTTGTTGAAGGTTTTTTAAGAAGTTTCCCTGTTCCTGCCGATTGCCGGCGAGCAGCAATCAGCACCTCGACACTACGGTTGCATCAATTCAGAGTGAATCGATTCGAAGTTTAAATCGAAAGGGAGAAAATCTAGAGTTCCCGATCGGTCCGACAAAGTTTCCCCGCGCTGGGCACCTTTCACCACCACCACCAACGTAAACGCCCGGCCCAGCTTCGATGCGAGTCAGACGAAATCGAACCGATCGTTTCCTCGCAAGGTCGCTCCTTTCGCTTCGCTATAATAATCGCGGTGAAAACGGGCTATGCCACCTGTATTCAGTTCGCAGGGAAATACGACCGAAAACCGTTGCATTATTTCCTAAGACGATTTTAGCAATTTTTTTCTGTTCTCGCTCCTGCTCCGTCTTGTTTATAACTTGCGCATGCAGTGGGCTCGAACATTTCCACATCGCAGTATCGGCACGAGAACCCCACCAAGCCTTGTGTATCGGCTCTGCGGAATTCCTCCATTTGGCAATGGAGCCGATGTCATCTTCACCTCATTTCTCACGATTTATGAACTCCTCCGCGTCATGGTATCGGTAGTGTACCTCCTCCACGAAGTCGAATCGTCCACGGAGCTTCTCCACCTTGAAAATCGGCGATCGATCCTCCCCACGTCAGGGTGCCAATCGTTGAACTCCTTCACCTTCTCAGGGAACTCAGTCACTGATCGATTTCTTCAACATTGGATTTTCTCTATCCGCTTTCTCTCTTCACCTCCTCACCTAACTCTGAACGCGTGTTTTAGTGTTTTCAACTCAGAGTCTGAACCGTCGTTCTCGATTAGAATCGTCGTCGTCGTCGTCGTCTACTACTCGTCAGCTTCGTCCTCCTCTTCATCGGCTTCTTGCAGCCAGTTCAGCCATTTGTTGACCTCGAAAAGGCCTTTCCCTTTTCCGGCGAATTGGTCGTTGACGTCTTCCTTCCACCTGCAGAATTCGACCTCATCGACAACATCCTCCTTGTAGAAGAACATAAACCAGCGGAGAAGAACGTTATTGGGGTAGCCTGTCTTAGCCCAAAGCTCTTGAACAGCGTACAACGCCCACATTCCGTTCCGTTTGGCGCAGTATTTGCGTAGCAGGTTTTTGAATGGTTCTAAGGCAGCTTCTTCTTCCTCTTTCTCCTGGGATGCATTGTAAGCGAACCTCATGACGGCCGTCACGAGAGCCAGAACGAATTCCGGGCTCTGTTTGGTCGCGTCGTCCAGCTTCGTGTCTATGAAGTTTCGAAGAGCGTCGGCCGACGGGAGGTGTTGCACGAGCTGTTTGTCGAGTCGGATGTTCAGCGGCTGGAGACAGTTGAGACCGTGTCGGTCCAACATGTTCGCCAAGCCGTCCTTGTTGCGTTCGTTGGCTGCCAAGTGCGGCATAAGGTTGACGCCTTTCGAACGCTGGATTAGCTTGTCTTCGGATTCCTGCTCGAGGAGAAGTTTAAGAACGGTTATAATCCAAGGGATGTTGTCATCGCCGCTAGCAACGTCGGTCCATTGGCATGCGTCGCTGAATTCGAGCACGTCCTTCATGATGAGACTGGCTACGAGTTGTGCTGCCTTTTTCGCTGCAGCTTCGCCAGAGGGCAGCTTGCGGAGAACGGCCGACAAAGTGTCGGGGATTCCGTTCGGAGCAAATCGGATCACCAACTGTTCCAAGATGTCCGTGGAGGCCGACTCCTGCTTCAAGGCGTCCAACACCGAAGCAACAAGAATGTCGTTCACAAACCTGCGACGGGAAGAAAAATTATCGTTAGAGACTCTGATCGAGCGGCTCCCTCCGCATCCAGACGACGTCGGGAAAAATCTCCAGATTCGTACGGAATCTCTCCCTCGCGAGGGAAGGAGGGATTCCGCAATGTGTCGAGGAAGTAGTCAGAAGAGGAATCAAGAGAAAAAAAAGCCATGAATAAAATAATTCTTCCTGGACGTCGAAGCCCAAAACCAGAAAATAGACCGATACGTGTGAGAGAAGGAATGCGGGGCGCGAACTCACTTCTTGGGGATTTCCAGCTTGGCGAATTCTTCGCAGACTGCATTCATGTCCTCCGGCGCTTCCTTTGCGGCATTGTCCTGGATGAGTTGAGTAACTTTGTCCTGGTATTCAGTCTTCGAAGCAGCTTTCGGCTTGGGATCCGTCTTCACCGGAATGGGAGTCGTCGCAACGGTCGGCTTCACAGAGACGGCCTGCAAGGTCGGCGTTGTGGACGAATGGATCATAGCGTTGTTTTGCGCGAGCTGAGCTCCGGGAGGAGGCATCGTTTTCGGCTTGAGCAGCGAAGGCGGAGCGTTATGGGGACGCAGGTTGATCTCATCTAGATGCTGAGGAAGCGATTTTTTGAGAAGTCGTAGAGGGAGCTGCATGGCCATGTTTCCACCTCCATGAGTTCCGTTGTGGCCTCCGTTGTTTCTCTGATTGCTGTTGAAAGGGTGGTCTCGATGATGTCCGTTGCTGAAGCGGTTCGAATGGTGGCGGTTGCGATTGTCACCAGCGGTGACAGAGCCGTCACGATTGTCACGGGCCATGACCGGTTTCGGATCGAGGAAGTTGAGAAAATCGTTCGATCCTGGAGAGTCGTGGCCACCGCCTTTTTTCATCGAAGTAACTGGACTACTGTTGAAGATGTCGTCGTTGTTGTTGTCTCGCCGACCGAGAGAGCCAGGTCCTCCGCCTCTATGGTGATCTTGGCCGGGATGGTGACCATTCTGAGAGTGTCGCTGAGGTATCTGCGGCATCACTTGGTTCCGAATGTGGGCCATAGTGGTCGGTTGCTGAAGATTTCCAACTGCTGCCCGTCTACGGGGCATCCAATTATCTTTTCTCAGCTCGCACACGTCCTGCAGCATAAACTTGATTCGTGCAGCGATGCCTTCCTGATTATATAGCTTGACCATCCTCTCAAAGTACTGGTCGACCAGAGCGCGGCCCTTGGGGGTGTCAAGACGAGCACCGACGGTTCGGACCATGTGGCAGAGGCATTCGAGGTCGACGTCCTCCTGCTTCTTGCCTTTAAGCAACGTCTGGAGGCATTCGTGGAGGATCTTCTCGTGCAGCAGTCCCTGCTTCCCGAGCTCTCCGATGAGCCGCATGTTCCCCAGCATTTTCTGCTTTGCAATCGTCCTCTGTTCACTGTTCGGCGGCGCATCGTGCAATGCTTTCTTCCGGTTGTCGAATTCATCTTGACACTTGGCGAGAAGCAATCGCCGGAACGTGTTAGCGGGAGGCGGATCGAAGTTGGGAGCGTGTTCGCATAAAGTCCTACATAGGGACGCGTACATCAAACTGTACTTGGCTTCATCGAGAGCTTTTTCAAAGATCAGCAAGATCACACCTTTAAGAACCTGCAACAGAAGAAAATCTACGTGAGTTCGGAAAGGCTACGTAATTATTTCCCAAGCTCGCTTCTGCCGATTATCAACTCGGACGACGATGTTCGGAATCGGAAGTAGAGCCGGGCTTCACCCTCCAAGGTTTTTTTTCCGCGAAGAGCCTTCCGTTCGGGCTCGAGCAATCATCGAAGGAGAGAGACCGCTCTCATCATCGCGCGGCCGAGGCCAAACCGACTCTGCTAATTGTGCGGCCAATGCTAGCAGAGCAAGCAACCACCGAGCTCGCTGCTCACCGAGACCCGTTCGTCTACGCTTGGAAGCTCCGTTGATTACGAACTGATGTTTCTTCTCAAATTTTTATTAACAACAGGTCTCTACGACCTCAAACGCTAATGAGGAGGCAGCCTCCGTCGACCAACCGACCGACCGAGCGAGCGAGTGCCCGCCAAGAGGTGATCATAGAGCGAGGACAACGAAGGCCCAGAGAGAGACGATCAAGGGGGTGGTGATGGCTATCGGAACTCCAGGGAAGGAATCCCGGAAACCCTCATGAGGGAGACGGAGTCTCCCACGGGGTCCAAAGGAAACAGAAACAGAAGATCTGAACTCACATGGGTGGAGTCGAGGCCGACATTCAAAAGATCGCGGGAGAGCTTCTCGAAGTTTTCCGGAGTGAGTTTATTGAGGATTCCTCGAACTTTACGGAATACGAGGTTCGCCTGCTCCTGGTCCTGACCCGACGGGGTGATGAGACCCGAGATCCCAAGACTGGGCTTGAATGGTCGCGGACCACCCGCGCTCGCTGTCTGGGAACTCGCAGATGGAGCGGCCTGCTGCGATTGGTGGCTGTTGAGCTGCTGAGCACCGTTGTTGGCACCGTTGCTGCTGATCTGACTGCTGTTGCTGCTGCTGCCGTTAAGATTGTTATTGTGGTTGCTGCTGATAATGTTCGAGGACGTCGCGATTCCATTGGTTACGAAGGAGTGTTGTTGCTGGCTTGGAGAAGTGCCTCTCTGGTTGGCTGGATGTGAAGTCTGCTGCTGCCTTCTATGTTGTCCTGCATTTCGGCCATTTTCAGGATCCCGCTCGCGGTGGTGATGCTGTTGATGGTGGTGATGCTGTTGGTGATGGTGTTGTTGGAGTTGTTGTTGTTGTTTGTAGTTGTTATGATGGTTTGAGGGCGAAATAAGTTG
This sequence comes from Galendromus occidentalis, assembly GCF_000255335.2. NCBI lineage: Eukaryota > Metazoa > Arthropoda > Arachnida > Mesostigmata > Phytoseiidae > Galendromus > Galendromus occidentalis. The sequence goes on along the minus strand of NW_003805517.1, from coordinate 1,172,704 downwards.
TTGTTGTTGATGCTGCTGAGGAACTGAAGTCCTAGCGGGCGAGTTTCCGTTTGGAGTGCCAGTTTGGATTTGGTGCCGGTACGAGCTTTGTGCTGAACCGTAGCCCTTCTGAACGTGATGATTTGCAGTGGTCAGTCCGGCCCCGAAGAGCAGGCAGGACGACGCCCTGCCTTCCGTTTCCACTACTATGGTGACGCTGGGTAGAACTTACGGGGACAAAACGCCAACCCTTCCCACCGCCGAACGATTTTTCAGATTTGGACAACGATCTGTTTCTTCGCGGAAGCTTGGGACTGAAAAAGAAAAAACCTCTCATGAATTCAGTGTGGACGCTTGAGAAGAAAAATTAAGGCGAAGCATGAGCAACGCGGCGTGGTCTCGACTTCGACCGAAGCTGAGCCGAATGGATCAGGGTACGCAGAGCCGCGTATACTGGAATTTCAGGCCCACGTCTTGCCTGGAAATCTCCGTGCCATGGAGCACTAAATCCGCTTAGGACGAACGACGTGGTGGCGAAAGCGCAACGTCGCAACAACCGGCAAACGCATTGGCCGTGTAACCCATTTCTGTCCCTTCTACATCTTCTGATGTTTCTGCGGCGGCGGAACAGGAGACGCCGCGTGACGTCGATCTATGGAAGATCCAACCAGCCACCGAGCCAGTGCGTCAACCGGGCAAGCGACCAACGAAGCAACCAGCCAGCCAGCCAGCCGACCGAAGTAGTGAGCGAGTGAGTGAATGAGTAAGCAGAAACTTCCGCAGTTTTCGAACCGGCTTCCACAGCATTCTTCGCTGAGAAGTTTTCGGTGCCTCTCTTTCCGTCGACTTCTATTTTTTTTTGGTAGAGCGAAGCCGTCGTTACGGCGACAACAATTTGAGGAGCACCGCAGCTCAAGTTGGCAAGGCCGCCGCTCGCCGCAGTCCTCTCTTTGTTCATCTGTGAGAGCTGCGATCGAACAGCTCGCCAGCATGGCCTGATGGAATTCAACCATCGAGAAACATCGACAACCGAGTGAACGGATGACTAGCTGACGATCGTAACAAGCACAGCTCGACTCGGATGCAGCCATTGCAGGAGATGAATAGATTCCACACTGCAATAGCGGTCGTATAAACACGTGTTTCGAGAGTCGATCCGGATGAGCGATCGGAGTGCAATTTCATGCGGAATCGTAATGATTTATTCGGCGCTCGGCCGCTGCACTACCGACGACTCCGAAATCGCGTTATAAAAAAATCCATCTACTCCTAGCAATTCCGGTAGAAGGGTTCGCTTGATCGCGGACGGCGATTCACCAGGAAAAACGCCGATCATCCGTGTTGTTGGTGTCGTCCCGCACTCGACTCGGAACAGAACGTTCGGACAATGATCAAAAAAGAACCATAACGATCTCGACCACAGCAGCTCGAGAATGTAATCCGAGAATCGAATGAGTCAAGGGTGCGCCACGCACTTGAGCCAGCATGAAATCACACAGTTCGAAGGTAGGTCTCTCTGCTGCCATGCAACTCGACGACAAGTCCACAAGTTCGAGGCCTAATCGGAGCAGCGGATTGCGTACGTAACAGCGACCGCTCGGAAGCGAGCCCGAGATTCGGGAGTTTCGCTATCACGTTGCTGAACGAAATTACACCAGAAATCATCGAGGCCTTGCGGATAAAAGAGTTACCTTGAGGAAAATTCCGTAGCTACTATTCGATTGGCTTCGGAGAATCGTCCGGATCACCCAAGAGATTGCTGCTGGCAGTGTGCCCGAATCCATCGGAGCCCGGACCCTCAGAGAAAGAGACCTTCCCTCCCTCCTCTAGGAAGCTTTTACGTCATGGGAAACTCCTAGAACGAGCGCCCACGATTCCTGCGAAGTTCGCGGCTACTGCGTCGGTAGCACTCCGAATCGGATCAAGCATGCAGCAATGAGCCAAAGTTTCTCGGGGCTCTCGCTCCGTGCACAAGATTCGAGATCCCTGCGGTTCGAATTGAGCCCGTCGCCCCGAACGAAACCGGGCAGGCAGAGCTGCATAGAGCCCGCTTCAGCGGCACGAGTTCTGACTCGGGCCCGGAGCTTCCTCTCTCGATGAAACGCTCACGCAAAGCAACCTTGAAATCGAGAAGTTTCTGCGAAGCTCACCCCATCGAAGCTGGTTTCTCCGAGGCTCGAATTTCTCGGAACCTCTGGTGTACGGAACGCTCGGAGGCGTTTCTAATGCGTCGTGGCCTATTTTGGACATCGATCGGAAATGCGCGTTTTTCGCCGAGCGATATTCGTTATCAGCACGGAAAGCCCCATTGCAGAACTTGCAGCCTCGGAGCCGTAAATTCCGCCGAATCGTAGGATCGGGCATCTCGAATGGAACTCCCCGGGCGCTAGGACTAAACTCAAAGCATGATCCGAATCCGACATGGCCTCCTCTCGTGCCTGCTCATGCAAGCACTGGGCCTCGACGAAAGAATCGCATCGATCCTTCAGCGGACCACGTTCCGGAAAGCACAGGTTTTGCCCCTGCATCGAATCGGGAAATGTGCGGCCCGGATTGGCGTGCGTCGCTCAGGGTGCAAATTCGGCTACGGGCAGTGGAAATTTACCTTTCCGGCGAATCAGGCGTTTCGGTTCACACAACTCTTCGAGTTGTTACAGTGGCGCACAATTTGATGAGGATATTCGAGCTGGCCGACCCGCTCGATCGCCTCGAGCTTTCACGTTCAACAATTAAGTCGAGCCAGCAATGTCTATGTGTCCAGCTTCACAATGCTGCTGCTGCTGCCTGCACACCAGCTCGCTCTACACAACGCCAGCAACCAACCAAATGTCTCGGCTGCCTTCTCGCTTGCTTGACTGACTGACAAACTCGGCCTCCGCGACTCTCGCGAGAATCGGCGAGAACCTACGGGATTCCGCTGTAAGCAGCGGCGAACGAGGCGGCCGCCACGATACCCGATTGGTGAGGGGCAGCGCCTCGGCGGCGGCGCGCCAAAATTCAAACAGCAGAGCTGGGCCCTGGTGGGGACGATCACGGGGCGAGGATGCAAGGGCAAACTGAGGCTGGCTGTTGCCGCCGCCGTTTCCGTCGTTAAGGGAGGCTCGAGCAGCCATCGACCGCAACGTCGCGGCGCACCGTCGAACGGCAGGCGCATGATGAGCTCGAACATCATCGACGCTATCGAAACCACTGAAAGGACGACGTACGAGGTCAATGTACTGGATAAATGTTGGCAGCGTCGAACCAGCTAGCGAGCCGAGCGCACTGAGTGAGACAGTAGCGTTTACCGTAGCTGCCCGGCCTGCCTCATCGTCGCTCGCCGCTCGGTAGGAGCTGCATCGGAAACTTATCCAGAAGGGTTGAATGCCCCTCTGAACGTCGGGAAAGAATTCCGGCACCCTAGACAAAGCGGGAGAGAAGCACACGGCGGGGATTCCGTCCTCGGAATCATCTCCCTCATTTTGTAGATTCGCTTGGTTTTTTGAAGATTCATGCTGATCGAAATAGAACGCGAGATTTGCCATTACAAACTCCACATTCGGCTCTCTATCCATAGTTGATTAAAGAGTCCACACCGGCACCGCGCCGCCTATGAGAGACTCGCGTATAAGAGACCGATCTCGATTCCCGTTTTCTGCGCCTATTTGCTCCCATGCTGAGAGCTTCGTGTGTGAGCGAGTAGCCTATAAGACGCTTCCGCCTCAAGGAAGACTCATCGCAGATCCCGCTCCTACAGGACCCGGTACTGGAAACCTCGTGCGTCAGAGACCAGAAATAATGCTGATTCCAGAGCGATTTCTTCCCAGTCCGACAGTTTTGGTCGATTAAATTGAGAGGTGGTTTCCGCAAGTGGCTACAGTTTCCGAAAAACGCGGCAACTGGATTTTGAATCCGTTAGGGGGTCGATATTCCCGGGTTTCGATACTCTCCAATATGTCACGAACCAAACTGTTTTACAAGGGAGAAAATTCAACTGCTGAACTCTCTCGAAATCCACATCCGAGTCCCTCCCGTCAGCTGAAGCTATTGCCTCCGAAAACACAATGGCGTAGCTCGAGAATCAGTGTTCATTCTCCTGCACCGAGAGCGAGAAGAGGCGTGAGCGTCGAAATTGTAGGCATAACTGTGACTTCTCGCCATAAGAGACTTTTTGGCATTCCCCGAGGGGTCTCTTATTAGCGACTCCGACGGTATGTTCGATTTCACTTCCCAAGCGTCCACAGTTCGATTGGCCAAATGTCACACTGTCGAAGTGGAATGTGAGATCGACAACAAAACATCATGAGACCGAGCGACTCTATGTTCCCTGGGACGAAACTCGTGGAAGTACCCGAGCAAGTGCGTGGACGACGCGTTTCCTCAATCACGCCGAATGGATTACCGCTGCCCCTTGTGTCTTATGCTGTTCGCAGTCGAATATTGGTAAAGGGTCGAAACGCGAACTGCTACACTGAGAACTCAGAATACAAAAATATTATCGGTCCAGCTTTCGATGAGCTAGGCGCTCCGTGGCTGGTACAAATATCCGCCCCTCGATTGTCGCAATCAGGATTCTCGGGGGCTCCATAATTATCCGCGAAAGGACCGATTCAGAGTCCCGGGAATGATTATCAAAAATTAATTAAGTCTAGTCATCAGGCCGGAACTAATGCCTATAATGATGATTACTGAAAATGTATCAGAATGGTGCACCAGATTATGGACCTTGGTGGCTGACGCTCGGTGCCAATCCGGGAGTTTCTGCTGTTTTCTGTTGGCTTGCTGAGGATACGAACCGTGAATCAATTGAAAAGAGAAGTTTCCTCACCCGCAACGGGCCTAACGATGATATCTCTCCCGAGGTGCGTCCCTATTCGTTGTGGACGATATGGAGAATAGCGTCTCGGAGAGCCACGCTCCGGGCTGTCATGATTCGTTCTCGTTGGCTAAGCAGCGGCCGTGTTTGCGTGAAGCCTTCGAAACTCTATGTCCTCAAACAGTCTGTGGAGCATCCGCCCGACTGCACAATGAGAATGAATAGGCGTATCTTTGAAAGTTTCCAACGAAATTCATCCGAACAGAATGGGATGTTCCCGCCGGTTTCCGGTGTTCCCCGCGATGCCCCCCATGTGAATTCTGCTTCCTCGAGACGCATACAGAAGGATATCGAGTCCGTCAACTGATCTTGCTACGCAAAAAATCCACGGATTTATCCTGACAATGAGCATCGAGTTGCGCTACCCGAGGGTCCATGTCACGGGAATAGGGCCTATTTTTGTTCTCGGTCGGCGAAAACCGCCCTATTTCGAGATCCATCATCCGGGCCGTCTTGAACCACATTTCGTTTCCCTCGTCGATTCTGGGATCGATGCAATAAGCCGAGCGGATCCACCGCGCACTGCCCAAACTCCCCCTGATTTTTAAAAACATCCTCGTATTCCTTCCCCCGCATGTTTTTCAGCGGTGCTCACGAGAGAACTCCATACGGACCTGTCGGCGGTCCTCGGCTTTCCTTGGGCCAAAGCGAGATCCGAGAGGTGGGGATCCACGAATAAATGGCCGGGGTCTACTGGTCGGAAGAGCTAGGGCAACACCATTCTCGAGCCTCACGACGTCGAGGGAGTACGCCGTCCTCACCGAGCTCGTGTCGAAACTCGTGCGGGAGGTTAGAACTTCTCTGACCTCGTTTTTTTTGTCGGCATGCGCCAAGTGGGATGTGCGGAGTCGTCACAGGGCCTCCACGGGCACATGCGACGTCGGAGGTTCGGACCAGTGAGAGACTCCCCCGTTCAGGACGCCCAATTATCTTGTCGGTGTTCAGAAAACATCAGACTCTTTTCCCGCTGCAATCCTATGATGAATCTCAGAGCCATGAATCCGCGAGGTAACCTCGGCGTGTCGTCGCAGAACTCGAGTGCGGTATGGCGTGCCGAGCACGCCGCCGCCGGAGTTCGCCGGGTCGTGGTGTGACTCAGCTCTTGAGAGAGGGTCGAGAGCACGAACACTGCGAGGGCCAGCCGGGGCTTACGCAATACTGAAGACGGTGGAAAAGGAAGGAGGAGGAGGGTATGTGTTCTCTGTGTTGGACGAGAACAGAGCCGTCTCCATGTGTCCCAGATTGAGCAGTCGCTTATAGTATCTCAAGGTCGGGGCCGCTCGCTAAAAGATTTAGTTCAAGGGATTATCGCCGCATGTTCGACGCCGACCGAGCCCATTCGATGTCTACCAAGAGCTCAGATCAGCAGCAGAGGTTACAAGCTTGACCGCGGCGATCGCGATCATTGGAATGAAGGGACAGTCCGGCAGCATTCTTTGGCAACGAGCATTCGTACTGGGGAACGAGAATGAGCCTCAAGGGAGGAATGGAGCGGAGGAATCAAAAATACGTCGCGAGACGTGTGCTCGAATTCAGAAGCATGGATGGAGGGGGATCAACAAAAGGAAGAAGCTCTCCTAGGAAAAAACGATTGTGATCGTTACTCGGGTTCAGCCCCTAGTGAAAGCCCATTCCAAGATTTGAGAACTTGAAGTCTGGCTCCGCGCAGCCTGTTGCCTTCTGGGCAACCGAAAATCGGGGGACAATAATTCGCAGGCTGGATCCTCCAAGAGTAACTGAAAGTTCCTTCGCGGTTATCTAGCGTTTCTCTAGCGCAGGCACAAGGCAGGCTGAAGGCGATCATGACGATAATCTGTCAGACTTGCTCTATCGACATGCTTGGCGCCGAAGATGCTATGCGTCACATTTGACGTTTACCGTCCACGTATAATATCGCGTACCTATACTGTCGATTCCATCTGAAGTTCCGGGCAGTGGGACGAGCCAGGATAATTTCCGCTGAAAAAGACAAGATAATGAAGATCCGGTTTTTCTGTTCGCACCCCGATGATGAGCTTCGAGCCTTTTTCGATCGTTGAGATCGGAGCGCGCAGATCAGGGCTTGAAAGTGAGCCGGAGCGAAGCAGTACCTGCTTTCCACTTTCAAGTCATTCGTTTATTATAGAAAGAATCCGTGTCTGGGAGAACTTATTCTCCTTTGTATGCTGGTTTTCGCTTCTCCGCGAAAGCTGAAAGTCCTTCTATACGGTCCTTCGTGTTGATAATTTGTGCGTAGTAACTCTTTTCGAAAGCTAGCCCATCACTCAACGATACTTGCATGCCTTTGTTTATGGCAAGTTTGGCCATTCTGAGCGCTACGGGTCCGTTTGGGAGGATCTCAGACGCGATCTTCAGCGCTAAATTTTCGACAGTCTGACCGTCATCGGCGACGTGATTGACTAGACCGATTTCCTGCGCTTGAGCGCCATTCAGAACCCGAGCCGTCAGGATGAGCTCCTTCGCGATCACAGGTCCTGCGATTGGAAATGAGAGATATCAGTCAAGTCTCGGAAACTTCATGTGATACCGGTCTGTCTCCGAAGCCCTCGAAACTACGAACCAACGATTCGGGGAAGTCTCTGCGTTCCTCCTGCGCCTGGAATCACTGCCAACTTGGTTTCCACGAGACCTAGTTTCGCGGTTTTCGACGCGACTCTGATGTCGCATGCGAGAGCCATCTCCAAGCCGCCACCAAGAGCCGCACCGTCGAGAGCTGCGATCGTAGGCATCGGCAGATCTTCGATCGCGGATGCCGCGTTCCGCAAACGCTCAACGAAACCTTCCACATCGGATTCATTCATTTTCCGACTGGAAGTGAAATTCTCGACATTCACTCTTTAAGAATTTCTCAGCCTCATTGCTCTTCGGATGTCCCGCCGGCGAAGGCATTCGGATTGCGAGTACCAATTCGCGATTCGGATCCCCGGTGCAAACAACGAAATTCAAACAAGAATCAGGACGAGATCCCATGCCGAAGATTCCTTGCAAGTGATAGATGAGCTCACCGTTCCTTGAGATCAGCCCCGGCGCAGAAAACTCCGGGTACTGTGGAGCGCATTATGAGGACGCGGACCTCTTTCTTCGTCCTGAGATCCTGTAGACATTTTTCGAGTTGACCCACAAAGTTGCGACTCAGGGCATTCTTCGCCTCCGGTCTGTGCATCGTGAGATACGCGATCCCCTCATGATCACCCTTCAATTGCTCCAAGCGAACCTCATCGCCACTTCTCGCAGAAAAGCTGCGCGAAGAGAAAGAGAGGTAACGTCTGACGGAACCGAGCAGAATCCTCATAATTCTTCCGAGTTGAGGATATCGAAAAACCTATCGGACTACGCTCATTGTTGCCACGAATGGATGAGATACAGTTGATAATTTTTTCCCTCTTCGTCGTTCCTCCTCGCACACCAGAAACCACCGTGACCTGTTGGCGCGTTTCTGGTATGAGGATTTTGGCGCCAATCAAAGTTTCGTGTGGGTCCAAAAAACATATGTTTTTGGTATCGAGAACTTTGACTATTTCTCCGACTTCGAGGCCCTCGATATGGGAATTGGTCGAAGTGCCCGTGTTCGGAGTTGCGGTGTAGTCATGCGGTGGCTGTGATTTTGGTAAAGCGCTGCATTCGCCTGGAATTGTTTCCGACCAGTTGAAGTAGTGAAAGCCCCCCTCCGAGAAAATAAGAGTAAGTAGAGGCAAGGAGGGGAACGTGTGAAGATCGAACCGAATCCGGGGTTTGCTTAACTCCAAGAAACCTCTCGAGTTCGGTCGCTAGCTCAAGAGTTGAACACTGGCTTCACAGTTGAACTGACTGAAGCGGAAGTCTTCGAACGATAGATTTGGGTTCGGATGGAAAACGTGCAGGTGTCGAAGGTCTCCTGAAGTTTTTGGAAGCGTGTGGCGCGCTTCATATTCGATGCGACTGAATAAATGGATACACAGGGCTTATTCAGAGTGGAGCACCCTTCATGGGTCTCCTAGCCTCTCAAGTCTAATGTGGGAGCGATCCCCGTTCGGAACCGAAGAGCTGCTGGGTGGAGCAGACTCTGAGTGTCGTCCCTTGGGGTGTACTCAGAGCGTTTCGTCTGGATTCACGCTCACCAGCAGATGCTAATAATGATGATTAACGATGGATATCGCTTGTCGTGGGGGAAAGAATCTCACTCCTTATTCTGTACTTCTCCCTCTCTCCACGCAGATGGCCTCTCGTCTGAAATCGAAGATCCTCAACACCTTCCAAGTCCAGGGCTTGACCCTGCGGAAAGAGGCGAGTCAGTACCTCGAGCAGATGCTTGGTCAACTGGAAACCGAACCCCAACGGGAATGGATCCAACAAATGATCGAATGGTTCCAGAATCAATCCTTGGAATCCGCTCTGATCACCAAGGATCTGATCGTGAAGTGTATCAAGGAATGTTCTTCGCTGCCCGACGAACAACAACATCAAGTTTTCAAAGTCATCAGCGCTTTTGAAGTCCCCGCGTTCACCTACAACAACGATCGGAAGAAGTTTCTCAAGGTCGAAACGAAGCGGATCCTGTTCCCGGACGCCGACGCCAAGGCAGATCTGTACCAGGAGCGCTACAAGGTCGTTCACCAGCGAACTCTCAGGCACAGATTGTTCGCTCCCCCGTCGGCCGCGTCGTTGCTCTCGTCGACACAGGCGGAACACTACAAACTGTGCACGTGCGAAAGCCTCATGGGAATGGCGAAGACGGACAACAAATTCGTGGTCGTTCTCGGGATGATCACGCAGCTGAAGGAAGGCAAACTCAGTCTTGAGGACCCGACTGGATGCGTATCGTTGAACCTTTCCAAGGCTAATTTCCCCGAGGCGCTCATCACCGAGGGAAGCATCGTCTTGGCAGAAGGGACGTACGACGACAAGATATTCAACGTGCAGGCTATCGGGTTCGCGCCGGCCGAAGCGGCTTCGATCAGTCGGGAATTTTTCGGGTCCGTCAATTATTTCGGAGGAGACTCTCTGAAGTGTATGAAGACCGACGCCGCCGTCAGGGAAATGGAGCAGCAGCTCGACGATTCGATGATCGTGTTCCTATCGGATGTTTGGCTGGATGACGTGAGGACGATGGAGCGACTGAAGATACTTTTCGAAGGATACAATCAATGTCCTCCTTTAGCTTTCGTGATGATGGGGAACTTCCTCCGAGATTCTTTGGGGTTTGCCGACATCGTGACCCTCAAAGATTGTTTCAAACAGCTCGCCGATCTCATACTGCAGTTCCCAGCCGTCGTCGAGCGATCCAGGTTCATTTTCGTCCCCGGGAGTCGCGATCCGCTCGTGAGCAAAATTCTCCCCCGACCCCCCCTGCCGACGGCGATCACCGAGGCCTTCAGCTCAAAGCTTCCGAAAACCGTTTTCACCAGCAACCCTGCGCGCATCCAGCTGTACAGCCAGGAGATCGTTTTGTTCCGGGAAGATGTCGTATCGAAAATGTGCCGAAACAGTATCTACGTACCGTGGGACACGGATAGTGATGTTGCGATGGCTCAGCTGTACGTGAAGAATTTGGTCGGCAACTCCCATCTGTGTTGTTTACCCATTCACCTCGCCCCGATTTACTGGCAGATGGATCATAGTTTTTGGTTGTATCCGATGCCGGACTTGGTCGTTTGCGGTGATAAGCACGAAGCTTTTACCGTAAAGCAAAACGACTGTGTTTTCACGAACCCGGGTCAATTCACCAAGAACGACTTCTGCTTCAAAGTATACTTTCCGGGCCAGAAGAAAGTCGAAGACAGTCAGATTAGCGAACCGGGTTAAATTCTCTTCGAAGGGACTTCCGAGAGTCTCTGAGCTCCTCGGCATTTCATGATTCATTAGCACTTGTACAAAACGTCTGATCGAGGTTTTATTAAATAAATAGAATACATACTTCAATAGAGTAATAATTCGTTCATGTCTGTATGCGAAAATTAATTATCATATGAATGCTCGTCTTCCGTTGGCGTCTCCGCTGCATGTATGTAAACGTGGCGTATGTAAAGAATTGCCACAAGAAATCCGCAAAGGTTGAAAGACGCCCACACGCTCCCTCCGTCGCCGCTCGATATCCCTTCTCGTATCCCATCGCCAAACCTCTCTCTAGTCGTCATTTGCACCTCATTCTCGCGGAATAATAATTGCTTTTCCTGTTTCCCATATTGCACGTACATTTTTTTCTCATCATATCTTGTGACATTATTCACTGGAGCGCGTCGTTCGCATCTACTTTGTTCAAGATTGCATTGTTCTCACGTCAACAACACGTAAGTACTTTGGCACGCACGGCGTGACCCTGAGGCTCGGCCTCTGAAAAGAGAATTTCTCTAAGATAACACCTTCACAGGAATGTTCTAGAATCACGAAGTCTCCACCGCGGCTGTCTGATGGCGTTCGAAAAGCGATGAGTAGAACTCCGCCGAAGGAAGTTCCTCGCTGAATTTTGTGCCGATCTCCTGGATCTTGGCGCGTCGCTTCACGTGTGGTGCTGGACATCTGAGGGAGAGGGAGGAAGGAACATGGACATTAATTCCTAGCTGAATCGGAAGACTCGGCGGAATAATCTCCGACGATGCTCTTAAATCTATTTTCGTTTTCGGAAGGCGCGGAGAAGAGGGACTCACGACTCGGGGTCAGCATCTAGACGTCTCCTCCTGCAGAGATTCAGCGCGATATTGCGGACGACGCTTCCCAAAGTGCGACGACTGACGATCAGACCGTCGAGCGCGGGGATCAGCGAAGTATTCGCTCGATTCGCGGCTTTGCTTTCGACCTTGAGACGGAACAAACCGCTCTGAAGCAAGGTGACGAAGATAATCAGAACGTCCGTCGTTCTCTGAGAGTTCGACATTCCCGTGTCGGTGAAGGGAAGCAGCTGATCCAGTGGGAATTTGCTGTGGTCTTCGAAGCTCTCCAACCAGACAACCATAACTGAAACCGCAATCGGAGTTCTTCAGAATGGAGGCTCACCCAGTCCCACAATAATTATTATCCTGTGGAATTCCGACACGTCCGATGTGGACGTTTCCCGCAAATGTCGGTAGGGACGGCGTTAAGCTGGGACTGACCTTTAACCTCGAATGTCGAGGGGACGATGGATCGGGGGGCTGATTTGGACTTGTCGAGATTCAACGTCATGTTGGACCTTGGCGGTTTCTCAGGGGGCGTTTTGCCTTCGGAGCTTTCCTTCGGCGGGGATGGAGTTTTATCCAGGGATGAAGTCGACGGTCTCCGCGAGCCTTCTCGGTGTGTGGGTACGACGAAAGCCATCTCCGAAAGCACATCCGCCCAGTAGAGAACTTGATGCGTGCCGTCATACAGCGAGCCGCCATGATTCGAAGGAAGATCAACTGCAACCATAACGTTGTCATACACAACGAATCTAGAACCATCAAGAATTCTCCCCCTATCCACCGATAGAATGACAGAATTTTTGTCGGAGGTCACAATTTCGGGACATGACTTCCTTAAGAGAGGAGACTTACGCAAGTCCATATCACCCGAGATTTTCCAGGAGGTTTCGAAGTTCCCCGTCCATCCTATGTGCATGACCACGTCGACCGGCCAGCCCAGAGCTCGGAGGAATTCCAAGTAGAGCGGATGCACCCGACTTGAACTTTTGGCGTTTTCCAGAATCTCCCTTGCCTCTGTTTGACCCCGCTTCATGTAGAATATGTGGACGGTGTCAGCAGTCCGCGCAGACAGCTGATCGAGAGACATCAGTTGTTTCGAGAGCTCGTCGCTATTCGGCATCGGGAGCAGTGATTGTGAAGGCTGAAAGCCGTTTCTTGGTCAGTTTGCGCTCTAGATTCGATTCGAAATCGAGAGTCCCCACAACATTGAATTCGGAATGTGCGGAAGCCGGGGAACGCCAATAGCTCACCTTGACCGATCCCTCGTGCGGAGCCAAGAATCCGAAGTGCATGAGGAAGAGTCGCGCCGTCTGGAATGATGTCTGATTCGACGGGGGTCGGCAAGGCCTATTGGTGGGTCTCTGGAGCGCTTCGCGTCTACAGGAAGCCTCGAGTTTCGTTTGCGATTCGACCATGCTCAACAAATCTGCAACGAAATTTTGATTGAGCTCTCTCCGCCGGGGTACGAATCGGAGACGAATCCGTTGGGGCAGAAGTTCAGAGAGAGAGGAAGCAGAATCACATGGCCGATCCGGTACTCACTGCTGCTGATCGTGTTGTCCGGCATGTTCCATGGATCGGGTATGATAGTTTTCTCGATATCACACGGAGGGATCTCGGCAGTTTTCGGAGGGAAATAGGCTGGCAATTTCTTCTGAAGGCTCGCCAGCTGATCCTTATTCGGCAAGCTGAGTTGATACCGAGGTAGCACCATCGGAAACAGCGCAGGACCCCGGTGTTGAGCGGGGGCTTGGTTGAGGAGCGACAGTTTACTCTGTGGAACGTTGCTCAGCTGCATCGCCCAGACGTGCCGTCCAAAAGGGGCACGGACGAGGAGCGTCAACGATGGATTGCTCGTGGGCGGGGCGTGGATCGGGTCCTCGAGCACACCGATCAGCGCGTGGCTCTGCGTGTAGAAGTAACGGAACTTGGCGCTCGGCCGGTCCTTGAGCAATGCCTGCTCGTCGAGCAGCGAACTCACCGGACACTCGGGTCCTGCTGCGTTGGGGAAGTAACCCACGTGGTCCATCAAGGCGGACAGAACCGCCTCGGCAGCTTGCAGGACTCTTTTCGAAAGCGGTTTCCGTTCTTTGTTTTGTTTGAGCTGTGGAATGTCTGTTGATTTGGCCTGACTTTTGCTGCCCGATATACCCAGTTCGATGACTTCCATAACTGTGTGTATCGTGTCCTGATCGCAGAAGAGTCCCGCGTGTTCGGCCAGCCAGACGGTGAGACAGCCGAATGCGGCGACGATCGTAGAATGCAGTTCCTTAGAATGATCTTTGGCAGGTCGATGGCTCTGCCACACAATCAGATCGCAAAGCCAACCCACGCACTGCCGATACTCGCGATAATTGTGGTTTGCTGAAAAACATCGAAAAAAACATCTTCAATACTATAAATGTTATGTGACCATTTCGCGCTTAAGAAACATTAAATTTTCACATTTTCTTCTCCTTTATATTTTTCTTCGAATATCTTCTGCCTTGAAGATGAGAGTCTTGGCATATCGCGCATAGATTCCTGACTCACCGAAATCCGTGATGTGCAGTCTCGCGAAAACCGTTAGCACCTCGAGCGCAGTGAGAACGATCGAGGTGTCGTTTTTCCAAGAAGACGTCAGATTTTGACAGACGGATTTAATGGCTACGAAAAGAAGATGGTTGTCCTGGAATACGGCGTCGTCCTTGATGCTGCCTTCTGCAATGACATCTTCGATGAGAACAGGTCTTCTCCCAGCCCCCGCGGTTCCTGCCGAATCCTTCCCGAGTGCAACGGGAAATCAGTGGGCTGGTCTCTCGAATAATTATCAGGCAAGCTACTCACCTGGTGGCGGGTTGGCGGCTATGCTGCTGTCGTATTCGACCTGATCGAGAACGGCACACATGAGGCTATGTAGAAGGGTTTGCGTATTCAACGAGTCCAGCTCGTGGGTCAGCGAATTCACAAGGAGGCGGAGGAGTCGAGCTCGGAAACAAGATAACGACACAAGTCTGTTGTTTTGATCGCGAATTTGTAGCGAGCTGCTATGCACAGTCAACGGTAGCAAACTCTGAAGAATAGAAATGGCGGAATTGTGCAGAAGGTTCTCAGGGACTGGACTCGTGGGCAGGTGTGCAGAACTTGAGCGAACTGGAAGGGAAATAAGAAGTCCTCTCTAGTAATTGTAATCAGCTTTGATCTGGGGCTCAAGACGAATGGATCGGGTCGTCGAGGAATCGAAGAGAATGACATCGAAAACGGAAATCGACTAGGCCTACCTTGGGGCGGCATGAGGACGTTCTCGATGGCGCTGACGAAACTCGGCACCAGGAGAGCCGCGCTCTCTAGATCGCACTTGAAGAGATCCGCTGAATGCGCCACCACGCTGCACGTCACAATACTCGGGGCTTCTTGGGGCAGCTGCGAACTCAGTGCGTGTTTCAACGCTATGAAGAATCTAGCTAAATACACGCTCAGCAGCCCTTCGTCGGAAGCTTTTGAGCTGAAAATTTTACACAATGTTCCTAAGGCCTCGGCTTGTCCCCATTCGAACGACCAGCTCGGCGACAGACCCAGATGGGAGTCCGACATCGAGTCGCTGTCCGAGAACGATTTCGCAGAGGGATCGTGTTGACTCGACTGACTTTGAATGGACTCGGTCTCCGAGTCGAGAAACGAGCTCTCGCCGTCCGACGCCTGGACGTACGACGACTCGAAAAGCCAATGACCGTAGAGATGCAGGAGCGAGTTCACGGTTGGCCGTTTCGGGTGAAGAGTCAGACGTCGGGTGACGTTCAATCCCGTATTGAAGCGTTCGGTGGGTTTTTCAACGGGAAAGGTGGGGGTCTGGACGGCTCCGGTCGGAGTGACGACGGGAGAAACGGTCGAGGGAGTCTTGTGTTGGATGAGTTGTGGAATGTGGAGTTTCTGACCAGCTTTCTGTTTGTTCTTCCGTAGCGTAGGTGGGGTGGGAGGTCCGGCTGAGAGATTCGTCGACGACGACATCGACGAGTTGGCGCTCTGGCTCGCTGGGAGAAGTAATCTGTACGCGTTCTCTTCCGAATACCGTCCCAGCCACACGTCGACGTAGGACGATATCGAAGCCATCGTCCGGTAGAAAATCTGTGCTTCGTTCTCGTGGAGCTCCTGACTCAGGTGCGTCAAGGTGCCGTTCACGGAACCCTGGTCCTTCGCCAGCTGGGAGAGATCCCCGAGAGTGTGCAACATGCGATACCAAGATTGTCCAAGACGCTCGCCGCTCATATCGGTCGGCACCAACGGATATTCCTTGTCACCATCCTCTGCGAAATGGGGGAATATAGCAATAATATCACATCATTCGCGACTATATTCATTAATGTCTAACAAGAGATAATAAATTGATAATAGTATAATGATGCGGATTACGGAACACGGAATACAATAGGAGTATCTATCGGGATCTTCTCTTCTCCTCTGGGCTGGGTATATTTCTTCAAATGGCAACGCTCGCAATTCTCGACCAATGAGACCGACCAACTCAAAACTGTACGATTGAAAACTATACCGCGGGGGATACCAACCGATTTTGACTTGAGGGTATTCACTGTCGAGGATTTCACGGCATAGTTTGCCGGTCATGATCAGTTGGATCTTTCGCCATTGGTCGATCAGAATCTGTCGATGTCTCCAACGTAGACAAAGGCCTTGTAGCGTTTTCCAGAATGACGGGGACGGGAAGCTTGATCGATGGCAGGCCATCAACCACACTTGAAACAAGACACCCAGGAGACGTTCGCACAAATGCGCCTCGGTGTCCGCGTCTGCGAAGAGAACAAAAATTATGATCGAGCACATTCTGCTCTCAACGGCCTCAAGTTCTGGCGTCTGATGATTTTTCTTCCACACGACTTTTGTTGGTTCACCTTTACACTGTCGATCCGAAAGCATAACATCGTTGATCGCAAGGAGGAATGAAAGGATTTCCTGCCAGGTTTCCTGCTCTAGGATCGGACTTTTCGTGGCTATGAATTGCACCCTTCGAAGCACCCGATGGCAGAGGAGCGCTTGACGGGACGCGACATCCGACGTCACCTGCTCCTGGGTCCTCGGCGAGAATAGATTGTAGAGATGCCAGAGGATCCTCCGTGAATACTGGTTCGCTCCCAAGATGACGGGTCGAGGCACACAAATCTGCTCGACAAGGAATCATCATTATATCCTTTCCTCTGTAGTCCTTCATCGCTCGAGTCATTGGACCTTCGTCAGCTGGTCGTGTCCCTATCCGCTCAGACACTCGGTTTCGCCGCTCCGATGAAATGAAAGACCGGATTCAAGGATTACCTTTGCTTCGTCGGGTATGAGCGCAACGAGCCATTCACAATATACATGAACACAGTTTTTGATTGCTTCATGCTCCTTCTCCTTCAAGGAAAGGTTGAGACCGTGACACATCACCTCCATACACCAGTTGACTTCGACATCTGAAACGATGAATTCCAGATGTTTCTATTGCCGTCTGAAAGCGTTTCTTCCCGACGAATATAAGCTCCTTCCGTATCGAGGGAAGTTATTCGATTCGACGTCTTACCAGTGTGGAGGTTGCTGACTTCGGGAGTGCCCGAACTCAGACCAAGGGAATGCGCCAGAGACTGGACTACGGCCTCGACCACAGCCCCGCTGGAGGCACTTGGGAACTTCGCCAGAACGGAAGAGGACCTCTGTCGAGCCTCCTCGGCTACCTGGATCTCGCTCCATTCCGAATACATGTTTCTAGGGAGCTCACGCTGTCGGAAGGAGAAAATGAACTTCGTTTAGGTAATCAGCGCGAACGATGAATCGATTTGGCGCTGAACGAACTTCATTACCTCTTCAAAGCTTTATGGGCGTCAGGTATATTAAGGAACACGCTCGGAGTTTTGACCCTCAGAGAAGCTGATTGAGCCAGCCGACGCAGAATTGTCGAAAATTCCGGCCTATCAGGCAAACCAGTCACACGTAAACAAAATCCGCCGATTCATTTCTAAGTTCGGCAGGACTTCGAACACTCCGTCCGCCGGAATCCGTTCTATGGCCTCCGGGATTCGAGAGGGGGGATTTGAGCCGCAAGAAGATCCGCGGAAAAGCTCCATCGGGTTTGTTCCTCCGCAGAGTCGCGAATTCAGCCGAATCGCAGTAATCGATCTCTTCGGATTCCGGACTATCGGATTTCAAGCCAATCTGGGGCTATATGGTCCGCTCCTGATACGGCGGGATGCTCCGTACAAGCCGTAACAGCTTCTTGACCAGCTGGCTAGAGGTTCTTCCTGCGAACAAATGTTCGCTTTGTACTAGAAGAATCCCGGTAGCTGAGCACAATGAGAGCCCTGCCCTTGGCTACAGAAAGACGGGTGTCCACTGACTTGACTTTCGTGCGTCGGTTCATAGCGGTTCGCGCTCAACAGGCCGTGATATCACGTGAATTCCCACACAATAGTGCGAAAGTGAACTCCCGGAAATTTCCACCTCGTTCCTAAAAATTCAACTCGAGCGCTCTGCTTTTCTGAGAAATCGAATGCCTGTAAGATGAGCGACTTAACGTCCCGTCAATAACGGGAGATGATCTCCCGATCAGTATCTAGCTCATATTCTAGCTTTCCTATCCAGGAAAAATTTATCCGCCCCTCGCGGGGATGGAGCGAACCGGAGGACTCATGGGTCGTCGTCGTTCCCACTTCGCCACGGACATGACGGCAGCCTCGGCGTTTCACCCAGCTGTCAAATTGAAGACAGGTGAGTGCTGTGCGTTCTGAACTCTTCGATTTCCTGACGGAGTCTATTTGACCGCGGTACAACGTCCGAGTCTTTCAGGGGAGAAGAACCCGTTGCGAGACTGGCTCGTGTCCTCCGGGCTCGGAGTTCTGAATCCACAGCTGATTTGGACCCTTATGGGCGTCTCTAAGTGGGCCAAGACAACACATCGACGTCCTCGCACGCTCCTTGCACCTGACGGCCTGTTCCTCCCTCGCAGGACTCGACTCGGTGATAACCTACCTGTTGTGCATCGAAACCTCATCATACAATCACGATATCCATTTCAGCTGAACTTTTTTCCGCTTGCCGTAGACTTCAAAACATCATCACCATGTTGACATCTGTGCTACGCCGCTCCGGACACCGAGCGTTCACGGGGAGGCCTTTAGCGCCGAGGGAGCCGCAAGGAGTCCGACGGTACACAGGGTCCGACGGGGCTGGGCTACGCATAAAGAGGGACGTTGACAGTGAGTTTCCCCTCCTCACAGTCACCGTATGATAGGTCCCTGAAACAGCGGAGAATGCCGAGACAGAGCGAGCTCGCCGCGAGGCGCCTTCCTGGGAGCAAATTATCCGGAGCACTCCGCTATCCTAATTAGCTAACGTTTCCACAAGCGCTTCCCCTATTCTCCTTTCTCGTGAAACCTGACGTAAGTATGATTTGAAAAGTGACTCGCGTCAACGCCTGGCTCCCGTGGGAATCTTCGGTTCCGGTGTTCTGAGCGACAATCAGTGCGCTCTCAAGGCCTGAATTCGCAATACTGTCGTCTCCGGGAACGGCGCAATCAGCTCTTCAGACAAGGCTCGCTAATGAGACTATTGCCCCCCGATATTCCTAATTCCCTAATCATAATAATTGGAAGGAAGATTTTCTCAAAATTTTTTCAGTCTCATTCAGAACCACGGGGGGCTTTTCACGAGGTCTCCGATTTTCTTGAAACTCATCTGATCAGACGCTCAACCGGTATACGTTTGCTGATTTCGGGAACGCTCGCATGAGCTGAAGCTTTCCGCATTTCCGACTCATCTGGAACTCTGTGTTTTCCTTTCCTTCCGAAGTTTTCTTAGGAGTCTTTAGCACATTCACTCAGATTGTGAAAACATGGCCATTGTGTGTGGCGCGGCGAATTGCCTGTCAGTTTTTCTGGCTAATTAGGTACTTCAAAGGTACAGTACTTATTCTCTGAAGTGAGTTACTGTTCGCAAGTGTTTGCGGGGGTTCGCCGCAAACGATCGGTAGCACAACCGATCCTCGTTCGAATGCCGATCATTGCATGCGTGTTCAATTTCAATGAGCTTCGAGCCTCAACTTCAGGATTTCCGTCCGTCTCAGTGATTCGGCGAGCTAATGCAGAACTTCCGCGAATTCCGGTCGATGGTGCCAACCTGTTGCGAGTAAACAAGATCTGCCTTCTTATGAAATAGTCCAGCGGTTCGTTTGATCGACCAAAAGCAGTTCTATGGTATTCGCGATTCCTCTGACGAGGGTCTGAATTTGAGGAGCTCCATTCGCTCGCTCGTCCCCTCAAGCGGGCACTGCTTAACAAATTCACTTGCAGTCCTACATTCCCCACATGTCGACAACGGTGCTTAAGTGATCTACTCGCACGACCTCAGCAGCTCAACTGAGCACCGCACTTGTCGCTTCTCGACTACTGGCAGCATCTCCGACCCATCCGCAGCTCGCGAATCAGACGACGACATTTGTGTCAGAAACCAGAGATTCGACCGCGTGACCCGCAAGAGGTGACAGGCGCGGTGCACGGGGGCGTCTGTCTCGGAGCTCGATCCCTTGTGACAAAGAGACGAAACTTCTTACCGTGGTAGCAATCGTCTGTGGCCAGCGGGCTCTCAGATAGATCGAATCACTCACATATCGCTCTCCGATCTCCTGGCATATTTCGGGGAATTCATCCGTAACAGCTTTCTGGATTAGGTCGAGTACCTAGAGTCGTTGCCTCCATGGCTGTTTAGGGACGTGGCTCAAAGCAGTCAGTTCTTTTTCCCTCGGCGAAGAGGTCCGTATAAGCCAGGGCTCTCGGATGGCTGCTGCTATTGTGTTCCTCACGTGGCTTGGATCTTGTCCGCTTCCTATTCCTCCTCCCTCGATGCGTCCGCTCCGATCCAACGGCAGTCGCTCCTGGAGTGGGAAAAGGCAAACACGACGATTTGAATGCGTCCGAGATCGGGAAAAACACTCGTGCGCTCGAAAGCTCAGTCTCTTTTCGCCTGTGTAAATATTTGAATTGGACTTCGTCTTCTACTCATGAACTCATGACTGCATGTACAGTGTATCCTCGTTTATTCGGCACCACGATGGAAACGTGATTGCAAGGAGTGATGAGCCTTATTAATTCCGTCTGGGAAAGTCAAAGTCCGCAAGCAATCCGAATCACTGGAAGAGCAAAGCTTTCCTAGAGCCTTAAACTCCGGGAGACCTTCCAGCGCTATGACCCATGTCCGCTCACGTCCCGAGTATTTCAGCAGCCAGATGACTAGGGAGAGGGATAGTCATCGAATCTGGATCCGCACAACGAAATACCTTTACTTCCAACGGAGTGAGTAAGTCATGAAGAAGTGACCTCAGTCAGTTTCGTGAAGACCCACCACGGAGCTGATCCCGCAGGAGAGAAAAATCATAAAGATCCGCGGACGAACAAGATGAGAAGCCTGGGTCAGGACGACTCGGTTAGTTTACCGATCGCTCGCCCGTAAGTTCCGTAGAATATGTGTCTGTCCGCTTGTACGTCATAAAATCCGTAGACAGCGTCAGCGACACCGACCACGATATGTCGCCTTCGACTTTCCACACCCGTGCGTGCAAAGCACGAGCTTCTGACAGCGGTGGCGACCACCGGTTGATTCGCGCGGTGGAGAAAGTGAGGAGGAGTCCGGACGATGGCAGCAGCAGCAGAATCGAACATCGAGGAACGGTTCGGCGATGGTTTCTCAAGGTCATTGTTCTCATGACGCGAGTGGCGAATGCGTCCCATGCAATCGAGATCCTGACTTACGGTGACACGAAATGAACTCTTTCGGGACTAACAAAGCTGAAATCAGAGCTCGAAAGCATCAGGGAAAACTCCGGCGTATCACGAGACTCCGGCGCTGTCAGTTCCGTGTAACATTATGCTAAGTCGGAGCGGTTCTTGTCGAGCCTGGCAGCGGAATTCTCAGCGGTTGAAACTCGAAAAGACGAAGGAGAAGAAGTATCGTCCGACAAGAGAGCCAGTAACTGTCAAGAAGACAGCGAGCATCTAATGAAAGAGCATTATATGAGGAAAAACTGCAGCAAACTGTTCGTGGGGCCTCTAATGAGACCGTGAGTCTTCGTCAGGTACCGCGAACTGCCGCTGGGTGTCCACGAAGTTTGCGGATGTCACCTGGTGGCAAACGCCTGGTGCGAGCGCCGCTTGCCAGAGACTAACGCAGAAGATGCCCCCAGCAGAAACAGGTTTTCCCTTCGAAACAATTTCGGATTTTAGGTTTTCGTTTCTCGTTCCCCTCGATTCTTTCCGTGCCAGTCGCCATTCAGTCAGACGGCAGCGCGGTAGGAGCAGCGATTCATTAAAAGGCAGCGAGCAGCAGAAATTTCAATTTGTTTTACTTTTTCGTCATGGTCAACATCGACTTAGCATCTTGGGAGTTCATCATTAGACATTACGGCATCTGCGTCGTCTACTAAGAAATCGAATGCGCGCAGGCTTTCGCATCTTTCCGGCGTAGCTCTCTTGCGGCGGGGAGAACATTTGGGGGGAAACGGTTAGCATTCATCCAATGTTCCTGATTGGCTATTCGCCGGATTGGGGAGCTCAGTCCCGATTACCCTTTTTTGTTGTCTCTTGCCGCGGTCCGCGCATTCGGTATCTCTTTTGATTGAAATGATTCTCAGAAGAGCATCCTGAACGACCATCGCTTAGCTTTTAATAAGAAATTAAGCGATCGTCCTGATAGTTCTATAATTAATCAGATCACCCAAGGGGACACCATGAGGATGACGATCAATCGGGTCTCGGTAGATCCTCGTAGATCGGATTTGAACGTTCTTTTCGTTCGTATCCTGAGATCCGAGTCATAGCTGCGGGTGCGTATCCCTTATAGTTCTCTCCTCTGAATCATTAATTCGATGCCAACGATGGGGCTACTTTCGATCGTTCGAACGTAGGAGTCTCTTTTGAAACGGATCCACAGTATCTTTTGGAAAGAGGTCCGTCCACTTAATTTATAACTGCATGTGCGAATCACAGTCATAGAAAGTATTCGTTATGGGTTAGTGGGGCCGTCTCAGCCGCATCGTCACGAGAGAAAGAAGGAAAAAACTGCGGTAGCCGCAGCGAGGCAATAGCCGCTAGCGTCCTGAATTCCGTCGGTTTCTCTTCTTTCATGGCGTGACTGATTGTTTTTTTTTGAGAAGGAAATATGTATGCGTCCGAGCAACAGCTTCTGACAGTAGCTAACACTCGCGCGGTAAAACGGAGACTTTGTGCCTTGACATGGTCCGAGCCAGAGTTTCTCGACAAAGAACCACAAGTCAGCGACATTTCCTCAGTTCGTGTCGGGGCGAGCGAGAAAATCCCACCGAATCCGCTCCAGCAGCACTGCCGAGACTGGAACACACGTTCCCAAAAAATTAGTTTCCGCCATCAGACACAGAACGTGCCATTGCCCTGCGTGCAACACGCTCCCTGCACGGTGATTGCCTCAACCGTTCTCGTTCAGGTCACGTAGGTTCCAGATGACGCGGACAGACGATCAAGCGGCAAGTAGAGACGCCAAATCTTATATTACCGCTATCCGTTCCGCGCACCGCGTACTAATGGGTAGCGGAGAGATCGAACGAGCTCTGACGAGCCGCGATGGCGTTCCTCATGAAGTTGCAGGAATCGTCTGGCCTACCGTTCCACAATCTGAATCTCGTAGCCTTGGGGAGAGCTTTCGATGACTCTGATCGATTTTATCGAACACGCATGTCATCGACGTTCTGGTCTCCAATGCTCCATGCTCAATGCCCGATCCCTCTCTGGGTTCTCTGCAATCTCCATGCCGTGGGGAAAAGGACGCAGCAGAAAGTCCAAAACGGCTCCCGGGAAGAGCTCGCGGGAAATCGTGCGCTCGATGCAGTCGCACGAAGTTGTCGATGCATCGACAATTCAGATCGATGTTGTTCGATCACGGCAGAGGCCGGCAGGAGCGCATTAACCCCCCATGTATGTCAACCGATTCCACTCTCGGGCACGATGGTGAATTAACTCCCAGATCCAGAGGAGGATACTCGCAGAGTAGATACGTTGCAACGCACGTCCCCTGCACCGTCGTTCGACGGCTCGCCTACTTTAACATCGCTTACGAACTCTGGCGAATTCCCATTGTTCGACATCCGTGAAACTTTTTTCCCCGGCTCCCGTCCGACACTTGAAAGTTCCACCTGAGCGCGGTCTGCCGCCTATTCGGTTGATTCCGCGCTCGAGTGGTTAGAGCGCTCGAGTCTTCCGCTCTCGTCCGACTGTTAGTGAGGTCTCTCCAGACGAGCTATTACCCGCGTGGAAGACGACACAATTCTCGTCAGACCTCAGCACTTTCCGCGCGACCCCTCCTTCGTAGACGCCCCGTATGACGTTCGCGACACGCGAACTTCCACCTCAAGGATCCTACAGCTCGCGGTTTCGGGGTAATTCCTGTCACAATAAATGGAGTCGGATATGCACAACCGGTCGGAGCTGCCGGAATCGCATTCGTCCCCGAGACCGGAGGAGCGTCGGAGTGGATTGTTCGTATGTCTCGTATCAATAATAGAACGATTGGGAGCTCGATGCCTCCCTTAAGGAACGACGGATATGATCGGATCTCTACTCTAGTTCGATCGATACGCTGCGAAATTCGACGATGAGAGCGGCGCCAGAACCAGAGGGTAATCGAGAGAGTCATTTTCTCTGACCCTAATCGAATGGACTAGAAGCGCTTCTCCCCCTCGATGATGAGCTCGGTTCCATGTGGAATGCAAAGACCAACAGATGGCCCCCGTTCACAGGCTTAGAGCACGATTACTAAGACATTCGATGCGTTCGGGAATCAAACTCACCATGATGTAGCTCCAACAGATGTTCAGGGTGTCGTCGCCGACCTTAATGTGATGTAAATGCCATGATAATGTTTGCTGTCGTACCCCCGTACCCGGCTATCTCAAGCCCACGACTCGTAGCCGGCTGGAAGCGGTCCCAGCTCGGCAGTGGCGGTGGTGGTCTGCAGAGGCTGAGTCCTGTCGCTTGGTAAGACAGATAGTGCTCAGGAATTCTCGTGCTATGCTGTTTTGCTTCAAGCTGTCCAAGTCACTTTTTGCTTCGCGATTCTCACCTCGGAGAACTTGCAGACCTTTTCGTTCGTCGCTGCCGCGGTCGGTGCTTAATCCGAACGAAGTTTTATCCCCCTTGCGGACACGGGCTCTCGCACAAAGGTTCAGTCGATCCGGAGCCGCTCTCAGCCGCGAACCCCATGCCAGAAGCCTGGAGATGTGCTCGAGGGGGAATCAGGGAATGCACTTTCTCCGCTCGGTCGCTCCGAGAGCCTTCATTCTTGAAAGGGCGGCCGCAAACTTCATCCTGCTGGTTCAGGTGGCTGCCTGGGGCCAGTGAATCGTATTTGTGTTTCGGATCGAGGCAGCGGACGGAAGAGGGAATCTCGCGAGCAGATATCATTCGCAACAGAGTCAAGGTCGACCGATTTATACGTAAACACGTTTTTGGTCGGGAGAGAGGCTGTCTTATCTGAACCAGTTTATTTCTGACCAGCCCGCCCGCATGCCCTCGAAACGTAACCCAGAGTTCAGTCTTATTGGGTCCCAGGGATTATCTTCCGTTCTCCGAGGAACGTCTGCTATCTAGTTATTTATGTATACCATTCATTCGAAACCGGTGCCCGAATATAACAGAAACCGAGGGATCATGGATCGGATCATCTTCGATCGAGGCTCAGACGTTCCAGTCGATTCTAGAGCGACCGCGAATTCCGTCTCGGCCCAACTACTGTACGAGTCGAGTCCTTCGTGAACCCGATCTCCATCCGAGCCGCATTGCATGTACTACAGCGGGGATCGATGCGTCGGTCACAAATAAACTTCATCAAAATCCGCTGGTGCTCAGATGAGACCAGCTCCGAACTCCCTCGGGTCGGGGAAGGACACTTCTGCGGATTTTTTTTCAGACAAAGGAGACAGCATATTTCGCCACGCCGGCGACGCAAACTGCCGCGGCTCAGGGGAGCACGCCGGGCGTCCAAGACTTCGGAGACCGATCTTGACTCTCGCTTTCCCTTGCGCGCTAATACATGTATCCATGCGATAGGTCATTCGCGGGATGTCAGGGGATGCGGATAACTTGGAACATAGGTAGAACGATAGTGATTGTATCCTTATCTTTTCGCGCGTTTCCGAGGCTACTCATTGGCGCTGCTAGGTCAGTCACCCGACGTCTCGCTGCTCCTGAGTGAGACGCATGCATGCAAGTCAACCTTCAGACGGATAGGTTCCACAGAGCGACCATTACCTTAGGGAAAGGAAACGACATTGTATTTTTCCTTTTCGTTCGTACTCAATGTATGCCTCCCTGCCGGTGGCCAAAGTCTAACCGATAGTCACTCCGGTGAGATCCGAATACGGAATCGGAGAGGATCTGCATAATGTCGAAATCGATGCTAATTTCCGTGTGACAAGCCCTCGACTCCAAGCAATTCGACATTTTCTGTCATTGCCCTTCATTGACGTTGATCGTTCGTCGCCCGCTTCTCTCCTTGCTCCGGTTGCCTCTGGTGATCCCTCATACATCTAAGTACAACCCTAATGTCCCCGTCCCGACACAAAAAAATGTCTAGAATCGATATCATTGTGAAACACGGTGTGAGCCACTAGATTGCAGCTAATAAATGAGCTGACCAGCCTTGCCCAGGAGGAGGTCCCCCTTTCGGATTGATCTGCGAGTGACCGTTTTTAAAAGAAGCATGGGCTCCCTGTGGGATCCAATCGAAGAAATCCGCAGAGAAAAAGATATCGGAAAAATGTCGCCTACCGGGGCGGTGATACTACTAATTCGCAAGCTGGTTGAGATCGATCGGCAAACCGGACGATTGGATTCTGTGCCCTTATCGGCTTAACGTCGATCGAGCCTTCGGAGTCGAAATGGAGGCGATGTACATACATCTCTGCGAATTCATCCCAGACGACAGATTGATGATTTTTCTTGTATTTATTCATGATCTCATTCATGCGAACAAATGGGGCGAAGACGCTGGCGTAAGCAAAAAGCATCTAATGATGATCGACACGAGCGGCTGCCGCTGATAACTCTATCGTCCATGTTCTGTGTTCCGAGGCAATCTATGATTCGATTCCTACGAAAATATGCACCGATAGCTTCCGGGGTTATCTTTATCGTATTCATTTCCCCTCTCCGGCTGGACTCTCGTCCGATAACCGTTCTTCGCGCGTCCGCACTCGCCCCGAGCCAGACCATTCTGGAATCGCCGCTTCGACCTTCCTCATGGGATTGAGCTCTTGGCAGGGACAATGCCCCGGCGTGGGCATGGTCGAGCACATAGGACGTCGGCTTTCCCCGTAAATTTCCTCGCTGTCCAACGAGAGATATGCTCGGCCTGGTGCACTTCTGAAAATTCCAGCAGGTTTCCACTCGATACACCTCGAGCTTCACGAACGTGTCCAGCGGAATTTAAAAGTTTCATTTGCCTTCTCCAAGGTCGGGTACCGACAGCTCGCGAGAGCTCGCTTCGAGTTGTAGGAGGTGGAAGAAACCCTGCGGCGCACCATCGGAGAAATCGCTCTTGAAAACCCGGCGTAGTCTCTGTGGTGTCCCACCCTTTCATTCCGAGAGTTGACGTCGGTCGTCGACGATTACGAGGTCCTGTATGGCTTTCACAAGCGAGCGCGTAACACTCGACGAAGGCGGCTTGGAACTCAGCACTATGAGACATATGCGTGAATGTCCTTCGCTCAGAAACGATCCTCTATGCCGCGCTCTTAAATCAGAGGACGTCGTCATCTTTCCACAACGCGAGACCTCGTCGAGTCACGGCTGTCGTCGTATCGCCGCGAGACTCTGTGGAGGACCGATTGCTGGTCTGGAACAACTTCGTTCCGCCGGGTGATACTTTCGAGAGAGATCATCATGATTCTCTGTGGTGGTTGTAATGATGACACCTTTGTTCCCAGGAACTCGATCTCTTTCTGAGCGTTGTTTCTCGGAAGGCGCCAAATGCTAAAGCGACCTTAAGACCCACAGAGTTCGCATATACACAGCGGAGGATAAACAAATCATTTGGGTCTACTCGCTAAATCCTTGCGGGATACGCGAGCGAACCTTCTTGATGTTGTCGGCAGCTCCGTCACGATCCGCGGAGCTCTCTTGAATTTACCTGAGAGGCACCGATATTCCGCGTTCGCCCTGTCACCAGCCTGCGGTTAACCGCACTACGTGTTCCGCGCTTCATCAACAAGCCCGTCATGAGTTCACAGAAGCACACGTCTCCTCCAGAATCCTTTCTGAATGCGTCGAGGTGGAAATTGAACTCTTAATGAGGATAATCCCATAATAGTCTCCGATCCGGCTGAATCGTTGAAGTGCGTTCGATTGACGGACTCGCATCTATCAATCTGGAAAAACTCAGAACTGTTGAACTGGGTCGTTTCTGTCTAAGAGACCCTTCAAACAAAATAGAAACGAAAACTGAATTTTTGTTGAAAAACTCACTTGATTCCAGAATTTCATCCATTGTTTTGAGAGCAGTGTCCGACACCATGAGCCGTGCGCTCAGCTGGTGAATGCTCCATCAACATTGACATTTATTTCAATAATAACATCCTTCCAGCGAACAGGAACGATTAGGACAATGACCATATGTTTCATTGGGAACACATGTGCCCTCTCGTTATTATACAATGAAGGGAATGTGAAGCCGTCGACAGCAACTTACACATGTGTGCTGTCTCATCGTTGTCGACTCGATGACATTCAGTATCGTCTCGTTCCGAGAGCACGGCGAGACTAGAAACTGCGCCGGTATGCATGTTGTCGACATCTAATCACCGCAACAGCGAATTTTGAAAAATAAGAAAAAGGAATTCGGAGCTCCCACCTCTCCGATGGGTCACGTGCCTCAGGTCTGAGCCGTCGAGTGCTTGACGGGTCCAGGCCTATTTTCGGGCAAAGTTCACAAGAGACCTTCTGTAGGAAGTACTTTCGGAGCACGCAGACGCTACGTGCCTCCTGCTCCTTGTCGTGGGTGCACGCTTCCAGCGAGTCGTGTACTGCACCTTCGCAAGTCGTTCCTTCTCATTACCTGCCTTCCTCGCTTGCCCTTCCGTCGATCGAACGACAGACACACTACTCGTCTCGATCGTATCCAATTCATGAGCAGCTGTAGCTGCGCAAATCGACGAATCGGAGGGGGACGATCTACGGGCATTTCACTCTGACTATCACATAGCAGAAACAACCTTGACCACGTCGCGACCAGAAAAGTTTGACAATGAACAATAGTCATCGGATTCCGTAACTTTTTTTTATTTCCTGCTGCCAGTTAACATTTCTCACGGATCGAGCGGCGGACGGTCGCTCGGGACCCCCAACTGCTCTTCGCGGGTCTTTCCCGAGCCGAAATCAGATATTTCTGCTTCAAACGGATGATCAGTCAACGTTTTCGAAAGTATCCGAATCGAGGAGCGACCGGTCTCCGATCATTCACTTGGCGTAATGAGAAACCCATTCTCTAATAATAATCAGTGTTCCCTTCCGAATCGGATCTAACGGAATGATTCGCTCGAGAGGGATTATGACTCTTTGTCGATGCTCCCGGAGTTTCATCGAGTCCCTATCTCTCCCGTACCCCACTGAATTGAGAAACTACCCAGGCATGAACTTCGTTCCATACAGAGGAGGGAAATCGAGGGAGCTCTCTGGCGCTGGCACCTCTGTCTAGGAACACAGGGCACCAGCAGAGCCCACTGGAAATTACGCACCTTCGGGGAGAGCTTCAATAGGATGGAGTTTCGGATATGGAAGTTATGGCTGAGGGTGGGGAATCACTCCGCACCGCTATCCTCGATGTTTCCTCAATCTGAGAAAGATAAAAGCTTGGGCCTGAATCGAACGAGCTCTTGGACGCTCTCGAGATCAATCGCGATCGATTTCGGTTTTTGCCGTCGCGTGATTTCCAAATTTTCTCTCACAGAGTTTTTGCACCGTTCGCTGCGAGTAACGTTAGAAGCGTCCAATCTGCCCGCGGTTCGGAAGAAGTATCGTCGAGGGATAGATTCAGAAGCGAAGTTCGTTGCGTCCCGTCCCAGAAGCCTTCGGTCAGAATTGATTATTATTCTTCTGAACCGATTCCCCGAATTCTCTACTCTCGCGAGATTGAAAAGTACGGATAACACGATCGAACAGAAATACCCGAAACCAAACAAGAATACGGGGTAAACAAAAACGCGATCCGATAACTCGATTCCTCCGTCAAATGAGCGAACGAGTACGCGACTCCTGGTGGCGCAAGGCGAGAAATCGAATTCACCAGTCCGCTAAAATTGGAGGAAAGGTGCACGCTTAATTACATGTCATCCCGAGCAAAAACGCAAGGGAATCGGCGACGTTTATACATAGTCGCCGAGAAAATGACTAATGGCTGATTTTTCATGCTCGAAGGCTCACGTCGTCATTAGTTTATCACTTTTGCATGAGATCCCGATGGCTGCGGAACCAGAATTGAATCGCCGGCGATAATTCTCTTTTTTACAAATGAATTCCGGTGGATGCGTTCGCGCGCCGCCACAGGTACGCCGCACGTTGGAGCGAGTGAGACGGTTACACAATATTTGTATGAATTCCGCTGACCTTCCTGTCAGACGCTCCAATAAATCACCTGAGTTTTCTGAGATTAGGGTCGAGGGCTGCTACACGTATAAGAAACCGCTAAATCTTTCAGAGCGTTTGCATCCGAAAGCCATTGTTCGGAGTCGGAGGTGACGCAGGACGAACGAAAGGCTCTTCGGCAGAGTCATCCCTAACACCTCCGGAAGGCTACCCACTCGTAAGGAAAACCCTGGTCTGTCTCGGATCCGAACCCTACTGGAAGCTGGGGAGAAAGAGATCCCTGACGAGCACCGTTCCTCCAGCTGTCCACGATCCATGAGTGTCACCGAACTATAAAGGGATCCGCAGAACTCGGTTGACGTCATCGCGAACAGTGTCTGCAGTGGGACGACATCGAAGAGCCAAGTTCATTAGCGACGAACTGTATGCGTCTTCGTTGTCCCCTGAAGTGCTGCATACAGTTTCGCCACGGTTATTCGCCACACTCGCTTTGGCACAGCGCTGGGAGACAAACAAACCAACCGACGGAGGACCCACAGGACGAGTGAACGGACGCTCGCTCGGACGGACACCCCGACAAACCTCAGTCAGACGTAAAGACGGACCCACCGACCGACGCTGGAACACACGAACACTCTCTCACACACACAGTAGATAAGACGCAGCAACGGAGCCAATTACAGCCAGTCCAGATGGCTTCGACGGGTCGATGTCCCTGTCGGACAGTCCGACCGACTGAAAAGCGAGAAGGCCGCCTTTTCTGCTGTGGAAGATTTTCCATTAGTCACTCACTCACTCAGATCGGGGGGCGCCCGCCGCCGGTGTCTTTCCCGCTGATTGAACTCGAACGTTTTTTTTTTCTCTCGATTGCCCGCCCGTCAATCTCGCACCTGGTCCTGTCCCACCGCTGGAACACGGACGGCGGCGGCAGTTGCGGCTACTAGATAAGATCCATTGAGACACGCGGGAGTATCGGAGGTCGAACTCGATTAGGCTAATACAGCGCGGGACATATACAGCTAATGCCGCGGGACATATCGATCAATGTACACATAAGAGACATAGCCAATGAATTTTCCCACCCCGTAAATTCCGGAACCCAACGTTCACAACCGGGAGGTATCGTCGGCGTCGCCTCTGAGGTAGCAGAGCGAGGAAAGACCGCTTGAATTCAAATGCAAATTCACGGTGGGCTCCACTCGGTGAAATGATCGCGTAGGTCGCCGCCTGATGAGTCGTAGTCTTCTTCTACGCAGTCTCCGAGGCAGAAGTGGACCACGTCGGCGGAGGCAGCGGAGGCCGGGGCCTCAGTAATTGTCCGGTCGGCCGGTGTGCCGAAAAATTCTCAACAATGCCCTCGCTCGCTCGCTCGTTCGTTCGTACTGGAGTATTGAAGAATTTTCGTTTCTACTGATGCGTAAAAACTCCTCTCAATATGTATGTGGATGCTTCGTGTCTTTTGAACTCGTGTCTCGAACGGGCGGCGGCGAGAATATCTGTATTCGGAACGACTCTCGTACAAACAATGAGATCGCTCGCTGCGCCTCGTCGCCCGAGCCGAGCATTGGCCATCCGTCGTTACGAGATCGTTCGACGACCTGCTAAGCTTTTGAGAGTTGCTTTCGGCGCCGATGTCGTCGCGCCCGCGGTCGATCATCGAGGGCTCATTATCTGACAGCCGATACGCGATGACCTTAGGCATCTCTGGCGAATCGGGTTTGACCAAAAAAAAATGAAGGTCGGGAGCTGAAACAACCTCAGAAGCTCCTGCCGGCAGGAATTCACAGGTGGAATGGGATTGCGAGCCTGATGAGCAACAAGCCGGAAGACGATGACGGATTTCAGTCCAGTGTGGATATGGCGTGAAACATGAATCATGGGAGTCGTTTCGCACCCCGTATTTCGCGCGATATTCTGCGGATGACGTAAACCCTCGGGCGTTCGCGCAGTGGTTTACGGTTTGGCCGAATTTCCAGAAAGCGTCCAGAAACGTAAAACTAGAACCTCTGGTCTAAACACACAGAGCGATTACAACGATGGAGACCTGCGGATTCACGCTCAGACTCCGCATCACGGATCGAACTCACTCAGTGCCATAAGGGCAATGGTGACGTCACCAATAGTGTAGCGTTTAAAGCAGCAGCAACGGGAATGAATTCGGTCGAAAACCGTGAGTTCATGTCGAAATACCTCCGTTCCGACGTCCATCGACTCATTGTATTTACGTATTGAAAATCTAAGAAGGCGTTCGGAGCGGCGGCGGTGGCAACGCCATCGGGGCCTCACAAGTTCAACAACAAATAAATGAGTCTTCGTCGTGCTACTTTTCCTCGCGGGTATCAATAAGAGCTTTTTTGGCGTTCTCGCGTCGAATTCAGTATTTCAAGCAGGATCCGCAGACACGCAAGCAGAACCAGAAGCGCGAATGCGTACCTATCTGTCCAGCTCAACACGACAAAAAAAAATTCGAGCGCTCGCTCCGTGAAATTAGTCTCCGCTGATCAGTCCCGCTGCCGTCAACCTGGGCGGTCAAGTGCCGATCAGCTGGAGAGTAATTGAAAGCTGATCGACTGAGCTTCGTGTGCGGAAGACATCTTCCGCGAGGTGGGGGTGGGGGAGAGGACGCCTCACCCACCGCCAGGTTAGCCGTCGCTACTCCGTAAACCTGCTCCTGTCGTAATTCCCTTCATTCTCCCTCCCGACTACTTCAGTGCCGTATCTTATGACATCCACTCACTTATAAGTCAGGGACTTCTACTCGCATGCCAACGTTGTACCGACCGACCCTACAACGGGAGGCTTCTGTCCAACGTTGACTTTCCGGTGAAATCCCTCGCGTGTCGTTACTTGGCTAGAAGAGGAAAGAATCCACCAGAGCCGAATTCAAATTCTTGGGGAACCACCGCCGACATCGTCACCATCGCCACCACTCGATTCGAGCGCATCATGATTACGTCCGATAGGATAAACCACTCACACGCCGTCGAAAGCAGCCTAACTAAGCATTGTTGAACAGCGCATTCTTTACGGTCAACCGCTCGTCCGCTTTGTGGTCGCCTACAACGACTACATAGTACGTCCTCAGTTCATAGTACGTTGTGGGCCAAAGTCGGCCCGAGTGGATCATGGGCTTTGTTGAAGCCCTTCGAAGGGCGCTCTATCCGATGTCGTGGTCTAGGACGTGAATCTAGATATCTGCTTTCTGTTTGCGTTTTCGTTCACTCTGTTCGCTGCTCGACTATTCTCGTATGTCTGTGGGAACGTATGTCTGTGGGTATATCCCCGTCATTAATATGAATCTCATCTTCGAGATGAAAGTTCGATCCGGCGTTTTTTTCTCTCAACTCACTAACGCTTCCCGCGAACTGCCTGAGGACTGCTCTGAAGGAGGAGTTTTTATCGTAGAGTTTCGCTTCCGACGAATCGAATTGATACTCGATAGTAGTGCGTGTGTGTGCCGAGCGAACACGCGCTGTGGCATCCGATGCCCGGATCAAAGGATCTACTTGGCCGAGAACGTGAGCAGGCATGCAGTTTCGCTTTTTCTCGTTGTCGGCGCGAGTGTCCGTCCCATCGCTCGTTGCCAGCTCGCTTCGTTCGTCTGTCCGTCCTCCTGGCTGAAGCGGTGGACGACGACGACCGCTTGGCTTTTGTGAGCGGATGACACGTTTTACGTAGACGTCTTTACATAACGTTCTTAAGGTCTTGATTCGCTTCACCACTTTCCACGATGTGGAATTAGTGGCCGGGGTAGGATTTCTGGGTTAGGGGCCGACGACTCACAGGGTGGTTTCCGTGAGACTTATCTTCGCTTAATTGCTCAAAGTCAGGGTTCCGCTTAAATTTCCCTTTCCGAAAGATTAAAGTTCGAGCGCTCCTCGTAGATCGGCGCCTCTTCGACTTTCTTCGAGATTATGACTCGAGATCTCCGGAAGGGAGATAATGCAATATAAGTCCATTGTCCATTCTGCCGAGCCCACGATCTCGATAGATTCTGGAAAATAAACGAGGCCGTCTCATTTTCGCCCGCTCAGTCATCCAATTAGACGGGACATCGCTCTGTTTTGCGTTGAGTGGACAGACATCGTAATGTTTGCAAATGTCACTGCTCGATGTCGGCGGGAACCGTGCTCTCTGCCCTAGTCTACAAACGCGTTCAGAGAAGTGAACCATCATTTCGCTCGACACGACTCAAGAACAAGCGAGCCGTGCCATGAGGGATATTCGGAATCGAATTGTAAAACATCGAAGTGGACGCTGAGAGGGACGAAAAAGAAACGTTGATGGTCGCGAAATCTTATTTATGCATGCGTTTTTCGAAACGATCCAACGTTGCTGCAGCAACAGAATACAAGATCGATTATTTTGCCATCGAGACACTGGACTACGTCCCAATGACTTTTCTCCTCGAAGCTGTGTCCCGAAACGACGGACTCCGCCGCTCAGTCGTCGGTCGGACACACGTTAGTTCGGTCGGCCACTCGTTGCACATTTCGCTCTCGTGGATTCGGAACCCGAACACTCCGAGCAGTCGTTCCCAGCTTCGGAATCGACTCCGCGCCGCAGAAAAGCGAAGTGAGTCACAGCGACACCTTCTAGAAAGCGAGAAGCCAATCCCTTCCCAGATCGAAACGACATCAAACCATTCGCTCACACTCTCCCTGACGAAATCGAGGACCATGCTCACGAACAATCCATTCCACACGAATGCAGAGGGATGAACAGCATCTCTTATTATTGAAGATTAAATAAATAATAATAAGATTGCGAAGAAAATCGCGTGGGGTGTTATCGTGACGATGACGCGACACATTGCGGGTTCACATGCACTGTCCGATTTGCATCTTGACAGTTCTCAAAGCTCAGTTGCGTCCAGTCGGGTCCTTGTTCGCTTCTCAGAAGCCAAGCGAAGCAACGTCCTAGGAATGCTGTCAAGAAAGGTAAAAACGCCATTTTCGGAGAAGTCCGCAGCCGCAACTACCGCCGGATCCGGAGGATTTCAGCTCGTTTATTCCAAACAACAGAAGCCGGAGGCATCAACCTCTGCCGGCAGGCAAGGCTGGAAACCCACGAGCGTCCCCTGACTGGATTCCACGCACCTATTTCTGCGAAATTCTCTCCGGACTCGCCGAGACGGGCCGCTAGGCCCCCGTCTCGCCATCAGTACTTCTCGCCATCATTTCGCCCGCTCCTGCCCGTCTGGTTTTCAGTGAGCCGCAGCATAACCGCCTTGCTGACTGACTGGCGGGCGGGCAGGCGGGCGGCAGGCGAGATGGTAGACTCTGTTATCAGGAGATTAACATTTGCGTTCTGGTCGTATTTCTGTTCGAAATTCTTCGCGCATGCCTCATCAGTTGTCTACGGTGACATCGATCCGTATGTTGTGCGCGAAGAGCACTCGAGTTTGCAGAATTCGTTATCCCGTCTGTACATCGCCCGTCGTCGAGTCTCCAGCTTCGCTTGACAACTGGTTGCGACGGGCAGGACGCATGATGGGCTGCGGCGGCGCGGAATCGATCCGCACGTTCACTCGAATCGTCGAGCTTCATCTCATCGACAATAATAATCTCTGGCGAGGCCATGCGGTGACCGAATCGCTTAGCCTTAAAGAGAACTTTTGTCCAGACAGCTAATGATTTAGGAAGTCGACGCTATCATCTCGACCTAATTGCTCGACTTTCCGACCTGCAGAGCAGTGAATCTGTCCTTTCGCAATCCGACCGTCTTCGCATCCCGCAGGCCCGCAACGATTTCCGCATCTGGCGATCTTCCTGGAGTTCCTGGTTCGCGGTGTCTCGACGCGCGCTTCCTCGAAGATTATTACCAAGATCCTGATGAGCTCAGGTGATGAACTCTGGGCTCGTACGACGTTAGAAGCTAGAGTAGGACAACAACCTGTCGTTGGCAGTGCCAACGAACCGCCTGCCTTAGTGCCAAGCCCGAGCCAAGAGCAGGCAATGCACGATTCGATCGACCTGCCAAGTAGATGAACGCCAATAAAAAAAGACTCGCTAGAGTTTAAGCGCGACGTCGCCGTGGAGCCCATTAGTTCGCCTGGCCCGAACTTTTCCAAGGGTAGACTCTCACCTGACTGCCTTCCCATCCGCCCGCCTGTCGGCCCCGCTGTTCCCGCATGTCGTCGTCGGTGTTGTCGACGTCGCCAACACCGTAAAAACCGTCGTAGGAAAGCCGTAGAACCAGCAGCAGCAGCAGGTTGACAGCGCAGCCTGCGGCCGACGCCGCCGATGTCGCCAGCGTCAACGCGGACCTTCCGTAGAAACTGGCGCCGTCTGGTGTTTGTGGCGAGGGCTAAGTTTGTTTGGGAGACGCGAAAAGCATGTGGTTCGCTCGCTGTGCTGCTCCTCTATCGCCACTCAGTCAGTCAGTCGAGCGGCACGGCAAGTAGCAGGCGGACACTCTGTCGTGGTGTCAGCCAAGCCAATCAGTGCAGTTATTCGAAACGAAGAGGAGCGCGAAGCACTGCCGTGGCTCTGGGAGTTCGTCGTTTGTCCATTGACAGCTAGCGAACAGGGGCCCTTTGCGTCGCGTGTTGCCCTTGTCGTTTTTTTTTCTGAAATCATGTGATTGGCAGTGCTGTAGCTCTGCTCTAGACTGAAAGGAAAAAAAATCAAGTTTCTTCCTGTGGATTGCTGTGTGACAACTCGGTGAAGTTCCGGAAAATCTCAAAGTGCTACTACTGGATACAACTCAATTCATCTTCAAGTGGTTGTTCTAATCGATTCGGTTCGCTCATCAATCGATAAATCAATCAATCTTTCACTTGCCGGAGCAATCGATCGATTGAGATCGTACTCGTGGTGGAAAAACGAAAACCACCGAAATCCAACTGCCTGTTGATCTAGCTCGCGGTGCCAAGATGACTTCTCTCGGCTGCGTGCTGTCAGTGCAGCAGCAGAACTACCACCACAGCCACCACCTGACTCCGAACTCGAGTCCCAAAACGGAAAGCCTCACAGTGTCCAGGTCTCGGTCGCTGTCTCGTCGGAGCACGCCGAACAGCCTGACAGAAGGCGGCAGAAGCTACGATGGAATACGAGCTGGAGGCAGTGCTGATTCAGGATGTGTCACTCCGAATGAGATTCTGTCCGGCTCGGATCTGGCCAGAGACAAGAGTCATTCGGCTAAACTTCAAGCAAACAATAACAATACGATTGAAGTTCCGGAATACGTCATCGACCGCCAAACGAAGATCACTTACCTCAAGGGGAAGTTCCTCGGAAAGGTAAGCGCACTTGTTTCTAGATCGTCGACGTTGTCACAGATAAGGCTGCCTGCCGGTAAAGGGGGAGGAGAGCGAGAGAAAACAAAGAGCACAGAAAAATCACACCCGACAAACGATAATGGATAACGGCGAGGAAAAATAGCAGAAAAACGGAGACAAGAAGGAGTTCCGTAATGACCTTCCTAACGAGAATCGGAAGTGGAATAACTTCCCCAGCCGAGTCCGATCGCAGTGCGGAGGGAGCAGTTGAATTTTAAGATCGATCGATTCAATGGAATCGCTGGGAGACGATATACATATATGTATGCAGTGGGAGCCCTCAGACCCTGCCCGACCTTCCGTGGAGGCAGGCGAAGCGAACTTTCCCAAGATTCTCCGGTTCCGTGACCCGAGCGAGTGCGCGGAGTTTTTCCACCACGAAGTCCCGCTGGAGGGGGAAAAACACGACACGACAAGATTGGTTTCTGTTCCCGAGATGACGGAGAATCGATGTAGCCAATTCAGGTTTCAGTGTCGAAAAGCGATTCAATAACACGGAATCGTTCGACCGGCGGCGTGTTTTTCTTTCTCTGGCTACAAAGCTTCATTATCGTCGCTAACCCAAATGCAGTCACCTGACGTCCAATCGGCGAACAACTTTTTCGGGACACTCTCTTTCTACGCCAGGCTCGACGGCTCGTAATACACGTTGTTAGGCTTTGCATCTGCCTCGACGAGCGCTGAGTTCAAGGTCGAGGCTCCGATTTTCGAGGCTCGTCTTGAATGTCTCTATGACGTCGCTGGGGAGCTCCCGAGGCCGAATTCCCGACCTGATATCTGGATGGAAATTGAATTATTCGGAAAACGTGGAACACGCAGAATCGCTGCAACAAGTCGCCGCGTATCTGCCGTTGAGCGGGTCAAGTCGATCCCATTCTCTATGGAGAGAGGACCTGCGGATTATTGCTGCCGTCGCTCGTGACATGTGTTTGTAGTCAGGAATTCTTCTCACAAGACTCATGACGGCATCAATCTCGACAAAGCGTCGCGTCGTCGTCGTCCACAGAGCAGGGAAACGGTTCGGGAAATGAGGAATTATTGTGCGAGGGAGGACAAGAGGGAGGAGAGGATTAAGAGGAATAGTGAAACGATGCGGGTCGGCGAAAGGTTGAGTGTGCTCATCCAGCCTTTGTCTGATCATCAGGCGAACTCTCGCTCGGGGATTATGCGGAGAATCCTGAGATTACTCTCGAGAATCGATCTAGAGATATTAGCATTTTGCGGGGAGCGGGTTTCTAGGGAACTAAATTCCATGAATATTCTCTGTCTATCTACTATCTCGATACAGACGGAGCTCTTGGGTCCGATGAATTCTCCAGCTCGGAGTCGATTGCCGGGACCCGCTCACGGCCCGAGCCCTCGATGAGAATCTTCGTGATGGTGTTTCTCGAATCGGAAAGAACTGCTTCATTAAAAACATGTGTTGTTCCATAATTGAGCCATGCGCGCACCAGCCACCAGGGAGTTCAATTCCCGATGGAAAATGTGTTTCTCATTGAGCCCGAACGAACTCCGTGCTCGGTGGTCTGGGTCTCTCCACTCCGTCGCGTCGGCCGACTTCCTTCTGTTGGCGAGGAGCATACATTTGTGCATTCGAAACAGATCGAGGTGTACAGGAAAGAGAGGCGAAGTCGCTTTATTAGCCGAGACGACGAGAGCTTCCCAGCGGCTACCCGTGCAACTCTGAGCGAGCGAGCCACATCAATAATCGATGGCGAGAACCGCTCTCGCCGCCGTCAGCGTTGTCGTCTGAGGAATAAACGACAAAAGTAGACCGAGGAGCTGGCAAGGTCGGCCAAAATGAAATGACCGTAAACGTCTCCAGGACAACAGTTGTCCAACGTCTTCTTTGCTTCGTGCTGCTTCTTCCTCGCTCATCCTCCAGTCATTGAATGGCTTCGGGGGTTTGGCAACAGGCTCGAACGATGCCGGTTCTGGAGAAGACGAAGACAGACCGGATGTCTCGTGCCGGACGCACAGTCGGCCAACCTTGAAGGAGTCGGTCTCTTGGTCGCGCGTAGGCTTCAGGAATATCACGAAGGATAGTTCGGGGGAATATGATAAGGGGCACTGAGGAGCGGCATTTATGCGTCTGGATGGCACGCATCGATGCGTCACGTTCAACGCAGAGGTGAACTTCCAGTTGCCCGACTCGGCATGGCATCATGCATGGCTGCCCGGAGCATTTAGCATCGACGTCGTCGCGGCTGCCAGCGAGCGGACGAAGCGACGTAGTGGACCGTCCACAGTTTTAAGTTGGCTTTCTTTGGTGGTTAAACCGAGTCCCGCCCCTCACGGCCCGGACCGCGGCCTTGGCAAAGTGTGCCACCTGGCTTGGATATCAATCCAACCGAACATTCGTTGGATGCCAGCGTTCGACGCTAAGGTTCCGGGTGGATCCGAGTGGAAAGGCTTTGCGGTCCGTCGTACAGCGTAGAATCTGGATCGTTCTCTGGGGGAATGTTCGAAGGAATGTTTATGACAGGGTATCGCATGTCCCGGAAATCTATGTTCTTTCCGAAAATTCCCTCTATAGCGGCGTTTCGGTTCGAAACGACGACGTTGCGATGCTCATCGCTTCGTGCAGTGAGGCCGTTTGCGCGCGTTGAGCAAACGATACTCGAGTTCCCACTCTGCAGACCATTATTTCGGCATCGAGAGCCGATCTTAGGCCCGCCATCAGATGTCGTCAACACGCTCTCTTTCGTGCTCATGATCGATGGATTCGTCGACGGTCAGATTGCGGCATGAATTTTTTTTCTCGGATAGGAGCACGAAGAGCCCCTATCCGTTTCTTTCTCATTTACGAAGAGTCTCGGGACACTCCGACGTGCTGCGGTTCTTCTATCTTCCCGAACGCTCCTCGACTGCCTTCGTATTCAGATCAAATTTAAATCGGGCATCACCTTCCGGAACCGCCGTAATTAAAGCGCGGGCTGTCGCGACGTTGGTGTCGAAGCGAGCCGTAACTTCTTAATTCGTGGTGGATCGGAACCGCGACAGAGATTATCTGGTGGCAACTCGAAAGCGGCCCAATTCTCGCGTTGTTGTAACCCCGATCGTCTGCACGGAATATGCGGCATGCCAAAATCGACGGAACCGCAAATCGAAGAAACGATCGACGCGCCGATGAATTTCCCCGAGGAACGGCGGAGAGCCAACGGAAATTCCACTTTTGCTTCTTCTCAGCTGTTGGTCTGCGCCTCAATTAGCGGCGAGCGAGGTCGCTGACCCACGCGTAGGGCGTTATTTCTGCTCTCCTTTCTTGTAGATATATTTTCTTCGATTTTTTTTCTCTCCGTTCGAAATTCGTACCGCTTGAGCTGACACGCGTCTCCTGAAAATTTTACGTCTCGGCTACGATCGCGAGAAGTGAGACGATCGGATGAGGGGATGAAGCGAGGGAAGGAACGTCGAGACGCATAGGAAGCCCGCGGCGCGTCTCTGGCGGAGGACAACTCCAGATTTTCTCAAATCGATCGATGCTCGAGGCAGAGGATTTTCATCGGGCCGGAAATTATTTAGGATCCGTTCAGCTCATCCATTTAGTCCGCGGTAGTGTATTCATCGTTCTTCATTGTTGAAATGAGCCGCGGTCGGATGCCTGCCGGCTTGCTTCGATCGAAGTCTCTCTTTCTTCTGTTCTCGCCCGCCCGCTCGTCCGTTGGTTCGTCCGTTCGGTTTTTCTCAATGGTTTGACATTTTTTCCAAAGCGCCGTTTCCTTGACAGTTTCTTTTCGGTAGCGAGCGTTTGCTTCCCGACTCCTTCTTCTATTTCTTTTCCATCACTTCTCGTTCGCGAAGGCGCGGTTTCTCCTTGACGTGGGTCCGATAATCTTTTACAACGCGAATGCGGTTTTGTGGCTGTGTGTCGAGTCCCTTACCGAGGCGAGAAGCGTGGACTCTGCCTGTTTGTCTGCTCGTTCAGCAGCCGAACAACAGGAGAACGACGACGTCGACGGAGGAGCAGGAGGACGCCGAAAAGAATATGAGAGGAGTGGGAAGGATACTCAACGACGGTGGAGAGAGAAGCAAACGGAAGAATCGCTCGTGGATGCAAAT
Source organism: Galendromus occidentalis (assembly GCF_000255335.2). Lineage (NCBI taxonomy): Eukaryota > Metazoa > Arthropoda > Arachnida > Mesostigmata > Phytoseiidae > Galendromus > Galendromus occidentalis. The sequence continues at coordinate 1,131,274 of NW_003805517.1, read as the reverse complement.
GCTCCACAAGTTTGTTATCCAAGACCCGGCCGCTATCCGAAAGGCGGACCGGGTTGCTTTCGATCGCCTGCATTTGATGAGCTCAAATCTTCCCCGATCGTTTCCGGAGCTTCTATATTAAGCCTTTGGGCACCTATGTGTTCAACGTGTGATATTGGGTCGAGGACTCGTCTCGAAACAGACCGACGACGCCTGCAGTAGCCGGCCGTCATTAAGTGACCACCCGCTCGGCGGACGGACGGACCGACCGACCGACCGACTGAGTGAGTGACTTTCCGGAAGAGTCGCGTCTACTGTCATTCAGTCCCTTGTCGGCGAAGTCTGATGGCCTCTCGTGTCCAGAGTGGAAACGACGGCCTGAATTCGTCGTGACAGTGAGCTCGCGGTCTCGTGCTCTGTGTCAAAGGTTCAAAGGCCCGAGAGCGACTTCCTTTACAATGATCGTGCTCGAGCGACAAGCTCTACAACAATAACGGAGGCGTCGACGATGATGATGATGCGTATCATCTACATAGTACGTCATCAGGGACGCTCACGGAAGCCGTGAGAGCTCGTTTGGGTTCTCGAGAGCCGAGGTGAACGCCTGCTAGAGTGAGAGCTGGCCTATTTCACCAGCGACTCATGAAAGCGACCTGACCCGATCTCAATAACCGCTTCGGAGAGTGATCTTCCTGTCTGACCTAACCTCTACCCGTGTCGGAACTCGGAAGGAAGTCGACCTCATTCCGGGAGCCGCTTCGTTAAGGTTCGCTCGGTCGAAACGGAGCTATCCTCCTTCCGCAATTCGGATCGGGAGCTCATCCAGTCAGGCTTCTCCTCGAGATCAAGTCGAGTTTTCTCGGGAGATTTCCCCCTCTCCCCCCATACCCGAAAACTGAACGAGCAGTTGGAACACTTCTGCGTCCGAGCCACTGATTACTCAATTTAATCCGCTTGATTGATTACCCTCGCTCTCCAATCTCGAGCTGTTCCCGGTAGGCTTGGGGGACGACGTCGGAGCGCACCGTCGCTACCGAGGGTACAAGGCCACGTTTAATAACAAAGTGGACCGGCAAGGGGAATGGCAGCACCCGGCCAACTCCGAGGGGCCCCGTGTGTGTTTGTCAAGGACCAACAGGACCTTATGAAACGACAGCGGCAATGGCGACCAGCTCACAGCCATGGTGCAGCAGCTCAAGGGTTATCCCTTCTCTACCGTATAGCCGGCTGTGAACGTTTCCATAAGTGCTGCTGGTCGCATAGTAGTAGTGGTGGCTGGCTGGCGTTAACCAAGTTGGTAGCGCCCAGGGGCCTCTTTGCCGCTCACTTGCCCGGTTGTCCGTCGAGCCGCCCGCTTGCTTGACTCAGTGACTGACTGACTGACTCGGTGGTGGCTTTCTGGTTGGCTTTACTTGCCTGCCTGCCTTCTTCCCTCGCTTTTCGAATGTCGACTCCCCAACAACGAGCGATGAACGAACTAACGACCGAGCGAGCGGACGACCGAGCGAGAGGACGGATGAGGCACCAATTGGCACCAACGGGAAAAAGATAACACTACCGAAACACTGCGAATAGATGACAGCGATCGCACCCATAAACACTTGATGAGGTGTCAAGTAACCGGACAACGCCCTCTCGAGGCAGATCGGGCCTCCGAGTAATGTTTTCCTCGGCTTCTGTCGTCTTACCTCCGTTCTGACGACCTTTCGCAGGCTCCCGATAGATACATGTGACTCCGCTCTGCGAGGAATTCCCCGCACAGCTTCGTGCGAGCTCGAGTTCGCCGTTTCTCAACGGATGCCTCGGAATCTAATGATCCACTCGGATTCTAGTTCATCGGGGCTCTCTGAGCTCCGTCGGATATCGCTCAGATACTCGTAGGGAGGATCTCATACGGAGACTCCAGTCACGGATCACGTGAAGAACCTCGGCTCATGCTCAGCGGCTCGGCCGGGAAGATTCCTCTCCGGACGCTGTCCTCGAGAGCGGTCCCTAGAAACGATTTCGAAAACTCACGTGTCACCGTCGGCGTCGCTTGACGGTTGCGAGAGGGGAAAAAAGTCGCTGGACTCCGCTCCCGCTCTGTTGCACCGAGGGTTGCAACGTCCACTTTGCGAGGCTTCTCCCGCTCGCTGCAACCTCATCGCCAACTCGGATGAAGACGTTTGCAAACTTTTCCCACTTTATGAACCGAACCGAAATTGCGGTTGCCGAAATTCGGAGTTCGCGATTTGGGAGTTTTAGTGCAACTGCCGAATGGCCTCTGGCAGAAGTTGTTGTAGCAGAAGCGCGGTCGGCGTCTCGCTCGGTTTAGTACCCTCCAGCCGGGGCGGCAACCTGGTCGCTCCGACTATTCCTCTTCCGGGGGTTGGCTTTCCCGTCGTTCCCCTGAGTCTGTTTGCTCGGTCGATCACAAGCGGTCCTGACCGTCGGTTTGCGTAAAATCCTACACGCTACCTAAGCGCCGTTTCCGTGCCCAAGTCGAACACAGACGCGTTCTTTCTCCCCTCCTTATAGCAAATTTATTCTTCGATCAATAGTCGTTATTCATTCGAAGGGATGGCATTTCTGAATTCGAAAGACTCTCCAAAGCCGAGAAGGAGAAAAGAATGAAATGACCCACAAACAATAATTCCAACTGTAGTGACAGCGGGAGCAGCGGCGTTGGTCTGGGCTCGGCTTGGGACTCCCTTACCATTGCCTCAACTTGGGCGCGAGTCATACGGCCTCATATAGGAGAAGCGAACATAACTGGGAAGATATCGTCATTCATTACGGCGGAGTCTATAACGTAGGGCTTCGCCATAATGTGCTGGAAATTAAGAGATGCTGACGTTGACAACACCAACCATAACATTGATGGCGACCCGAGCAACAATGCCAGCGATGACGATAACAGGCTAACGGTCCCAGAAACGGCACAGTGGCGTCGGTCGCTCCATCGACACCAGCAGCAGCAGCGGGAGCAACAATAATAGCTGCAACAAAAAGAGTGGAAACCACAACAACAACGACAGCGACAACAACAACAGAAACAGGAGCGACAACAACAACAGCAGCAGCAAGCAGAGCTACATCGAAGTCATGACGGGATGAATCCGCTAAACAAACACTTAACGAACTCCGGAGCGAAACGAAAACGCGGAAGAATAGCCAACATACGTCTTAAAGTTGACTGACCGGAGACTGTTACCACTGCCGCTGACACTGCCGATGGTACCGCTGCTGCTGCTTCTGCCAACGGTGGTAGCAATGATGATGATAGTGCTGCACAGAATTCTGTTTGAGTCGTTGGTCTGACCGAGACGTAGGAACGTTAGCCAGAGCAGAAGAGGTCTTCACTGGGGAAGAAAACGCCAAAAAACTTCAGTGGACCGAGCGACCACTCCCATCTGATGGGGCAGTTTCGTTTCAGTGGGGGAAAAGAGGAATGAAATGAGAAGACACAGCTGAACCTGGGAATAGTAAATCGAGGAGTTCCCGATAAGATTCCCATTTTCGAGATTCACAGAGGGAATTGGAATGCGCCGTCACACGAAGCAGTGGCGTGAGTGAGCCACGGCGGAATCGATTGGCATCTCCATCATAGAGATCGGAGATCAGACTTCCAGTCATTAGCTAAGGTCGCCTGGGAGACGAAGGTTATCTCCGCGCCGACTTCATTCCCGGTTACATTCCGTGGCGTGGAATGTCTCGGGGGATCGGCGGGAAAAAACGCAGAGAGGAGTAATTATTTTTGTGATCCAAGTCCTGCGATTTTTTTCCCTGCCTCAATGTAAGATACCTCCTCTCGATAGGTTGTTATCAGATGCTCGCAGGAAGACAAAAACAGAGGTGGGGGGCAGAACAGGAAGCCTTGAGGCCGAAGCTCAAGGAAGAAGAGTTATACGACGGCCTGGAGGAAATATCCTCCGGACGCCGCGCCGGTGACACGTGAGGACGGTGACGTGACTGCACCTGAGAGGAGAGAGCAAGCCGTGGGGTTGAAGCGCCTGTCCCGGATGATAATCTGATGGACTTAATCTTGAAGTGTTTAGCGGATTTTTTCCTTGTCCGCCAGGGTTCGAAAGGGAGCCCTCCCGACGTCAGTAGCAACCGGAGTTTTTCCTAGACAACGATGACGACGAACGCAGGGCGGAGGTAATATACCACTTTGATCACTCTTGCTCCCGGCGGAGCTTGTCCCACTTCTGCGACTCCTCTCGCTTAGGCTGCACCGAGAGCAAGTACTTGGGCGCTCATGTCGGAAAAATTCTTCCATGAGCGCTGCTTCTGACGGTCGGAGACTCGCTGCACACCGATATTTTCTAACCGAATGCTCGGAAATCCAGCATCGAATCATGTCTCGAACGAGCTAGGAGCCGGGGAGCTCAGAGGGATACAATCGAGGACACCGATCGGGAGCGTCGGCGTCGCGGTGTGGTTTGAGAATTCGAGCCCCGACGAGGTTTCCCCCATCCGGGGAGCCGCGGTCAGATATGTTCCTCCTGAGTTGTCCACGAAGTCGAGGCACGCGATCTTTCTTCATCGTTTTTCCCATCTCCATCCGTATTCAGGCTTTGCCTACGCGAAATGCGTGCATCCGTTCTCGAATCGTTCTCGAGCGGGATACCCCGACTCACGACACGACATGGAACCGCTACGAGGCCGGAACATTCGAAAACCTGCAGATTTCGCGAGGGTCCTCTATATAACGCCACCTTAATAACCGAGAGCCTTCAGATCACAAGGTTCCACAGGGGGGAACTCTTTGTACGAGATCTGTCAACTCAGTGAGCATTGTCGTCGACACGCGGCCGAAGACAGCCTGATGATATTCGCGGTGAGACGCGCGACAGTCTGCTGTCCAAGCAGCAATCGCTACTCGAGAAGTCGGCTTGTCAAGCCCTTGGGCAAGCAGACGGGCCGCGGGAGCTCTACAGAAAGATCGACGGACCGGAGAAGAAAAAGCCCCAACCATTAGTTTGGTCATTAGCTATTTTTAACATTTGTATCGATAAGCGACGCGAGGTTCTTGCGACGAGAGCTCAATAGAAGGTGTCAACTGTAATCGAGTCTGACGGCTCAGCTCTTCAAAGACTGTTGCAATTTTCGATGTGTCCACACGAACGGAACTTCGGGCTAATGGGATGCGAACAGAATTCTGCGGAATATTTCCTTCGCAAAGCGTGAAATCTCCGTCTGAGTGAGTCGGGAACCGTGTCCTCCTCGGATTATTCTCGACGAGATCATCGGTTCCGGGTAGCAGGCGGGAGAAACTTCCGTAATCATCGTCTCGATTGTCGAGGCAATCGTATGACGATTGAGAATGCGCACTTTTTCCAATCACGCCTCTCGACTCGTTCGCCGATAGCTCGGCGGTCGGATAGGAATTCAACAAGTCACTCGAACCGCGCGAGACCGTCGGAATCCAGCGACGGTGTCGAATTTCCTGGACATGCCTCGAACGGAACCGGGGACGGACGAATAACATTCTTCTCCGAGTCGTTGTTGATATGGTCGTATTCGCTTCTGCTGCTGCTGTTGTTGTTTATGCTGTACTTTTGCTGCTTCTGCTGTGGTTCGTGTTGGTATCGTAGAAGATGTCCGCTATTGTTTGACTTGTAGTGAAATGTTTATGAGCTTCGATGGCTCGATCCGAGCCGACTGCGGGACTGCACGTAATTCTTTTCATGTCTGTCTGACTTACTGAAATCTAGACGGCCATCCGACAGAAGCGGATGGCGCACTATAGACAAACGTCTGCGGAGGAAGTAGCTACGGAGCCGAAGATCGCGAGGAACCTCAGCTGCCGAACAACCACCCAGTCAGCCGGCCGTTCGCTCGGTCGGCTGGTAGACGCTCCGCAAACCTAACCTTACTGCGTGTTCGTTCCTTTTTTCCTGTGCGTCTTCTGGCTGAAGATGGTGCTGGTGGTGGTGGTGGCGATGAGTGACGCTTGCCTGCCCCATGCCCGATCTTGAACGAGCGAGCCGTCTGTCGACCAGATGTTGTTCTGAAGCGCCCCTCGTTCGTCGCTCCGTTCTTCGTCCGCTCGCTCGCTCGCTCATTCGTCCGTCGGTCGGTCGCCTGCCTGCCCGCCCGCTCGCCCGCCTAAGCGTTCGATGAGCCCCGACTCGAGCTCGGGGTCGCCGCGTCAACCAGCCGACTTCTACTAGAAAGCAACACTAGTAGTTGTTGATGGTGCTTTCTTTTTTTCCTTTCTGTCCTATTCGCTGCTGATGCTTTCTTGAGGGGAGGAGAAGATATCCTCCCTAAGAAATTACTCGCGGTGGCAGCGGCACTAACAGCAGCTGCTCGCTTCCGAGGCCGGATCCTCCGGACCGACGATGGGCCGCACAGACAGACCGACCGACCGACTGACGAACAGATAGACAGACGAGAATCAGGGTTTGAACCTGTCTTTGTGAGACCCGCTCCGCATGGTCTAACTCGTGGAGTCGGTGGTTGCCAGGTTGGCTCGTAGGTCGCTCGGCTCATTTTTTTCGAGATGGCGCGCTTGCATGCTCGGCAACGTACAGTCAAGTGCCGCTAAGTTGGAGCTCCTATAAGTTGGAAAACTCCTCTAACTTATAATTTAGAGTCGCTTTTCTCATGGTTTGCTAAGTAAAAGCATAGACCCCGTGTTGACTCTCTCCTCTAACTTATAAAACCTCCTCTAACTCATAATTTGGAACGATTTCGCCGCCCTAAGTTGTAAAGCGCGGAAAAATGTCGAGAATCGCAGCCCATGGACCAGGGCATCATTTGTAACGTGAAACAGTTGTACAAAAAAAAGCTGGTCGAACATTACTGGGCCATGGCACAGGACGGTCAAGTGAAGGAAATAAATTTGCTCCAGGGTATCCGGTTCCTGAGAGAGTCATGGGACGATGTCAAAACTTCCACCATATTCAAGTGCTTCAAGAAATGCCTCCCGAACGTTCGGAATGCCAGCGCTCAAAGTGAGAACAGCGATGACATAGACGAACCGGATCGAATGATTATCCGAGACTGTTTCCCCATTTCCATGACTTTCGGGGACTTCGTTCAGGCTGATCGGCAACTTGTGACTTCCGATGATTTCGAGCCTGAACACAATGAGGTCCTCAGCGAAACCTCGGATGAAGAACCCGAGTCCCCCTTCGAGGAGCCCAGTTGTGGTTTGGTGACCGGCCAAGAGGCTCTCTGAGCCTTGGCTACATTGGTCAACCATTGCTCTCAGAGACAAAATATTGTTCCAGGGATCAGCATGGCTCTACATCAGTATCGAGATCTTGTTATTTGTGACATTCTACAGGAAAAAAGACAGGCAGATCTTCGATATTATTTTTCGAAATCGAAGCCCTAGTTGTTTGGTTGTATTTTGAAGACGAGAATCGTATTGATGGGGACTGACTTCGTTCGGAACGGTAGATAGTAGAGACTGAGTACGATACATAGTCAGGACTCTCCATAAGTTAAAAACGTAAATCCGCATGGAGAAGATGGAATAAATTAAAGCAGATATCCGTTCATGATCACTATCGTCAATTTTATGCCTGCATTCATGGGGGCAGATAATAATCAGCGCGCATCTGTCCGAATTAATCCGGTCTAGATAGACCCTCCCCTAACTCATAAGTTAGAAAAAATATTCAAACCCTACTCCCGAATTTTACAAGTTAGCGGCACTTGACTGTAGATAGAAGCGTTCGTCGACTGACGACCGCACGATCATGCGGAGAGGACAATCCGACTGTTTCATCAGCGTGTTTGGTTCCGAAAAGTCGACTCTGAACACTGAAGCCGAAGTCGACCACAATGAAGAGACTCTCACTCAGGCTCGAGAGACTCGATGATCTCCCTCGTGAGCGTTTGGATCGTCGAATGCTAGTGTTCTACGAATGAGCTGCGTAGCACAAGGAAGAAGAGACAGCGCATTTTAGCGAACAATCCAAAGAATCCGCTCTGAGTGTCGGGGGGTAGGGGACCTCCGAAGATCGGACGAGGCCGAACGAGGTGATCATCTGAATGATAACAATTGGAAGCGAACATTGATTGCCGTGTCATGTGCGGAACTCATGCGTCAAGAGCATGCGAACGAGATCCATGTGTTGATTGTCTCGAGGGTGATCTTGAGGGTCTGTGCGGATTTCTGAGCTTCGAACTCGCAGATCGAGATCAAGAGTCGGTCGACACTTTGATTCGCACCGACGCTGTCGAAATGGAACGAGTCGCTTATTAACTCGAGATGGCTGGCCTTGACTTCCCTCTGGATGATTTACTCTCACGCCGGCTCTCCATGCGCCTCATCCGATCGAGGAACTTTCCTCGGCTCGTTTTCCATCAAAACAGTGATTCGAAACCGACTCGATGTTCGTTCGACGACTGCGGTCCCACCAGGCCGTCGTCAACGACAAGATCAACGATCGAATTTCGCCCCCGCGCTCCAGCTCGGAATCCGGAATGAATATCATGGAATGAGATCGAATCAAAATATGCTCGGCAGTCGGTCCGGGGATCCGGATGCAAGAAAGAAGAAGATCAGCAGGAATGAATTCAATAGAGTCGACCGCAAGGGAGGCAATGGGTAGGTCAGATTCGGTATCGAAGTCAGATTTCTCGGAGTTTTTCCGAGGGAAACTCCTCTCTGAACGAAGGGGATATAGGGGAGCGTCGATCGGGGCACCAGACGCAATTCTGTCTTCCAGTTGCGGTTTCCGGGAATTCTAGAGTCAGAGAAGATGCCGTTCCCATTAAGGGTGGAGCTCAAATTTCACCGAGCTGAACGGACGTGCTTCTATCTGATCAAGAATCCGATAGAATAAATTCTGAGTTCCTCTCGGAACTCAGAAAAAAAAAAGCCAGACGTCTAACCGAGCCGGATCCGGCTGGGTGCTGACAGAGAGGCAGTTCTGCCTTCCCTCCGACATGGAAAGAAGGGAGCCTAACTCGAAGACAACGTTGACAGGAAGCACGGATCTCCGTGTTTCGCTGTTCGCTCCTAAATTTCTTCTGAAGGAGTCGATCAAATATTCAATCTGGGCCTCAGCTTCTCATGGCGAACACCTTAAACTTGAGCCAACAAGCAACACCTCAATCTACCTCCCGTGACCGAATCTCAGAATCGTGCGCATTTGAATTCCTATTACTCCGCTCCCTTCCATGTTATCGAGAGGAAATCGAGGGAAACCACTAGATCTGCGAGCAATACCACAGATTACTTCTCGATCAACTCCAGACGGAGGGAAATTTAAGAACCGAAGCTTGCAGATTCAAAGGGTTCCATAGTTCCATGTATCGGGGATCGAATGTTATATTCCCGCTGCTTCAGAGCAAGCTCAAGACATTGATTGGCTCGTAGGTCGTAGGCAGACGGATTGGTTAGCGGAGGGCTGGGAAGTCCGCCAGTCAGTCAGCCAGCCAGCCAACGGCTACCAAGGTTCGGTCTGGGTTAGTAGGTCTTTGTTATCATGGTCGTCCTCCTCCCCGTATACTTCAGTGGGTGCACAGTTGATCTTCGTCTGGCCTTCGCATGAATGCGTTTTCTAGGCACTCAGTCAGTGAGTCTCCTCCACTCGCTCGTTTGCTTGCTTGCTCGCTCGGTGAGGAATCCTTGGACCGCGCGGCGGCCGCCTTCACCGGGCGACAGAATCTGGGGCCCAAGCAGCAATTTTTGCACTCGCCCACAATTACAAAGATTGAGGTTCGAACAGGGCAGAACCCATCATCCGAGATAGAGTGACGGCCGAATTGACGGATTACCACTGCATAGAAACTGCTGGATCATGGGTTGCGGTGGACGGTCGAGCGAGCGAGCGAGCGAGGGCAATACATTCGGTGAGATAACGGTGTGCGTTTGATACTCGCATTAATCATACGTTGTTATCAACACTGAGCGTCTACGTCCTTACGTAATTGATGGAAAAGCCAACAGGAACAAAAAAATTGAGAGCGGGGAGTGAGCGAGCGAGAGACGATCGGGGAACGAGCAACAACATCGACAACGACGAACGAGAAGAAACGCTCCTTGAGCGAGAGCTGTCGCTACGACTTTCGCCCGGTCGCGAGGAGTTCCCAGAGGCCCTATCGAGCATCAGCTGGGAATTCTGTCGGCTGTTTGATACACCTTCGAGCGCGCTACCTTGCGAGCAAGCGAACGAAGGAACGACACGACGAAAGTACCTACGAGTAGCGAGTGAGCGGACGGATGGAGACGAAAGGTGAGCTCTTCGCTAGTTGGCTTGCTCCACTGGCCTAGAGCTGCGACTGCTGCCGAATCAAGACGCAGAAACCAGTCGTTTTGTCATGGGCCTCAACAGCATGCGACAATGCCGAACATCGGATTATTCCGCGGTCTCAGCGAGGCGTAAGGTTCGCGTTCGGATTTTCGCGGAACGATTTCGTACGCCAGCTGATGAGATCTCGATCTCCGCAGAGGAATAATTGACCGCATTGGGTGCACCTGATGGGTTCGGGCTGCTGTCGCTTGAAAATGACCTCAAGCTCTCTTGAGTGTCCTCTCGAGCGATTGTATACCCGACGGATTATGTCCTAATATGCCCTGGATCCCAGACGGGATAATGAGGGAATCCTCCTCTGCGAACTCACGAGACGCATCCGTCTACATCCAAGCCTTGTGAGATCTTTAACTCGTTTTGACATCGTCCCTCCGTTGTCAGACTCTCCCAAAATTGAATAATGTTTCAAAGTTCACTTTAATATACGCCGGCAGCGTACCCGCCAGCTGTGGCGAACTGTGATCTCTAATTTTGGGCTCGTTCCAAACATTCAAGAATTCTAATCGGGTCGTTTCGTTCGCATGCAGCGGACGGCGGCGTGTGTAAGATGAAGCGGTGAGATATGAATTCTGGAGACATGTGGAAGAAAATGAGAAACGGCCTAATGGACTTACTAAGTCAGTAGACAAGATCCGTGTGAATTCTCGCACGTGCGCTTTTCGAGGTTCTGGATGTCGCCCTCTGGCTGCTGGACAAATGGACGCGCGGACGCTTGATATATGAACCCAGCGATGAAAACTGCCCTTTTATGCAACTGCGGAGCATACGGAGCAATATTCGAGCAGGATGCAGTCGATAAGCCCACCGAGCGGCCGCTTGAAGGAGGAAATCATTTCATACACCTAAGCAACCCACTAGAGTTTTGAGAAGGAAGTTCTCCGCTCGCTGTCAGAGGCCGCTACAATGCTTTCGGCTCCTGTGAACATTTGCTCGAGCGGAGTCACATATAGTGGACGGCTCGAAAGACGTATTGAACGACCTACAGTCTGGCAGATGGATGGATTTTCTCCTCTGACGTTTTTTTCCACCTCCACTGAATCTTCTACGTGGATGGCATCGGAGGTGCGAGAATACACTCTTCGCTTTGAGCTTCCAGCGATTCCCTCTCGGCAGAGATCAGATTAGACGAGCTGGTTTCGCTTGCAACAGAAACAAACGTTTGTACGGTAGTCTCGTGGATCCCTCCTCTCGGCGAGCGGGGTCGGCGGCGCGGCGGGATGAACCCGGATCCAAGACTCTCTCTGAAATACTCTGATCCTGCGGCAAGACTTTTATATCGCTCGCGGGTCCCCGAAACGACATTCCTGCTGAAGCAACGGAGCCCCACTGTTGTGTCTAGCCACCGGCTGAGCTGGGATACTTTATCGGATGAATAAGTCGAGTCATCTGGTCTACGTCGACGGTGATGATGACAAAAAAGCTTTTAAGATGTCGTAGTCAAATTTCTGGGGCACCTCAGCTGGCGGATGCGAGCGTGTTTACCCTCGGTGAGGCCGAGGGGCCGGTGTCGTAAACCGAACGGATCCAGAACTGCCCCTCGAGCCGGCGCACTGTGCCCGATCCGTTTCCCTGTCGGATGGAACTCGTGACGCCCGCCCATGGGGGAAAAAGCGGTTCCGCAAGGTTGGGAGAAAGCGATCCCGGGGTTTTCAATTGATGTCACGCTCGGAGTCGATTGCGCAGCGGTACCGAAAACGGTGAAACGTTCGCAAGGAAATAATCGTACTGTGTTTTCCGAGAAAGATACGTGTCGGGACAAAGGAACAGAAGCGCCAGGTGCCCCGTAACGGGTCGCGTCATGGCTCCGAGGGCCGACAATTACACTGATGACCTCCAGACGCAAAGACAGCGAAGCAGCTTACGAATGCAATCTATCTGTCAATAGGGCAAGCAAGCAATCGATAAGAGTTCCGATCACATGGAAGACAGATCCGAGTGAGACAAATGCAGTCGAGCGGTCGAATACAAAGACAGACTTTCGATCACACAACGTAACCCCTTCTCCGGCGAAGTGCAAAAGTCGCAGTGAGGCACGGTGAGCCGGAAGTTAGAGACGCGTTTCCGTTCGACGTCGGGCATCGGATGCGGGAGAGCGGGAACAGCCGACGGTCTCGAGAAAAAATATCTTTTGTTTCCACTATCGGAACGGCGGCTCTTCTGGAGATCTGTTCCTGGGAGAGGGTTGTTCGCTGTCAGATGATACGGTGGAAGGGTCAAGATCGAGAGTTTTGATAGCCCGGCACAGGTCCACGGCTGCCGCATGCGTCTGTCCTTGAAGGCGGTGTGAACGTCGGCGGCTTTGTGCTCTGCACTCAAAGCCAGTCTCGGCTTCCGCCGCTCCTTCTTCGTTCGTCTGGTGAAGAGCCATTTTCAGAAGAGATTCCACGCGTCAGCACCAGTTTCCAGGAGCGGGCGGGAAGCCGGATGGACCGATCGACCGCCTGTCGAACTGCATGGGGGTACGGATGCGCCGGGCGCCGGGGGGCTTGAATGCCTCGGAAGCGTGTATTTAGAATCGCTCGCAGGCGAATTGCGCGCTCGTTCATTCGTTCGCTCGCTCGAGGGGAAATCGGGGAATCAGTTTGCATTCAATAATTTCCTCTCCGGTCGGAATCGACAATTCAGTTGTCGGCTGGCGTGCGGGCGGCCGGTCTGTTCATACGTTGCTGTGGAAGGCGAACTCGACGGTGCAGGCGGCCACGGTTCACCAGCGCCTCGAAGGTCCTCGATGTTTGTCCCGTCGGATCCTTTTTAGAAGCAGTCCTGAGAGAAACGACTCGGCGGAAGTGGAGCGACGAGGCGAGCCGGGGTAAGGCGGATCGAACGACGAAAGGAAATTCCTCGGTCTGTTCGCGGCATGTGAGATTCGCCGATGTTTAAGACGTTCAACCCAACCGACCGCGACCAGTGTTCAAGCTAAGGAAAATAAGGGCGCGCTCACATCTAGGAGGAAAGGCATGCTAAATGGAACAACAAAGACTGTCATCAGTGCTGACGAAGAAAGTTCGAATTCACAAGCTTGACAGGATCGTCTGTCCTGCTTCCAGAAACTTCCGACGGGCGAATGATGTTCCGAATTATATCCACGAGCGGATGATATTTTTTTTTGCATTGAAATGTCCTTTGAATTGACAACTGCACGAGTGCCACTAGGGAACGCCTGTGACCACCAGTTTCACCCACTGAGCACCGCGGAACGGAATGAAGTCGAAGAAAGGAAACGGGGAGGAGCATGTTCGGGGTAAAACATGAAAAAAATGAACCAAAGCCATAAATTGTCATAAAACATGACGAAGAAACACGGAAAGTTAAGGCGTGGAAGCATTTCTTCATCTTTTATCTCCGTCGCGCAACTTGTTATCTTCTTCGTTGTAATTGAAGCGATTAATTCAATACGGACGTTTCTTGCCGTATTTTCTCTTCAAGTCTCTTGCTGCGAGCACTTCGAAAAAACAAGTCGAGAAAGAGGGTTACTTCTCCGATAAGACTGTACAAGCAAGGGAAACGATGACGAATTAAATTAATATTAATGATGGAAGTGTTCTTCATTAAATCGTTTTGTTCTACGCCCTCGCCGCGTCGCTCTTTCGGTTGCACTGGAGACCATAACAGCAAGGAAAAAACAATCTGTTTGTTATTCCTTGTTGATAGCATCAGTGGTCCGCATCGAGGGGAAGCCCCTCGAAGGTCATGTCAGGTCCAGTAGATTCTCCGGCCTCCCTTCGACTCCTGCATAACGAACACTCCAGCGTTGACCTTAGAGTAATTCCGCTTTCGAAAAATGAATGCTTGAAATCATCATCCGCACAATCGCCATGGACTCATTGAACGGGTCAGTAATTAATCTCAGCTCGATCGAACGTCGATGATGGGTTTCTAGCCATAACAGATGGCTGTGGATTGTTTTTTTTTTTGAGCAAGGGATCGATTCCCTTTGTCAGACAGCCGAACGCAATGGAATTCCGGAACGGAGACACGGATTTCCATCGTCGAATGGAAATGCTCCCACTTGCATCAGAACATCTGATACGATAAGTGATGAATTCATCTCGTCCTGTGATCCCGGGATCTATTCCATAAGTGGCTCCTCCGATCTGGGAGATACACTGCCAGGTGTTCTGAACTCAGCGCGCGTAAAGAGAACGGGTTAACGAATGCTAAACAGACGTAAACGCGCAACGATGCCGGTGCGGAGTGGTGAATGAAACACGCGAATACAACTGAACAGATGATGCGACCGACTGAGGCAGCTCCCGACAGACCGACACGCTAACGGAAGGACAGACGGACGCGGCTCACGATAGCCAAACCGTTGATTGAGGTCATGTCAGCTGCAACGGCAACAGCAGCAGCGGCGGTCGAAGCGGCGCTAGCGATAGTAACCCAACTTCTGTTTCCAGCCTCATTAGTCATGGGGTTTTTCGGAAGCCATTGTTACCGAAGAAATATGAATGACTGCTCGCTGGCATCCGTGGATAGATGGGTACATGGATTAATCGGCTGATGAATGGATGGATGCAAAAACGAATAAATGACCAGACCGATGCTCGCTTCCGCTACTGAAAGTTCGCGGGCTAATCCATACATCCGTACGTTTCCGGCGGACTGAGCCCAGGTTCCGGAGCCGCGTCCCGATTTGTCTGCCCACGAGCCGCCGCGCCGTTTGTTTCGAGGGAGACTCCAGTGCTCGAGGTATCCCGGACACGCTTGAGAATTGTACGAAATCGACGAAGCAGGAGCATTTTGCACAGGGAATCTCATTGCTTCCACCGTTCGGGAGAGGAATCCGATAATCGCCCGAGAGATGCATGGGCGAAGAGGTTCAGGAATCGCAGATGAAGTCGGTCTCCGTCTCAGAGGCTCATGTCTCATGTCGCTCTATGGAGATGGAGATTCTGTCCCCGTGTGACGGAGATCGAGCGCCAGTTGGACGACTCTGTGAATTCTGATTTCGAAGAGAATCGTAGCTTCGATCAATGTATTCCCGCATAATGAGCGGAGGCACCCAATGCAAGGGATCCGTCGGAGGATGAATCAGACAATTAATCCACGGCGTTCACTTCGATCCTATCAATGATCGACTTCTCGGTCCGACATCCGGATATCCATCGCGGTGCGGGAGACTTCCAAGTTCAGGATTGTATATATCTATATATCTATATATCTATTTGTCTATCAGCTGATCTGCTCTGCCCTGCCGAAGACGTCCGTTTGAATGATGCGATTGCGCCTTTGGGGTTGGCCGGCTGTTTGCGCCCTGGCGTGATGAGCCTGAGGCATTCCGTGCTGCTTGAGAAGCGTGCTCTCAGATAGATATCACGGTTTTCCAGCGTTCGAGGCTCGCGTTTTCGTCACTCCGATCGAATTCGAGGAGGAAAAGAAGCGAGGAAGAAAAACGCGAGGATTACCCCCAGCCACGGGAAGGCGATAAGAGACTGAGACGACGAATGGCAAACCGTTTACAGAACAGAGGATGGAGCGATGCTTCTGTGGCGGAGGGAATATCCAATTGCCAGGGATTTCGGCCGGCATGAGAAAGTTTTAATGGAGAATTCGTTTTTCCACGCCGACAACGCTGGAGAAACCGCAGTTCGCGCGACGGTTTAGCCTATGGACATCATCGTCGTTGTCAGAATGGTGACTGCTCGCATTAACTGCCCAATTTTCCAATTTGGTAGCTTGCGAAAAGCAGGAGCTCGGGGCGAAGTTGACGACGCGAGAAGATGTATTCAAATTATCTGGTTTCTGGCATCATTCCGTATGTGACCAGATTTTGATACCTTCATTTCGCAGAACATTTCTGGTGCATTGAAGAAACTTGGTCTTTATATCACTCGGCTTTCCGCAGGAAGTTCTATTTTCTTGCGGCAGAATTCCCTCGGGCTCCGGCTCACGGAATGCCAAATACTGGAAGCCGACGTTTTGTTCCGCGAGGTCTCGGGAACCCGGAGAACAATGCCGACGGTGTGTATCGCTACCGCAGGACAGAGAGCGATCTTCCGAGGAACAAGAGGAGCAAAATGCTACTGGAATGAGGGGAATCAAGAGAAAGGATTAAGCGAATTAGTTCCCATTTGCATCGACGACATAACATCCATTAGAATAACGAGCGTAACTTACTGCAATAACGAACCACGACTCCCCGCGCGGCTCATTGTCCCGATCATCACAAGCGAGGAATACGCAAGACGGTTCAGTGCAAAAAAATCGACTCCAGCCCGACTCTCTGTTTCTGTGCTCCGCTCTAGTCAGTTTCTTTTCTGCTCAGTTTCGCTATCCTTTCAGCACCCGAGTCGACACGAACTCGCAATTATTCAAAGTGCGCACGAGCCGAATTAGCGGCTCGCTATTGAATTTTCTCATGAAGCGCCGCTGAAAACTTCTGCTCTACGCCGAAGGGCAGGGCTCGAAGATGCTAATCTCCGCTGACTGCTTCAGAAATCGGCGTCTCGCCTGACGGTTTCCCACCTCGGACGCATATTTCGGTTTCAGCGCGTAGAGCTCCATGGGTCCTCGTGCGTTCCCGGAACTCGCCAAACTTGAACTTGTCGGTCCTTGAGGGAGCGACAGAGTATTGTCGAGATTGCTCCGTAACGATGTACTAGCGGCCGTCGGATGATGCGCCGCTCATCACGAAAGAGTCCGGAAAATCAAAGCATCGTCGCGTTGAAATATTCATGCGTCAGGGTTCGCTCGAGTTCCGTGTGTACTTATGCCTCACATCATAAATCATGATTGCTTGAAACAAAGCGCGTAAATGTCGGACCGGGTCGATGGAGGAATGGAAAGTCTACTTCGGCTGTTCACAGATGATCTTCTGTGGAGTCACTGAACTCGTTTGTTGTTGCGGCGGCAGCAGCGGATGTTGTCCGCCGCTGCCGCCGCGCCGTCGTCGATGCCCATGTTGTTGCTTGCTCGCTGGTCAGCATCGAGCTGAAGTGTGGGATGGCTTCGTCGTCGTTGTTGCTGTCGGTGGTGTCGTTTAGGCCGCTATCGCGGCTGGTGCGGCTCTACGGATCCAAGACTCAACAGCACGAGGCACGGTGGACGATGTCCAGGTGCCCGCTCGTTTGTCCATCTTAGCTCTCGCAGTGCGTCGATGCTGTGATGCGTATCCGACGCTCGGGCGCACGGAACCTAGAAGAGACACTCTTGTGGAACAGCGAGGACGGCGGTGTACGGAAGAGAGAGCTCGAAAACCCCCACGGGGGGTCCAGAAGATGAGGGGGAAACCAGTTTTTTCCCCATGGAAATGAGTCTCCTCTCGAGCTCGGAGCAGTGATAATGGAAGAGATGGAAATTCCGTCGGTCCGCCTCAATTTAGTCTCATACTTGACCACAGGGGAGCTTCTCATGGGATGACCGGTGCGGCGGATGAATAAAACGATGGATCAACCGATGGAGGGATGAATGGGGATAGGATCGATTCCGATACATACACGGGCACTAAAACAGACGACATGTTCGTCTTTCTCTGACACACGATCGGTCCCGGAAGGTTTTGATGACTACAATAACTCTTCGGAATGGTCATCGACAACGATTGCGAGGTTTTATGTCGGCTTCCGCCAGCTAATTCTGCGACAACACAATGTCAACCTGGAAGCTTTACAGTGATCGAGCCTTCCGATCGAATCCGAAAATCGAAATATATATCCTCCCCTATTTTTATGTGCTTCTGAGAGCCGTGGTGTGCTTCAGAGCTAACGTTGTCTTGCTTTCTTTTCAGGTGAGCAGAATTTTGAAAAAAGAGATTACGTGTGCCCCTTGCCGATCGCCTGTAATTCCTCAGTACTTCGTCTTCCGCTGAGTTGCTCCGAAGAGAAACGTAGCAGGAGAACGGAGGGACGAAGACAGAGAGGAGTATAACGTCGAACACAGATAAGCTATGGATGATGTTGAGCGAAGATTTCGCTGAGTTTTCGTCTATCCCCGTTTCTACTGCAAAGACCGAGAGAGAGAGAGAGCGTGTGACGCGCCGCCTCAGGTCACAAGCGATAAGTGCGTGTCCTGAAGTGCCGGTCTTACCGATGGAATCGGCGTTTCGGACAAGTGTCTGCCGGCTAAGTCTGTCAGTCAGTCACTCAGCCAGCCAGTCAGTCAGAATTAATCATAAGCAACCAACAAGCCCACGAACATAGCGAGAAACTGACTGATCAGTTGAAATAATGGAGTTTTTATTGGGTTCGATGAAGTCGTTGGGCTCTTGGCGGGATATCGTCCCGGTGATAGTTTATCTCCCCAATGGACGGCAACGATCGTCGCCATCGTTCGGAAATCTGGTCTCGTTTCCGAGAGGAATTCCGTTCGCTATGCCGTGGCCCGATGCTTCGGCGAGTCTTCGCTGGTCGTCGTAGAGATCAGCAAAATCAACACCTTTGTTATGATTGTGCAGGAACGGTATTGCTTACACTTTCGCCGCTTTTGCTGGTGGTTATGTGATGCGAGGAAAATAATCATAACAATCAATCGAAGCGCCGATAAATCCTCGGCTTAGCAGCGTAATCGATATCCGAGCCGATTAGGTTTTTTTTGATTTGCTTATGCGATCATTGTCTTGATCACTCGATCAATTTATCAATCGGTTTATTAGGACCGCTCGGCGTGAACTCCTCACGAGCGCGTATCGCTCACCTCATCATGCGAGGCTTCGAGCGAACAGGCGAAAATCCGAACGGGAGATTCCCATGGCGTTGATGGCCCATGATCCGTAGATTTTATTGGCGGGCTCGGAGTGAATTCTGCGATGGTAGAGAGGAAAAAAAGAAGAAAAAATCACATCGACGAACACTGTGTGAGAATACGAATGAAAGCCGAACAGGAAAGCAGAGCTCCCTCTACCGATCGCCTGGTCGGCCGTCAGACTGAGAAGAAGTTCGAAATTTATTTCTTTTCGCGAAATAGACAGGGTCTACCACCTGTGGTTTGAGTTTCCCCGCCGCAGCCGCCAAATCGTCTCATTCGATTTTATCCCGCTCTATTCGAAAAATCTTGAAGCGTTCGTCGGTGCGGCGCGGTTTCTCGAGAAGTTCTCCGAAGCTTTCGTCTCATTAGGTGATGAGTTGTTCCTCTCGTTCATTTTATAGCTTCCTTTCCGTTGAAATCATTCCGCTTCTTCCGGACGGGGTCGTTTATCTATTCCTCGATTCTCTTCCAGAGAAACATGAATCAGATCGGGTACAGACCCGAAGCGCTACCTCTACCGAGCCGTGAACTCGTTCTGAGCGAAGAGAAAAAGTCAACCGAAGACGCGCCGATAGATTATCGGGGAAATTGAAAGAGAAGGATTACGATTCCACGACGAGATTGTTGAAATTTACGTTTCACGTCGTTATAGTGCCGGTCATGATGAAGATCGCTCCGTTCGGCGTTTGGTCGGCCGAAATTGTCTGACGACGGCGTAGAGTTCTTGACGGAGAGCGAGACGAGAGGCGAATCCGCCCCTGAATTGTGCCTTCGTCCCGGCACTGCCTTTCCAAGTCAAGCGTTAGTCGATGACCAATGAGTGAATCGATCGAGGAGGCGGCGATTTCTGGCGGAATCCTACGAAATTCCAGAGGTATAATCAAGCTCGAAAGCATTCCGTGGTTTCGCGGCGCGAGTCCGCTTTCCAAAGCGTTCGGCACTGAATTTTCCGTTCACGACAATTCATATTCCCTCTCGAATCTCGCTCCGTTGATGCCTGGACAAAATCAGGTGCTCGAGGAGATCTCCGGTAAACTTGAGCGGATGTGGTCCCAGCAAGCTTCGTATTCAAGAGGCGATTCCAAACAGGGCGAGCTGCCATCGTTCCCTTGTTAGATCTCGCATGTTTTACGGAACAAAGTGTTCTCTCTGTTGGACGATGAGAGAACGACATGAGGAAAGAACATGTCCAGTCGTAACGCGTTGACTTTCTGGCATCGACCCTCTGATGAGATGTTTCTCTCATTTTCACTCGCATGGGATACGAAGGCCCGTCGTCTATGGAACCTGTCGCCAAGGCCAACCGAACGATCTACTCTCGGGCGCGCACACATCCGGAATGACTGATTCCAAGCACCAATTAGAATGTCTCTTTTCTCTTTGTCTCGCCCATCATAAAAAGCGACGTTTGCTCCTGGAAGGACTGTAATGACGAAGACAGCGATGACTGTGACAGGCCGATAGATTCCTCGAATTACAGTGATCGGAAATATCGAGCGAACGAGGTATTCCCGCCCGTGCGAGAGTTCCGAATCCCCCAAGTCCTTCAGTAGGCTCTCTACGGTCTGAAGCAGTCCACCGGACCGGCATCGAGGGCAGCAGAGCATCCGTGACGGTCCGCTCACGTTCCAGGAAGCACTCACGAGGTCGATGCCCCCGGTCACGTACTCTTGCATGAACCCGTCGTGCCCTCACTTCCGTCGTCCTCCATGGAATCGTTGCGTCGTAGCCTCCCCCGCTCACGTGGACATCCACGGCTCCCGTCATAGTCCGGGTGAGCCCAGCCGACAATAACCAGGAAACACGTGGCTCTAATGCTTAATGCGGCAGAGAGTCCGTCGCGGGGCTCGAGCCGCTCTCATCCGAGTCCTGAAACCGTCGGCACCGATCGGCGAGCGCATCGACCTCCGCCCTCGACTTGTAGATGGGGCCACATTCATGCAATGTTTCCTGCTTTCGGCTATCCAGCACGCTAGCCGGTAATCGGTACGATCGACCTATCCAGGAAGTGTCCTGGATTCGCGGTCCGTTCGAAGGGCTAGTGAGCGATCGCGCTGAATCGTAGGCGATGATCATCGGGCAGGGCCTGGTACGTCTCTAGGAGAATTTCTTGAGTGTCGGGGATGCTTGCTTCCAATCATCCGGACACGTAGAGCGCTTCCAGTCGGAGAAGATTCTCGTGGGCAGCTGCTGCCGTCGCCGTGCCTCCGCTAGCCGTTCGTCTGGAATAAGGGTGGAGTCCGTGTTAAACACATGAATAAGTGCGCTTCGAAATAACAGTCCAGAGAAACTATCTGCTCACTACTAACTCGCTCGTTGCTTCGTTCACGAGACTTTCCGTCACCGATGACGGCGTCGCCGGCAGTAGCAGCAGCGACTTCCATCGATGTCAACGACCAGCGACCGCGCCAGTCGGCAGCTAAGCAGTCCGACAGGCGAGTAAGCAAACGGCGAACGTCGGACGGACAGATCGACGAACGACACTAACGGCATAGTTATTCCAAGGCATGAGATGTCTACGACGAATTATTCAGGCCATGCTTGGCCTTCACTTCGACCGCGCCCTCGAAGCCTCGGGCCGGCCAAGGAACTTAGGGTTCATTTTTTTCTGTGGGGCTCACTTCCTGAAATTTCGGGACAGGTCGTCTCGTGACTTATCAATTTAATTTTCTCAGGGTTCATTCCACGGTGGGTCTGCGGCGCAGCGAACGCTGTAGATATTTGCGGTACTCTGCGTAAATATCGGCGTGCCTGCCTGCCCGCCAGTCAGTCGATAGCTGAGCTATCCATAGTGCGTGGTGTGTAGCATATTTGACGCATAGTTCGGGTCGCGTGAAAAGGAGAGAGATTCCATCGATTTGCAATTATTGGCCTCCGGCAGGGGATACATCGCTCCAATTAACTGGGTCGGCTGAGTGGGGCCCGAAGCCTCCGAGCGAGTCGGGCACACTCGGAGGGGGAGAAGGGGGGGTGGGCGGGAGAGCACTAATTGTATTAACGTTGAGAGGTATTGACGAGCTTCGGGCCGAACGCATTCCCTGTGAAAGTTTCCTCTCAAATAGGAAACATCCGCAGCGAGCGAGAGGCTCGAGAAGAGCAAATGATGCACTGACGGGAGTCCTGCATCTCAAAATTATGATAGAGTTTGATCGCTGTGTCGGTCTGGACTCGTGTCGTGGGAGGAATTAGGGGACGACGCGCAATTAGAAGCGTTTCCAAGCAGATTGATCATCGTCGCATTCGGTTACTGTCAATCACGTAAACGTTGATCGCGCCGTACGAAAGCGCAATCTTGACTTCCATTGTTTGCAAAGCTAATTTGCCAATCAAGGTTCCCGGTCGGCTCGGCTGGTTTGCTCACTTGCCTGGTTGGTCGGTAGCACCGTCGCGCGCGGGCGTCGTTTGGCTGGCGGTGGTTGCAAGTCTTGCTCGAGTGCGTCAGGTTGACATCCTGACACAGTTTAGCCCACCCGCAATGCCATGGATGAGCCTCGGCGGTATCGAACGCCTGAGCATGCGAGGGAAGAAAAAAGGTTCCGAACACCCTTCCACAGAGAGCGACTTCTGTCGCCAGAAGTGAATCGACCGAAAGCTTGCGCGTAGGGCGAAGAGGAAATCGCAGGGAATAATGATGCCAATGATAGAGGGGAGAACAAGAACAACAATGAGGACGATGACAACAACAGCAGCAACAACAACAGCCGTAACAGCAACGACCAACAGCATGAACAACAATGATTCCATGCTCAAAACGGCAGGGGAGGCAGAGCAAAGGCGAAGACGCATGAGAAGGCGCGCCGCATAGGTGGCTGTTTATTCGGGAGGAAGTTGGCTCAAATATCAGAAGGGTTCCATTTACGAATCAAGCAACGATAGAGCAAGCGAGTGAATGATGATGGTGGTGGTCGTGCTTATAATAAAGAGATCCGAAAAAAGGCGTTCTGCTGTCAGGACTCTGTAGGAAATCGCTCGTCCGCTCGCTCGAACGGGGGAAAACGCACCAAGGGTGGAAGAGAAAAGGGAAACTGCTTCAACTGCCGATGCTCCGAACAAAACATCCAACATTCAGGTCAATGATGTTCGTCATCGCCGTCTCCGTCGTAAGAAGAGCGAAATTTCATTTTTCCACGAAAATCCGAACCCAAATCGAATCCGGAAATCGGGAGTAGCTCCGTCCGGGCTGCAATACGAGTCGATGGAAATCCGAGGCTTCGAGACAGACTTTCCGGCATTAGAATTTCGTGCGGCGACGATGTAGGCGCTACGACAATACTCGGGCGACTAATCTACTTGGCGCTAATTGGATGATCTCTGCGTCCCGATCCGCGCGCAAGACCCTGGAAACTCCAAGCTTCCGATTCGTGGGTCTCGTGGACGACTCGGACGAGAATGCATCTCCGACGAGATTGCGTCACATTTGCCCTTCGATATACGATCCGATGGACCTGGCAAATACACCCCACAATTTATTGTCGAAGCCTCATTCGAGTCGGAGAATCAGATTCAACTTGGAAACAGAATATTCAGCCGCTGCTGAAGTTGAATTCGATATTTCGACGTAACGACTCATTGTTTATGTTCTGTCTCCCTGTTCGAGCGACGATCCGCTTGCTCGTTCGCTGCTCGCTCGCTTTCTATTGAGGACTTGTGGGGAGTCAGCGTCTTCTGCTTCCGTTGCGTCAGAAGCGGCAGCTACAGCGCTCATGGTTACAGAAGCCGATGGGAACCTCTCGATAATTCATTTCTGCAGTTTTTACGTTTCTCGACGTCACGCTTAAGGCGCAAGTGAATTATTGGAGCCTCTTGTGTATTGGGGCCTTCGGCTACCGGACCACTGGCACCGACGGCTTTACTGACGGCGGCAGGCTGAATAGGATACGTGGGGGCCACTGAGTGGCTTTTTCATCTTCATACACGAAGAAAGAATTCGTTCTGTGTATGCAACCTTTTCTCATTGTGCCTGCCTGCCCGCCCGCCTATTCGACTGTCGGTCGAACGAGCGACCGACCGACCAGGTTACTCGCTAGCTTTCACATGCTTCTTCTCCGTGGGAAACCACATGCGGTCTCTGATGATAGAACAACTATTATTAGAAGCATGGAGTGCCCGTCTCCCGAACGAGAATCCCGAAGAGATGTTCTCAAGCTCTGGATCCGAATTTCAAAGCTCAAAAAACTTCAGGGCTCTCATCTGTAGGACTCAATCGCTGACGGAGTCGACTTCGACTCCCGAACGCGAGGCTCATCTCCGAGTAACTACCGACGGGGCACGAAGATCCGGCGGGAAACGCCACGTGAACCTGACCTTGGCAATCTTCCTGTGTGATCCTATCTACCGCGGATAGTTCTGGCTGGATCGACGGATAGCTGGATGGATTTTTCTAAACCCTCGAAAATTACTTTTCTTCCTCTCGGATATATCGATAGACCCATGGCCCGGGATCAACTCGGTACGAGGGAGAGGCGCAAGGGAAGTGTGGAAATAATTCCCCGTCCTCGAGGTCGGATTATTTTCCCGCCGAGATGACTCCGGAGCTTCATCCGGTCACTGGATTTGCTGACGACGCGGAAAAATTCGGCTTTGTTTCCAGACGGGGAGCCATCAACCAAGAGTTCGGGTATCTATGACTGGCGGTTTCCATCTCGTCTTCGGCATCATCGTTGTCATCCCTCAATTTCAAAGCGCAAGCCTAAAATTTTTGCGACGTTTCTCGTCCCGACGCTTCCCGAGACAATGCTCTAAGAGCGATTGTTCTTCTCCACTAAAGCTGCGCACTTCCATAGTTTCACGCGATTTTGAATCTCCGTTGAGGCAGGCCCCGTTTCCCTGGGATCTCATCTCTGGATTCTCCCGCGGAGTCGATTTGACATTTCCTGCGCGAGCACTTTCCGTTCGCTTCTTCCTTTATCGTTTCCCGCAATCACAATTCTGGACCCACTTCGCCCAGATTTCGGAACGCGTCAGATCGTACGATCGCGGCGCCAGATTCTAAAGCTGTTGCGTGTACGAATCGAATCTTTGATCCTTATGTGAGCTGCTTCGCGCGTCGGTCACGCCAAGATGGCAATCGGGTTCGAAACTCTATTATCATCATCATACGATTCAGCCGCGGTGGCCCGACGGGTCGCTCGTTTGATTGTCTGCGGTGGACCCCACTCGCGAATCTGGGCCCGGCGGAGGGAAACCTCGTTTCAGGACAAGGGAAGAAGAGAACTCGCCCGCTCGCTTGGGGGATTCCGAAGCGGAAAATCAACAGGGTGCGAAGGCTCAGAAAAGCTCGAAGAACGCTATTCACCGCGAGCGCTCGGTCCTCGAGCATGCCGTCGTCGACGTCCCGAGAGGAAATTTCTGTACCCAGGGAACCTTAGCAACTTCTTCTGTACTACCCGTAGTCTTTGTGGTGGTGGTAATCATCGGGAGTTTCTTGCTCGGCGGTGGTGTTTTTGTCCGTTTCCTTGGATACGATGGGGCATATCAAAACGAAACATCTGTGTCTGTCCACCCGCCATCTGAGCCGGTCGTCTATGTTTGTCTGTTTGGCTTACTTGCTCGCTCGCCCGCTCGCACGATGGCTGCTACATGGTTCGCTATAACAGAAACGACAGCGACGACGGCGTCGACGACGACAACACATGCGCCACCGGAGCTCGGAACGGAAGGTGGTGCTGGTGCAGGCGGTGGTAGTGCCGCCTCCGACACCACCATCGCCGTTCGACGCTGTCATCATCATTCGCTCGACATAACGCCGTTCAGAAAATGGCGGAAATCGTGCGCATCACGACTCGGCTACACGACCAGCCACCACCATACTTGTCGTTGTCGTCGCATCCAAAAATCCAATAGTTGTTGTTGCTGTTGTAGGCGTTGGTGTATCGAAGCGAGCGTCCCTAAAATTTCCGTTTCCTTGGACCCGCTGCTGCCACAATGACTTCACCCTACTGAAGCACCTCGGTATCTGTTTTTTTTCTATCCTCGGAGCTTCAGCGAAGCTCCTGCTCGGCAACTCGTTATGCTTGCTCGAAATTCTGACGTCATTGTCGTCGTCACCGACATCTTTGTCGACGTTCCCCGGGAACCGAATCTTTTGTAATCGAACACGGAACGGAAAGCCGTTTAGATCACGAGAAGACGCGCGGGAAGAAAACTTACGCAAGGAGCATCTTCTGACGAAGCTCATGGCAAAACCTCAGCGCCGGAAACCGAATTGTCTACCCTCTCACATCCCTCATCCAATTCAATAGCTTCCTACGGCCGGTCGATACTCAGCTGATTCGCATCTTCAGGCTACTCCAGCCAGCCGGAAACCTATGGGGATTTTTCCGTTGCGAACGGAGCGGCCGCCGTGGAGGATTTCCGAGTTTGTTCGTCAGTGACAGTGACGGCCTGTCCTCGCCGACCGCATGTCCTGTTCGATCGTTGCTTGAAGGTTGTTTCGCGCATACCTCAATCTACTGCGCTGCTCAGATCCCCGGTCGCCGATTTCCATGCGGAAGCCTGGCTGGAAAAAAGAATCGCCCACTTAGAATCCAGAAACTGGGTCCTGCATATGAGCACGGTGGGAACGAATTAACCACCGAGGTCTCATGTGCGGCCCGGACTGGTATCAGGGTCCAGCTGACCACTGTTCACCGACCAACGGGTGCGAGCGATCGAAACCGATAACGACAGCTAAACTCAGAGTATAGGATCCAACAACGTCCAAATTGAAGCGGAAGCCCGTCTATAATCGCCGTCGTGGTCGTAGAAAAGAAGCTGGTCCACAATGGATTTCCTCAATTCCGAATAAAACGGTGACTAATCAGAATATGTTGCTGAAAATTCTTAGGGGGAAGTGAGTCATGTTGAAAACGTCCAGTCTAGCCGCCGTGCGTGCGTAAGCGACGAGAGGTCGTACCTGTACATCGGTTTCCGTCCTTTCTGTTGAGCTCTTGTTGGATGAGTGGTCGTACTTGGCACCAATCTCCATTGCGGGCCAAATTGGCACAAGTGAGAGTATTTTCGTAGTTTGAATAGTTTGCCGCCAATGCGGCGCTGTCTGTCCTTCCGTGTATAAACGTCCGTGAGTAATACCTGGTACGGGATTCCGCGATAAGTCTCCAGCTCCGCACTCTCGGAAATAGCTGTCACGTGAACACGTAAGCTCGTCATGGAGAAATGGAAACAAAGAGAAGAGCGATTCACACAGCTGACTCTAGAACTGAAGACCAGAATAAACTGGGCAGGGAACTTGCTTATTTGGTTTGAATGAAAGCGCTGGCGGAAAACGTACGAGTCCCGGTGTACCAGGATTTAGTACGGTATATCGACGCTGTCAGGGAGTGAAGCTAATCGTGTTGATGCTCGCCGCCGCGGGGTCGTCTTCTTTTCGTGCTCCGGCTTCTTTGTCCAGTTTGCATATTTACGATTGGGCGTTGCGGCCCGGACGAGAGCGACGGTCGGCGAGAAAATAATTTACTTTGGGTGACAGCTGTGAGAAACGCTGAAGGCGCAAGAATTCCAAGTCGGATCAATCGAGGAATGTGTCTTCCCTAGTGCTTCAGAGTAGCTTCGGACAGAACGTGACTCTCCTAGTCGATTCATGACCTCAAGTAGTTTCTCTGGGTACCTCATGAGATCGCCCGGTCTCTTTGAGCTCCGGGAGGATCGCTTTCGGCACTCGAGTCGCGGGATATCAAAAATCGCTCTCGAGGAAGACAATCGGTCAGAGCGGCTAGCGCGCCGAATTGCTCTCCGTGCGCGCAACGCGAATTCCGCTCCTTTTGATCGGGTGCTGCAAGCATGTTTTCGAGGCGAACTCGGCTCTGCCTTCACCCTTTTTTTCGCGATCAGGTGAACGGGCCGGACCTTCTTCGGAAGGCCAGTGCTGAGGGATCCTCCTGCCGGATCGGTTCAATTCTCCATCGCAAAAGGTGCACTCTTCATTCGGTAGGGAGCGTTCATCATTCCGTCGGAAGGCGGACATCCTCCCGCTCTATTCAATGGCTTGTCATCCCCACCGAAATAGAAGGAACGAGACAACGAGGCCTACCACGACACCGCCACCAACACCTTCAGCGAGTTTACTGCTGCGGCTTTTCTAAGGAGGAAAAAACACTTCGTCAGCTTATACTTTCCGGATCGCTTCTCTACTTCGACGTCATCTGTTCGCATTGCGGGAAGTCTCCTACCTCACATCTTAGTTAGTGTTAGGTTCGAGTCTTGGCAGGCGACGCCAGCGAAGATTTCCGCCGAGAGTTACTTCCCGGGCTGATTGATGGAAAATTGATGAGGTCGTGACGACGGTCTTGGAGAACGAACTCGATGCTTCGACTGAGAGCCTTCCAATTATGAGAAACGTCTAACGGCTCAGTACGGAGTAAAGTGTTCGAGGTTCCTTGGAATTAGGATATCCGCGGGGAAGTCGCATGTTCCGCCCGGTAGGTGCATAAGGGCTACCGCAAAGCGCGGGAGCGGAGGTATCATTTTACCTATAGCGCGTTTGCACTAGCGACTCGAACGGAAGAATGGCTCGTTGCGGCCTTGGACATGACGAGCTGGTCGGTCATCAGCGCAACACTTTTATGTGATCACATTCTTCCCTGTCTTCTTTCTATCGACTTTCTGTCCACTTTCGAGATGACGGGGAGAATGGCGGCACGGCTACTCGACGAATCCGCGGGACCTCATCTTCTATCGCTAATCTTCTTGCGTCTCGACTTAGCTCCCCAGTAGGTCTCATCGAGGAGCCGGCGCTGTTTCACTCACTCGGTCGCTCACGCGGACCGTGCCGGGGCTTTGAAGGGAAAAGGAATGCTTTCGACGTTCTTTCGAACGCTGCCCACAATGACGATTATGATATCAAAGCTCTGAAGAATGTTCAGCCATTTCGCCGATTCCGATCGAATTCGTCACCGACCAACAATTTGAAACAGTTCCCTTCTTTTTTTTTCGCTCGGCAGACGCTATGACATGTGAGGCTTTAGATTCAAAAGCTTTCAAACTCGACTTTCGAGCACCTTAGATAGTGAGAACAGACGAGGGAAAGAGAATTCGAATTGAGAAAGTTCTTGAACTTCGGGGCTATCTAGCGAGCGAGCGTGCACCCGCACAGCTTCCTACCCGCCTTTCCGAAGGCTGGGTTTTTTCCTACATGTGTTTGTTTGTATTCATTTATTTATTTATGTGCGTCGAATTTATCGAACACACACGAACGTGCAGGCAGACACGCTGACGGGCAGCCGCGGTAACGGACCACCGTAGGGAGCAACGCCTCTGTGACAAGGTGCTCGGAGTCTCTACCGACGACGACGAAAGCGACACTTGTTCTCTTGACAACGACCACGACCGATTGCTGCTCGTTCCGGAGAGGCGACCGAATCGGGAAGAGGGAACATTTCGGAGGAGAAAAATGTCCCGGGAATAGATTGGATTGAATTCCTTCTGCGGTCGGCGTGTCATCGCATACCGTTCGTCCCCGCGCGGTCTTTGTAGCGAATCGACCGAGTTCAGTGAGATCGCCTTGTCCGAGAGAAGGAAAAAACACCCAAGGAGGTTTTGTCGAGTTCGAGCGGGTCATCAAGAGCGTCTTGCCGTAGAGAAGAAAGTCTCCCCCCTCCCCCTGATCGTCCTCATCGACGTCGGAGAGCCGTTCGGTGAGGTTTCCGCCAACGCGCATCTCGGGAAGCTCGTTCCACGGGGTGGAGACGGCGAGATCTCCGGAACCGCTCGGTACGTCGATACGCTTTTGAATATGAATGGCTTCATAAGAGCGGAATCTAACGGAGCCGACTTTTAGGAGCATTAAAAAAACAGGAGCGGTTGCGAGAGTTTATGCAGCCATAAAAACAATTTCGCGTCATGGGTCATGCTCGGTGTTTGCACGCTCGCTTCTGAATGGGTCGGAACGAGGTTTTCCAAACGGGTTCTGCTGACGCGGGCTCTGCGCGGTCGAGACCCGTGTACGGAATCCTATCTCCATCACTCTCCCCCTCTCATTTTTTCGGTGGCGTCTCGCGGAGGCGCGAGGAGAGGAAAAAAATGAATATGCCTCTATTGTGATGCGTTGTGATTGACACGGCCGTTATAGCCGTTAAGTGGACTTGAATGCAGGCCGTTACCGACGCAACGCTCAGCACCGCTGGCATCGCCACCAGAAAAAAATCCTGTCTGACGAACGATTCGAGACAGCCGGAAAGGAGGGGAAAGCAGAAGCTCCCTTCTGTCTGGGGGAAGTATTTCGGGATCCCCGGACAAGAGAATCAGGAACCCCAAGCACGGTCAAAAGGCAAAAGTCACGGCCAGACCTGTCCGGCTTCACGATGGACTTCAAGTGATATTCTCTAGTCATCAGTGAGACAGGGTTAGGATGCTCGATCCGGGGATGATCGAGAATATGAACCTGAGATCATTCTGGTGCACTCATTGATCGCCACCCATTGGGCGCTCACTTTACGCGTCCTGGGGGTACGGTTCACGTTGATCTGTCCCTACGTCGGTCTGTTTTCTCTTTCGCTTGTCAGCTCCAATAAGGGAGGGACGAAATAAACTGCGTTGCCAACTGATCGAAGTAGAATTCGGGGTTTGAGCTCCTCGACTCGTCGGTGGCCGCAAAGCGACCGTCTCGTCGGACGAATGAGCGAGCGGGCCGTCGGACAGGCGGCCAATAATTTCTGCTCTAGTGGACAGATTGCTTCTCTATATCTCTTCCTCCTTTTCCGTTTATCTCCTTTTCTATTCCCTCCTGCCCGCCCGCCTGCCTGCCTTCCCGTTAGATAACTGGTCGGAGCGAGCGTTTCTCTAGTGATCTGCTTGAGAAACGACTCCGGCGATTCGTAATGTAGAAGCGGGCAGATCTTCTGCTGTTTCGGCGTTTGCGCTTTCTCTCCTCGCGTTTCCTCTCTCGGTCGACGGTATTCCATTGTTCGGCAAATCGTATAAACGTCGCTCTCCTGTCGGCTTTAGCCACGGCGACGGCAGCAGCAGATTCCGCCTAGCGAGCACCTCAGTAACTCGCAGCTCGTATGTCAGTCAGGAACGGCGGACTGCCACGCTAGGTATCGCTCCATACGTCGGTCAGACGGCAACTCGCCCAGCGCCCTACGACTGCTACCTCACCACCACCTGGAACATTCGCCTGGCACGGTGCGTGGCCTGGCTCGTCGTGTCGAGGCATGCATGCGTGCCTTGGAGGCTGGCGCGCGACACCTCTGGTAGCTCTCGGCGCGGAAATCTCGCGGATCACGCAGATGACGCAATTTGACGCAGATGAAAATCTCTGCTCAATCTCGGCGAGAGAATGAGAGGAAACGTATTCTCGTATGATCGTATCGACGAACTGCGGGCCAGTCTATCGTCGTCCTCCCGGTAGGAGAACGAATCGTGAATAATTCCACGTATACGTTCGCTGATGAACCGCTTTCGTCGTCTTCTTCCGCCGTTGTTGCTGCTGCTGCTGCATTGATTGTCGATAGCGTGCGGTGCGTACATGAAGTACACTATCTTCTGGAGGAGCGGCACCGAAAACACTGACAGACTGGGCCGAGTCGACTACGGTCGCTCCTGCGCGTTTTTCTGGCGAGTTGCCGAACGGAATCAGCGGCAAAATCAGCATCGGCTGCCGCTTCATCGAGCGATGCCCTCTTCAGTGTTCCGAAGGCCGTGGGAAACTTCGGAGGCCCAGATGTTCTCAAATCGTTGCACACACCTCGCCCGCGTGGGCGACCCCGTACGGAACGGGCGAACGCAATCCGAGTCGGCCCCAAACGATCGACGTCGGAACGTCGAGATGGCCGTGGACGACCCACCACGCACCGTCCGACCGGAGGAGTGACTCGAGTCGCGGCCGGACGCTGTGGAGTCGCAAAGGCTCCGAGCGCCGAAAACAGAATTGTCTTTGTTTTTAAATCAATTTCCCTAATCCTTCGATTCTCTGCGTGCGTACATCGACGGAGAATCCTCGAGATACGATGAGAAACACATGAACTCGGATCTTGACCGATTAGCGGTCGTTCACGACAGCGGGCTCGGCTGGATGAGTTCTGGGAATTGGTCAACTTTCCAGTCGTAAGACCCGGGCATCGGTCGCTCGCACTTGAGCGCGCAAACGCAGGATCTGTGTGACCCGCGACGGCGGGCGTTCCGGGGAAATTGCCATTTGGCGGGAGATCGTTCCGAACTCCTCGAACGCGCCGTCGTCGTCTGCCCGCTGTCCATGCGCCGATGGCCCCTTGCCGACTTTGCGGGTAACTCCTGAACATTCGACTCATTCCATTCGCCGAGAATCGTAAGAGCCAAACGAGAAGCACCGACAGAAAAAACGAGTGAGCGACTCGCAGATGATGCGTCAGATGAATCGGCAACACCAAACACTTGCCGGTGATTTAGATTTGACGACAGCCCGGCGAGCAGCGTCTCGACTCCAGTGTTTCGACGGACTGTTTCGGACTCCGCGTCGTCGACGTAGCATTGTTTGCAGCGATTCCGAACGCTGCTTAACAGTTAATAGCGAATGTGCGTGTGACAAATTACTGCAGTGTCATCCTTTCATGGGTTCGCTTCTTCTGTACGGATGCACGGTGACGGAAATGATTCTGTCGTTTTCTGTATCTTCTGCTCCCGCGTTGACTTGGGTCGCGCAGTTGGGTAGGAGTCGAATGATCGAGTGAGGACCTTTTCGGGGTTCCTCGGGGCACGGCTCTTCCTCCGGGATGATGTGACGAATTCGAGCATTCCTTCTGGCTTAGCTTGGGGCTCCTCTTGAGCTCCTGCTTTTCGTCTTCTTCTGACTCGAAGCTTTCTCGAAATACGTTCTGTCACTCCATGTTTTTTTTTCGTCTGAACTCGCGGAGACAGACAGACGGACGGACGAACGGACTCACTCACTCACTCACTCACGAGGAGGCATTTCATGGAATAGACACAATAGTCCGTCGAGGAAACGATGGGCTACGTGCCACCTGACGAAACTGTTACCGTTCGACAGCTGCCGTTGGCGATTTTTCTCCGTTCAGTTTTTGTGTTCGCTTCGTTTCTGTCGAACGAAGGACCACTCCCCGTTCAGAAACACGATCAGCTGTTCGGAACCCTCCGTCGCTGCGCAATGGATTGTTTGGGTGGTTGTCGGTGGTGGTGGAAGCCCTTCAAATTAGGCATCCGGAACTTGATTGAAACACCGACGTCGAGCTCGGAGGAAATAGATTTGCTTCGTCTTCTCTTCTCCCCTGGAAAGACGGACTACCGCATTGAACGCGAACGAGTGAGTTCGCCTCGGAATCACGATCAGGGTGTTCTTCGGTCCGCGCGCCGAAGTTTCGGCCCTCGGCCAAGGCAACCTCACAAGGTGGTAGTGAGTCGAGAAGAATGAAAGTCCAGAAGAATGGAAGCACAACTTTACCCACTCACTCAAAACGCGCGAAGAAAGAACGAATGAAAAATGAAACGACGGAAAACGCAACGCATTTTATCGCGTCGCCTGCGATATTACTCCGGAGATTTCCCATTGGAGATACGCGACGCCGCGCGCTCGATCCGAATCAACTGCTTCGCATGCCATGTTCATCTATAACCCAGTATAGATAAGATTACGATCCAGATGAGCTTCCATGGGAAACGCCGGTATCGGTCGCCGATAGATCCCGTCCTGCTGGGCGGTTATGGCGCTATCATACCCCCCTATTAGGTGAGACTTGGGTTTAGGGCGGAAAGGGATAGGCTGTCGAAGTCGGGGTGCCGGCAGTATCCAGTCTGGATTGCGTCGATGAACGTCAATATTTTCACCCTTGCCGTCTCGTGGGATTGGAAGCGGCGGGGAATAAAGCTGGAAAGGCTCCGACAGGCTCCGAGGGGATTCTTTTCCAATGAGACCCCATTCTCCTCGTCCTGGTCGATGTTCGCTTGTGTCGTCCTGCTGTCGGCCGAGGGCAAGATGGAGAGATTGGAAGTGAAGACAGGCGGGAGAAGCGTTCTTGATCGTTTATTTATCACGGTGACAGATTATCATCCGCGCATTCTGTGAACGATATCGAGAAGCTCCGAAAAAATGAACCTAACGAGAAGAAGCAACCCGGATACGACGAGTGGTGGGACCGAAGCGCTCTTTTTTTTAACAAAAACCGCCCGAGACCTATGTTGATTTCTAGAGCGAGGTCTCCAATCCGTCATCGGATATATATTTTCCACTAACGAACCGAAATGTACAGAGCGAGAAAACGCCTTTCCCGGGTGCGACAGATTACGTGACGTACTTCTGCCGACTCCGAAAGCCCAGTCAGCGAAAAAGCGTCAAACACAATAAAGCGAAAGACGCCGATGCGAAGGTTAGCTCGTGCTGAGAGAAAGCGAATAAGCTTCGAAAACAGCGATAACGTTAGCAACCTCGCGGTATAACGACAACAGGGTTCGAGAACTTGAGGGAAAATCCGACGGAATGGACATCACGAAGGTCAGAAAGCCTCAAAATATCAGTGGCTATCTTTCCACCCATGGAATATTCGGGAAGTCCCGTGATTGATTGAGGCATTCGATCGGACTTGAGAAGTCATGGAAGATATCGATCGGGATTCTCACGAAGCTCTCGGCTTGGAATCGCTCGAGTGTACAATCGATCGATTTGAGTCGTTCATCCATCCATCGATGTTTGTTCAGAAAGAAGGTCAATTCTTGAAGCGTCACCAACGTCAGTGTGAAAGCATACGTCCCTCACCGAACGTCACCGGGGTAAGCGTTCCCTGGACAGCGACAGGGTTCTCCTCAGACAGCGTCAAGGAATTCCTCACGCACCCGAATGTCTACTTTTTGGGTTACGGTAGAGAAACGTCTGTCGTCGATTCCGCCTTTCTGAATGGTGGAACTGTCGCGGCCCGCCTCAACTGTTTCTCGGAAGCGAAAGGCAACGCTTCTACGTCGAATGCTACGTTCACGGGTAATCCCACCGTTTGCTTGTATGGCTCCTCCAAGAATCTACGATCGCTCTCTCATCCTCTCTGGGGGAAAAATGGGAGAGCTAGAGATGCTAACTCACTGTCCTCACTCGTTTCAACACATTCCCTTCGATTGAGCCGCTGGTGCTACCGGTATTCAATCAGAGTTCTTCTCCTCTTGTTCGTAGACCGCTCTTCTTCCCGGAGCGCGAATCAGCTCGAAGAATATCCTAGGTCCCTGGAGAAATCGGAGCGGAGACGTCGCGCTGTATTTCACTCTAAGTGTCTGATTTATCGACCGAAGATTTCAATTGGGGAAACGCTCGTCCAATACTTCTCCTTACATAGCGACCAGATACAGGTCATGGACGCTCGAAAAGATAAAATGTAAGAATAACCACGCGTGACACGTCAAAGCTCCGGAAGAAAGACGGAAGAATCATATCGGAAATCGAATTAAGCACTGATTCGGATACAGGACAGAATGAGCCGAAATTAAGGTGAAGACAGCGCGTGATCGACTGCTTGTTGGGCGGTCGGTTGGTCCTTCGGTCGCTCACTGGACGTTGTTGCCGCACCATGTTGAGAAGGAAGAGGAATCCATCTTGGGTGAACGGAGGAGCTGACGAATTAGTCAACAAGACAGCTATCACTCATTTGGACGCAGGGAACCATAATCGTTTACTCGCTTTTCTTCTTTTCCTTTCCAATAATCAGAATTGATGAGCTATAAAATGAACGGCCTCGAACCGATAGTAATTTCATGGGTTCGAGCGGCGAACACCAACACTACAGCTATCGGCACGATTACTGTCAACGGCTAGAGCATCGGTCGGGCGCCAATGGAGCTCGTGGCCGGTCGCGATAATTTCATCGGTGTTGTTGCGACGCAAGATTAAAACACAGAGAGCAAAATCGGACCTCGCTTGATTTTTGAAGAAGCTGTTGGCGGCGGCCGCTCTTGTTCGTGCTTGCGTGGTGGTTCGTCAGAAAGGCCGCTCGACCGTCCGCAGCTCGGACCGTCGCGTCGTCGGCTGGTCGGTTATTCCAATTAAGAACAGGGAACTGTGGGATGATTCCGACTGCTAGTCGTTCAAAGAAGCGTCATTTGGTGGAACATCTTCGTTTCTTATTATTCGGCTTTCATTAACCGGATACTATGGCGCTAGGCCGATTGCTTGCTCTGCTTGTCATCGTTTCGGGATAGAGACGTATTCCTTCTCCGGTCGCTATTGTTGTCGTTGACGTTGTATCGGCTTAAATATCGGTGTCACGGCGCCCGGTTCGTCGGGTCGCATATATGTGCGGATCAAATCTGTGCAGCGCCTGTTTGTTTGGCTGTTGTTAGCGACGACGGTGTTGGTGTCGACCGGATGGGTTTTTTCCGACTGCTTTTTCTCTTTGTGCATTGGTCGTCTTCCCGTTCTTCCCTTTCGGAGCAGAAACACTTCGGTTTTGCTGATTCCCATTGTTCGTTGACAAAATCCTTTGAAAAAATCGGAAGGGAAGAAGATGACATCCCGCCATGGACGGCGACGGCAGTGACAGAAGCGATCGGATGGATCCCTCCCCTCCCGTACGGTCGGACGGCATCGGCAGCAGTCACTCGGCTGTTATCTCGTGCAGACACGTCCACTCGCGAATGCCAAGCAAACGATGACAGAAAGCGGAAAATTCAATCCGACAAAATGGAAGAGGAGTCCGAAGACGAAATATATGAAGTCGACCGAAAAGCTCAACGGAACGAACGGATGGATCCTGGTCCGGGGTCCGAGAGCCGAACGCTCGAATTCCATCAAAGTATTCGCTTGCTTACGATCAAACTCATGATGATGATGATGATTATGACCATCATCATGATGACTCTGAGGATGGTGCTGTTGGTTGCGATCCTAAATGGACGCCGACAACCATGATCGCTCGTTCTTCGCGACCATCTCGGCTTTCGCTCTATGAACAAAGCAACAGAATTGATACTCGCAGTTTCTAGACGCGCACACTTCCGCTCCAACTTTCTCAATATGACGCTTCTTTGAAGCTCCGGCTCCAGTTGTTGTGGCTGCCGGGCTCGGAAGACGAAACCCTGCGTCATTCAAGTGTGGAATAACGGAGTCACTCGCTAAAAAATTCCCGTTGTATGACCGCGGAACGCTCTGTCACGGATATTTTGATCCTTGTTGTAGCATAAATACCGTCGTGGGACTCGTGACGGGATCGGAAGAGAAAGCTTCGCCGCTTATGTCTCTCCAAAAACTCAGGGAAACTCGTCATGCAGGAGCTTCGCTAAGACAAAGATAATAATTGTCCCGCGAGCCGCGAGGCGGCGGAGCTCAGAGCTCCGATGGTTCTTTTTGCCTTCCCGTTTTTGCCTACCATTTTATTTCACGTTTCGTGAATTCGTGGCGGTCTCAAGTCGCATGAATATGAAACCGGAAACACAACTCCTCCGCAAACAGTCGGCCGATGGGAACAGATGACGTGTTTTCTGTCCCATTCACGCTGCTCGATAAATCATATGAATGTCGAATCTACGCAGGAGCAAGGTCGTCTTTGTGAGCCAGATCCTCACCTGAACGTCCGAAGCATCTCCTCGTTATTACCATATTCTTTGTCATTGTGATTTCTGCGTTTGATGGCTCACCATCATATCGGAGATTGAATTCGTGCCGTCAAATGCTAATTCTAATCCGATTTCATATGTTTGGTATTCTCAATTCTCATCTTCATCCTTGCAGGGAGGCTTCGCCCGTGTACATGAATTGACAGACCTCACGTCGAATCGGACCTACGCGGGAAAAATCATCCCGAGATCGCGGTTGACGACGAGCGATCAGCGGAAAAAGGTACGTCCACGACGCTTGCAATAAATAGAACGCCCGCGGCCGAACTACGTTTTTGCAGCTAGACGATCGTCTGCCAAAACACCCGCCCGACCGTCTCAATGACGGAATGGCGGTCGCTTCCCTTAACCGACTGAAATAATGAGTTGGCTTTGAGCGGGCAAATGATTCTGTCCCGAAGAAGCTATCGATTTTGATTTGGCTCAGTAGCGCGACGCCGACTGCTGCGTAGCTGTTGCGTGGCAAGCCTAACTCGGTCGCCAACGGCTGTGTATCTTGGTCCGTTGTCGATGGATCCGGTACACCTGATTAACGAGATGACTTTCCTCCTCTCTAGCTCTACCGAGAGATCGAGATCCACGAACCGCTGTCTCACAAACACGTCGTGCGATTCCACCATTTTTTCAAAGATGAAATGAATGTCTACATTGTTCTGGAGTACTGCCCCCGAAAGGTGAGCTCGAAATTCTCGACAATAATATTCTTCCAACTTTTTTACGAGCATCGTCCGGGAGCCTTCGCCCTCTTGTTCGCAAAGCTTGACAGAGAGCTCCTCACTCGAGTGCTACTGCCGTGCGCGATGGGCCCCTTCCTTCGATTTGTTGTCCCTTCGGAGCGCCGGAAGGTCCGCTGTGGAATAGTCATGGGTTCAGCTGTGGGTGCACAGCAAAGGCGGTGAAGTGTCGACTCAACATTGTCGAAGTCGCGTCCGCCGGACGTTCAGCGATGAAGCGGACGAGTGAGGGCACAAGCGCGCGCGACCAAGTAGCGGCAAACGCGGACGTCGAAACTGCGACGTCAAAACGAACGCCGCCCAAAACTAAATTTACTATGCTTTACAGTCGCTGGTACACGTACTGAAAAACCGTAAAGTACTAACGGAACCCGAAGTGCGGTTCTTCATGGCTCAGCTCGTCGACGGCGTCAAGTACATCCATTCGCAAGGTGTGATGCACCGGGACTTGAAACTGGGAAACATGTTCCTGTCCGACAATATGCAAGTTAAAATTGGCGATTTCGGACTCGCTGCCAAAGCACACAATATCAATCACGACGGTTCTAAGAAAATGTAAGTACAGCTCCTGAAAAAACATCCCTCTTCTGTGATACGGAAGTATTCCGCGGAGTGTAGTACGCGCCGCCGATAAAAAGAGTCAATCCCTAGCCCCTGCACGAGTCGATCCACGTATTTCCTCTTTCCGTCCACGTTAGCGCCCGACCCTGGGCAAGAGGAGCGAATACAGACGTCACCTAACTCCCTAAGCAACGTCTGCCGACTCCTTCTGGCTTCGCCATTTTCGGAGTGTCGACTGGCGATTGTAGGCGACGCGGGACAAAGGAGGCGGACGCGGCTGGGCTGCGGCAGGAGCGCCATCCACCTAGCTCTGACTCGGGCCTAATGTCTTGTCGTGCGCCAGTACAAATAGGATTCTGCGCCAAGCGGGTGCATTTGGCCGCGGCGGGAACGCATCCGTTCCGGGAGCTTTCCGCCCTCCTGCCATAAATCGAAGGGTTTTCTTCGTTCGCAATTATCACTGCTGTTGCTTGGCCAGCTACTCTGCCTTCGGGACGTCCTCCATCCGCCGCCGTCATATCTCTTTCGACGACTCTTACCGGCCCTCGCGTAGTTAATATCCCTCTGAGGTTGACTCACAAAAGATAGCTGTTGCTCATATTGTTTGCTCGCCGTCAAGCATCTCACGAGATGGCGAAGAGAGCGGGGGATGGCGAAGGGGTGGGGGGTAGGGGCTTGAAGAGAAATGAGGAAAAACCTCTACCGAGGTACTTGCCCGAGCGGAGCCCGCCTGTTTGTCAGCGACCTACTCGTTTACTCTTTTCACAGAACGGTCTGCGGAACGCCGAACTACATTGCTCCTGAAGTTCTCATGCTGAAAGGGCACGGTTTCGAAGCTGATGTCTGGGCCATAGGCTGTATCATGTATGCGATGCTGGTCGGTTGTCCTCCTTTCGAGACGTCCTCGTTGAGCGACACGTACGAAAGGTAAATGAGAAGTTCCCTCACCGTCTTTCCTGTTCTCACTGTCTTTTATTGGCTCTCTCGGTGTTAGGATACCGCTAACGTTTAGACTGTTCCCAATGACAGGATCACCAACAACGTGTACTCGATCCCGGAAAATATCTCGGAACCGGCCCAAGAGCTCATCCAATGGCTGCTCCGTCCCCGACCGCAAGACAGGCCGACACTGGACCAGATCCTCCAACACGATTTCTTCACTTCAGGTGAGATTGTCATTATCATTACGACGGGAGTCCCCATCAATGGAATCAGCGGAATCGACTTCAAATCATGCATGATTATCGATTCCTCTGAATTCATTCCATCCAATCTCGGCTCATGGGGAACTCCGTTCTCATTGAAGAAGGAAGCTTTCTCAGAGCTCGTCGTCTTTTGTCGCGAGAGCTCAATGAGCCTGAAACGAGCCGAATTCAAGTTGTCCGGGGCGTTCCCCCCAGGACGAGCTTGAATGGCTAAATAGCTCCCTCTGCCCGGAGTTTCGGGGGTCCTTGAGACCTCGATGACGGGAAAGAGATGGAAAGACATGAGGATGGGATTAAGGGAATTGAATATTTGGTTATGATTGTCGAAGAATGAGAAGGGAAAAAGGAACCGCCTTGGACTTTGAGATTGGAAGTTGACGAGTGTAAAAGGACAAGACGACAGGACATTCTTGAGCTTGCCTGAATGAAGCGACGCGAGGAAATTCTTTGAAGAATAAAGATAAAAGGCTTCGCTAAAGAACGCGGCCGAACCGCCGCGAGGATACCTCGGAGGGGGGCGTCCGGTTCGAGAAACAGCATGGAGGAAAAACACCCTTTTGGGTGGAGTCGCGCATAGGAGTTTCGCGTGTTCCAATATACATATTCCCCTCATATTTCTCTGGTTCCTCGTGAGACTCTTTTCGACGCACCTGCTCGAACGTTTCCGGGCCTCGAACGTTTTCGGTGACCGAGCTGGAAGCTGGACGCGAGGCAATGCGTGAATTCGTCGATCGCGCTCTCCCAGCCAAAATTTAGCCAATGCGGTCGTTCACTTCTAATCCGGCAGAGTCCCACTCTCCGAGAGACCGTTCTGGGAGCGATCGGGCCATAGCCATGTGCGGATTCGGAGCGCTAGCAAGAGGGGCCGACCCTCTAATTCTGAGAGGAGCGAAACCGTGGACTTTCCCCTGCATGCCCCTTTGTGTGATGATCAAATACACCGAGGCTTGCGAGAGTTCGAAGGTTCCCCACGGATCATTAGCTTTTTCTCGAAACAATCCCCCAAACTCGGTGGAAGATCGAATTCAATCAGAAGGTGTCAGGCTCTTCCGAGGGACTTTGCGATGAGAGGAATCAATTGCGTGAATTTCTGAGAGCATTTTTCTCTTCATCATTTCAGGCTATAATCCGAGGCAACTGAGTTCGACGTGCTGCTATTCTGCCCCGCGCTTCTACAGCAAAAGCCCGGACAGAGAAAAAGACGCGACCAACAAGCTCACCGCCATGGTTGCCAACATCAACATCGACCCGCCGCCGCAGGGTACAAAGGTAAGCGGACCCTTATCGCCCCTCTTCGGACACGGTCGTTGAATTCGCTCGCTCCATCCGTCCGCATCTGTCGAAGGATCGTATATAGCATGCATGCCCGTGGAAACGCAGGCCAAGTGTTTTGACTGCTTCCATAAACAATGCCACGACTCTAATCAAGCAGCTATCGTTCCCATCGCAGACGCCCCGGAGCCCCGCGGGTTCTCCCGTACTCAAACCGAACTCACCGAACCGCCTGGGCAAGAGCTCGTTCCCTCAAGCCTTCCGGCAACGGATCCATTCTGTATTGTGTCCAGACACCGCAGGTAAGATAAAGGGAAATTCATTCTCAACCCGGCTATCGGACATTCTATGGAGACCAAACTTTGGATCTGAGCCTCCCGTATGAAGCTGAACGTCGAGCGCGGTGGCGCGATTCGCGGTTCCGGCTCAACGCTACAATTTTCTAACGAAAGCAGTCTGCGTCGTCATCGATATAAATTAGTTGCCGGGAGACATGTCGGTGATCAATTCGCGATCGGTCTCAATGCGCACTGGGGGCTGGATTCTGGAGCTTAGAAAACTCGAATGGAGATTAATCGCTCTCAGTGAGCATAATTCCGATGCCCTTCTCTGGTGCATGAATCCATGCGATTCAAGAGACTGATCGATCCCCGGGGGAAATATCGATCTTGGCGAATTCGCCTTTGAACATGATGGAGGTTCAACGAAAATTAGACCGAAACCGATCGCGATCCGATTGTATCTAAGGTGACACATGATATAGAGATTCCTGGGGTTTGAGTGGCCACTTAGACGATGCCTAGCGAAGGAGGTCGTCGCTCCGGAGCCAGTACCGGTTTTTCGGAAGACAGCCGAATGCCACAAGATCACGCTGCCTTTGCTGCTTCGAAATTATTCTACAAACTCGGGGCTTCTCGATCCTCCAATGTCGATCTAGAGATATTGGGAGCGTCACATCAGGAGATGTTTTATCCGGCTCCGATTTATTTTTATTACCAGTTTGTTCTATGTCTGTTGGGCAACGCCTTCACTGAGCATCGTTCCTTTCTCTCGGGCAGGACTCAAGAAGAACAAGATGGGCACCACAATGCTCCTGCACAGAACTCTGTCGAAGGCCGTTGAGCAAATATCAGACTGTGAGTACCTGACTTATCGAACCATACATCGCCAGCCGAGCGAGCGAGCCATCCGGAGATTTTCTCTGCTGCGGGTGACACCACCTGCCTGATGGCTTTCCTTCAGCGGATGGAGAGTCTTTGGAGCTGGACTAAATTTCGCTCCTTTCTACCTCCAGTGGCATCCGAGGTGAACCCGGTCCCCGTGAGCGGAGTTTGCGTTCCGTTCGTGACGAAATGGATCGACTACTCCAACAAATATGGTTTTGGCTTCCAACTGTCCGACCACAGCGTGGGCGTTCTTTTCAACGACACTACGCGGATCAGCTATTCATCGAATCGACAGTGAGTGTTACGTCACAGGCGAGACCGGAGAACGATTTGTTATAGCTCCCGTAGAATCCATTTATCAAAACTGCGGAATATTTTCGTCGGAACCTGGCGTAAAAGCCATGATCAGAGAGCTGCTCTGCGATGCGTCCGAGCGGAGGCGGGATTTTCATTTGTGCTTCAACGCGGGCGCTAATTCCAGTCAGGGGACTCGACTTCGGAGCCGAAAACAGCTGACTTCGACTCCGCAGGAGAACGGGAATCTATGCCTCTTCGCTTAACTGACGTTTCCTTTCTCTCCGCAGGAGGGTCGAGTACCATGAAATCAGCGGCAAGATGAGCGTTTTCACCCCAGGCTCGATACCGCCAGCCCTTGAAGATCGCTTCAATGTTTTGAAGTACTTCGCTAACTACATGGAAGAAAATCTCAACGAGGTACGTGATCGGCAGTCTCTCGCGTTATCTGACACAGTCCTGCATCTCGAGCGAAAACGAATCTGTCCTTTGCGGGTGAATGGGCTCTCTCTGCCCATCCCTGTCATCGTGTGTTCAATTGACGGAGAGAATCTGCTGGTGTACCTACCTCTCTCGAATCGCTCGACACATTCGAGAATTCCTCCCGATAGAAGACACAGTCGTCAGACCAGCAGCCCAGAGTCAGGGGCCGAGGCGGTGGAATCCTGGAAATCTCCTGACAGCCTCCTAATTACTTGCAGGGTGGCGACTTGGAACAGCAGCAGGAAGCGATGCGTCGCAAACAATGCATCCCCTTCATGAAACGCTGGGTGCGGACGAACCAGGCGATTGTCATGCAACTTTCTTGCAGCACAATACAGGTAGCTTGTTATCTTATACGGATTGAGATTGATTCGCATGTCCGACGGCGCCTGTTTGGCTCAGATAAGCGAGAAAACATCGTTCATGATGTCGGCTAGAACTGAGCAGAGAGAAACGACGGAGGAACTCAGTACGGAATGGGCGGAGGAATGGCGCAAACAATCATGCCCAGAAAAGATGTATTGTACTCTTGGATACCCTCTGATCATAAACGGGGACAGGTCTCGGGGCAATACTCGATCAAACAGATCAACTCCGTATCGCTGGGCTATCGGCCCTTGGACCCATGTCGGCTCCGAGCTCTTTCCTACGACGCGACGATCCGTCCGGAGAGGCAACAATGGGAAACTGACGCTCTGTGTTTTCTTCCCGGGAATTGCAGGTGAACTTCTTGTCGGACCACACGAAAATGGTGGTCAATTGTGAACGGCCCTCGGATCCCTTGTTGATGTACATCAACGAAGACCGGAAGGGAACGACGTACGCGCTCAACGAACTCTCCAGGGTCGGCTGTTCACCGGCGATCCGCTCGCGGATCCAGTACGCGCTCAACACGTTGCAGGACTTGATCAAGATGCAGCAGCAGCAAATCTAGGAGCGATCATCGACGTTCTCGAGCGGGCCGATAACGAGGATGCCGACTTTCCGAACGACGACGACGACGATGATGATGATGAAGCGAATGGAAATGAGGAACTAAGAACGGACCACGATCTCACTGCACAATTTGCTGCCACTGGTTCGGCCCACCTCCTTTAATACTGCCATGATACTTTGTGTTTCGTTTAGGGAATGAGCGCTAGTCGAAATGGCGGCGGCGGCGGCAGCGACGACCCACCAATCGATTCTGTTTCGGGTGGATATCAACGCGATCAAGTTCGATCTTCAATTATTTCATATCACGTTTCAGTTTGATCTGTTCCGATGTGTCGGGAGGTGGCGAACTCTCTGGAATGCACGCAGTCCTCTAGAGGGACTCCGTCAGCACTTTCGGATTGCATGCCTCCATTTGATTGAATTCTGAGTTATAATTTCATGGAGCTCCAGGGACTCTTTCGTTCGATTTTGGTGAAATC
Source organism: Galendromus occidentalis (assembly GCF_000255335.2). Taxonomy (NCBI): domain Eukaryota; kingdom Metazoa; phylum Arthropoda; class Arachnida; order Mesostigmata; family Phytoseiidae; genus Galendromus; species Galendromus occidentalis. The sequence goes on along the minus strand of NW_003805517.1, from coordinate 1,086,702 downwards.
TAAACTGCCGCGAGTCAGAGATCGGTCATACGGCCATTTAATCAGTCGCTGTGCGCCGGTCCGACAGGATCTTCGGGTGATCGATCGTGGGGATCGTCCAACACAGAATTTGGAAGATGTCGTCTGGGGTTTCGTGTAGGTAGCTCCCAACGGCCGCATAGTACGATCTTGGTTCGGTTTCTCCCTGGAATCGAGGCCATAGATTTTGTTTACGTCGGGCTGGACGATATTTTCTTTCGTATCCTTCTTTTTCATTACTTCAAAGTCGCCTCTGGTTCTGTTCCCGATCGTTAGATCTTGAGAAGATATCTCCGACGACTCCTACTTCCACTACTGCTACGAAAAGAGTTGTTTTCAATAGGCAATTCATCAGGCCAGGGTGGGATCGCCAGGCATATCACAGCTTCACGTGTGAGGTACAAAAGTTATTTTACCTGAAGGTGCCAACTCGTGGGGAGAGATAGGGTGTTATTTGTGCGAGGGGGGGGAATGATTTCGCGTATGAGGTGAAAGGTGTAAGAGAGAAGCGGATCGGGTGGGAAAGAGAGCCGAAAAATCGAGTGGAACAAGGAGAATCGACGATGCGTCGATAGGGATGAGGTGTATATAAATAAAGCAAGCAATACCCTTTAGAAGCAGCAGCTAAGGCCACGTGCCTCTCAAGTTTAGTCATTGAGCAATTCAGAGTCTACTGTAAATAAACTTTTCTACATGACATAGACCGAGAACTCTGTTTTCTTTCCCCCATCAGGTTCTGGCATAGATTCTGACCAGTTATATTATCCAAGAACATCGCGCATCGTCGCGAAACGGGCGATTGTGATTTTGGGGAAAATTGAAGGGGAAAGGGTGGATAGGGAAAATGAGGTGTCAGAACGCTCCGGGAAGACCCCTTCTCGACTGCTCAGGGACTCGAACTCAGAAGTGGAGTCCCTTTGCTTTTTTTTCAAAATACATACCTCCAAATCCAGTTCTTTTTGAGCTTGCTAGCATCCGACAGTTCCCGATGATATTCGACGGGAACGGAATCCTCTGGCACGAATCCACCCGAACGGAAGGGAAGATGCACGGGAGCAGGTCTGCCCGTGGATTATGTGGGGCACGACTCGGACGAATGGAACGGTCTGATAGCTATTCCAATTCACAGGATCATCCATGATGGGATCGGCGATCAATGACATCTCTTCCGAGAGGAGAGGGTTCGGCTAGAAGTATCCTCCTCAAACTCCCCATGAAAAGATCGAAAGTCCTCCATGCAGGAGAAGGGACTCCACGAAAATCCTCTTCCCGACAGTCGGCACGTCGGAGCCCTAATTAGAGAGTGAGCCAGGTGGAAAACCCGGGCCTGTCATCCTCTGAAGTCCCGAACCACACAGTAGGTAGCTAGAGCGGAAAGAGAGAGAAGCTCCCGGCCCAGAAACATTGAACCATGAAAAGCGGTGCTGTGTCCCATGGCATCGAATTCTCCTCTTTTCGAGAATGTCAAGCTCGGGGGTTCGTTGGAGGGCCTTCAATAACGGAAAACATCGCCGTCATCGGTGGAATCCGTCCCCCGCCTCTCTCGAAAAAAACGTCGACCGAGCTCGATCACCTTCCGTCAATCGCATGTCCTCGACGATATTGTCATTCGCAGCCGCTGTGCATATCGACAACAATGTCAGAAACGCTTGCGGGGGGGGGATGTCATAGCCGACGCGAAAACGTATTACATTAGCACGGAACCGATGTAGGGCGCACGAAAACAAGCCGCGCACTGATAAATAATAATCGCGGTCCTCTCAGTACCGGGTTATCAGGGAAGCTTTTGCAGGAAACCCGCGCTGTGGTATTCTATTTCCAATCGATTAACCTGACGACTCAAATTGGCACCCTACCCTAGCGGGTAGCGGTTGAACTCGGGAACTCGGAACTCGCACCATCTGCTGCGGGAAAGCCGCGCGGAATGTTTCAACGAGCGGTCGAGTCCTCGCGGCGATACCGATACGCGTCGTAGCCGTAGAGCTCCTGGCAACGGAGACATCGAGCTCGGGACTCGCGAGCCCGATTTGAGCCCAGTAGAGCTTGGACCTTCTCCGAGGCTATGACGAGGACGACCACAAGATGGTCGATAAGAGGACGTCGGAGAAGTGAGTAGTAAACGAGGACCCACGATGGCAACAGACCGGAGGAGAGCCTTAACCTAATCAGCTTGTTGGACCCGCTCAAGGTCTTGTTTCTAGCTAATGTGACTGAGAAACCGCTTGTCCTCCGCAAGACTCGCTTCTTTTGCTTCCACCGAACATGAAACCAAGTGCTGCTGACAGGCCGAGAGCCAAGAGAAGCTCGGGCAGTCTGACAAACGAACGAGTAGGTCGACGACCATGGACATCGACTAAGTTTACGTAATCCGTTTTGCCCAACATCATGAGGGTCTACAGGAGAGTTTTCAGAGAAGCGATTTCTGTGGCCTCGACCACAACATCTGGTCTTTATTAGATTACCTCGGAGTGGACAGGGATGAAGGTATTGGCTTTTCCCTGGCCTCGTTTTGAATACGGATCGCTTTATAGAGTGTTTCTCTCCGAGAACTGAGGGGGAGTAGCGGCCAAGCTCTCATGGACGTGAAGTACTCCCAGATGTTGAATTATGCACTTCGCGAATCTTTCACGAAGCCGAAGATTGTTCGCTTGATCACAGCATCTGGAAGAAGCTTCAAGTTTCCGTCGTTTCGATGGGATTTGTCCTCGTTCGGCCGAGTGCATGGCAAACGGCAATTCTCAGGGCGAAGCGTGACATCATAAATAAATCGGTCGGAGATGAAAGATGAAGTCCGGTATGGGAGCTCGCCGGAAGCACGGATACAATGCAGCGCGATGCTGGGGATCTAAGGATTTATGATTGTGATGAGTCATGGTGCAGGAATGATTATGATGGAGATATATATGTCTCGCGGGGAACCATGGATCACTCGCGATAAGCGCAATAATTCCAGGAGATATTCTCTCGTAGAAAGAAGTTATTCCTCGTAGATGACTCGCCGACGTAGCGCCTCGTCAGCACCGCAACTTTCGGATCGTGTCCCGTGACGGCTCAGGCTTTTCATCCTGTGCAGGGATCGCTCCTCGGGAACGATGATGAAGTCGACGGCTGAGATATTCGGAGTTCGGTACGAATGCACACACAAATCACATCGTCAAAAGCCGAATGACGCGGGAGATGCAGGAACCCGAGCCACACAGGAAGAACATGCGAGGGGGATCTTTCGCTGAATCCTCTGCGTCAGGAGAAGATCAGCGTCGAGTTTTCTTGTACCCAGAATCAGGACACGGAATTCTACTTAGGGAAGAGTGACGACACCGGAAATATCGTTTGATGGAAATACGTTCCCAGGTCTTTCTCGAAGTATTACTATCTTTAATTATTCAGACCGCGTTTCTATATCTGGACGTACCATCCCGGCGTGCTTTATATGCTATAAATATATGCTATATATCTCTCGCCGCCGACGCTCGATTATTGTAACTCACGCGTGCGACACTGCACTCCACGTATCTCACCGAAGCGAGCGTGCGGAATGGGGATCGGTGCGTCCACCCCTACACTTCCCTCCGGAACAAAACAGGCGAGTGAGGAGTAATGTTGTTCTCTGTCAACCGAGGGACATTCAAAGCGACCGCGAGTTCCGTGTGGAGAAGGGGAATGGATATTCGGTCGGGGGGAACACTGACAGCGAAGCTGATCCGAGAGCAACAAATTTTCATGCCAGCATCGCAGCTGGCTCGCCTGCTCGTTCGCTCGTACGCTCGTTTGATGAGATATTAGTACGATGCAGAGCAACAACACTGATTGCGTCTCGCTCAACAGTTGCTCAAACGGACGCCCGATGCGGGATGTTGCGGTAGGAGGGGGGTACGCTCGGCGAACCGACTGGCAATCCTATCAGAGCGATTGAATACGAAACTTGCAACCGCATCGTTCACTCTGAAAAGTTTCTATCGCCGATAGGATTCGTGTCGAGACGGCAGCGGAGGATCCAGAACGAGATCCGTCGGGGAGATATCTCTCCCCGCATTCGCTTGTTGCGAGCTCCGACGCTAGCGCCGAGCTTCTCAAAATTCCCGAACGGCACTCCTCCCAACAGGGACCGGATGCCCGATGACCCCATCGTGAACGATCCGTCAATTTTTTTAATACTCTATACAGTTTTCGGATCTTCTAGAAATAACTTTCATGATCCGTAATCATCGCGAGAACTGCAATTCCAGAATTTTAATTCAGACCTCGCGCCAGAACTGTACAATGGAACAGACTCACATGGCAAGCCGCCGTCTTCCTCAATCTTTTCCATTTCTCAAATCACTAAACAACGATCCCAGGCTCGAGAGCGATGGATTCTCGCTTGTGTCAAGGGTTCTCTCCGAGCGCTTCATCCCTCTGAAGTTCTAGACATTTCTCAGGCTGCGTGATTCAAAGAAATGAGAAATTCGAGCTCAATTTTCGAAGAAAGTCTCCGGGAAAGAGAATATTACAGGATGGAGCGGAAGTGGAAGTTTCCCTCGGAAGCTGGAACCCGAGAGTCGAGTCAGTCTCAAAACTTTTTGAGACCGTTAATAACCTCGCTGCCGCGTATGCAACAATCCAGCAGTGCCACCGAGCTGAACCGCAGCCACTGGATGGACTTCGCCTGCAAACAAAATCGATGCCACGGTCGGAGAATAGAACTTTGACGTCATAAGGCACGTTCGGTGCGCTCGCGTCTCCGTTATCGAATCGACTCCGGGGTCCTCAGGTGACTTTGTTTACCATGAGTTCATTTACTGGTAAATTCACTTTCTCACGGAATCGATCACACATTCCTGTTGAGCATGATTTTGATGATTATCCGTCATATCAGGAAACGGATTCAACTCGTCGGCGGCAATATTCCTCGAGATATCGCTCCCGCGGAACATTATAGGAGTTATAAATCGCCGGGAACCGTTGGCTCGACGGGAGCTTGTCCCTCATGAGGACGCCTTACGCTTGAAATTCCCAACCATTTCACGATCCAGAATAACGAGTTCCCGTCGCCGCATCCACCCAGCGTAGTGATTCCCGAGTTGAAGTTCAAACAAGTTTCACTGTCTCCCCGTTGAAATTCCTCCAGTGGGAAACAGCGTACATCTACAGGAGGAGCCATGGATCCTGACGAAGAATGAATCGACGACTCTCAGCAAGGTCCTTCCGACGGAGTAAGTCGACGGGGATAAGCTTTCCGGATTGAAAACAGCCGAGTCTACGTTCGGAGTCTCTCTCAAGATCTACTTATACGGAGGAGTCGATTTGAGCTTCCGACATGGTAGAGCTCGCTCGACTTCGGGCTTCGGTCCGAAGGATCGAGTCATTATCGATCGATTTACTCAGTAAGTGACTGTGGAAGGGGCGGCGAACGGCAGCTAGAGCGTTGCTACCGTCGTCAGAGTCTGTATTGCACACAAGAGAGACATTTGCAATTTTGTTTCGACATAACATGTTCGACGGGCCGTGTAGGAAGTTCAGACAGTCCACCGGGCGATAAGCCCCACGGAGGCGCCCTGAAGCTCCGTCGACAGCCCGAACGTTTTTCCACTCGCTAAATCATTGCTGTCGCCGCACTACCGCCACCGTCGCGGTCGGAACGGATTCCGAAACGTTGGCCAACTATCAAATCATAGCAGACTTCTGGAGAGAGGACGTACATAGTAACTCCGTTCCAGAAAAGTTGTTCGGCAAGCGGTCGTGCGTCTCAGGCATTTGCCAGTGTGAAACGCGCGAGTGTTCCTTATCTACCATTCTCCACTGAGTGACTGAGTGAGTCCCCCCCATGCTCGCCGGAGTCAGAAAAGCGAAAGCGGAGTCGTCGCGGACTCGATCACTACAGGAAATTCCGATTTATTCCTTCTCCGATAGATACCGATGCCGATGACGATGACCCCGAGTTTGGGGGCGGAACCGCCGGTCCTGGCTTGTACGAATGCAAATACTGCACGACACGGGATCAGGCTTCGCAGAGGTCCTGTAGTCATTTCCAAGAGTCAGCGATCGAATTCGCACCGGCGGATCGGGAGAAAACCGGAAAGACGTCGCGGGGCTCGACATCCGACTCGGAGCTCGAGCCTAATTAACTTGCCTCGGGGGCGGCGGTCAGCTCAGTCTCCACCTGCTCACGTGGATCCTGGAACGCCGCTTGCGTAGCCCACGGCTTTTCGAGCTTCGAAGAACTCGTATACTCAGTGGGAAGAGGGAGGACGAGAACGCGAACGTTCGCAACCACTCTGAAAGAAAAAAACTCCGGAGGAGATCCTCGCGGTTCTTTTGATGTGAAACCGTGAGGAGTTTTGTGGCGGAATTGAATAAATTCGAGCGAGATCACCGGAGCCTTGAGCGATTCTCGCAATTCAGGCCGTCGACGCAAGAGGAGCAGTCGGAATCCGGGAGGCTTGTGAGGAAGTTTCGGATTCGAAAGCCCTCGGTCTCAGCTCGTCAAAAACGCCCGAGGTCAGCGGAGCTTTGCCCAACGTTCTCGTATCATCATCAAGGTCCAGGTCCTGACTGAGAAGAATTCAGAAGTCCCGCGCAGAATGAGCCTCGGATCCTTCAAAAAACTCTCGGGTCTCGTCGAGACGAGCTCAGACGAAGGATGGAGAAGTGGCGACTTGCGCGAAATCGGCGATATCGGATCGATAGACCTGGGCTTGGGCCGCTGACGGGCTCCGTCCTCCCCTCCAACTTGCCGACGCTGGAGAATATTCGAAATGGCATCGTATTCAGACCTGCGCGGCCTTGCCCACAACTGTTGACTAATTGTATCAATTTGGATTGGAGGTCGCATCCGGATCAGGCCATTGAATCTGATCGGACGCACCAGAGAGCAACCTCTGCGAGAATATTAGATCCCTCTCGGCGAAGATTGTTCAAGTCCTGAGGATTTTCCTCGAGAATCAATCCCACTGACCCTCCGGAGAGTCTTATCGTGCTACAGGGAGTCCCTTCCCTGGATTACATGGAGCAGGGCTTGGCGTTGCAGAGAATTCCAGATGAGTTGATTTCCTTGGTGTAGTCCTCCTTCGACGTCAATGATCGCCGGAGGATATAGACTCCGTCCCCCGGGAAGTCTAATTAGGGGTTCAACCTCTCACTTACGTCGTCTCAAGTATCTTTTCCCAAGGGGCCATCGTCACTCAACGACTCGCGAGATGGAGGTGGTGAAATAGGACCGCTCGATCGGTCACTGTCGGAGTGAAGTTCGGTGAACTTATTGGGAAGGCGAAAATTTTCGGGAGATCGAGTATCTGAGCGTCTCGCGGGAGATCGGGGATTGACCTCCATATCGCGAACCCTCTCAGGGAGCCTCCTCGAGAATGATCATCGTCCGCTGGACCCGCAACGTGCGACCAGGATCTCGTTGGACTCATTTCCGTCAGCCAACGCTCTTGACCTTCGACTCGAGCGGACTTAGTCGGATCATCACTGGAATAAATGAACTGGTTCATACCTCTTCGTTAGCACGAGAGGGATGGAACTGAGACCTGGGTCGCGCCGATTATCTCGAATACCCTCCTCGCAGCCCCTTTGCTCCCTGTGGATCTCGCGCCGAGCAGGCATGAGCCTCGGAGCTAGACTCTCACCTGAGATTGGCATCCGCTCGATTCGATGGACCGGCCACTCGTCACAGGCGAGCATTATCATGCCTTTGCTAGTTTCTCGCCGTCGAAGAAATTCGCAGAGAGACGACGCCACCACCCGTGGGAGCGTACCAGCTCCCTTCCCCGATCCGACGATTGCATAGCCTGAACGAGCCGTCGCGCGAGGTGATGAGTTTGCGCGGCGCCGTGGCTGAGACAGCAAACACTGTTGTTACTTTTTTATAGCTCCAGCGATGTCATCTCATTGCTCTACGGTTACGAGCTTTCTTCCAGTAGATTGATGCCTCGGATCTTGATCGCGAGGATCACAGTTTAGAAAGCTCTCGCTCGAGCATTCAATATCACATCATCGGCTCCTGCAACGGTGGGAAATCATCGGAATCTTCTCATGAACCAGTGCGCTCGCGAACCCGAATCTCAAAGGAATCAGATTCGCCTGAAACAGTACTGGGTCCGATACGTTGACAAGCGATTCTCGAGAGCGGGTCGTCGACTTTGGAGAAAGGTCCCGATCCGGCCTAGATGGGTGTATCGGGATGACTTATGAGAAACCTAATTCAATCGAGCTCCCTCCGTCTTCGATTATTTATTTTCGAGCATCGAAAAAATAGTCTCTAGGGATGCTGCCCCCGTTGCTCTCGATCTTGCTCGGACTCACTGCGCAACAGTCCATCCTGGCGAATCGAATCTTTGTCAGGTTTGACAGCGCTCGACGATTCCATCAATCTCCGTTGTAGGACCGCTGTCGATCCCTCTGAACGTCGAGTCTCCTTGTCGGGGACGCCTCAAAGCCGGCGTCAGCCGATGTATTCCTCCTTTGTCTAGACGTCCTTCCCGCCCGCAGCCAGCTCGTCAGTATCGGCAAATTCTCCTTCGCCGATCAGAACAGTGAGAGTCCATCTGGGGGAGGACTCAAGGACGACGCTTTTTGAAGGACGTGCTTTGCTTTCAAAGGAAAAATTGCCCCGAGCCGGGACGCTCACCATACAGTAGACCAAAGGGAAAATCGCGACGTGGAATTCTCGACGCAAAGGATTCTTAGAGACGAGACCACTCTAGAGCTCTTGGTATACGGCTGCTCCGATACCCAAACGATGAAAGAAGTCCAGGTACGATGCAGCGCTCAGGACACCCCCGGAGGCCGGAATGCTGAGCTGGAGTCGGACAGTCGTCGTAGGGGAGGAGTAGGACGACGACGGCTTGTTCTCGACTTTCCTCTTCCGAGCAGCTCGATTCCGCAGTCATCTGTTATTTCCGAGAAAAATCTCGTTCTTCGGGAATTTGTGAAAATGTTCAAGTATCGGGTTAAGGGGCTCTCCCGCCGCTGCGTCTCCGGGATTGTATTGTATGAGTGTCAAGCTTTTGTGCAGCGGGGATGTATGAGAAAAATCCTTGCAAATCGTTCTACGTCGTCCATTCTTGTTTGCGAGCTGTCACGAGCGCATCCAGCTTGCATGCTTTCAGGTTGACGCCTCCTCGCCGAGAAATAAATTCCCCCCTTCTCTACCCTGCCGGCTTCAAAGCGCGAAATTTTCGCCGAGCACGGATACGTCGACAAGCACATAGTCCCGAAAGATGCCCATGCTCCATTCTGAAGCTCTAGCCATTTTCGACAATCATCGCCGTTTTCTGCGAGGCTCGCGGGGCATTCGCGGAGCCTGGATTCCCCTGGGAGACCCCGCCGTCGTGGGTTCGAAGCGCAGAGCGCTCAATTCCTTCCTCCCTGAATTGAGGCGTAAGCGCTTCGGGTCACGAATTCCACATTCGTAAAACTCATGCTTGAATGAGTCCGTCCATCGACTTTCAATCGAATGTGAGGTTTCTAGAATAACAAGTTTCCTGGGACCTGGATACATCGCTTTTGATACTTCCCCGTTCGAAGAGTGGACGGAATCTGGAAAATGACTCAGGAAATAATTTTTTTGAGCCCATAATTCTCTATATTCTGGAACCCAGCTGTTTCTCCTCTTTCGGCGAGGCCCGCACCCTCATCTGAGACTTCCAATCTCATTCCCGGGCAGCTTGCGCCAACCTTCGAAAGCGACTCGAACTTTTGGGTATTGGAAACGCCTCCTGGCTTGACAGAGCTGCCCGGCCGAAGGTTCCACTTCAGAGAGGAAATGCAAGCTCTCGCGGAAGTTCACGATTTTCCGCTTGAAGAGGGAACTCCATACCTGTGAGAGTCTTGTCGACGGCGATTCTCAGCCGCCGCGCCGGCAGTCCGTCCATTCTGCTCGGAGAAGCTCCGCTGTGGGAATCCACTTCTAAATATTTACTCCTAGGTCGGCACAACGCTGGCTGGTTCGCGAGATCCGAGCTGTCAGTGATGGATCGCAACATTTCCCGCCGAGGGAGGCAGGCTCTTGTTCAATGAGGTGAAAGCGTCGCCTGTCTTTGCGGCTTGAATACCAATGAGCTCGGTACTGAGTCGCTCGTTCGCTTGGTCGGTCTGTGTCACTGTATATTGTATGTAGTAGTGGGAGATGGTTACTCTCTGCGGTTACTGCGGCCCGATTCGCTCGCTTGTGAGAGAGAAGTTCGACGAAGCACAAAAACCATTGCACAATGCCACCTCTCGTAATGGACTCTGGAAGTGGGAACCGTGCAGGACACGGCCGTAAGTTCGGTGGACGAAGCGGCGTCCCGGTCAGAGAAAACGAGGGAACCACTGAAAAGGAGGCGGCCAAGCTAATCCAAAAAGTGCTTCTGTTCTCCGGCATTTTCTCCCTTGTTCTGCTTTCGTTCCTCCCTCCCGGTCGTGTCGGCTGTTTTGCCTTGTTCCCGACGCAGCTTTCCATGTTAGATGAGGATTGAATACGGGAGCTTTCTCGCACAATAGCCGAGCTCGTTCTCCTCGCCTGTTTCCTTCGGCTATCTCGTGCCTATTTTCCGCACCGACACAATAGGTGTTGGAGGAGCAAAGCCCCCCACGGCCGCTCCGTATGCTGAGCTTCCTTAGCGTGTCGCGGTATTCTGCGTACGACTCCTCATCCTTCTCACCACGCACTCGCCGCCGTCGGGGCTTTTTTCATCGCTCAAGGTCCCAGTCCCGTACTGATTGCGCAAGTAGATTACGGGGACGCTTCGCCCAGCCTGGAGTCTTCCGCTGCTGCTCAGTTGCCGTCCCCGGCACAAAACTTGATAACGCCCAATCGTTTTTCGATTTCTCCGCGTCTAGTCTTCGAACTCCATCAATTTCGGGATCCGATACTCTTATCGTTTCCTCTGCATCTTGATCCGACATGCATATTCCAAGAGGACGATCAGAGGTCTATGGATAGTTGAAAACCCTCGCGAGCTGCATCGGAGATATGGAACAAATCGACGATGCAGATAGCAAATAGCCATTGGTCCTGCGAGCTCTCCACTCCAGAGAAATGGAGAAGGTTCCGACAAGCTCCCGGAGAAGACGGTGACGCACCAGGCACAATTCGTCCCGTTGCACCGGGACTTAGGAACCGAAAGGGGAAAAAGAGCCGTCGACGCTTAATCGTTCGTGTGGGCCCGCAATCGCTCGCAGAATTTCAACGTTCAAACTTTCCTTGTTCCTTTGTATCATCCTGGAGCCGGTCTCCCTATTTGCCGGACAAACACAGGAGGGACGCCGGCGCTTGGGGTTATTTACTCTCACAGAACGGGACTTCTCGCAGCCAGTTCTCGCCCTCGCCGACTGCGGATGTGGTAAGCGTGAGTGATCCAGGGGTCGGTTCCATCGGATCTCTTCATGATGCGATTTCCGCGGCTACAGTGGGTAAATATGTTTAGCTTGGCATTCAGCGGGGCGAGGCGTCGACAAAACTACCGACCGGACTCCGAGAGCTTCGGCTACTGATCAGAGGCAGCAATCGAGAATACGTCGAGCGCATGCGGATGTTACAGTGCCGAACCTCCCTCGTGCTACTCACTTCAGCCAGACGTGTATTCCCTGATTGTGAGCTGGGAACAACTCCCCAGAGCCGGAGCTTCCGCTGGCCGCTGTGAGCCAGGATTGCAGAGAATTGCATTCTAACTTCCCTACATCACGTCGGTCTTGTCTATGTCGCTGAGCGTGGTCTATTCTTGGAACTGCGAGCATAGCCGCTCAACTTCACCGGAAGAGAATTTCATAAAAAGTAAATAGTAACTACTAATCAAGCGTCAGGTAGTAAAACGGGGCTTCGCCCCCGGCGAAAGGCTTTGGTTTTCCTTCCAAACTCCTTCGCCAGGCTGAGGGAACGAATCTCGCCGGGCAGAGAGCGGTGTACACTGCGTAGACGGGATGAGAGAGCGTGACCGCCTTTCTGGTCAGAGAGACAATGAACGCAGTAGGACGTCGGGAGGGGTGGAGCAAGACTCTAGCGTCAAGCTGGAATCCGATGTCGACCCCGATCCTATTGAATACGGCTGGATGCGCAATGTCTGCGACGAGTAAACAGGTGAGATGTGTGATGCTAAGGAAATCGTGGAGAGTGTTCGGAGACTGAATCCGAGCGTTTCCTTCTGATCATCGCTCGTAGAGCGTCACTCTGCACGAACTGTGCGGAATGGACGGCACCTATGCACCCAGCTCCCCAAACCGATATCTCGTAAGCGAACACAGGGAGCAGCAGAGAAAGCTACACCGTGAGGAGTCCTCCCGTCGGGACACCGCAGACTCCGAGACGCCGCAAAGCGGCGATGACAGCCTTGCACTTGGGCCTGAGGTCATCGATTTGTCCCCTACAGCTCCGCTGGGCATCCAGAGTGATTCCGAAGCATTCGGTCGAGTCGGAAAGTACGAAGAGCTCGCCGCTCAGAGATGGAGACGGGACTTGCAAGGAGCAACGGGTCGATCGGAGAAGGTCACTCCCTCGTTTTTATCCCGCCGCGCCGCCTCCGACATTCGCAGTGGTCCTCGGTCTGGGCGCATGTCGACGCAAATCAATCAAGATTTTGGTATGGTATGGTATGGTTTCTTTCCGCAAATATCCCGAATTCTAGCTCAGAGCGGAAGGTGGGGAAGTGCCGCGCAATGAACTACCCGATCTGAGCCTTGGCTGCTGATCGCTGCCTCGCGCGATTTCATGGAAATCCATGACATCTTTGCCCCTCTCCGTACACAGCTCTGATTGAGACTCTCCCAGATTCCTGATCATCCGACGTCGTGAAGGAGAACTTTCAAGCAAGTCATATTGTACTCAGTCAGACTCATGAAAGGCGTCTGGAGGAAGAGTAGTTCCCGCGGTTCTCAAGGGTCATGCTGATCGGGAAGCTGTTTCTCTATATATTCTTCCCTAGAACAAACCTCTGTCTCGATAATCTTGACATCTATAGCCAACCCGCTGGCGGGGTTCAATAATATTCTAGGATTTTTCGAAGGTCACTTCGGACGAGTAAGAAAGAAAATTCCAACTCCATCGGGGTCGAGTCTTTACCGGCTTTCACTGGGAGATCGATAACAACAAGTTTCCGGCCGACACGCAGCGCTCAAACAGCGAGAACTTCGAATTTTTCACCCTCTAAACTTTGAACATCATGTGTTGAGAGGTGGCGGTCCTCATCCAATCGGAAGACTGAGGATTGCAGACTCGATTTCGACACAGAGGAATTAATTTTGGAGCGTCTCTGATATCTTTCTCCCAAGATCCTCCCGGGATTGATTTTGGGGAACAGTCGGGAAGGGTTTCGAGCCAATTTTGAGCAGCACCTCGGTGGGCACTTTACACGTTCCATCGCGCGGAACTCGATCCGCCGAACGGTGGTATTGTTCTATCGGAAAGGAGGCGAAAGCCACGGAAACGTCTTATTCGTTTGCGCCCCGGTCTTCTCCAAGAGGGGAGTTCCAGAGAAAGATCCGGATTCGGTGAGTCGGTCGTTGGCTTGATTGCTTCGTTTCGAGGTACATACCATCTTTCGGGAGAATCTTCAGATATCGGTGCTGTATTGGACACGCAAGAAGCAGATGGCAGCAGCCCTCGGACCGACCTCAATACCTTATGTGAATCCTGGATCAGTCCTATAAATACCTGGGATAGGGGGGTTCCTGTCTGGGGCACAGCCAAGTGATATTAGGAGGTTCGGACGGCACAGGAAATTGCCCGAATCGCTCATGGTTCAGTAGAATGCCTACGAGTTTTACGCCGTGCGCGGATCGTAAAGAAAGCTATCGAGAGCTCTGCGACGGACACCGATCACTACTTTCGAAGCATCGCAAAACCGACTGCAGGTCGCTCTCGAAACCGTCCGTCTTTTTTTCCGGCTGAGTGACCTGCTCGGGGCGGTCTCCAGGCTCTCATAAGGAAGGTAGGAAGGAAAAGTTCACACAAAAATGGGACCCTTTCGGCACGCTTACTGTTTGTTGTTCGTCCTCAGCTCGTGGGCTAAACAAACGCCCTCGATCGGGTGGTAGCCGCCGTTGTTGTTCAAAGGAGTCGGACCGTCATGGGAGTGTAAGTAATACATCGGCATCGCTTGAGAATACTTGCGGTTCGGAAGGAAGACAAAACAAGACGGAACGGCCTGCGTGTCAGGGACGTATTCGATGGTTCCCTCCAAGCATTGTACGTTTCCGTTTTCTTCCATTCTTTCGCGTTAGCTCTTTCCGAAACTCCCGAGATTCCCCGATCGTCAGTCTATTCACGATGGATAAGACGGGAGGAATGGATAAGAAACTCGCTAATTCGAGCTTCTGTGTTGGGAGAACAAACCAGATAGAGGAATAAAAATAGAAGCTGGAACTCCTATTCGCGGTCTAATCCTGGGTAGTGTTCCCGTGCCGTAGAGCGGATGATATTGACATCGCTCTTCGGAGTAGTGCCCTCGTAGTGCTGTGTGTTATGATGACGTTGGAGATGTCTTGTTTGCACTCCAATTAAAAGGTCTGTCCACGGAACTCGATCGCCGAGGAACACGTTGACCGGTAACTTGATCACCACGAAGGGATTATAGGCGGCTCCCGTGTATGTATGGGCCCTATCTTGAGCAATAATGAAGGTCACCCATGAAGACGAACGGGCGCTAGGTTGTTAAGTCTGATTAGGGAAAACGCCCGCCTGGCCGGCCGCCCGTTCGTTTGCTCGACCGGCCGGTCGGTCGCTTATCTGCCCGACTGACTTCGTGCTCTAAGTCGCCGCCTTTCGCTGGTTGGCTGCCTCCTCTGCTAAATGCTCGGAGCACGGACAACGCTTGTACGTTTGGGAGGAACATCGAACGGTATATAGAATGATAACCGATAGAACACGGCTGAGCTTACAAATGAGAAAGCCTTCCCCGACCAACGGTGCTCCGCATTTCCGGCGACGTCTTGTCGTCATTGGTTCTGCGTCGAATGGGGCTCACGTTTTCGCGCAGCTGATTGAGAAGGTGCTTTCCTAGTTTAGAGCAAGGCCGCGAAAGATCCGGGGACTGGAGTCTCGAGGCATTGTTCGACAACAGTCGCTCCCCCCCGTAGTGACAGAATCGGATGAAATTCTCATCCGGGCGCGCAAATCAGCCCGAAACGGTGGCTGCATTCGGTATTCCTCGGCTCCTCGAGTGAGAACCTCTCTGAAGCCTCCCGGGAAATTCCGGGAAGGTGTTCCAAGGGCCCGGCCGATGCAATTAGTCTGATGAAGTCTCCTGGTTATCCAGCTAAATCAAGTGGTTGCACACGCGAGCTTCAATTACGCACCGACCACTCGATCGGAAGCGGTTTCGACGCCGATTTCACGCTCTGCGAATATTCTGACAGAAGTGAAGTCTCTATTGGACAAGCTCTCCCTGGAGAATCGGGGTATATCTGGACGAATTCTCCTGCCGGGAAAATAATTCACGTCAGTCTGCCGCGACTGTCCCAATGAGGCATACGGAAGCAGACGCTTCCGCGAGCCGATATAAAATGAGCGAGCGGGCCATACGACGAGGGGACACTCTGCGCACCCCAGGATACGTACGCACGAATTGTTCGAGTCTCTCGACCCCCCATCGCCATCGAAGCGCCATCGAGATTCTTGATGATTCCGCTCTGTTCAGCTTCTGTCATTGTTGAGAGAGCCTGACTCACTGATGACAGTTGCTGTATTTTTCGACATCTGTGCGTCGATCGACTCATTCGGAGTTTTTCCTCGACTTCCGTCTCGTTCATCCTTCTTCCGAAGAAGAGCTCATGTGTATGTAGGCAGTCTCATTGTTGTTTGTTGTCTCCCATTGATGCCCGAGATGACTTGAGCAGAATCGTGGCGCCCTCTCTGAATGACAGACTGCGGCCTTGCCCTTGACATTCTCGTTCTCGTGTCGTCATCGATCCGCTTTATGTCGACGGTCTCATTGTCATTTGGATATCCTCAAGCACCTTTCTCATTTAGGACGACGCTCATAAGTGAACGCAATCTCCCTGTATCCCCATGAATTCTCGTTCGACGCTCGGCTTTCCATGCAGCTTATGCTTCCGAGATCGCGTTGATAGAACGCTCGAAGGCCACGGTACGTTTCTTACCCGAGTAGCTCTTCGCTGTAGCTCGAACGATCCTGGGCTCGCTCGAGAAAAGTATATTCTGGAAATCGAAGTTCGATTCCAGAGCTGCTCGCACTTAGCTGACTTGAGGGATCCTGAAGCAGGGTCCGTTGATTCCAATACTCCAGTTAAGGCTTCGGGCAATTCTCTGCGCGAAAATCGCTGACAGGGCGGAAGGAGCCGAGCATGGCGGTGTGAGCTTCCTCGGTCGGAGGAAACCTCCTGAGCGGCCGCGCCTCGGAGTGTTTCATCGCGACTGTTCGGGTAGCTAGCTAAAACTCCGCCGGATCAGCTACGGATAGCGCCCACCGCGGGGCTAATGACAATGGAATCTCACGCCTTCAAAAGGCTCAAACGTTTTCAATAAGGTTTTTTCCTTCTTTCCGTGAGGCAACCTAATCGATTGGGCCTACGGCTTCGGGAGATTGATAGCACCACCGAAGCCACCGAGCTGGTCCAAGAAATTCCCATCTCGAAGCTTGGCGAAAATTGAATATCCCTACGCTCGAAGCCCCAGGGGATCAGAAGCTTGAGCGTTCCAATCTGCTGGATGCTGCATCAGCCGCGCCGACGGACGGACCAAGCGGGTCTCGGACTCCTCGAAATGAAGCTTCACGGAACGCGACTTCATCCTCGGGAATAAATTCCGCACCGCAAATATACTCGACAGAAATTCTCCACGCTTATGAGCAATGCTCCTCGCTCGAAGTCCGGAGCCTGGTGAACCGCCTTGCCGGTACTCGGGAGGCTCCGCGATGCCGATCGAGGGTCTCGAAATTCGAATTGGAATAGGATCAGCGGGGGAAGGAGAAATAGCTTCTCTGACAGCTTGCCGCTTCAAACTTGTTTGTTTTCGAAAGCTCCGCCGCGCGATCACTCGAACTTCAAAGTGCAGGGTGCAAAGGTCCGCATTGTTTGTCGGAAAAGCGGACGCAGTCATAAAAGTTTGAAACGTAAAGACAGATATCGTACAGAAATATTCCTGGAATCGTCGGTGAGAATGTTTTTCAATGAAACCAGGAGATAATCAGGTACCTATACCTCGCAGTTTCCGGGTCCGAATCCTCGAAAGAGCTGCTTCTGACGGGTTCAATTGCAATGGAAACTCCGCGGAATCATCAGAAGGAAGCCGACGCTTCTCGATCTCGACACGACGTGTCGCTCTCTGTAGACTAGTATATTCCACTGACAAAAACTTTTTCGGGCTGATCCACACAGCCAAGATTTAACGTCCCGGGTACTGTTATTCACATTGCTTCCGAGGACGGATCCATAGAGCAAATGCACCCAGGAGGATCAAGGCCGAGTACCTGCATATTTTTCCGGCGATAGGGATCGAACCCACACCGCCTCCCGCGCGAGCGGCGTCGTTGCGGCTATGCAATATTCCACTGACAAAGCGAAACGAACAGCTATTCCACGCGTAAACGCACGAGGACGTCTTCGATGCGGAGCAACAATGTTTTATTGCACAATAGGAACACGCCGCGTCGCATAATTTCCCTCGACTGAGAATAGGATATCTCCTCGCGTGTCCCCTCTCGAACCGACGGGTGGTCGAGTGGTTAGCGCGTTTGTCACTTCTCGTGCAAACGTGCGTTTCACTTCGTGAAATGCCGCAACGACGCCGCTCGCGCGGGAGGCGGTGTGGGTTCGATCCCTGCTGCCGGAAAAATATGCAGGTACTCGGCCTTGATCCTCCTGGGTACATTTGCTCTATGGATCCGTCCTCGGAAGCAATGTGGATAACAGTACCCGGGACGTTAAACCTTGGCTGTGTGGAACAGCCCGAAAAAAGTGAGAATCTACCTCGAATCATTCCTCTATTCAGGATGTCGTCTGCGCGACGCACGGGACGGAGAAATCAAGAGGGGGGGAATTCTACACTTTTCCGGCACTCACGGCGCTCCTGCAGCTGTCATTCTTATTCCTCGAAGTTCACATCATGACCTGGAATTGCTCATTTCCCAAGCTTGTCGACGGACCTTCTCAGATTCCTTCGCGTTCCATGCCAGGTATCCTCCGTGAATTATTTCAGCGATGCGACTCTGAGGAGCACGTATGCTGGTTATGGTCTACTTGAGAAATCTTTTCGGTATCGACGCTCCTCGGAGACCGCTTCGTGGGGGTGGAGCGTACTTCACACCGAACTCTCCATCGTACGCGAGCGTAGCTCGTTTTTGGAAACTAAGCCTCGCGAGAGTCACGCTCCTATCTCTATCGAGTGACTTTCGTTCGCGATGAAAAATCCTCCGTTCATTATGCCAATCAAAATTTTTAACGCGATCCCAGTCTTCGACCGGAAAGGCTCACTGGCAACTCTTGCGCGACACCACGGATCGATCGCCGCGATCGATTTCTCGCTTCCCATCAGTCAACCTGCCGCGCCGGTCAAGAGGGGCAAGAGAAGGGGAATCACAGTGAAAGACGCAAATGCCAATAGAAAAGGACCCTAAGAGCAGAATTCCGCCTCCGATCGGGTTAACCAATGGTGAGGCCATCGCGGGAAAGTACGAGCCCATCGATACTGTTTTCACTCCGAAAAGGTCGCCCATAGGCCGTGAGACGCCGTTGTTGACTGCTAGAGGCGGTCGCTATGTAGAAGTTTCCTGGTCAACGCGATGAATCCAGTGTCTGCTGTCTGTGCGAGAGACGGGCACGCAAACAGTAGACGGGGCAAACACACCCAGGCAATAAGAACCAGAGAGAGGCGGCACCACACACATGGATCCGTCCGGACGATTACTTCCCGGAAGCGCGTCGGCTCCGCCGCCATGTCCTTGATTTAGAAATAATTCGACCGCGCAAATGCAGGATCCTTCCAGTTTTCGTTCCTCAAGCATGCCCGCCTTCTAAATCTAAATCTGGCGGGCACGCTCGAAAAAAGGACAGAGTTTGTCTCGATCATCGACCCAGTGCCCCGGAGTGGGGCTCCTCAGGTGGGGCTCCAGGAACCTCCGGGAACTGAGAAAGCAGAGTGACGGCCCGTCGAGCGCAAGATCCCGAGTCTCGTGATCCTAACCGTCTCCGATGACGCATCGGGGAATTGCTCTCGAAGAATTCCTTAAGCGATGAGTATGGTGCAAGCGTCGCTGCAGATGCACTTTATTCATATGGATCTGCGAGCTCTACTTAGAGCTTTGCGGTATATGAGCGAAGATACGAACATCGGGAAGTGAAATTAGGGGAAAATTAATTACGCGACCGTCACGAGCGTCGAGTAGCTCATCAGACCGAGCGAGCGAGTTTTTATTACCATCGTCGGATTCGGTCATGTACGACGGAGAAAGAGACGGCCCGGAGGACTGACTGACGGAAGAGTGGGGCAAAGGAACGACCTACGGGAGCGAGTATAGTGATGAGAGACGCGACGAGAGGGAAGAGCCGGCCCGGGAAAAAAACACATGGACTTCCTTGAGTGCATATCGCTCGTGTGACCATAAGTGAGCCAGCCGCTGTGCGCGACATTGGCTCTACTCGTCGGTCGCTCGGCGGACAGATTGGCTCGAAGAAGATGCCGCAGGAGGTTTTTTTGGAAGAACTCGGAGCCGGCCTTCGCAGAAGCCGACGAAACGAAGCAATGGAGGAGCACAGGGTCAAGAGGCCAACGAAAAGACGGCGCGGCGTCTCCCAATAGTGTCGTGTTGCGAGAGCAGCTCCGCTCCCTAAGGTCGCTGACGCATAAAGGGAGACGTCGACGTAAACAGCAGAATACGCCTCCGATTAGGGAACGTTTAATGAACGTAGATTCATCAACCTGATGGATATCATGCAGATTGGGCGATCCACAGGACACTATATTTTCTGCCTTCTCCGTATTAGCTCCCGCAGAGTCGGGCTTCTGACTACGGCTCTGACCAGAAGGGGGGGGGGGAATTCCCCTAGTGGATTCGGGCGCCTCCCCCGCCCACTCCGAGATGATCGAAGTCTTTTCTCCTCAGATTCCTCGGATATGTTGTTCTCCATGTGATCATCCTTCGGATGTCTCATCTCGGGTACCGCTCGTGAAGGAACTTACGATGTGCTTGCCGTAGCGACTCCACTGGAATTGGTATCACGTATCCCGAGCAGGAACACTTGGCGTTCCCCCCCCCTCCTTCCCCGCCTCCTCTCTCAAATGTCGTCGGTCCTGAGAATGCTCAAACAGATAAGCGACTTTTCGAGAGAGCTCCTACCCGTCCTCGGCGCAGGTGTCTCTGGCAGAGCGGAGTCGTAAGGAAGTGTCGTGGCGGGCTCAGTCGAAACGCGAGAGCAGCTGGTTGCGTCAGGCACGCTAGTGATCTGGTTTCATCAGCAAGGTCTTGAAATAGCTCGACTCGGGTCAAAATCAGCCGGCATCGAAGCCGCCCCGAAAGATTCGGAGGAGCGCATAACCATTCGGTTGGTCACGGAAAATTAAGGAGACAAGGCCTCGCTTTCGCCTCGACTGCCGGTGGGACGATCCTATGCTACTCCTAGCCCACGAGACACCATCAGCCACGCATAACTGTCGTGCATTAGGGCTCCACTAGTTACGCACCGGGTGGCGGTTGTGAATCGTGCATCAACGCGACGTATTCTACCCTTGATGTGTCTTCCATGCCTCGGGAGCTAACTCCAGTTGTGCATGTCATCCTCGTATTCTGTTCATCGCCAGCGGAGAAGCGCTACTAACCACGCGAACGAGACGTGTTAGAAAAAAAGTCAAGCCTGCTGTCCTTCCTATCATCCCTAATGTTTAACCAACTCCAACTTTCCACACAGCGACAAGCTTTCATACTTATCCACAGAGCTTACGCCGCGATTTTCCGTGAGGATGACTGGTACGAAGCATTTTCAGAGAGGCCTTCCGAATTAGAGCGCGAGTTTGCGGGAAGCTCTGATGCGTCGCAACTCGCGACATGCGAATACGACTTCACTAATTCCTCCCGCGATGCGTTTTGCCGGACCGCATGTTTGGCCACTCGCTTTAGCGATGCGTGACGAGATTCGAGTAGGAAATTATTTGATAGTAATTATGTACATCTGGCACGCCCTCCATCTCCTCGAGAATATCCGCGTCTGACTTAACCATCTGACCGGATGTTTTCATTTCGATTTTTTTTCTCAGACGAAATCCTATATGCGCGAGGTTCCGGGTTTCGCAGAGAGCGTTCAAGATATTCTGTGGTGTCCCGAAGTCGCGTGGAACATCCTAGAGGCAAGGGACCGGAGGCACGAAGAAGACGACAGTCATGATCAATCCACGTCGATGACGCATTCGGAGGACACGCTCTCGGAACTGGATCGCATTGAATATGTTCGGCCGTGGGAGCAGACGCTCGTACAAAAGAAACAGCGACACGAGACTGAACTTTACAGAGGGAAGTCATTTGACAAGCCGACGGAAGTCGCTGTCAGGTCGTATCGAGATCAATCGTTTGTCTGCGACGCGCCTTTCGTACGATTTCCGGGAAGGGATGCACGATTCTAGCATCTCACCAGACGGTTAAACGTTCTAGACTGCGCCGCGGAGCTTCCTCGAAGATCGCGGGACGCAGAATGAGGATCGAGCTCCGGGAAAGACCTCGCGGCGCGACAACTCCGTTCAAAGGATTCAACTGGTGGCTAATAACTCTTTCCCTTGTGCTCAACAAAAGGATGAGAAGAATGCATTCTCCTTCGAATGAGCTGGAACCGTTTTCAGTTTGCTGAATTAACAAGAAAAATGATCGTACGCTGTCCACCGACTCCTCCATTCAGCATCGTTCGCTCTTCATTAAGGACCCTCGCGAGCACAATGTTTCGAGCATCATTTTCCCCATTGCGACAGGAATATAGCTCTCGTCAGCGCACGATTCCTGGACCTACTACTCTCGGATTCCTTCGGCCGGCTTTCAAACGCAGTTGAACGAGTTCTCCGGAGAGTTCGGAGTCGGAGGTCATTTATTTCAACGGTTCTGCGGCACTAATCTCGTTTCTATGGAGCGGCGTTCTCGCTCAGGAGCAGCGGAATCTTCGAGCGTGTCCTGCACTCATTCTGATTTTTCCCATTTCTAGGCTTCTCCAGTGGGAGCGTGCTATTTTGCTGTCGGAAAACTCTGGAAGACGCGGGAGCCGAGGACCGTCATTAAAACTAACTGCGAGGCTAATTACAGAGTTGATGAGCTGAAGCTAGTAAGACGTCTGCTCCTACTTCACTGGACAGTATCATACGGATTCGGATTCGAGGGCGCGCAGCTTCCTCAATTTCCATTGAGGGGACTACATGTTTCCGTACATTTTACATCGCACACTCTCCACACGAAGCCGAGGGAGTTGTGCGTACCTCGAATTATTCGTGGTCTGTTCTGGTGACTTCGCAGGACAATGCTGATGTGAAGGATTGGAGGAGGGAGTACACTCAGCGTAAATATTCTGAAATGAGGACATCCTCGTACATTTCCCGCGCCCCCGGGACCCGCACTCCTATTTCTCGATTCCCCGGCAGGTGCCCATGCGCTGAAAACTGCCCTTCTGTGCGGATATCGACGGTATATCGGCAAGCCTGAAGCCAATCAGGAGTCGAATCGGGAAAGTCGAATGAGTCGTCGCAGAAGGAATTGACTGAACCCGGAGATTAATTCCATCGCCGGGGGAAATTGGATCGAGGAACCACAGCTTTCTATCGGGGAAGGTCTGTCGAGCCAGTTCCCCATCTATGTGGTTCGGTTCGAGTTGAAGATCTAGAAATGCGTCGAAGCGGGCGGGCTTCTGGGGGTTCAGATGCGCTGGATGCGAGCTTTGTGGTGCGACAGGGGCTTTGTGGTGCAAAATCGTGGCCCAGACCGAAGTCGTCAGAAACGGTTCAACTCGCAGCTTCAGACTCGAGCCAACTTCTATTGGATGGGTTGAACGGAGTCCAAGTCAGCTACCCGGGCCGGGAGCTCTAGAAGTTCGCGCCACCAATCAAACCGGGAGATACATTTGGGTTGCCATCTCGACAACCGGTGGCTTGGTCGGTTCGTCGTTCGTTTCCTCCGTTTCTTCGAGATGAGAGAGAGAGATGAATACAACGTCGACGCGAATCATTCCATTGGTCATCTTCGGAGAGGGACTTTTGCTCCATCCGGTATCTTATTCGACTGCGTTGAGTTACGAAACGAGTTAGCAATCCGTCGCTTTGAGTCTGCGTAGCTTGTTGTGCGAAATCATGTCTTGGATGGTCCGTGCTTGCATGATCCTATTATTCGTGGAACTTCGTGAGTATTCGGGAGTTCTGGGGCATGCCGATTCGAGACTCGAAATCATATGTTTCCGCGATCTAGGTCTGAGATCATCGTCGAACGAAATCTCTCATCTACGCCCCATGCTCTTCCGGGAAATTATTATTCAACGACATATTGATGTCCGTCAGCTTCCATGAAGGAATGTACCTATTCGACCATGTTATTCTGCGAATCACGCTGGAATTCTTGCAGAACTGGCATGGGCTCTCGAGGAGCCGACGGGAAACTGTGGAACCGTAGCGACGGAATGCACCAGACCCGTCGAACCCGAGAAAGATTGTAAGGGTCTGTGCTACTGCCCGCCAGGCTACTCCTGCTGCAGGAAATCTTGCGAAAGCGTCTGCTTGAGCTCGACAATGCAACTCACGGACATGATCTGTCCGACCGGATATAGCTATCCCCAGAGCGGCGGCGGTTCCGGCTAGGGTTTCTCCCACGGGCTGAAGTTCCGTATCAATCGGAGTTGCTCTTCGCAAGCTCTCGAAAGTGATCGGTGACATTGGAAAATCAAGAAAAAAAATCGGAGGTGTCATGTAACTTATGGAATAAATATTTTCGCCGTGAGTACAGAAAACTCCGAGAAGTACAAGCTCGCGAGGAAAGCGGCCACGACAGGCTCGTTGCCGTACGGAGCGGGTGCTGCTCCGCTCCCACAATACCTCAACTCGCTCTTCTCACGCGTCTTGGCCGCTTGGAAGATGATCATTGTCGTTCCAACCGAGAAGCACTAACGAACATATAATCGGTAATGCTTTCAGGTGAGGGAGAGTCGCGCCAGGGATGCCATGCCGCAATCTCATCTAGTCGCTTGCCACGAGAAATCTGATAGGGAGTGGAAAATCCATTTCGTGAGGGAGGAAGAGACATCGGAATGCTAAAAACAATCCTCGCGAGAAACTGTGAATATTCCGATGCTCCATTCGGGCCGCTCAAAAATCATTCTTGGAGCACTGGAATCAGACCGTGAACGACGCAATCAATCGACTGATCGATCGGGAGCGGAGGCGCTCAGTTCTCTCTCCATCCCATTCTGCGAGTGGAGAAAGCGGAGCTCACCCAACCTGAGAACGGTTCGACGACCGGCGACAATAACTGAATCATTTCCAATACCCCGGAGTCTGCAATGATAGCCTGGAGACGATAGGTCGTTCGTGGAACTTGATTCTGATGAAACCGCTAATGATTGTTTCGATTTCCTTGAAGCCCGCCCCCCTCTGATGCTGGGGGCAAGCCTCACTCGATTACCTCACCCTTGGACGATTGAAGTCAAATCTGAAAGGAAGGAAGTTCCCTTTGTTCATCCTCTCGTGCTCTGGAAACGAGCTTCATTTGTGAATTTCGGAATTTCAACGGAAACGCAGGGCGCGCCGAGAACTATAGGTCAGGCGGAAGCGATCCCTCCATGCTATAATGCGGAAGCGATAATAATGATGAAGTGCTCGAGCGATTTAAACTCGACCGTAAATCGATCGGCTTTTGACTGGGAGGGAAAATCCGTTGCAGATATCGTTGAGTTTCTTGACGTCCAGCGGATGCGATGATTCAGATGCTTTCATTGAAGATGATGGAAGCTGTGGGGTAGACGGTTCATATATGAATATTTTTTCTGCTCCACGCGTTGGTCCCATCATCGGGTTTTCGGATAATCGCTTAGGTTTCATAACTCATAACTCACGAGCTTGCTCCGAGTTCTCTACGACCCGGCGAGTCGTCACAGTTCTATGTTTCTCAATCGGCATCGATGGGGAGGACAACTTCCTTCCGTACCGGGGAAACATCAGCTTATCGATTGGAGCCGGAGCTTATTCCAGCCGCTTCCTACTGAACTCGAGAAAAAAGAAGAGAGATCAAGACGTTCATCCGAAAGTCGGTGTTGTAAATTGCCCCCGTCTTTTTCTTTATTGTTGTTCTTCTACGCTGCCTCCGGGGGATTAGTTTCTTCTATTTCAATTAGTGCCAGAGTCTACCGGCGGCGGTCTTCCCGATCTTCTAAGAAACTCGGCCCTCGTCTCCTCACGCCTTAAGGAACAAAGCCCTAACAAGGTCATTCTTTTATCAAATTAGAGTGGCGCACTTCGGCAGCGACCAGCTCCCTATCAAGGATCGAGGCGCGAAACGACTAATGGGGGCGGAATCACGCCGCCGCGCGAAGGCGGAATGGGACTCTAATTGATGCGTCTCTGTGAAGCACTAGAAACGTTCCCTCAGGACTATCGAGCAGTCATTCTAATTCCGTTCCGTGAGTCTCCGTTCAGGTCATATGGGAATCGATTAATTCGTCGGAACTCGCGAGCTCTCCAAATCCCTTGAGGGGAATGGACGAAGATCGATTTTCCGTCACCGGAAAGGACGCGCCCGTTCAGAATCATGAGAATCCCTGCACAGTGCTGTCGTCGATAATGCCAGCGATTGAATTCCGCGATCTTCACGACCTCGTAGAACCCCTGTTGCCGATGGCTGCTCCCTTCAGAATGGATCCTGGGCATGAGATGAGATACATACGTACGTCATCGGAGAAAATCGTCTTTCCGGGATTCCGGCAGCCGAGGTCTCAGTTGGCCAGCTTCCTTCGGGAAAGTGCCGCAGGTTCCTTGTCTGCTCGCTCCTGAAAGAGGGAGCGGATACTCCGTTTGAGCGGCCGTATAAAGTCGGCGTCCATCTACTACGTCTATCTGACGAAGGCGGACTGCAACAGATACTATTAAAGTGCACTTAGAGCCAAGCCCGGACGACCCGTTGGCCTTGTTGAAACTGCTGCACTTCGGTGGAACATCTGTCCGGAGTGAGAAGAGTCTTTCCAGCCAAGGAGTACTGGAACGTGATCCCTGTCGCTCAGGGTAGCTTTCGTTCGCGAACGAAGTTTCGGACTCTCACTGCTCAAGTCAAGTACCTACCATGTACCGCCCCACCGCGATTTCTCCATCACGTCAGCTCCGAGCGACGCTGCTGACGCCCAGACTCACCAGAGGCTCCTGGGCCCAGAGCCGTAGGCCATAGCGGAGAGGGAAATGCTTCCCATCTTTGGAAATTGGTCTGATGCTCGATCGAGCCCCTCTCTCAGCTTCAGAATCAAGTTCCTAATCAGGTCTACGGACCCGAGGACCCCTTCCGGAGATTGAGTACCGCAAAGGAATGCCTCCGGGAATTCCCGAGGGACGCCGACCGCTTGTCGACTTTCTGTGAGTGCTGGCTTGGAAGGGACGACTTCAGAGGGGATGGAGGTCCAGGTGGACAGGCTGGTCGACGCGACAGCGCTCATTCCGAATTTCCGCAGCACGGTCAAAGGCTTCGTAAGAGCCCTAAAAAGTTCGGGTCGTTGGAGACCGTACCCTCTTGATGAAAGTGGAGGACTCCTTGAAAATGGAGAGCATGCCTCAAGTATTGCTAAAGGTCAAGTCCAATCCATTTTTCGATGTTTTCCTCGTTGGATATTCGTACTCTGGGCTCCGGATATGGATGGATTCGGATCTGATTTCGGTCGACCTGTTTCCTCCATCAATGGGGCGAGGGCCGTGGGACGCAGACACATAGTTCCTCCTCTATCAGCGTTCCAAATAGTTCCCACGGTGGAATCGGGAATCAAATTTCTCTACCGCGCTCGGCCGGCCGACCAGCGCGTGAGGCCCCTGGTTCCGATGACCACTCGAGATCTCGACTTCCGACAATTCCGAGTGCTTCGGTGAAAACTGCGCTGGTCGGGCGAGGCTTTTCCATCTGCGAGGGAACTTCACGACGCTGTGCTGCGAGTGCACCGATTTGATATGCAAGTGGGAAACTGTCAGGTATGCAGATGCGCGTCTCTCGATCTTGCATGAGGTTCGTGGAAATGCAGCGCCGCTGTTGGGATGTGGGTAATTCCAGGAGCATGGGGACATCCGTATAATTTTCATTCGCTCCCCATGTTCTCGAGGTCTAGAGGTCTTGAAGTCATGACGAGCTCAAGGACTCCCGGATCGCGAGAGCCGCTGTCGTTCCGGGACGTTTTAATAACGTCGAGCGACCTGGAATCGAATTACGGCTTCCGCTCTAATAAGTGTCCCTTTCCCACGATCCGGAATGCCCCAACAAGAATTCATTCACACCGACGAGTAGTTGAGTATTCAGTGCTACAAGCTCAAAATCGCGCGGCCCGGATTGAACAATCGAGAAGCAGATAGTCATGCGTCCGAGCGACCTTCTCAGAGGTACAGGAAAATAGAAAGCGTAGCCGTCGAAAGCGAAGCCGGGCATGCAACTTAGAGACCGGAACCACCCGATTCCGCGGAACACGAGGCTCAGTCGCGCGTGTCTCTGTCATTTATCTAACATATTGTCGCAGCTGCTATCACCAAGGAAAACAGGCACCACTGGTCAGCGAGCTCGACAGGGGAGAGTGCTTCTGACGGCTCGTGTACGAGCCGCGCAGCGTGCACTGCCGGGGGCTTCGAGCAGAGAACTTGGCAAGAGAGGCTCGGTCAAGCTCGAATAGAGCTCAACCATCGTTTTAATCATCCCGAGAAATCCCTCCATGGTCGACCTTTTCCGCTTCAACGCACGCCGGAATACTCGTATCGTTCTTTCCATTACCACATTTTCCCGCTCGTTTTATCACTCGTTGCGAGGCAGAGCTCGCTCGTTCGTTCGCTCGTTCGGATCACTTCGACTTACGCTGACTGAAGGATCCATCGGCCCAAGAGTCGAGAATTCACGAGCGCGGGCCGTTCCCAGGAGATAAGGTCGATTCGGAACGTAAATCTTCAAGAGTTGTGGAGACCATGAAAATTGTTTCTCTCTTCCATCCACGGGAATTCTCGAATATTTGTAGATCATGTTCCCTCTGGGGTAGCGAGCCGTCGAAATTGATGTCGCCCACCACTCCCTCCCAACGCTCATGCAGTCCGATTGGGGTTTTCGGCCTCTGGGAACACTGGATGCTATGAATCCAGGATAAGAATAATAATTATTCGGATCGGAAGTGAAACTAAAGAAATGATAGGTAAAGCTCCCCACTAAAAAAACCGCAACCATAAATCAATCTTAGGATTGGGAACCCACTAATGGACAGCAAGATTGGATTGGATTTTTATCCGTAATATGATTAATGTACTTATGTGTCTCCGCTAGATAACGGGAGCCATGTCCGACTCGGCTCGGACTTCCACGACCTACGGAACGAATGCCCGACATCGTCGTCCGCAGCTCTTCTCGGGAATCTAGCCGAGGCTTCTCGGATTTCCTCAGACCCTTGACGGATGGCTAGTGAACTGTTTTCCTTTCCCAGTCTTGCAGCGGACGCTTGCATGAGATACGGTCACAGTTTCCGTTGTCGACGATCCCCTTCTGACCTTCGGACATTGAAGAAGATGGGACGAAAACATGAGAGGCCGGATATGAGGGATGGTCAGCACAGTCAGGGAGAAAGGGACGAGGAAGTGCATGGACCGGAGCTATGGTGCGGATCAGTTCGAGGGAAGCGCGGGGCGAAGCTCGGGCATGTTTAGCGGCTACAGAGACATATCGGGCAAGGAGTAGTTGAAGGATGCGGACAGCGACACTCTACGATGACGCGGACACCGAGGAGGAACGAGGAACTCGTCTTTTTTTGTGCTGCCGCTCGTGGTGCGTTCTTTGTTGCCACAGCGCCGAATTTTTCAATGGGCTCTTCTCCTTGAGCACTGGACTGAGCGGAGGACGAACGTTGGAAATTTCCTCTCGGAGACGAGATGTTGAAATTCTTCGCGGGTGCTCGAAATGCTTCGCCACGTACAACCTCCGCAAGGTCATGCATTGGATCCTATCTTTCAGAGAATTACCTATTGCAAGCTTAGGCGATAGTCGATACACAAACTCTCGCGAGCTACAATGTGAGCAAGACTTCGTATTCTCAGGAGGAGTCTCGCTAATGGAAAGAACACCGTCACGACACTAATTCCGCGAGAAAATTGGGGAAGGATTAGGACGGAGATACTACCCGGAGGCACGGCGCGCGCGGCGTCTCTTGGACTAGGAATTGATGGGAGCGAGTCGCTCACGATGAACACTCTCGCAGGCAATGAGATTACAGAAGCAGACTACGAGGAATCTGATCGTCTTGCCTCGGAGCGCTCGTGGGATACGCACACTGGTATTTCACCGCGCAATGCGGTCGTCTCCGAGGGAAATAACATGAATGGAGCTCGCGAGGGACGATATCAGATTCAAAGACTATGCGGCCGCGAGCGGTGCTCAATATAGCGAGTGAGCAAAACCGATACGCGCACATTTCTGGAGAACACGAAGACCGAGAATTCTGTCGACCGGTATCGGAGGCCTACTCATCATCAGCATACTCTCAGAGTCAGTGGCAATAGTAGGATTCGTGGGAGCCGGAAGTCAACAAGCGGCTGATTCCCCTGTCCAGGCGATTTCCAGTCGACCAGATATTTTCTTCGCCCTCCGAACTCTGGGAATGCAATCAGATTCTCAGTCCACAGGGGGACCGGGAGTCTCCACTCCTTCTCATTATCACACAGCTTGATGAAGACTTCCTCACTTAGATTGTTCTTATTATTCGATCTATAGCATCTACCCACTGGTTACAGATAACCCGGCACCGATCTACTGTGAGATCTTCGGATTGACTCTGGATGTTCGTAGCCCGTTGAATTATACGATCATCCGAGAATTCTGACAGTATACCCAATTACGAGCGGATATCGAAAGTCCGGCCTCAGAAAAAAATGATCGAGACTTATTCAAACCCTGCGCTCCTCTTCGATTCATGGCGGCAACACTTCACTTTCAAGAGCGAGAGAGACGGATTCGAGCTCATCAAGAAGAGGTTAAAATGGGCTGCTTTGAAACCCGAATTCTCTGTCAAGTCAACCATGCCAATGAAAACTCGAGGTTTCCCTCCATCGACATCCGACGACTTCAAGGAAAGCTTTTCCAATATTTGGGTCAAGCAAAGCGAATGGAGGGATAGAGCTCGTACGGAGAGCAAGCAGAAATATCTCCACCGAACAAACAAGCTGTAGACACAGCCAGAATGTGCCCCTCCGTTAGACACCGAGAGCGTCGCCGCCCGATCTCAGAGGGGAGAAGAGCAGGGAGCTCCGCTTCGGATAGCAGATCACGTCACAATCGTCGAGGGGTCATTCATCGATTAGGGGCTTTCCTGAAGGGCCAGATGATCGGAGCGGAATCGCTTCTCTTCATTTATTGTCCCGGAGTAGGTACCCAGGAGATCTGCCCAGGGATCTGCCCAGGGATCTGCCGGAGCGGAGAAGGTGGCACAGAGAGGGTGGCAAGGGGGATTAGACGCCTACGGCGCGTCATTCCGGTCCTGTGTCCTCGCGAACACATCATACTACGTCGTCGTGAAGGAAGACTAGATGAGGTTTTGCGTCGGAGCTTGGATGTCTTTGTGTGTGATGGAAGGATCCGAGGAAGCTGCCCGTTTGCGAATTTACCGGGGGTGCTCGGACATGCCTGCCGCGGGCCTACAGGCATGCACATTCCATGGGAACAATGCTCCTGGCGCGCCGAAATTCAACGTCCTTGAGCTACTCCGTTCTGCTCAGGGCACCAGCCGTGTCTTCGCGAAAGATTCGGACTTTTTCCCTATTGTCTCTCCCTAACCGTGGGCAGACTATGAGGATGGGGCCGTGGAAGAGGAAGAAACTCCCGCACCCGACCGAGGGCCAGCCATTCGCGCGGGGAATAATTCCACAACTCCTTCCTCCTTCAAAGTTGGGAACTCCTCTTGTTTTGTCATGTCCGACTCATCGGACCCCAACGGTCCCTAAACGTGTTTCGCTATCCTTACTCCTCTCTGTCACGCCCGTCCTGCCCAACAGCAATATCGTGAATCTTGGAACTTCAAAGAGGTACAATCTAAAGCGAATATTGGCTTATCTCGATCCATTGACCCCTGGAGTCCGTCTCCTGAAACCAACTACTGATGTACTCTTGCTTCCACTCTCATTCAAAGCGTCAGGCTCTGTGTAAGGAGCGGTTCCGCCTTCTGTAGCACAGCAAGGAGAAGAGCAATAACTCCCATCTCCAGATTGAATGCATAGATGCACTCGGCATGATTCTCAGCGGGACACCGAGAAAGGAATCGCATCCGGGCGTGGGAGTCCCGGTTATTCGTGCCGTGTTCCTCAAATAGGATTCCGTTCCGCCGCTCAGAAGGGAGGTCAAAACATCGAACAGGAACGAGCTCGGTCGAACGAATTCCATTTCCCGGAAAAATCGACCGGGGTTCCGGTACCTCTCGTCTGAATTTCTAATATCCCTGGCGGCCCTTTCCGTCTCCAGTATCTCGATCTGGCTCGTGACCGGATTCCCTACATTTCATGAACTCTTCATTGGGAAATTAGTTGAGCGTAAGTCGCTAGGAAGGGCTCCGCTATTTATCTTAGCACGATTCCAGAGCGACCCTGCCTGTCCGATTCACAGAGAGGCGGAAACCACGGAAACTCAATGGTAGTCGCACTCGGACTCTAGTCGGCGACGGCCCGCAAACTGAAGGCGAAGAAGCCTATCTCACGTCGAAAATCGAACAGCGACCGGGAACGACTTTCGCCATCGAAGTTCGCGGACTCATTCTCTCAACTATTGCCGCGCAGGTCTTAGGAATCCTCTTTGGCCTGTCCGATCAAGTTTTCCAATTTTTTCGCAGCTCGGGGCTGCATTCGAATTCCGAGGTGGCTCGGGAGTCCGAAAGAACGCTCCAGGCCAGACTTGGACGACGGACTTTCCACACGTCAAACTCGCGAGATGGTAACCCGGAGGCTTTCTGCAGAGTGCGCATGTCGGCGTATTCCGGTTCTGTCTGCTCCGGGTTTCTACCTGGAATTCAATTTTTCGCGAATGATCCATCGAGCGTACAGCTGAGTGCGTGGGCATTGGGCCCTTCTGACAGTCGTCTCCTTCTCGATTGTTTGCCAAAATACTCAGTTTTTCCAGATCCTAGCCCTCTAGCAATAGTAACCAGAATACGATGAGTTCCCCCGAGAGCTTGATGTCTGCTTGCTCAATAGCTCCGGACGAAACAAGGTTCCAAGTGATAGACATTATGACGTCGCAAAGTTTGCGAAGCGTCGCATCGAACGAAGATTATTCGAAAGTTTCGCTGTCTTTGCTTCTCGCTTCCAACGAGAGCATCAACACGTGTAGGACGACCCCGTCACAGATCAGAGCGACGCACGTAGCAGGAATAACATGACAGCGACTGAAGGCAACCAGAGGTAAAGCAGTATGCGAACGTCCCGGGAGAAAGCTCGAATGCGAGTTTCACCCCGGGGAGCCTCGACTAGGATTTGTCTCGACAGCGAAGGATTTGCAAAAACTCTGCGAATACTCGACAAGCGAAGCAGAAGGCTTGATGAAGCTCCTTCCATTGGGCACGGTTCCTTGTCCTGCTACCTCTGGAGGAGGTTTTGCCGAATCGCCACCCACTGGCTAAATATTCATTGGTGCGGTGAGCGAGGACCCTTGACTCCATTGAAAGGTTAATCGGGCCGTCACGGATATCAAGGGTTCCCATTTCTCAACTCGATTTGTCCAGACGAACCCTCTTCCCCGGTGCGATAAGGTGAGGCTTTTCCCCCTCGAAAAAGAGGGTATTCGGGAGGTTTCGCGACTTGCCTTCCCGCAGAGCGAATTTCTTGAATGCTCGAGACCTGAGAAGAGGAAAGAAGCCTCGGATCGGGGCTATATCGGTGTCGGCCGCTGGACCGAGAGGGAATCCGCGAAAATTCGATGACGACGACGTCCATAGTCGATGCCGCAACCTATAAAAAAACACTCCATGGCTCGAATTCGATGCTCGGCGTACGCGTCCGTTCGAATCCTCCACCGATATCGAAGCGTGGCCAGATCCGTGGGTAGGGGATCTCAAGTTCCAACCGGATTTTGTTTGGGGCTTCCTCCCAGTCTGCTCGACGCGAACCGAAATCGCCTGGATGAGAGGAATCGAGCGAAAGAATCAGCGCCGTACACGTTCCCGTGCCCGTGCACATCTCCGATAGGGGCTCTCCGCTCTCCACTTGGCCCGGAGCTGGATAGCGATTTTTTGCCTCCGGTGGGGGAATCCTCGATCTGGGATTCTGGCGTTTTCGCTGAAGACCTAAGAAGCGTATCCACAAGCTCATGCTTGCTTTAGGATCTTCGGTGCATTGACTCGCGTCTGCTCGGATTGACGTGAACTCAGCGCTCCACGATTTCGTGAAAACTGCGCTCGGGTCGTTCGGCTCAGACCTCTCCCTGGTGGGATCTTCGGCATGAGCTCCATTCCGTGGGGGTTCGAGAGAACACCGTGCGGGTTCGACACAACCAGATGAGCGCCCGGGCGGGAATCGCCGCGCGAGAAGAAGCGCACGCCGCACCTGGTGCCTTTCGGAAGAGGTTCTGCTTGATGATCGGATTCGCCTTGTTGCGAAATGGAAGGCGGCTCGCTGGATCATCTCGAGCGGTTCCAGGAGCACAATGGTGGAGCAGCGAAATTTCGGCAATGGGAAGTGATTAGGTACAGCGAGAATTTTCACGCACAGTTTTCGTGAGATGCTCAACAGGGCTCCATTAGCGAAGCGAAAGAAACCAGCTTCGGGAGAAATGCTCCGCTGTATTTCTGAGAATTAATGCCCTTCTGGGACCTCAGTCCGAGTATGTTCCCCACGCCACCGTCGCCGCTCTCCTCAGCTGAATTAAACATCAGACCGCAGAGAATCAGAAACACCTGCATAGAGACCCGAAGACGCACGTAGGTAGCTGTTAGACACGTCACACGCCGATCACGATTCAGAGTACGTACTCCTTAATAGAGGTTAGGTGGGTACCCGCCATCTCGTGGGTTTGGAAGCTCCTCGCGAATTATTTGTGAACCTTCCTCGTCTGGATCAGATTTCCGAACTCGTTCTCATTCCTTTTGATTCCTCACTGGAGTGTAGCCTCGCAGGGGTCGAATGAACTTTCCCGAGAAACTCTTCGAGAATTTCCGAGATAGAGTCTTCCGATGCTGAAGAACGTTCTGCCTGAATTCGACGCATCTAGCGAGATAAATGACTGCAGCCTTCCGAGCACGCGAGCTTGATGACTTCAGATTCCGCCTTAGCGAAAAGGCAGCTCCTGGCTCGAGCATAAGAAGCATCTGAAGCAGCAGAAACTCCTCCGAGCGTGCGCTCTTCGGTCCTCAAACGCTCAGCTCGATCTATTCCACGAGTTGAATTAATGGAGACAGCGCATCCATTAGCTTTTACGCCCACCCGGCTCTGGCGACTTCGCTCAATAGAGAAATTCTAAAGCGCTGCCTAGCCCTTTCCTTGGGCTCGGACAGGGGTTTTCATCCGATCGAAGGAACCCCGATATCGCTCAGTGGGGAGCAAGCCTGAATCTGCTGAGGTGTTTCCTGTACGATCGATTGTTGGTTGGACTCCAGGAACCGAGTAATCAAGATAAACTTCCGGTCAGAGCCCGGGGAAATGTCCGAAATCGAAAGCGAACTCCCTATCTGATGTCATCGACTCAGTGCGCCGGAAAAAGCTGTCTCTTCTCTCGGCAGTTCTGATTGCTTCTGCGATCTCTAAAAACTTTCCGAATGGGCACCGAGTTCCACTGGAACGCGGGATTAGATGGAGCTTGACAGTCGGCTGTCGCGCGGGAGGCATCTTCTCGGGAAAAAGCTCCGCCTGGAAGACCGGGACGGAACCTCGTCAGCATCCGGTTTCAAATCACGGCGTGCTGACAAGATAGTCCTTGCCTGGAACAAGCGTAATTTTTTGTCGCTCGCGAAACTGTTCGCAGCCTGGAGCTCATTGCAGCGAAATAATCGAATCATACGTCCCATGGCTCGCTCTGAGTCGTTTCTCTCGGCACCGCCCGCGCAACCCCGAGTGACGAATTTCCGAACTAAAATCGCTCCCGAGCGAGTACGCTAAGCTCGCCGTGGGTACTCAACCAAAATTGGGAGCTAAGGAAGATGGGTATATATTTCCATTCGGGCGAATTCACGTTTCGGATCCCAGCATCGAGAGTGCTCGGTTTCTCA
The DNA here is from genome assembly GCF_000255335.2 of Galendromus occidentalis. Classification (NCBI taxonomy): domain Eukaryota; kingdom Metazoa; phylum Arthropoda; class Arachnida; order Mesostigmata; family Phytoseiidae; genus Galendromus; species Galendromus occidentalis. The sequence goes on along the minus strand of NW_003805517.1, from coordinate 1,051,374 downwards.
CGATATCCAGCTGCAGCCGCGCGACCCAGGGTCCACTCGAGGAATTATTGCGCTCGCTCACGAACCCTCTCCATCTGGAAGGAACTCCGGAAGAATGTCGAGAGGACCATCCCCGAATCCTTCGGAAACCCCGCTGTCCTCCCTCAGCCGGAGCCGTTTTTCTGTCCCGCTCGCATTCGATGTCCGCGGGTCTCCCAAGACGCATGGCTCCCGACGAAGATATCTTTGTCCTCGAGGCTACTCGCACTGACAGGAACTCGTTTTTCTCGCAATTATGGTGCTCTCAGTCGGATGTCTAGACAAGACCGCCACCGCTGCTGCCGGGTAGGCAGAGACAGCCCAATAGGGAATCTTCGAAGCGACTTGTTCCACAGCCCGACTCAGACGCTAGAAGTATATTTCCTCATCGGACCGGACATCGTTTCTACATATTATGCAAACACGCTCTCCCTCACAACGTCAGCTCCGTGTACGCAGATAGAAGGTCGCCATCAGGGAGGAAGAACAATCAGCAGCACTAGAATCGGATCGTTCTACATATATCCCCCATCTACATATATGGGAACGCGCTACGTCGTCCAGCGACCCCCATCGCTCCGAGCCGATTCCAAACAACAGGGAGAAAAGCAATGCCGAAAACAATAACCACTTTCGCAATCGAGAACTTGGTACGTGATCCCCGGGCCTTTGTACTCTCGATCCGTCTCCTCAATCCGTTGTGTCGTGTTGACTTGTGAAGGTTCTTGCTTTTCAGAACGAAGCCATATGCGTTGCTGGGGAGCTCCCAAAGCTTCCATGGGACGCAGGAGGCGTTGCGGATCCATTGAACTCGATTGATTCAGGGTCTTTGAGCAGCAGTCGACAGCTCTAGGGGACCAGGACTAAGAACACAAACCCGAACCTGTCACAACCGCTCTTCGTCATGAAAAACTCCACCTGGACGCGGGCGAATGAAGGAACAGCCGGGGAGAGATCTGACAGCAACTGTTGGTCGCTACGTACTCGGCTTCCGCTCCCTCATGAGCAGTCTCGAGTGTGATTCTTGGGGTCGGTGCTCACGCGTTCGCAGGAAGCACCTCTGGTTAAGCGGCGAGAATCTGGCAAGGTCGTTTGCTTACGCCAGTGGACGACTTGTCGGCAGCCGGCCGGGCTCGATGAATAATTTGCAGAGCTGGCGCGTACACGGAAAAGCGCTCTCATATTGTGTTTTCCTTGCGTCCGGTCTCCCGGACTTCCGTGGGAGCGGTAATAACCAGGCCTCCGAGGAATCTTATCTGTTCCGACCGAACCAGATGACGTATGGAACAACGGCGAGCATTCTTTCGGAGTTCGAAGATTGCGCTCATGGCTGATCGTTCGCTCGGACTGACGCTCGCGCGGACGATATGACGGCGGGTCGGGAACACCGATGAAGGGTCATAAACCCGAGAGTGGAATATATGTACGCGTATATCCTGTCCATCATCCGAACATGCTCGAGTGACTCGGGTCGATGGTACGCAAGACGTAAAAACTCGCTGCGGCAGGTACAAGAGATTTCTTCACCGAATCGACCCCGCGTTCCCTTGACGATACTTTTCCCTCGTCGTCGCGAGACGCTCTCCGCTCTCCACGGCGCGGCTGTAGAAAGCCATGAATTGGCTACATCTAGCTTCTGATTCGTCGACTGCTCACTCAGGGAACCGACCGCCGGGAAAGGAATCTGGAGCTCCTGTGCAAAGAAATCGAGTCGAGCTTGCTGCGTTCGCAAGTTCCGCAAGCCCGACGCCGACTTTCGATGACTTCAAGTCCTTGTGAGACCGTCCGTATTTTATTTCTGACTACCTGTCTCGGGAACGTCAGATCCTCAGTGTTCGTACCTTGCAAGAAATCTCATCCTGGGGAGGAGAGTCGCAGCACTGCATGGAGACGGTCCGGGTGTTGATGTTTTCGGAGGATTCCGGAGGAGAGCTCCAATAAGGCAAGATGCATCTTCCTCCGGAACTAGAATGGATCTATCGCGGATTCCGGTGATTAGGTTGAGAATCTGTGATATTCTCGCCTGGTCGGCTGCTCGAACAAGCCTCTCCGATGGAATCTCTTCCAGCGGTATTTGAGCGGGATCTCCGCAGGAATCATTTCGGCTGAAATCTGGATCCTCGTCTATAAATCGATCCGATTCTGATGCGATCTCAACAACTAACCTCGACGCGATCTGAGCCCTGGAACCCATCCTGCTGACTGAAGGATGGCGATTATCCTTTCGAATTTTCGAGGAGGGCAAACAATAAGTTTATGCTCGAATTTCTGCTTCGATCAGGACTACCTAGGTCCAGAGCTCTAGTCCCGTCTATTCCGACGATACGCGGTCGTTTTGGCACCTTGCGGAGGAAGTGCCAAGGTCGGACGACAGCAGCCCTGGAATCGTCTTGCTCCGACACGGGATCCTCGGGACTGATAACCGCTGCTCCTATTCCCCCCATTTTCCCGGGCTGCGATTCCTCTTCCCTCACGATGCAACATCCGACGACGTGAAACTCTGTCAATAGAATGCCTCGTTGATTCGGACTGCTCCTACTCCCATGATTTGATTTATTTCCTTCGCTGGCTCCTCCAGATACCCGGGTTCTAGTTTTTCAGCCGGACCCGCGCCGTTGATTCAACCAAACAAGATTCCAAGGTACGCGTCAGTGTGCTTCCGGGGGACTGCTCAAAACTTCCCGGAATGCGTCCCGGCTCAGGTCAAGTTCGTTCGCGAACGTAACGGATGCCTGAACGATTCTCGAACATGGATGAATGGTTTCGAAGGCCAAGTGCAGAGGAAAATTGCGCTCGCTTCTTCCTCGTCGCTCGGATTTCAAAACTCGTCGCGACGGCGAATCGTTCGAGTGGGAGGAGGATCCGAGGGAAAATTCGTCCCGACATCCATTCGACTCTGAAAGGGTTCGGCGTAGTCAAGCGAGTCGAACCAGAATTCGAGCCGTCGCGTTGCCTCTGGAGCATGGTGATTTGATATATCAAGCCAGAAACAGACCAGCTCCGTGTGTTCCCCACAACGAGAGCACGAGAAATTTTCGACTCGGGCGTAACTCTTACCCATGTCTGTTGTGAATCCGCAGCAGCAATTCGAACATCTGTTCAACGATAATTCCCTCCAGGACGAAGCTGAGCAAGAGCCGAAACGGGCAAACGGGAGAAGAGTCAAAGAGGTCGTTCCGAGTACAAATCAGAGACTGATTCGCTCGCATCCAGTCCCACCTCCGTACGGTACCGACATTACATGGCTCTCTCTTAGAGCTTGACAACAGGAGGAACATGACGACGAGCCCAGTGTGCTCAACGAGCCCCTGTACCCTGTCGATCCAATTATAAATGAACGGAATCCAATACGTCGGATCGTACGAATAAACCTCATCTTTCCTCTAGTGACAGCTTGTTTTCGCGTTTAATCAATTGCTTCCGTGCCGCTGGGCAAATCCTCGCTGAGTCAGTGTCGGAGTCGTTCCGGGGGAAACCGACGAGCAGAACGAAGAGTACTCGAGAATTGTATCCTCTGCCCGGATGTGTCTGCCAACACAATACCCACTACGTACATGATACGGAGGAGCGCAGGCTCGGATTTTCGTTCCATTCGCTGACACGGAGATCGGACTAACTCTTGCTCATGCAAATGCTCCGAGATCGCGCTTTGACATGCTGACACGGCTTTGGGCTTGCCATTCCATTCTTCTCATGGTACATAGAGAGAACTATAGTCGTATTCGGACAATGAGAAAGTGCCGCGTCGCGCGAGGCGGACCGCCTCGAGCGAAACGCTCCTGGAGGGAAATTCGCCGGGAATGACGCCGTGCGATATATGTATATTTTGAAATGGAGAACGCAGGTACGTAACGGTAGAGAACGGGATGGAATATTGAAAAGGATTCGAGACGTAAATGCCTCTCCGTGAGCGATGCTGACATCGCGCATCCCGTCGAGCAGCTCGAGCAGAAGAGAAAAGACAGGCCGCGATTTCGCTCAGGAATCACAACACATGGAAGAGGTTCGCTGAGCGAACATCCATCCGCTTAGCGATCTCCGACACCCCTTTCGACTTTAGGCGCGCTGTTTCCAGTCTTCGACCGCGCGCTCCTCGGTGTCGAATTTCCGAGCCTAATGACGAGGCTGTCGCTTATAGAGCGTGCTAATTGAAAGCGTCACGCAAGCGGAGCACAACAGTCCAGGTCAAGTGTCAAGTAGAATCCCGCCAGGGTGAACCTCACACCGAGTGGCAATCGATACCTCTCTCCTTTCTTGGAGATTGCTCTGGGTGCTCAAATGATTCGCCTGACCTTGGAGGCCAATGATCGAACGCTGAGCGCTTCGCCCTTAGATCCGTGTCAAGTCTCGGGCACAAGAGCACGCGACGGTACTACTTGTTAATTGTTATCCTACACTATCATTTCTCGATGAAATATTTCCCCGTGAAATAGGGATTTCCCTCCACGGCTGCTCTTGGCGTATAAGTGTATAAGTGTCGTATGAACTTGCAGAAAGGCCTTCCTGACTGATTCATCGGGACAGTCCCGCAGTCGACCCCGATCATGTCTAATACGCGAATTATATCATCAGTAATCGCCGGCGGACCCCGGGAACCGTATCATGAGGGAATGATCGATCTTTACGCGGCTTCCTACCGTCGACGCGTACAGTAAATCACGCTGGGATGCATCCTCCGCCTACAGCCTTTCAAGCTATTGTCAGCTCGAGAGTGTTCCCGAGCCCTGAGTCTTCGACTCCGGATCGAGGACATGAGTCGGGGCGCAATAAGAACGATACGACTTCGGAATCGATAAATCGAGGAACTCTTCGACACAATCCCCTTGAGCCACGTGGGTCGTAGGTTCCTACTCAGTTTAGAGGCATGAGTGGCAGATGAGTGGGAAACATCGCCGCTCGGTGCCGCTCGGACCTTTTATTGCAACGAATCTGACGAGAACTGAGAGGGAGGAGCTCCCTTCTAAAATTCTCGTGCCGTGCCGAGTTCTGTCGGGCTTCCCAGCTTTGACAAATTTCCGCGCCGTGACCGAGAATGTGAGCTTCCCAACTCGAAATCGAACGCTCCGACGTCAACTCAGTACCTCTTCTGCCAGGGACAGAACGAAGGGTCGGTGAGTTCCCTCGAAATGGTTCCAACGAATGTGACAAATGGAACCTCCTGAACTCGGAGTGCCATCGCCGCGAGTTCATCAAGCGAGATGATGAGCTGACTGCCGGATGCAGCGTCCGTGACAAGCAGAAAACAATTGCTTCCTCGAGACTAGAACTCTCAGTACGCTTCGAGTGCGTGAGGTCCCGAAAGCCTCAATTCCTCATTGTTCTTCGTTTTGGCAGCGACTTCAAGGGAGCGTTCTCGGGACGAATTAATCGAAATCATTATTCCCGGGACTTGTTTAGGCGAATTTCCTGGAATGTGTTCGGAAAGCGCTTCCGAGGGAACGCGGAGTTTTTCGATATTTCCTGTCTACTGATATCGAACGCAGGAGCTCTCGAGTGCAGGGAACAGGAAGCTGTTGCTGCTTATTCATTTTTTGCAAGGAGCCTACTCAGTTTTGAGGTCGTCGCGGGGCGCCGCGTCGGGCAGCTTCCGCATGTGAGTGACACGCCGAGAATAGGGTGTATGCACTCCTTTCATCCCGTTACACAGTTTGCAACTTTCGGGCGAGCGTGCCTCGCAAGGCTTGTGAACATAACAAGATTACAACGAGCCCGTTCCTCGATTCGTGCACGTTCAGCATATTGGAGGGAGATTTAGAATGTTTGCACACGGAAGCGTACTGTAAATAATAACGCCACCGTTGTGCTCCTGTGAGTGGCCGGCGCGGCGCGATCTTCGAATCCCGCGCCGTACGGACTTCCTCCGTTCCTTATGGTGGATCCTGCGCTATAGGGATGGATAATAGACTCAAGGCAAAACGTGGGGGGGATTTTCCTCGCAGACGCCTCATAGGATCTGAAAGCTGCATCGAAGGGGATCGGACGCAAGTCGTCATTGCCTTGATAGTTCCAGGGAATAATATCTTGAAACTCCTGTCCCTGTGCATCCGCATGCGGGAATTCGCTTTGGATCCCCAGCCGGATCCAGATTATAATACATACATATATCCTGCCGTGCTAATTATTATCTCTTCGAGGCTCCCACGAAACAAAACCATGAAAGGAAGTTGAACGATATGAGTTTGTAGGAAGATCCATGTCTTCGGGGGATGAACCCCGCATATGCAATCGTAAGGAGCGAAGCCCCTCTTCCGAGACCCCCCAGCCGCCACCCCGGGCCCAGGGAACGACCTTGAATTCCTTCAGAGAGGATAGCTAGCGACCGTCGCGGATTGCGTCGCGGACCTCTCCGCCTGCGGAATAAAAAGTGCGGGAACTCGAGGCCGCGTCCCAGGGACGCCAAGTCCTGGAAGTTTTTTGTTTCACTTTGCCGGATGCAGGCCCCCAATCCAGAGCTCTGACAAGGAAGTTCCGTCCTAATCCACGAGAGCACGACAGTCAGTTTGAGGCACGAAGATCTTCCAAGGTCAGGACGATCATGTTCGAGAAAACGTTCGAGAGTAAGTGCGCGATTAGCTCCGCCCTGATGCTTGTCTTGGGCCACCCAGACGTGATCCGGACGCGGATGTCCGATATCCACCGCAATCCGTCTCTATGCGGAGTGAAAATCTGAAGGGATTTAAGTCAAGTCACATTACGATTTCAGAGTCGAATCCATTCTATAGAGCGTCTGTTTCGATGAACTAATAATCTGCTGCAAAACAACCGATCGTATCGATGCGGGCAAGATAATGGATACGGATGAGCAGTCTAGATTCTCGGTGTCGTAATGACATGTGCTCTGTAGGGGTACACGGAATATGATCCTATACATATAATTTGCGATCGTATCAGCCGTCCTTGGTTGATTCGAATTATCCGCTGATACGACGGGGGTGGATTCTCAGGATTCAATCCAGTAATGGAGGCTTCATCTGACCTGTGCGCGAAATCGGACGCATAAATCGAAATACAATCTCAACCTAGAACTACTTTTTTGTATTTCTCGGAGCTCCGGAATCTGGTCGTCTCTCATGGTGACACTCCCCTGCCAGCGAAAATAAGTACCTATGTACGTATTCCTTTGAGCGCTCCGGGGATTGGACGTCCCGAGAGGATGAGACCTACATACAATTTCACGAACGTTCGGCCCGAAGTCCGTCGATATCGCCCCTTGACTTCTCTGGATCCTTGTAGCGAAAATCGTATGTGGGCGTCACGTTCCCCTCAGTTTTTCTTCGACCCATGCTGTTTCTATCTCAGCTCGAAGACGCAGTCATTTTCGAGTTAGAAAATGAATTCAGACCGACGTGTCTCCCGTGATATCAGGAGACTGCGCGAAGGTCGCGAACGGGTCGATTGTCTCAGATCAACGATCGACCAGCTTCTCAGCTGCATCGGAAGAGAAAGCTGATCAGCCAGATACGAATCCCTACAAGCATCGGGAATTCAGAACCAGCTGAGATATCGGCGAACAACGAGAGCAAGCTGGAATCAGGCAATCGAGATAGCAACCGTCGGGAATTGCTTTCCCAGTTGGAAGACTCCGGCTAAAGCCTGGATTAGCATGGCGGGATATGCTGCGCGGATGCTACCATGGTCTGTGGGATTGCGTCCCGCATCGGAAATTTCGCGGCACAAAAGCATCACGCGCCCCTGATCCCTAGGCTCTGGGCATTTCCTCATATCTGCGGATAGATAATAATTGACCTCCTCGAGCTTCGCTTTGGGAGATTCCTCGAAGAGTCCCTTGTTTTCTTCGACTCCTGTGGAATCTCCTTTAGGAACCACAGGGAATCGTCTCGAGACTTCTGAGTCTCAATAATTTTATCAGAGTCTCGGAACTCGGTCACCGTTCGTCATACGATTCTGTGCCCATCGGCTCCGGAATAAGTCTCCGGACGAATTTCGATCAGAGACTTCAGACCGACCTTTCCTCCGGAGCAGACGTCTCCCCGCAGGGTATGACTACCGTAGGTCTCCTGTTCGGAAGAATATCCGGGGAGGAATGCTCCTCCCTGATGTCTTCCGAGCACGACCGAGAGCTCTTCCGTCATATTCCTGCGCGCATATTCCCTTCGATCGTCGAATTTGAACTTCCGCAGTTCCGTTCCGGCTCGCATCGAGTTCTCGTGGATGCAGAGAGGAATGCATCGAGGATGTGATTAATCACAGAATATCCCGTATACCAGAGCTGCCAGCGCTTCAGATCCTGACACAATGAAATCGTCAGAAATGCGCGCAGGATTTACTGGACATTGACGAGTGAGAGAGCATGACAGCTGCTTCGTCTTTTTCGAGAAAGATGCTCGAGATCTACCAAGTTTGACTGCTGGAGCCTAGGTCAGCGAAAGACTGTAATTCCAATTGTCTCGACGCTTCGTCAGAAGCACTGATCCATGAGCCAGACCCTCGAATAGGGGTTTCGGCATAGCCCCCCTCCTTTGGATGGAATTGCCGAAGAATCATGCCGATCATCTCAATCACGAAGGAATGGGAGAAGCAAATCGTGTCTATCGGCTCGGTTCACCACACCGCGGTTCGCTTGATCGGACTGCCCTGGATCTGGCTCGATGTATTTGAATTCCGTGCCGTTCGGGCTGAGGTCCAGTTGGTACCAGCCACGTTCACAGCTGCTGGAGCACCGCGACCGTGACCTTTACACTGACGATGAAGTTTCCTAGTTCTTGGAAACCTATGATCACAGAGGACCCCATTAAGGGTCAGCGTCTATCCGACCCTAGACTTCTATTATTTCGTTAGCATTCCACCGTGGCTGAGCACCGTTGTGAGGGACTCGCTTGATCGACCTCCTTCCGGGACCAGGCTCCTAGCTCTAACTAAGCTATGAAAAGAGGTGGCCGCTTGAGTGGATATCTTCAAGTCTGACTAAATTACAAGTTTCTTCTGCCCAGCCAAACTCTCTAGCTGACACGCAAGGGGAATCGGATCGATCCCGGAACCCGCATAATCCGCCTGCTACTGAGATTGGGAGTCCAGACAAATACCTCCGACCGGAAAAAGCCATTCACGAGCCGTCCTGCCGCTATCTGTGAGATCACTTCAGGTTTCACGAAGTGAATGTCTCGTCTTTGCACGGAACGTCATCTCTCCGACCTCTTCGCTCTTAATGGAGACCACAAGATAAAGTTCGCTCGTACATCAACAATAGACTTTGTCGATTCTCGCCATCAGCTTATCCGAGATCCTCCCTCGTGATGAACTCAGGATCCAGGGAACAGACCAATCAGAAGAGAGCTTCAGGATCCAGATGACAACAGGTCAGATACGGATGCCTAAGAGTCGTCTAAGCGAGTCGAAGAGAGCAGGTCTAAGAGTCTCTCGATCAGTTGACTTTCTCGTCTGATGACTCCTTCGATTCCAGTGGTTCCCGCATGAATGCTCTCATTTTGATATTGATTCCTCTCTCATTCCAGAGCTCGGATTGCAGCAATCCTATGTCGCCAGCAACGGCAGACACGAAGACGACAGCTACAGCTCTTGCCTGCCTTTGTTCCAGTCCGGGCTGAAGCCCCGGCTGAACTCAATTTCCGTCGCCCACGATCGCGCTGTAGTCACCTCGAGCATTTTGATCAATATCTATAGAAGGTCTAGACGTCTAGACGACCACGGAGGGGGAAGTACTTACCATACAAAGGATGCGAGATGTTCCCAAAAAAATTAGATGATATTATTCAAAATATTGCGTATCAAAGCGGAGGATGAGACCTGGACTTCCAAAACGTTTTCAGTAAAATGCTGTTCAGAAGGGACTCTCCAAGAATCAGCTCTTCTCCGGACGTTGTTTCCAATACCCTTGGTGGAGCAGAGCGCCGCAACATAGGAGACAGACAGCAACACTGCTCTCATGATTCTTCACGGGAGATTCTCGATAAATGCAGTGTTCCATCATCAGTGTAGGTGAGGGGCGAAACCATTTCACCGCTGGCTCTCGCAAAACTCACCAACGATACATGGCTCAGGAGTAGGAGCAGGATCTCGATGAGGAATGAAAACTGGGCTGCTCATAAATGGGAGGTCTCTACAGCTTATCACGACCCAACGACGACATTAGACGTGAGACGAGGTACTGGCAATACATTTGGGCTCCGTCATAAGCTGAGTTTGTTCGAGCATGCTTCACGACCCGACGTAGACGTATCGGGTACTCAGCATGGGCAGTGAGAACCCGAAGGAGAATAATTCCTTCCGTCCTATTTGTTCTTTATTCCATGTATAGGAGCTGGCCGCTCCGCATACCTACTTAGGTATGCGGACCTTCATCGAGAACATCCGGATTGGAGCCCAGATAGCTAGATGGGGAAGAAGGGGATTGCACGGGATTTATTCTGTTCATGAATTCATTCATGACGCGTGTGAAAGGTGTTTGTGGAAGATGCTATTCCCTAAGCCGGCAGAGTCGCCCGAGTAGCTCGAAGGCCTTTTGCTGGAACTTTGCTTGAACTTTGCATCGTAATCCGCTTTCTCGAATGAGCCGCGGGAAGGGCTCGGGCTGCTCCGTCTGTCACTCTCTCTAGCTCGCAAGTTTCCATTGCCAGTCGGAGATATTACTAGCCGAAGCAAGAGCCCTTACGGCTTCTCCGAGTAAGAAAAGCTCTTCCCGGCTCCTCCAGACGGCATTTCCCATTTCCCGAGAGATCTCCACGTCGGCATGTAAAATGAATTCCTTAGCCGGGGAGGCTCCCCATCGGAACTGGTTTGATATTATGATAGTGCGGGGGACAAACAGCTCACCAAATTTTTGAGGTTATTTTGAGCGGTACGCGCGAGGTTGCAGATATTCAAGCGGAAGGTTTTGCTGAGTCCTTTCCTGAATGCGTTGGCATCATTGCCGAAAATACTCTCACTCGAGACTGGAATAATTGCAGCGGTTAGTCACCTACCGAGGACCCCCGTGGGATATATGCATCAGAGGAAAAAAGAGCTCACTTCCGCAAATCTCGAACTCGGTGGCATCGAGCGCCCCAACCACTGCCATAAGCAGCAGAGGTATGACAACCAATGCAAATCTCATATTGTATCGGCTTCTTGACAACTGATCGAAGACCGCACTTTTATGCGAAGGGCTCGCCTATTCACATGTCGACTGAATTCACGACACCTATCTGGCTGCAGCTTTCGACGCATTACTTTCACCGCACTCCAGAGAATGGAAATGACCTGAAGGGGAATCTAAACTCATGTCTGAAGCGTTGACCACTTTCTTCCTGAACTGCCTGTCATGTAGGGATATTGTTATCTAGGTGAGACCTCTATCCATAGCTGAACTACAGGCTGACATTTTGGTCGATTTACCCTACAGAAAAGCCTCTCGGAGTCGAATCCGCTCCAGTGGTCGCCATGAAGATCGCTACTCCGTGTTTTCAATTCGCGTTCGTCCTTTCGGGTGTTCTCGCGGCGGATGGAGCTTTCGGCATTTGCATGCGTAAGAATCTACTTCTTAACACTTGGCTCACCGGTGGCAGGGAAACCCAGGGTACCTTCAGAATACACATTTGAATCGCTTGAGAGCGTATTCTCGAATAATGACCTGATGCTTCTTCTACTTCTCCATCGCATCAGTGAGACTGGAAGCTGCGTCTGACTTCGAAGAGATCTCCGCTTCCTTGAGAACTCAGATTTGCAACGTTGCCAAAACCTTCTACGCAAGCTTGATAGTCCAAGTAAGTAAATCGACCTGCTTATGATCGGAAACTCGGAGGCGAGTTTCGCTCAAAATTCTTGAATACGTCGAGGGAGTCAATCGAGCATGATACCTATCATCGATTTCCAGCTGAACGCTGAAGCCTTAAGAGGAGCGACACAGAGTTGGGGCCGAGAGAGATTGAAACCTTTGCTCGACGCTCTGGTCGGAGCTTATAACTCGCTTTCCACCGCGAATAGGAAGATCTGGGACGCGAATTACATCATTGATCCCGAAACTCTACACGCCAAATACCGATCTTGAGCGTAGCAGTCCGACGTAAGCTCCGGCATCAACTTGTCAAAGACGACTCTGTATCAGGTCTGGCATCACGAGCCTCAGTCAGGCTCACGGAATCCGCAAGCAAGCCAATGAAGCGCAGATACTTTTTCGAAAGTGCTCTGAAAAGTAGAAAGTCGTTTTTTCTCTGAATTCGAAGAAAATGAGGAATGGTCCATGAACTGCGCTTGCATCAGAGATCCCTCGACTCATTTCAATAAAAACACTCCATTCGACAAGGGAGTCTTTCAACGATATCGAGAATTCCTGGGGATCTATCGCGCAACCCTCGATTGAGCTTGCTGGCGAGCAATGCGATAGGTGACACCGCTCATCCTTCGGTGTCGTGGGAAGCCAAAGCGGGAACGGATTGATCCGCGTCGCCTTCCATATAATTTCCAGGCACCTACCTACATGATGACGTCTTTTGATCTTCTGTCACTATCAGACAATACATATGCGCTGTGCGCTGTAAGTTATCGGCTCCCCGGAGCATTCGTGGAGCGCCGCGGAATACGGAGGTGTGCTTTCTTCGTACTTCACCATTCACCCTGAGCCACGGCGGGTAGCCTGCGGGATCCGGATCTCTCAGTCTCGGAAGTGGGGGAAGACTTCCGTTGAGAGTCCAGAAAAGCCCGCCCCTGCCATGAACATTTTAAAGACCGCCTCGTCGAGCGCTCCCCCGCTTGTGATCTTGATTGTTTCGGGCCGTGTTTTGAGAGTGGACAAACTGGCAGAAGAGCAGTCAGTGAATTGCCTGATTTCTGCTGAATCACTTGTAGTGGACCAGTTTCCGGTCGTTCGCTTAAAAATCGGTTCAGAATGGTGTTGGAGAGTACTGTAATATGGTGAGTTACGGGCTGCAGAACCTCATGACGCCCCCTGCCCAATGACGTGTGTAGGCCTTAGGAATCATGCTTCGGAATGTCCGTGAATGCTAGCCCCTCCACCGGTGTTGGAGCCGAAAAAAGAATAATTGACGGAGATCTCCGACTGCGCAAGTCACTTCCATGAGTGAACTTCAGACCGAGGCATTACAATGACCGCTGTGGAGTTCGCCCTCGATACATGATGCTGGAATGGACGGACTCTTTTGTCCGAGCCATTTATCCAATTTTCTAATCGATCTTTCAGTGTCGACAACTCAGAGTTCATGCGCAACGGTGACTTCCCCCCGACAAGGCTCCAGTCGCAGCAAGACGCGGTCCATCTCTTATGCCACGCGAAGTCTCGATCTAACCCCGAGAACAATCTTGGACTGCTCACTCTGGCCACCAATGAAGTGCTCACCACTCTCACATCTGACAGAGATCGCCTCATGAGGAAATTGCGGGCTATCGAGCCGCAGGGCAACCTCCAACTGATCTCTGGGCTCCGAATCGCGCACTTGGTCCTCAAGCATCGTCAAGGGAAGAATCACAAGATGCGAATCGTGTGTTTCATTGGTGAGTCTTAAAGACTACCATGTGGGATTGAGGTCGATTCCCTTGGAAAGATCCTCAAGGAGAAGTTATTAATTGATGTGATTGATGGTTTGGAAACTCGAAGTGATTGACGATTGATCAACAGACATGAGCTCGATGTGAACTGATAAATAGGGGGTAGGAAAAGTCTCCCCATTCCTTGAGGCATGCGCTTTCGTTCCTAATTCATCTCTAATCCTGCTCTCCCTCTCCCAGGGTCTCCGATCAGTTGCGATGTCAAGGACTTGGTGAAACTTGCGAAGCGCCTGAAGAAGGAAAATGTGAACGTAGACGTCGTCAATTTCGGAGAGTGCGAAATAAACACCGAAAAATTGAAAACGTTCATCGAGACCTTGAATGGAGGCAAAGACAACGCTGGCTCCCATCTGCTGACTGTGGCTGCAACCTTATTCCTGAGTTCTGCGCTGAACCGATCTCCTATAATTCAAGGAGAAGACGGTGGCGAGGCTGTACCGGCAGGCGGCTTCGAATTCGGTGTAGATCCGAACGAGGATCCTGAGCTTGCGATGGTAATATATTATTTCTGAGAATTCACCGGACCCCGAATAATTAGTACCTGTGGGAACGGGGACAAATCCTGGGACCTCTCTGTCTGCAAGTTTATGTTGAGACCCGGACCAATCGGTTTTCAGGCGCTGCGTGTATCATTGGACGAGATGCGTCAGCAAGCCGAAGCTGCTAAAACGGAGCCATCTACGTCTGCGACGGGAGGAGCTCCCTCGGCCGAGGAGGAAAGCCTTGAGAAAGCTCTGAAAATGTCTATGCAGCAATCTCAGCCGGCCAACTTGAGCGCCATGACTGAAGACGAACAGATGGCCTACGCCTTGCAGATGAGTCTCCAAGATCGTAAGTGCATTATTCCATCGAGCGCTACTCAGAGCGAAAACATGGGACCAAAAAAAAGTTCAGCACCGTCACCAGGAGTCCTCCGTTGCGGAGAATCCGCAAGAGAGACTGCTGCATGTGGTGGCCATACCTAGATGCTAATCCGATAGATATTCCCGTACATTCTCTCGCTTGCTTTCAGAAGAGCCAATGGAGACCGATGATGCCACGAAGAAAGAAGAGAAGAAGGTTTGTGTACCTCTACTGCTCTCGCCCGAACGGCCTTTCACCTCAATCGCTCTCGAGGAGAATTGGCTCATTGAGATGTTCCCATGAATTATTTCGGAAGCCCGGTGCGACATTGCAAAGCTGTAGACTGAATTTTTCTTCTCGTATTCCAGGAATGAGGCCGTCGTACGGATCTATATAGACATATTTCCAACAGTATATGGCGAAATAAATGAATCATTTTATGCCGAATTCTTCCATTTGAAGAGTATTCGATCCCGGCTGTTAGGCCGGCGAACATGAGCGTTTTCCAAGGAGTCTGTTGCGTCGGAACTTTCGTAAGGTCATTTATTTCTCTTTCGAAGCGGTGTTTACAAGTCATTTCTCCTAATTTCTGAGCTCTGTCATTCGGTTAGCGAGGCTGAAAACATTCTATCGAGGAGAACTTTGTTCTCTCAAACAGCCTTTCTCCATCATTCATTTTAATATTGCTACTCGACGAAGATGACTCGGTCGGAAAGTCTTCCCGGGGAATCCATTGAGCGTAGAGAGAACCTTCATGCCACGTCAAGAAAAGGTAGATTGAATTTTGTCCCAGCTGCTTTCTATCATCCGTCGAAGCCAGGAACAGTCGCTTTTAGTAAATAATGTAATTTGGCGGAATAGAACGAATATTGCAATGAAAAACCTAAGAAGGCAGCAGTCAGACCAGGAATAATTTTCATTAAATCAACCTTCACATTCCTAGAGAGTTGAAGAACTAGACTTTTCGACGTAGTAGTATGCTGGGCTTCTTGAGAGGTGACCTGCGGAGACGTAGAATTTTTTGAGCATGTGATCAAGTGATCACTCAATGATGATTGGATATGGGGTACAGGACAGAACGCGAGTGTGTCCTCGATATGTGCTAGGGCGCTCGGACTTCTAGCGTCTGATTTTCACCTGATAAGTTTCTTGACTGGACTGTTCTCGACACTGCGCGGCTGGTCGACGTTCGACATTTTCCGTGCCACGCCGTTCTTCCGATCCTCCTCGAAAAGACGGACCATCCCCTCCAGGTTGTACCTGCGATTGGACTCAAAGGTTTAGAAGGCGGCGCACTCTCATTTCGAGATTCCGAAAGTATTCTCCGTCGAATGCCACAGCTGAACGAGAGTACAGATTGTGAGATGGACGGCGCCCGTCGAGTCTTTGAGAACACTCACCTTTCGCGATAATTGGAATAGAAGACTTTGACTTGTGCCTCAGTCTTGCTTCCCATCAGTTTAGAAACAGCTTTGAAATCTTTTCCATGGAGCCGAATCGCGTGAACGGCCATGATAAGTTCGCTATCCGTCCACGCGGTCACCTGGGTGCTCCTCTTGTTGGAGGTACAGAGCTTCTTGTATTGTTCGATCTGCTTGTCGTCTCTCGTTCGCGAGATTTCTGACTTGAGCTGAGCCGACTGGTTCCTGAGCTTTTCGACGGTAACTTTCGGCTTGTGATCCTCGTGGATAACTGTGCGGATTTCATCGACACCAAATCTGAGCCTCTGAACACCAGGGCCTGAGCACTTCCTCCTGAATAACAACTTGACATCGGTTGTGGGTTTTCTCGGACGGCCTTTCTTGACCGTTCGGCCGGGGTTATAGTCTGGATCGAAATGACTCGGCTCCGGTGGCTCTCGAATTTTCGTCGCATAGTAGTGATCGAGGAGCTGGACGATCGTCTTGTTTGGGATGAGATCCTTGTATCGATTGAACTTTTTCTTATGGCGTGAAAGACATTTTTTGAAATTGACTTTTTCTTCTAGCGTCCATTTGGTGTGCGGGTTGCCTAGCTGTTTCTTGATCAGTTTACTCGACTCGTCCTCGTCCGTGCTCGCCGGAGTGTAGAGAAGATCGGCTTTGTGTTCGCTACTAATCGGATCTGCTCGCAGAGGAGGCACTTCCGCCTGGTACTGTGGTCCTATTCGGATTGAAGCTGCAAGAGAACATATTTTTTTGATTCGTGATCCCCGAAACTGAAAACCCGGCGATTATGATATCAGAAATTCCGTGCAAGTCCCACGCAGGATCTCGTTTTATGCGATTCCCGTCGATTCCCCGTGTGACTACCCATGAGACGAGCTAGGCAACGTAGATCCACGGATTGTTTAAGCAAACTTCCCCTCTGAACCATTCGGAGGATCTCTCCGTTCGCACCTACCAGGTAGGACGTATCTCGAACGGCGAACGCCGCATACTCCGCTCACGACCGACACAGCGCAGCGACAGACCGCTCAATATAGCTTTAAATTTCGAGCAGGCAAATTCAGGGCCCGAGTTCCTGCACGAACAAAATTCCATCGGGAATTCACTTCGCTCCGCCACGGCCTCAGGTCGAATCCATATCCATAGGAATAAGAGGACCGAGAGACGGAGAGACGAGCGAGAGTCCGAATATTACTCCAGCGTCATCCCCGCAGCATATTGACGATGCTATTGGAACAAACGAACGCTACGGATCCGGTCGCGATGCTATCGGTCGGCGGCAGTGTGAGCCTATCAAGGACCTTTGCGTAGGGTAGAGCGACTGAAGTGGTATTGCGCAACTCTGAAGACACGATCGGGCCGGCACGTGACACTTCACGCGAAATGTTAGACGTTCGCGTTTCGAACACTCCAACAGATGATTGTCTCATCATCTGGACCTCAGGTGTGGCGTTCGATTCTACAGAAACCCACGGTTCGAATCTCTTCGGATGTTCCGGACCCCCAGGAGTCGCAGTTTGAGGCTACACGAAGTCTCTTATCGTCTTCTCAGGCAAGATTCTTGATCCAAGGCCATACACTCCGAGCTAAAAAAGGCAGCCTCTTTCGAGCGGCTCACCGTCATTCGCCTGGGATCTACGGGAAACCTCGCGGAAAACGCCATTTTAGCTTGTGCTCACCTTCTTTGACTGCACCCTCGGTTGGATCCCGGCGAGGTTGCCGGGACATGCTTCCGTTATCAGCCGACGTTCGCCAATTTGTCAAGTTTAGAAGAAAGCCATTCGCTCCCCTTCGAGATTTAAATGCACACGGTTGCCAGCTGAACAGAGTAATCGGGAGATGGTGGCGTCCACTGATTCCTACCCGAGGCCTACACACACCGCTAAGCGCTAAGAAGCCAGCCGCGTTCCCCCGAAATTAAGGAAACTCAGAAAGAAATCGATGTTTTCGGGTAGAGGGCGTTCTGCGAAAGTAAATAATATCGAATCGGATCTACCCCTGGCGTAGAATGATTTTCCCCGTCAGGACAGTCAACCTACGAGGAACTCGTGGATAAAAACAGCTGTTAGCCAATGCAGCACTGTCCATGCGTTTCTATCTGGCGCTGGGGACTCGTGCTGGGCCCGAGGAGTTCTAGGCTTGGAATTCCACTGAAATGTCGGAGAAGGGAGCCGGCTCTCCTCTCGTTGGTCTTAACTCAGCGCGGAGCGGGAATAACTCGTGTTCCGATCCATCTTCTCTGGAATCGGAGATCACAACCAGATCTTCGTAGACGTGGGAGTTGCCGCATATAGTATCATGGAAATATTCTTTTCGCGAGTGTCCTCGGTGAGCGATGGCTATCACCAAGGAATCGGAATTTATTCATGAACGTGTAAATATAAATGAACGGCGACGCTCCTCTTGAATTGCTTAACTCCTTGAGGATACTACGGGATCCGTAGGAAAATCTAGCGCTCCGAGGGAACGGATTGAGCCAACGTTTCTGCCCTCGCTCCCGCTTGTCGAGGAGTCGCCGGCAGTCGCGAGAAACGCCGTGCGCCTCCGCATTGCGTAACAGCAACCTAGGACTCAAACCGCAAGGCACGAATGGAAATCGTGTTTCTTGTGGAATGGGTGGCGCCCGAAAATCGCTTCTTTCCGCGACGGAGCCGCTGCTCGACGACAGCTCCGAGTCTTCAAAATGTCCGCTCTGTCGTCGCCTATAGATCGGACTAGTCGCACTGTTCCGACAGCTGTTTCTTTTTCCCCTAGAGCGGAGCAACTACACCACCGGAGCTATCTGACACATCGGTCAGCATCTGGAATCGGAGACCACTCCTATTAGTGGTTCCAAGCGCCACGTGTGGCATCTCGAGTAGGTGATGAAGATCATCGACTACTCGCCGATTCCGTACTTTTGACACGGCCTGTTGTCATAGTGAAGAAGAAGAGGAGAGCTCTGTGTGTGCCGCCGCTACTGCTATTGTGGCCGCTGTTGTAGCCGCTGCTGCTGCTGCCGCCGAACCACCGACCGAGCCGCTGACTGACTGAGAGCAAGATCATCATCGGTGGTTGGGCTCGAGTGTGAGTGTCTTCTTAGAGAGCAACCCAACCCCAGGGAGTGCTCGGCGGAGTGACCCAGCTGATCGTCTGCCAGCTCAACTGACAGTACCATGTCCGGATTAAGGTGCTGCTGAGTTTCAAGCCACATAAGCTCCGGGATCATCGCCATGGGTGAGTTCTGTCGTCGTCGACTGCCGACTGACTGACCGACCGAACGACTGACGGAGTCCCTCACTGACAGTCGGACATATGTGTACTTCGAAATACGTGGGCGTTGTACGCCGGGGAGGGACTTAATTCATTGACCGGCTGCACCGATTGGTGGGATTCTAATTCACCGTGAGATGAGGAGAGAATTCGCGCAGTATATTTCGGATTCTGAAAATTCGTGACCGACCGCCGGAGTCCAACCTCCCGATGTCTGACGCTTCTGGCGGTAGCAGACATACGCCAGACTCGGTCTTCGATCGTATATATTTCCTGTTCAAAAATCTCCCCGAGTTCGTTCGTTCCGGAAAACGCCGGACATCATTCAGCCGACGAGCTTCATCTTTTTTCCGAGACGGCAACTGGAACGGTGATCGTCACCCAGTGCCCTTGTGCCTGTTTCTCGCGAGCCGCGACCGGCGGGCAGACTGACCAACTGACTGGCTGGAGGGCCGGAGAGCGGGCGGACGGCGGGCGGGCGTCCTGATCGCTGTGCTTTTTCGTTCAGTCATTTAGTGATGGGGGGCGTGACTCGTATGATCATATTTTGGATTCGGAACGCGTGCAGCGAAGCTGGATTGGGTCCGGTGAGACCTACGGGGGAAAAACTCGGGAAAAGTTCACGATTCACTCAGAATACGTTTTCATTCCGCCCGTCGGCTTCTGGTATTCATTATTCGGTAAGAGGAACTCGAAAAATTCATCGGGAAGGGATTTGATCCACGGAGAATCATTGGATCGGAAAAAGACATGAAGATGATTCAATTTTCACGAACAAGCCGTGGAGCGCTCTCCCTTCGATTTGCTCGAGGGAAATGCGCTAGCAACAGCTTGGTTGCTCTTGAGAAGAAGGAGAGAGAAAAATTCTCCACATAAGGGAGTGCATGCTTGGAGAGTATATACACTTCGGCCGTTGTCTTCCAAGGTACATTCGAGTTGAGCTCAAAATATTCTCTTCGGGCTCTAGCGGGAGAAATGGTCCTAAAACGGGAAAGAATCTCGAATCTTCATGAATTACGAGACTAGCAACAAACAAAAAATCCCTCCGTAGTTAGAGCACGGCTCGCGCTCAGAGGCTTCGCCCGTCTCCGGGAGGCGATCATGAGTTACGCTATAGGGTTTTCCCGTCGTTTAGGTCGATCGCCTTCCCTGGAGTTCAGAGACCGTATGGCTCATTCGTAGGGGATCTTTTGACAATTATTAGAACGGTTTCGTGCTCCTGGTTCTCCTATGATTCTTCCTTCATTGAGGAATCTTTGGCGGATTGATCGGAGGCAGCTCAGCGCGTCGGCCGCCGAGAACGAATTCGATACGACTCGCTGTCAGCCGAGGATTCATGCGTTTGTTCACTCTTGAAAGTCTTTTCCATACGAGGAGCCATTCATTCGCTCCGTTGTTTGTTCTCTGCGTGTCTGTACGAACACACCTATGTGTTCTAGACTAGACGACAAAGACGATCTTGTCGGCTCCGGCAGGCAGAGATGTGGGCTGTCAAACTTCGCGACTCGATGCTCATGGCGAAACAGTTGTCAAGTGTCGCCTGAGACGACCACCGAACACTTAAACTGACAGCGAAAATTGTCCCTCGTGATTTGAGTGGGTTTGCTGATGGATTCTCATATGGACCATATCTCGACCGGGAGACTGACATGAGTGGAAACATCCCCCAGCTTGACAAAGCCAGGGAAAAGCGCGTGTATAATTGTCAGATTCGATTCAAGCTATCGGGAGAAAAACTCAAAACCTGCTTGATGAGAGAACACATCTGACAAGAACCCGGAAGCAGAGAATGTTCCACCAGAATCAACAATCGTAAAAGCGGTATCGTTCCTGAAGATGTCGGCCATTCGCTCAGCGCTCCGTTGACTATCGAATCCAAAAGCTCACACTCAGAGAGAAAAGGAAGCCGCCGATGTGCTTTGTAATTTCCAAAACACCGGTCGATGATGATATGATGATGTACCTTGATTCTTCAATGAGGATACACGACCGGCGATCTGTATTTCATTGCCACGTTTTTGTGATAATTTGCCGAGCAGGTGCTCTTGAGGCTTCCACAGAACAATTTTTTTTCTTGCATCCGCTGCTCGTCGGGGGATGGATGCTCGCTTGGCTAGCTAGCCAGCCAGCTAGCTAGTTGGTAGGGGAATTGCGGTTCAGCTTCAGAGTAGCTCTCTTTCCACAGCCGGTGTCTGGAACACCTTCGCCTCCTTCGCCATCGTGGCAAGTAAACTTTTTTGAACAAGCCGGCTCGGCCACTGCTCGATTTGAACGGCCCGCTCCACAATACGACCCGACGCCCGGCAGTGGAGTCCCTAGGAATTCCCCTGGAAGTTGGAGATTGATCCGGAATTACTTTCCCCGCGAGCCCCGCTGAGGACAATGGGGTCTCTCTCGGAGACTTGAGCGATTGCGGCCGCACAGTATCGTGGAAAGTCTTTCGATCGGCGGCTGATTTCCTCAGAGATCCCTTCCGAAGCATCCTGTGCTTAAAAATTTTTCGAGAGAAGTTCGAGCTCTCCCGGAAGAAGTGACTCCGCCTCTAGAACTGCGAGCGGGAATTTTATCGCGGGTACGCGATCGATCTCGCCGGAAAGTAATTCGAGAGCGAGCGGTGTGAGTGCAGTGCCACCTCGAATGCGTTCGACGGAAGGTCCTTCGGAGATCGTCTGTCGTGCCGCAACTCCGCAGTGGAATGAAGTGTTCAGTGTTCACACTTCTATCGAGTGTCAGTTCGTAGATAGAGAAACCGCCCTTTCCTGATTACCTCGCCTGTCACCGTAACGTGAGGCTGCATACGTATGAGGCTCCTCGGTAGTTCGGTCTTGTGTGCACGACATGCCATTACAAGCCATGGACGACCCACTGCAAGAGCTACACGAAAGCTTCAGCCCTTTGAGTATGATGTTTTTCCGTTTTTCTTTGCGCTGAATTCTTATTCCACGAGTTGAGTTTTATTTCGATCGCCCTGCCCAATCAACACAGCTTTCGAGTGACCGAGTCCGAGCGAGAATTGTCTGATTGGGCTTGTCACTCGCTTCCTCGTCCACCAGCTGATTGTCTCTGTAAGGCGTGTGACACTTTACGGCAGGGAAGAGACACGGTCGCCTCGTGACGCCACTGACGAAAGTCTGGGCGGTAATCGTGCGCGTGTTCCATGCTTTGCCGTTTATGCGTACCTTGAAATCTTCACCCACTCATCTCTGTGTAAACGGCTGAAATGGTCGCTGCCAGCACCACCTCAGTCCGGACATGCCTAAGATGAGCATCTGCCCCGTGATTCATGAATATCCGACGTTTCTTCCAGAGGAGATGCTCAATGAGGAGCAGGAGTCGCTTCGAGAGCGGGTGGCCGACCTGGAGATCAAGGTTCTGGAACAAGCCGAGGAACTCACCTGTCTCAGGAGCACCATCGCCGATCTTACGCGGAGACTAACACAGGTGGAAGGTAGAGGTAAGCGGAAACATTTTCGTGTAGGCATCCTTTGTTTTGACGTGGGGCCGTTCCCTCCGAGTGACATCTCCTTCCGAGCTCCTTTTGGGTCTCTCACGTTCCCGACACGATCACGCGAAGGATTCAAGAGTCGGTCGCAGATTTGGTAAGGCTCTCCGGTTAGGAACCGAGCGCCAGTGCATTGGAAGGCCTTGGCTTGTTTGACGCCATTAGGCGTAATCTTTAAGGGACCTCATTGACCGCCTTGTATGACCCGTCACGCTGCCGAACTCATTGCGGCTGATCGCCCGACCCTAGATTTGAAAGAAGTCTGTTTACTACTGGCCACGGAAGAAAACGTTGTGCTGAAGTACTAGGCAGACAAAGGTCAGATATGCTCGTCCGCTCTACTCTCTCACGAGCAGGTTTCAAACATTTTCGAATATTCGGGATGCTCTTTTCAAGCAGAACGATTCTCCATGATGCTTCCGGTGAAAGATTTGCGATGGAGAAAGACGGCGCGGCGCTGTGCACTGGAAATCAGGCGTAGTGGGGAATATATCCTGAGGGGACAGTGCGGGGGATTCATCCCATTCGGTTCTTCCATCTCTGCTCTGTTCCTCATGAGGAATCTCAACACTCGATTACTTGATCGGGATCCGGTCAGCGGTGATTTCCGACGTCAATACTGACGTCTGATTGACAATTCTTCTGTGACCAAGATCTCCTTCGACGGGCAATCCAAATAATCGATCAATCAGTCATGATAAGATTCTCGATAAGCTCTCTGGGCAAGGTTTGGAACCCTATTGGGGACTAGTCTCAGTCCTGATTACAGTCAACTTGGAGCAGTACCGTCGGGAAACACAAGTTCACCATTTCAAACAACCTTCTTACAGCTCCGATGATAACCAACAACAGTCCGATCCTACCGCACAACGGCTTCAAACACAGCTACAGGTTCGTATGATTGGATTAGATTCTGTGAAGGCCCTTCGCTACAGAGAAGAAGTCGTGAGAAGTGTCCCCTTGCCGTCGAGAGCAAAACTAAAGCAATCGCGTATTTCGGAGTGGGGAACTCGTCGTGATTCATCGCGGAATTTTTTCCTCCGCGAAATAGCCAGATCGCATGGGTCAAGGCGGCTTCATCTCGCCGGTCTCGACTAGATTGATATTATTATGGGCGGCACAAGAAACGTGGAGGAGCTCGTTTCACATCGCGTGAACGACTGGAAGTTCAGCGATGTCCGCGGTACGTCGCGCGACGGTGACGGCTCCTGATTGATTTCGCTTCACTGCGTCTTCATACCGCGCTACCTGTCAATAACTTGGAAGAGTCGTTTCATCGCCCCTCGAGAAACTTCTCGATCGACATGCCTTCGATGATCTCCTCAATCGTCTGGTCCAACCCACTGTGTCAAATACGTCCCTTGTGGTCTGGAGAGAGATTTCCGAGCGGTAACGATTCTCCTCGGATTTCGAATAGAGATGCCAGTTTGAGAAAGAAAGTATCGAGGTGTTGTTCGAGCGGGTTGTAGGATTCCTCCAATGTCATAGAAGATATTCGAGTCCCACAGGGCGTACCTAAGTTGAGATTGGCTTCCCCATCCACAGTCATCGATCGTTGAGCTCGAAATTGGCGCGACAATCTTCAGGGGCGTCGAACTCCACCATTGAATCACCTACGCCCGCGTCCGTGCAGAATGGACACTCCGACACCGATGGGAAGAGGTAGCTCATAGCTTCCGAATCATTTGGAGAATAATTTCATTTAGCGGAAGATCATCTCGAATCTGATCACGTCTGTCATGGTAATGATCATCCACTCTTCCCTCTGCAGGTTCGGCTACGCTGCGTCGACCTCGTCCTTGCACAGTGAAGGATCGTCCTCGACGAGGTCCACCCCTCAGCCGCGGCACAAGAGCCTCTCCGCTGGAAATTTGCAGCAGCTCCGGCGGATGAATGGCGGGAGCTCGCCTAATATTCCCACCTATCACAACGGCTACGGCGATCACGCAACGTAAGCTACAACGAGCCCCATTGTTTTCGTTCGACGTGACCTGCTGTCTGCTGTTATTCCCGCAGTGGTGTCGTTGCCAACCTTTCGGCTTCGATCAACACCTGTTCCAAGAACTCTTCGCAGAGATGTCGCAGAAGCCTCTGACTAAGAAGAGAATAATTTTCAGACGAGACTGTTTCTTCGATCCCGACGACGGGATCCTCCGTTTCACCGTTCACGGTCACCAACTGCTCCTGCCGGTCCCATCGAGCTTAGTTCAAGAGTACTCATTGACAAAAGTCAATCCTATCCCCCAGCAACGGCTGAAGCTCGAGTGGGTCTACGGGTACCGAGGCAGAGATTGTCGAACGAACCTGCATTTGTTACCTACGGGCGAGGTCATCTACTTCGTGGCTAGTGTCGTCGTGCTGTACAATGTTGAAGAACAGGTCCAACGGCACTATCTGGGACACACCGATGACATCCGCTGCATCGCCATTCATCCGAACAAGTTGCTCGTGGCCACCGGTCAGACCGCTTCGATAGATCGACGAGACCGACGGGTGAGTGTTTACGTCAGAGTTTACGCTGAGTGTCGATTCGTCGAGGTCAGGGTCCAAGGAAGATGTACGAGTAGATCGTTCTATTCCTGCCGTCCGGGACCTATCATAGGGCAAGGCTTCTGAGGTTCCGTGGGCGGATACGGAGGTCTGAAACAGTCTCTGAAGAATGGAGCTATGACATGGGGTATACGATGAGCATCTCTCCAGCATAGGCTTCTTGAATGAATAAGTCTCCGTATCCTTGCAAGAGATAGCTGGCCAATATCTTTGGGAGATATCGGCCATTGACGTGGACACTGTTTCTAACCGTGTGATGTTTTCTTTTCATCTCGAACGACAATTTATGGCGCATCAGCCAAAATACGTTACAAGGGTAAATGTCGAGTTCGGAAGCACTCTAACCCGCTCTCCCACAATTCCCCGCAAAAGTCTCTCACCCAGTTGTGCATGTTCGACGATCGAAATGACCGAAGACCTTCTTGTGCCTGCACAAGACGCTTCGTCAGATCGTTCCTGAACAGTTGCTAATATTGGTTATTCAATGTGCTTAGCCGAATGGTTTAACAATAACGGCTTCGGGAGGATACTTAGAGTATCTCGGACACTGCTATTGTTTAAGACTGCATCGGAGGACAGAATGACGGTTAACTCCGATCTGAAAGTCTTAAGGGCTCCGGATAAACTCTGGGCGCGAAGGGCATCCTCTAAGCTGTAGGATTCTGCGCCAACTAATATCGGTGTGCTTCTCGCTAAATGCAAGGTTGAGCAGTGTCGTTGATACGCACGGTGTTGTTCTCGTCGGAAGCAGCTTTTTAGGCCCCGGTGGGCAAAAATATCTCCTCGTTGACGAGAATCCTCCGAAAAAGTAATCGGAAACCCGGAGCTGGTTTTCTTCGAATGGAACCGAGAGGAGTAAGCTGAGACCCTCGGAAGAGAGACGGCATAAATTCTAGCTTGGGTCAATGTCACAAGTCACAACTCGAGCGATTGTCACCCCAGCTACGCTGCGCATCACACGTAACCGAGCTTCGTCATATGTGATATTATCCTCACGGCTTATCTTCCCTATTCAGCCTCATGTCCGAGTTTGGGATTCGGTCAGTCTGAACACCATCCACGTTATCGGCATAGGAGAGTTCGACAGAGCGATTAGCTGTCTGACATTCAGCAAATTGGTAAGTTTGAGTATTGGACTGAGCCGCGAATGGACTTTTATGGCCCTTGCCGTCCGGACACGGCCGGATTTGGGAGATCCGTTTTACTACACTTTAAAATAGGCGGACAGAGATCTTCTTCTCACGGTGGAACTTTTTCAGGACGGTGGCACTATTTTAGCGATCGTAGACGACTCCACGGATCACACGCTGAGCCTGTGGGAGTGGCAGAAGGGTCATAAAATTGCCGAAACGAAGGTAAGGAGCATTGAACTTGCGGCATACCAATTCAAACAGGAGGTAAAACGAACGGAATCGATTCATAGATGTAATCTCACGGAAGCCTTGCTTACAGAGCGCTTCAGAGCCGGTTCTGGCAGTTGAATTCCATCCCATTGATCGACTACAGCTCGTTACCTTAGGGAAGGGACATCTCCACTTCTGGGACTTTGAGAACAGCACGCTCACAAAACGAGTCGGAATATTTGAAAAAGCACACAAGGCCAAATACGTTCTCTGCGTGACTTTCAACGATTTGGGCGAATTACTTACTGGGGACTCGAATGGAAATATCATGGTGTGGTCCCGAGGGAGCAACAAGGCCTCACGGGTCATTGAAAATGCCCATGAAGGTCCCGTATTCTCGATTTGTACCATGAAAGACGGAACTGTGATCAGCGGAGGCGGTAAAGATCGCCTTCTGGCCGAATGGTCCTCGGACCTCGAGCCCACGGGGCGTACCCTGGAGCTCCCCGAAAGCACAGGAGGGGTTCGAACCCTGGTACAGGGTCGTGGTACGCAGCTTCTCATCGGGACAACCCGGAACTGTATTCTACAGGGCAGCTTCGAGTTGTCCTTCTCAACGGTGGTCCAAGGCCATTCCCAAGAGGTTTGGGCACTGGCCATTCATCCGACGCAAGCTCAATTCCTAAGCTCCGGATACGACGGTCATGTTAGTGTTTCCGTGCTATGAACCAACGAAGGATCAGCACAAATGATCTACCATGCGGAAATATGAAAGACTCTCGAGGAATAACATGCATCGATATTGAATTTCCGAATTCCTCCTCAGGTGCATCTGTTCGACTCAATGAGTCACTCGGTGGTATGGTCCCTCCCATGGCCTGAGCCTGTACAAAGCGCATCATTCTCCCCGGACGGCTCAGTCATCGCGATAGCCTCGACGGCCGGGAACTGGAGTGTTTTTGACACGGCTACCCGAAAAGTATACGCCGCTCACCACGACGGTAATGAGCCGATCGACGTCGTGAGGTTCTCGCCCAGTAAGTTGGCCCGAGGAGCTCAGAATGAGGAGCTCATCATCTATCGCATAGGGCCGTGACCCCTCTATTGACCCTCCGTAGAAGGACATAAATTAAAAAACGAGGGAAGAACTCGATTGTCTAAAGGAAGGTGTCTTAACGACGATTTTCTACCTCACAGGTGGCCAGTATCTGGCGCTGGCATCGAGAGACAACTTCATTTATATTTATCAAGTCTCTGAAGAATACAAAAAGTACAACAGGATGGGGAGATGCGCGGTAAGGAATTTCCTCCTCATGGAGTCCTGAGACTCGAGTCGATAGATACCTCAATACGATGCGGGCACGATCACTTATGCTTCCCGCAATGCCACTTCGGCTCAGTTATAGGCGGCAGACTTAGGCATTGGGATGACTCAGGCATTAGGAAGACTTAGGCATATTTTTGGACATATTGTATACAGAAGGACCATATATAGTCATGATTAGCTTTTCTAACCCAAATCACGGCAAAAACTCACGCTGCGCTTGGAATGGCTGCTGACGTCGATTTCGCGAGCAGAAATACACCCAGGCACAAAATAAGATCAGAAAGAGACTACTCGAATTATGGGTATGAAGTGCGGGGAAGGGCTCGAAGCTCTCGACCCTTACCGTCTTTGCATGCGGAGGTCCCTCGACAGCAAATTCGACGCTCCCTGTTTCCGTTGATCATTTCACTCCGTCATTCCTCAGCGAACCTGAGTTCCGTAGCTTCTAAGCTTTCGTTGAAGTTCATTGCGGTACCGGCAGACTATCACACGGGGCTAGACTCGCGGGTCTCGTCGTAGTGCTGGGGGATTGCTGAGTTTTCACCTGCACGGAATTTTATCGAATATCGATACACCCCGGAGAGCTCGGAGACTCCGATCCGGATCAGCTTCAGTAACAATGTGATGTTCCGTAGGGTCACGGTAATATAACTTCTCAACTCGACTGGTCGGAATGTAACACCTACCTCCAGACTACGAACAACAACTACGAGATCGTTTATTGTGAGTTCACTCATTGATTGAAGATCATGGCTCAATCGGGGATCTCCCGCTTATAGGAACTCTTTCGGTATGGAACAGATCTCTCCGCCACGGAGAATAAGTATTTCCTCGTGAATTGCAGGGAATGCAACGATCTGCCGACCTGTCACGAATCCGACTCACTTGAAAGACACAGTGTGGGCAACACAGACCTGCCCGTTGGGCTTCTCCGTATTTGGAATCTGGTCTGATCAACCTGAAGGGTCGGACATATCATGCGTTGCGAAATCGCATAACTCAAAGTTGCTGGTGACAGGGGATGATTGTGGTGAGTAGACTCCCAGCTTCGGATTATAGAAAACTTCCACTTCCCCTGCCGAAATCAAGTCATGCATGGTGACGCTGGACCCTTGCTGGGCGGAGCTTATCTCTCCGTATTATTGTGCATTCATCGGGCGTAGTCTGAAACTCTCATCATCCACAGGCAAACTCAAACTCTTCGTGAATCCCGCGAACGTGCCGCGCTGTCTTTATCACACGTGCACGGGGCACTCGTCGCAAATCGCCAGCATGGGATTCCTTCCGGACGACTCCCGCATAGTTTCAATCGGCGGCAAGGACTTCTCTGTAATGCAATGGTGTCTGCAATGATATCCCACGAAGCCAGGGGTTTCCTTTGACGGGATAGTTAATGATTCCAACAAGCTTAAGAAGAGCGATGAATTCGCACTGCAATCGGGAAGCTTCACCCTCTAGGCTCTTCAGTAAAGTCAAACACTTGGGAGTCTTCCGAGAAGCTGAAACAGTGACCGTTCGCTTGTCCGTCCGTTCATCCATCCACCGCTACAAATGAACGTCCAGCGTTCACCTCCTTGATTCTGCTTTAACTAAGCACGATTCATCGCAAACGATTTTTTTGGAACCAGGCTCTGCTTTGGAAAAGCGTCCCTTCGTACGATGTGAATGTCGATTTGCGGGGCGTGTCTCCACACCGGAATACATTGGTCCCATGTGGAGCTGATTGGTTCAATTGAAGCTTTCGACTGATTGATCCGGTGTCACGTCCCGGACGCCGATTTTCGCGGTTCCTCGGTGCTCTTCTATCGTGAAATGGATTCGTACGGCTGAGATCTTAATCAAGGGAATCTTCTTAAAAGAAGGAAACAGTTGTACAATTGTAAAAATGCTGTAATGATGATGACAATATCGATTCCGGAACACCATAATACATATGTTCAGGTTCTCGATTGATTCTAGAAATAGAAAAGGAAAGAGGGTTGTGGACTTTCTGAGCGCAACATCATTCGCACCGTAATTCACCCAGATACGCTTCCGATCCGGGTACGTCATCGACTTCGGAAGAAATAAATTTAATATTTATTTACACTATGAGTTTTCCTTCCCTGTTGGATACTCTCTTGAAATCTCATCGGATCGGTCCCCGTTCCGCATCGGTAGAGATAAGCCCCGAGCATAGTCTCAGAAAAATATATCGAAAGTTCATTTTGATAAATAACCATCCGAGCTTAGCTCATCGCTCAGGAGTAACAAAAGACAGAAAGCTTTCCGTGAATAGCCTGTACAAAGCTCTTTCACAGAAGAGCATGAAAATCTTCGTAAAATATTGTGGAGGGATCAAGTACTGATATAAGTACCGCCATTCGCGGAATTGGTCACCTGGAGTCTCCTCTTCGAATCTGATCAGCGTGGGCAGTCCAGAAAACCACCAGGACACCCTTTTTGGCGAAATACTGAACGCGAAGGTCGAGCACCGACATCCTCGACCACGGCAACGTAGACGAGACGATGACCGTCGTCAAATGCAGATCGTCTGTTATTCATCAAGCCTCGATCGCTGGTCGGCGATTTGGACTCTGTTCCTCGTCATTGTGCTTCGGAATATCCGCCATGGACTAGGAGTATCAGGAAGTCTTGCGCTTCAACTCGTCAAGGCGGCTCTTGAGCTGTGATGCACCCGTTTCGAGAGCCCGGATCTCGTCTTCCAAGAAGTCGAGAGTTCGCTCGAGCTTCTTCAAACTGTGGAGTTGAAGGCAGAGTTTGAAATCGATGTCATGCAACTCGGATCAGGGCGTTTATTAGCTCCTAGCTCTGCGTCCGAAAGATAGAGTATGGGGATGCCGGAATATTTCAGTGCCATGAGAATAAGTCTAGAGCGCTCGTTCTTGATTATTCTGCTGTCGAAAACTAAGGCCGTGACGATGAAAAACGCGTGACTGCTGGAACACTAAGCTTAATAGCTGGATGAAGGTTCCCTACTCGGCATTTTTCGACGGAGAAAGCGACTCCTCGTCGGGGGAGCGAGCTTCCGAACAGAGGCGCAAGTATCGTTTCGAACTCGAGAGCGCCTAGAACACTTCAAGTATCGAGAAGGAAGTAATGAGAGCCAGAACTCACTCCGCGCATCGAGTCCCGACGCAGTTATCTTCCTGAGATAGCTTGTCCCAAGCCTGTCGAATTCCAAATTCGATGAGCTTACCTTTCGAACTCTTTGTAGAGAGTATATTTATCGTGGCACATCTTCAACCCAATCACGACGATCACAGAGAGGAATCCGATAAGGAATAGTACAAGAGCACGAAGTCTTGGTATTCGATGGAGGAACAGTTTCATCCGAACGGCCGAGCATTCTGGGTCTCCTACAAGTCGCGAGAATTGTCAGTCATATCGAAGTCATTCGTTGCAGGCTTTACAGGAATTGGTCGAATGCACATCGCAGGTATGGGCACTCTGTACTCAGATGAGAGGCAACAGAAGGGGGAAACAGCAAACACTAAGGGGCGGGAAAGATCTGAGTTTTCGAACCCGCAGCCTCGAACCGATCGTGACCTCCGATCACTGGCGAAATTTTCCCACGACGGAGGTTTTTACTCACCCCAGAAAAGCTTCAGCTGATCGCAGAAATTTTTCCTCCGAAGACGAAGGAGGGAAACGCGTCGCAAATGCTCGAAGCAGCTTGGCGGAGGATCATCAAGGTGAGATGGAGCATGGAATTATGATTACCATTGGCTGCAAGGCTCCGGATAGACGTAGGTTGATCTCCACTGTTTACGCCGAGCGCTTTCAGAAATCGGAGAGGAGCTCCTTCTTTGAATTCTGCTGTCACTTTCGAACGCTGTGCTGCATCTAGTGCCCACGGCAGCCGCTGCATCGAGGCATCAGCCGTGCCTTACCACTAACCACTGTGAGGGCTCCACCATTCGAAGAACCGCACGCGGTACGGCAATCAGCAGTCTCCAGAAAACTACAGATCTGGGCTGCGGGAGAGGACGACTCCACAGAAGAGTTCTCCCAGCCCCAGCAGTGGTCGACCGAAGCCAATGAGTGTGCTCTGAGGTCCACTGAAAGCGGTGGAAAAGGGAGCCTCGCCGGTATCCGGCCCTTGGAACGGGTTCCGACGCGCGCGAAACTCGGTACGCGGTAACTCGTGATCGCCCGCTTCAACGGGTTGCCCACTGAGATGGAGCCCTGAGCCTGTAGAGAAGGACACCGTTTCTCGGTCACTTTCGACCCAAATGAGCGATTGGGCGAGAAAACCGCCTCCCTGAGAAAGAGCCAGACTCGTTGATGGTGTAACTCATGTCCGAGCTTCAAAACTAAGTATCTTCCTAAACACCAAAATCACCATGAATATCATAGAATGTGACGAACGCGAAGAGTTGCACGAATTGCGCAGACGACATGGATCATGCCTTTGGTGGAATTCAGCATAAGGGCTGACAAGAGGCATGACAAGAGCGCTCGACGAGTGCAGTAGGCGTGGGTTCCATACTTGAGAAAAGCTTTCCCAGAAGGAGCCCTTTACTCATGGCTCCATTTTTCGCTCTTGCAATTAGTTTGCCTCTAACCTTACCGCAATGAGCCGCTCATCCAGATCTTCGTCCCTCGTCCGAATCTCCGGACTTGAGATGATTTAACTGTAGCCATGGTCGTTTGAAGCATGATTGAGAGTCCATCGGATCCTACAATCGATTGCATTCCCGTTTTTGCCCCGTGAACGTGTGACCGATCGGATAGCATCGCGTGTGACTTCGGGCGTCCAATTCCTGAAGGAGTCCTACTCGCGCGATTGGTGGGGAGTTAGATTCCCGTCAGAGGTATCATTACACCAAAGCCGCAAATCGCTAAAAAAATCCTGAAACTATCCTTGGACGAATCGGAGAACTCCCCGTTGTCGGTTGGAAGATCAGCTGAGTGGGAATCATTTTCCGTCGAGACTTCTGAGCTCATCCGTTGATCGAGAGAAGCGCCAGAAGCCTCCGATGTCGTCTCGATGAAAAATGACCGAGACAACAGTTCTGAGCGCCAGTTCACTTGCGCGTCAATGCGTCGGCAACAGACCATTTGGGGCAGAAAAAAAGAGCAAGCAGTCGTCACAGCCTGGAATCCAGAGTTGACAGCGCGCAATTTACGCCGGCCGGCGACTCCTTGACGAGCGACCAATGGTGACGGGCGGAATTCCAGTCTCTATATCTGCCATCGTCACCAACAGCAAACAGTAACGCGACGGCGGAAGCTACAGAAGAGGCGCCCTATGCGGGCTCTCCAACGCCGAGCTGATATTTCAGAGCAAAAAGAGTCGAATGGATAAACGGCCGACGTTACGTCGGGATGTCGCGAATCATCCCGCAGAGCAGACTGCAGGGTTCCCATAAGGTGTCGGTTCGTTCGTCGCTCTCTAGCGCTGTCGGTAACGCTTGGAGAGGTTTCACTCGACGCGTCATGTAATGCGCGGTCGACCGTCGACAGCATTTGACAAATCGGATGAACTCTGAACGCTGTCGCTAAAGTCAATGTTATTTGCTCCCACTTGATACGGGCAAGCTGCCGAGCGGAACAAAAGCGGCCCATCCAATCCGCGCTCTCCGCTCTCGGAACTGTGTTGATGCCGGGATAGATTTTCGGTCTTTCCTCGCTCATCATATCACTCGGACGATCGAGTCGAGAGCAAGCGAATCGACCGACTATTCGGGAATTGAAAAAAGAAGGTTAGGGTTATCGACCGGGGAACATCGTGGACTGAAATGAATCCTGCAAATAGCTCGTCGGTATCGTTCCGTTTTAGATCGGGAAGTAAATAATATTTGAAGAGGGACTTCGAAAGCTTCAATTTTCGGAGGTATATCGTCGTGTACCATCCAGAGGTATTTGGATCCTCCGTGGGATATTCGACTTGGAGACATAAGACAGCCTCTGAAAGTCCAACCGAGGACGGAGGAAGTTATTGCCCAAGAAGTACAAGAGTTTTTCTTAGAGAAAAGTTTACAGGGTGCTTCTTTATTGAGCGCATCAAAAATCTCATTCCAGTCGTCATTTACTGATGATATACATTTCTATCCAAGCTAAGTTAAGTGGTTCAACCGAACTCTACCTAACCGCGTCCTGTTGTAAGTAGACTGACGACATTCCTCTCGAAGAATACATTTTCAATTATTGAATTCGTTTCTTGTCCATCAATTGTCACCGTCTCGAACCGTTGGAAGAATCTATTTGCGTCGACGCTCTCGTCGCGGAAGCAGAAGGATATTGTTCCCCGATTCTCCGTCGAACCTTCGCCTGC
Organism: Galendromus occidentalis; assembly: GCF_000255335.2. Taxonomy (NCBI): domain Eukaryota; kingdom Metazoa; phylum Arthropoda; class Arachnida; order Mesostigmata; family Phytoseiidae; genus Galendromus; species Galendromus occidentalis. The sequence continues at coordinate 1,017,314 of NW_003805517.1, read as the reverse complement.
CTAAGCCCCGCTCAAGACTCCACCAGCATCTCCTCCGCGTTGAATTAAACGCTGCGAATCTCATCGATCGGTTGTTCGAACCAGTGGCGTGCTTCCCCATGCTGCTCCCCAGGGCGGTCAACGAAAAATTTCATTTTCCGGACGCGATCAACTAAAATGCCGCCCTCTGTCCAAATATTCTTCGCGAGAAATTTCGAAAATTTTCACGAAAATACCCGTTTTCTTGGATGTCGATCTCGAAAATGCCGCCCCTCCCGAAAGTGCCGCCCGGGGCAGACCGCCCCCTCTGCCCCCCTTCCCGGAGCACGCTACTGATTCGAACCCTCGACTATCGTGACGATATGCGATCGGAGAGACGCCCGGATTCGCTGCTTCCTGAGGAGGGAAGACCAAGAAGCGGGATTCGGATGAAGGACGAAAGTACCGAGAGAGTATTGTCCTTTGAAAATATATCAACTGAGAACCCGATCGCCATCGGAATTTTCCACATGCCGTTTGTCTGTATAAGAGTGGCTCGATTCAGCAAAGACTGCGATTGGTTGGATTTTTAGATGAGGTCATAGTTTGGGAAAGACGAAATGCGTTTTGGTTTCCTCATACGTGGTTGCATGCGTGGTTTTATCTCAGGGTTTCTTTTCGCAGAGTAGTCAAGTAGCTCACGAAGCTTCCACCGAACTCCGCGCCTGGCGGAAAGCTCAACCGAACAAAATTCACCCTACAGTGCTCGATCTCGCTCGACCTAGCTGCTTTGAAATGATATGTCATATATTAGCTGGCGCAGAAATGATTGCCGTTCGTTGCCTGAATACTCATTTCCGTTCATGTATGTGTATCCGTATTTATATATTCTATATGGTTGTATATATATATATTTTTTATCTATATAAGTTTCGAAATGCTTCTGTATACTGATGTTTCTGTGAAGATGTTCTTATAAATAAATAGATGAACTTGTTCAACACTTCTCCGGGGCTGCTGAAGAAGAGCTCTACCGGATTGTGGGCGATCAATGGATCAACCCTACAATAAGTTCCGACAAGGCTCTGGGGGAAGACAGTGGAGCAGAGGAACACTTCTGAGAATTCAGAGTTCGAGTTTATCCCAATACTCCTCCTATTGAAACACTTCATCAAATCCTCTGCCTATCTCTTCTTCGAACCCCATGTGTTCCAGCAACGAATTTCATCCTATGCGGTCTTGCCTCGAATCCAAGGTCTTCGATGCATGCAAGACACAGAACTGAAGGCGATTTCGGTAATGTTTGGCCCATGATTTGGGATTTCGGTTCCGGAAACGTCGGTGTGCTCCGCACTGAAGTTTTTCACAATCGACAGTATCACGATGATCCACATGGAAAGGCTGCCATACTCATGTCACGTTGCACCACGCATTTACACGCGAACAGCGTGACTGAGACCCTGACAGAGAATTCCCGAATCGTCGATCGACCGTACGCTGACTCAAGTTTAGAGGCTTATCACTCCCGCTTCCTGGCCGACAAAGAACCACGTGCTTCGGGCCATTGACTCAGTTCATTCATTGAATACTCCGATGATTTTTGGCTCTTCGTAAGAAATACTTCTCTAGAATCGAGCAGCACGGTATGGAGAAACTCCGGGCTCAAAACTCGTCTTCACTCACCATTCACCACGGGGTGATACCGCATCGTGGAAGGGAGACAGTCGAAACGGCAATTATATTTGCACCAGCCGGAAAACTATGTGTTCGTGTGTGTGCGCGCGCGTGTTTGCGTTTTAAAATGTGGGTGCTTGCGTTGATGGGTGGTCGGTGAGGTGAATGTTTGGTGGGATACTGTCACTGAAAAAATACCATATGTCGAGATCGATTACTCTCTGATGCCAACCGCCAGTGTCACCGTTCTCACCGACACGATAACCATCGTTTCCGTGATATGTCTCGGTGTCTTTTCAGAGAGTATCAAAAATGATGACGATACGTCAATATGCCGTTTTTTAGAAGCGGCAGTCGGCTTGTTCCCAAGGGGGAAACGAAAACGAACAAGCGCTCTCGAAATCAGGAATCGTAGAACAGAGCTAAGTCCGATATGTTGCGAGGAGACAGGCGACGACATTCGAGAGCGGGGGATTCGATAAGCCTCGGAAAGCACGAGGCAGATCTCTTTTCGGAATGGAAATAGTGCAACAGGACATTTCGCGACACGGAGATACTCGCCGGTCGGCGACGGGACTGGATCGTCGAAGGAGGTTTGGAATCTCCCGGAATCAGCCCCGAAAGAATCCCAGAACCGCGAGGTCACCCGTGAAATCGCCATGAAAAGAACGTGGCGCCGAACTACCTAATCGTCACCGACTTTCTTCCAGACTCTTCATTCCGCTGGCTCGTCCTCTCATAATGTGTCCGCATCTCATGTTTTTCCGCGTCTTCTGCCCTGGTTGCCTACGGTTCGCTGTGCAGGAAAGTGCTCGGAAAAAGTCACGTTGTCCCTACCTAGGAAGCACAGAACGCGGTAGCTTTGTACAAGATACCTACACTAAATGTACACAGGAAGAGCTGGCGGCTCTCGAGTCGAGCGTAACGAACCTCGCAGCTTCAACTTTAGCTTGTCAAAAAAGGTGATTCGTCAACGATCAACGAGCCAAAATACTAAATGCCTTCGTTGCCTGTCGAGGAGAGAAGTCCCGACGACATTTCGCACGCCTTCTCCGCAACGTTCCTGGTTCTCCCCCTCCGAGCCCCTCCCGGTATCGAAGGCACATCGGAACCGATCGATTCATGGTGCGAGACTGCCTTGAACTTTCCATCGGCACTCGTAAGCCGAGAATGGGGGACGAGAAGAGGAGCGGGGAGGGAGAAAACCGGATTCCGCTGCGTGTAGGATGTCCCATAGCTCGGAGCAGCTATTTTTGAATCAGTCGGTTTCTCTTCATGGATCCCCTACGACTCGATCGTTGATGAAGCGAACGAACGCGCGAGAGCCTGAAGCATTGATTGACTCCCAGGCCAATCGATGGATCAATCGATTCGTCTGCCAATCGATAATTAAATCAATCAGCTGATCGATCGGTCGTCTATCTGCGTGTCGGTCGGTCGGTCAATTGTCAAAATGGGGGTAGGAATTGATATCGAGCGACGCTTTGTATATGATACAATCAGATCATTATCGATAATAATACTTAAGTACTAGTCCGAGAAGGCTTCCTCTGTTAGGTGATCGAGTTCGTTTGCTCTGATGGGGCCTGACCCAGACCGGCTTGGCCGTAGTCCATCCAAGCCGCCGTTGACGACGGTGCCATCTGACCTCCGTATCCTGCAGCCGACTGTCCGAACGCACCCGGTAGTGAGGGATCATCGCTTTTGTCTTGTTCTCGTCGCTTCAGACAGGCCGCTTTCGGATTGAGATTCCGCTCGCGGACCTGCTGTTCCAGCTGCGTGATGACGTCGACTGCCTGGTGCAGAATGTTGAGCTTCGTCTGCGCCTTGTCCGTCTTCAGGTGTATCATGCACATGCGTCCGAGTTCCTTGAACGCCTCATTTATGTCACGCACCCTGATGCGCTCTCGTGCGTTGTTCGCTTGACGCTTCTCTTTTTCACGTTCCATTTTCGTTTCCGGATCGTCGTCGGCATCCGAGCCCCCGAAGCCGTCGCCGGAGTTCGAGTTGCTCGAATGCCAGCCGGAGTTCGACGACGTCGCGCTTCGGGCGCGCTTCACGCCCTTCCCAGACGGCAATGGTGGAACTTGCAGGGGGAGCTTGGCTCGCTTCAAGTCCGATTTGTTCTCTGCCATTTTCGCTGTTGACGTAGAAGCAACAAACTCACCTGCCAGGCTAACATTGTCCTCAAACCTCTCTTCCGGCCTCTGTGCATCCAGCAGACTCAGCGAGCGCGGCTGAGCTGTTGCGCCTGGAAACCGGGAAATCGTGATTACGCTTCTCTCCCTGCAGGGGAGTCTCGACCCCGCTCGCACTTCCCCCGAAATTGCTCTGTGCCGATCCTGGTAGCGTGAGTTGCGTGCTCGAATATTTTTCGTATCCGGCGATTTACGTACCGATCAGAGGAGGTGTTTGTGCTGTCGTCGTGTTCGACCACACTGTGGGTGGAGGAGACGACAAAGAATTTGGCGAATGAGCGTAACCTTGCACTGCCGGTGCCGCGGACACCGAGGGCCCCCCAGCCGGCGGGACGAACTGAGGTTTGAGCGAACTTATCAACGGAGGAGGTGAACCGGCAAGATCTCTACAGAACGACGACATCGGCGGTAACGTTGCCAAGGATGGCAACGGTTTCGAGTACGATGGCGCATCTTCCAACGGTTGCAGCGGTGGCGGGGGAGGGACTCCGTAGCCGGGATAGGCGCCGGACGAAGCCCCGTACCACGTCGTGTCGTATTCTTGCACCGGGTGGGCAACTCCTTCGAGATAAGAACTGACATAGGGTTTGGCTCCGGAGCCGTTTGGTGTGGGGAAAGCGTCATCAACATACGACTGTAAGGGAAGAGACGAAATCGCGTCAGAACTATGGAGGATCTTCTGATCTCGTGACGGACGATATCCGGAGGATGTCCCCCCTCTCTCGGCCTTATCATTCCGATGGAAGAGGATTCAGTCCGGAACGCATCCGAGTTTCGAGCAGAACCCAAGATTCAGTATCGGCGAGAGCCGAATCCGGTTGGAAATCCCGTTCTTGAGATTGACTCAGATCCAGTCCCGTGCATCATAAATATTTACATCTCGAGTCTCGAGTGGAAAAGAGAACCACGGAGTGAAGCGGGCAGACTAACGACTTGAGGAGAATGCTCCACAATCTGAACAAACTCCTCTCAGAAAGGATGAGACGAGCTATGGAGAATTTTTTTTCCCTGGAAAGTTCTGGTCCCCACCCTTCTCGGCAGGTCGCAACTGCGATCCCACGTAGTTCGCTGGTATTCCACAGATTGAAGTTTTCTCCGGTGTCTGTCTCCGATTATTCTCGAGCTGGAAATAAGGGGGAGAGGTCCCCTTCTCTGGAGAAAATTTTCCATCGTCTAGACAGGTCGAAGCGCGAGCACGAGCGCTCGGAGGGAAAATCCGCGAGTTCGTAACTGCTAAGAGCCGATCGTGGATCGAATTTCCCCGCGTTCATTCTCAGAATGTTATTTCCCAGAGGGACAATCAATTCATCCCTCCAGAGCAAGCCTCCCCGAAGGGAATCAGAGTCTTCTGAAAGCAGTGGAACGATGGCGCGTCCGAGCTATCGTTCCCGAGAGAGTTGACACGTCGAGAATTAGAAAGCAAGCTTCTTTCCTGGCGACGTCACAGCGTTTCGAGCGCCGTCCGCAAGAAAACTCGACGGTTGGGAAAATCTCGGATTGGCGGAACTCCCTGGTATACTCGGGAGCCACGCGGAACTTTTACAGAAACACCAGCACCACGGCCGCCACTCGGGTCCACTTACCGCTGCAGGTTGCGAGGTCCACGGAGGAAGACCGCTCGAGTTGTGTTGAGGGTTGAAGTCTTGCAGACGTTGCGCGGCGGGATAGCCGGACATATCGTGGAGATCCGTCTGTTCCGAGCCAGCCATATACCAACTCGCGCTGCCTATGTCCTCGATGCGGGACGAGGAAAGATCCTCGAAGTTCTTACGTTCCTCACCGCTCATTTTGTGAGCTTGAGTTTTTTCGGGCTCTCAATTTTCCTGACCCGGATCTCGGAACTCGGCGCCGGCCGTACGCTGTGTCGAGCCGTGAAGCCTAGCGATGAGCTGTTCGCTTCACGGGCTTGAGGTAACCAAAATCACAACACAACGTCTCATTCGACAAAATCCAAGAGCATTCCCAGAAAACATAAGATGGCGGCGTCGTCACACACCAGCACCACACACACCGACCGCTCAGCCCAGGGCAGCGAGCGAGCAGCAACTTCAAAACACTATTCGCTCGCTCGCTCGTCTGCTGCCCTCGGTCGCATCTAGGCTGCAGTCGCGAATGGATGAACGCATCCAGGTCCGGGAGTCGGCTGTTATCGCCAAATTTCAAAATTCGAAGTGCCGCGCCGGGTCTAGGCCCAGTGTCAGAGACGCGAGAGGCCGCGCACTCGACGACGGTCTTTCAGCAGGATATTGGAAACGGGGTGCTCGAGAATTTCGCTCTCGTTTTGATGGTTTCTCAGGACGGGACTAGGCTCTGCGAAGACCGCTACGCCGAGAACCGCGATCTTGCGACTCCGTCTCCCATTGAGATGGCTACGGTAAACCGCAGGCTCCAGCGTGGGGTCCGGATAGTCCGCGTTTTGCCGTAGAGCCCGGGACTCTCGTTCGGTATTCCGGAATACGAGGCGATATCCCATGGGGGTCTTGGGAAGAAAGTCGCTCTGCATCAAATTGCCTCGCTGGTCTCATTGGTGCGGTCTGGAACCTGGGATCGAAGGGCTACGCTATACCTCGTGAATTTTCCACCGCGTCATGACCGAAATACTTATTCCACTCGAGGCGCTTCATGAATCTACGTCTCCGAAGCTCGGAGCCACGTACGTCCCCCTCTGTTGGACTGGGAGGGTCTGACATGGGAGGTATGAGGATGAGATCACCGCGGAAAATCGAATTATACCAAGCTCCCGAGAATGAGCTCCTTCCCTCATCGATTCTGGTTCACGTTGATCTGATGCAAGTTAGAGTTTCCACCAACCTAGAGCTATGGGTGCTTGGGAATCATTCGCGACGATTCTCGATCCTTGGCAAGGAGGACTTGACGATGGATTGAGGCTCACCATTCGACAATGTCACGCGCCGTCTCGTCGCTGTATCGGAAGTCCGCCCTTACTGCGGTGCTACCCGCATCATGTCCAAGGCTGGTAGTGTGGGAATGCCCGAGGTGACATAAGACTAATGTATCCATGGTCTGTTCCGATTCACTTGAATCCTGGATTGAGGAACCATAATCTCTAGGGAGCTCCTCTTCGCGTCGAAGAAGTGGGATTCCTTCAACACTTTTCCGATACCGTAGAGAAGACGATGGTGAACATTTTTTCCCATGACACGCCAACGGAGCACACAAGTCCGGTAAAGAATATTTTCAACACCCGAAATAGACTGGTATGGATTTGTCCCCCGATTCTGTTTCGAAATCAGATTCCAAGGCGTCTTCTCCCCGGGTACGTTATCACGACAGAGGTCACGAGTCACGAGCAACTCGGGGGTAAATCTCCGACATTCTGCGAGGAGAGAGAGCGCTTCAGGCAGGAGTTTCTCGAGTCTTCTGCCTGCTCTGAAGATCAGAAGAACAAAGTTCCCTCCATGAAATCGAGCACATTGAGCCCAATGGGGCAGGCGGGACTCGGAGAGAGATAGATCATTGATCATTGCACAAACAGAACGCTACGGCAGACACCATTTGGCTCGAAGGAATCCCGTTCAGCTAAGCTCGTCGCCGGGAAACTCTGCCCGAGTAATACGCGAAAGCCACGAAGCTTTGATCCAAGGCTCCCCGCCCGCAGGGATATCCTCCAGCTACCGCTCGCACGGCCGCACGGTAGCCAACGGTCTTCAGCGGATAGATACCGCGTGAGCGGATCTTAGGAATTTCACTTCTTCCGAGGAAATGACGCGGAGCATTCCCGCTCCCTAGGCCGGGCGGGCAATCCCCTCGGCTCGGGATAGTTTCGGGTCTCTTGAGTGGAGCTTCAATCTGGGGTTAACTTCCGAAATTTCGTGCTCTTGCGTCGCGTCAACGGTGGGTTAAACAGGAGCCCATTCGACGATTCTACTCGGAGTCATCGAGGAGCGCGGGCCGATCAGTGACTACCAAATAGAATGATGAGGGACTTCGAGATTCAGAACTGCTCGTCGACGACTGCCCGAGGTCCCCCCTGGCAGGGTGGAAGATCTCGGCGGGACTTACAGAATCGCTCAGCCCTCGATGACAGGGTTGGGGGAAGTACTGCGAACGTCATCTATGAAGAAAATTATCTTTGAAGCAAGAGAATAGAACCGAGCCGCACCGTCATTCTTGGTAAACTATGTTCTGCGGTTGCAGGAACGACGAGGACGGTACCAATTACAATATGTACAAATGCATCTATTGAGCATCCGGTGGTGATATTCCATTTCTCGTCTCCTTTGGAATGCTATGCTTCTCCAGACGGGATCCGTTGACTTTTGAGATCAGCGTATACTGCGAGCAGGCTTGCCCGCGTGACGAGCGTATACTTTCGTCGTTTACTGGGGTCCCCAGGTTGAGAGGATATTAGGAAATGGAGATCGTGTGCAGGGCCGTCCGTCATCGACTGGCTCGTCTGGAGCCTACACGGGTCCTAGATTTCTGATTTCCGGCTCTAAGGGCAGGGGGATCTCATCTCTAAAGTCCGCGAAACTCCCTCGCCACTTTCCGATGGGTCTGGTGGAAGCCGGTTTACGGGCAACCCGTATCTTCGTCTGATATGTTGGGATAGCGGGTCCAGGCAAATATAGACGCCTATGCCGCTGGTTGGGTCTTCGTATAGAGCGGTGAAGTCGTCGATTGAGATGTCTGTGGAGCATACCGGTGAGAGGTCACCGAATCAATCCACTCGATCATCACGCGGATCGCATCGATATTTTCGACTCAACATTGCGGTGTAATTTTCTTTCGGTCTGCTTTGGCCGATTGTGGTGATTAAGGTGTCTGAGATAAGAGGTTCCGCAATGGTGCTTCTCCACGCGTCCGTCGAAGTTCCCGAACTCATCGCGGACCCATTTTCCAGCTCAGAAACCTATTCGAACGATATTCTGTCACGACTCACAGCGTCTCCTGGTATCAGGCAGAATACGAAAACAACAGATGACTCCTGCATGTTCGTTACCGATCGACGTTGCCGAAGAATCCACAGTTCCTCGGATGCTCCAAGAAGCTTGGTTTTACATTTACCTACACGCGGCTCCGCGGACCTCAGCGATTCAAGCTCATTGCAAGCCCGACCTCTGTGTTTGCGGAGATATATCCTCCCCCTCTCTTGAGACATATGAGTCTCCGAATGTTCGTTATTGGAATTCCATTTCTCCGAAATAGCTACGGGAGTTCATGAATTTTTGCCGGCAGGAGTTTCTCGATCAGATGAATGTCCATAGCTCTCCACACAGAGAGCCCCACTAAGGAAAAACACTCGATCTGAGGTCGGCCATATGTACTACGTCGGGCGACATATCGAGATTGGAAGCTCTAGACCGCTATTGGTTTCCATGGTGAGGAGTGAGAGGTATTCCGCTCATTTTGGATAATCGTTCACATTGGATCTTCGATGACTGGTCTGCTTGGCAACGCTGCCGGAGCGACGGAAGACCCTCAACTCGGAGCTCTTCTCCCTGAAATACAAAACATTCTGGGAAGGTGAAACCAGCGCACTATCACGAGAAGCTTCCAAGGACAACTCAGCGGTTCTCAGCAAGTCGCACCGTCTCGACTCCAGGACGTCAATAATGTTCCTCCAAAGGAGTTCGATCTGCGGGCTTCCAGTGATTCAAACAGTTTCTGAGATTTGAAGTTTGACCCGGTGATTCCCCCAAGTTCCCGATGATACCTCAGAATTTGGATCCGTGGCGAAAGCCCGTCCCAAACACTCTCGGGAGAGGGCGGAATCAGCTTCCTCGATATTATGAGGATCAGCTTCACATGCAGAAAACCGGCCGGAACAAGCTCGACTCTTCGCGACTCTCATTTTTACGGAGCTATGACATTTTTTCGGAGCTATGACATTTTTACGGAGCGCCAAATCCGAAATTCGTACGAGCCGAATTGTGGAATTCGGTAATATGGATGCCTGATGGAATTTCGACCATTACAGAAAAACACTATCTATCTGTAAGACATGAGAACATTCGCTTTTAATCTCAGCTGAATCGGCAGATGTTCTACGACAGGGTCGCAGCAAATGATCTTTCAAATCACTCCACGTTGGGCTTCGGTCCAAATTGAGAGAAAGAATATCTACTTGAAAACGAGATATGCTCTGTAGGAAACAGGGGTTAGATCGCACTTGGATGAATCTCGGTAGGCAATCCTTGGTAGATCCTGCTCACGACACGGTATGGAAGGAGCTTTCGCCCAGATGCCTCACCTCGACGACGGGATGGTCTACTCGACGGATACACCAGGGGATCAGCCATTAGTCAGAATGCCGCCGGCCCTCATTTCCTTCTGCAGGGAATATGCGGAACGAATGACGCCGAGCATGAGGACATTCTTTCCTGCGATGCCGCAACGGGACTATCATTTCATTCCTATTCGATCCTAATGCGCATCGAGAGTCGCGCAGGACAAAGCGCTTGCCTAAACCCTCTAATGCGCCTATGCAGGGCGCCCGTATCGGGGACCTGAGCTCCGAGACAACATGGTCGTGTTAGCTTTGATGAATGACGGGGTGGGAAAGTTGATGATTTTCGGCTGCGTCGTTCAGGGCTGATGATGTTTCCGACTTGGTGTCATACGCATGCTGACGTAGAAAAACTGCCGAAGCTGAAGCTCAATAGTACCCGTTGCAAGACGGCGTCTACCGCCATTCGGGTCGTTCCGACTAACTTCAGAGCTCTGAGGTCCCGGGATTGAATTGTAGTCGACAACTTACACTCAACCGTGTACGCCTCCGAAGTGTGTGACTGTACATATTTATGTAGCTGACCGCTTCTTGGCATACGCGGAGTATTGGACACGATTCTGCTGATTCATTCTTCGAGCATGTATTTCTCCGGAAAGCTTTCGCGCTTCTGAGAGTAGACCTTGAAAGACACAAGCAGATGGGACACTCGGATCGCTACGAGCTCTGAAACGCTGAGCTCGTAAACTGAAGCAGGACACAGACCTGTCTAGACTGGGGTTCGGGAACCATGAGAGTGATTCCAGATTCTTCTCCGGTCCCTCTCCTTCCAGTCGGACCTACTTATTTCCTGACGAGGAGACGTGCAGAAATGTCCTAGGTCATTGCGATCACGTCACAGAGACCTTCCGGCCAACGTTGGTGTCACGATTGAAATTATCCGACTCGCCAGGCCGTCTAGAAGCCGGGATTCCAGTCAGGGCTGTAAAGGGGAATTCGCCGTCTCAGGAAAGAGTCGATGATTTGAGTGTTTCCCTAGATAGAGAGCGCCCGCGTTTTTTCGACTTTCCAGTAGAGGACCAGGGTCTCCGTCGAACCCGAAGATATTGCCGAAAAAAATCCACCCGACGCTTGCAGAATGCCTCGTTCGGTTTCTCGGCGGGGAAGAAAACCTGAAATCCAGCGTGCACATCGAATCAGTTCCGCGGGGATTCTCGAGAGAATCCGTTTCGAAAGTTCTTTCGATTCAGTGGCATTCTTTTGTGTTTGCAACAAAAGCAAAAGAGACACTAGAACCAGACCAAGTCGAAGCTGGAAAAAAAGTAGAAACGGGATACGGAACGATCAGAGGCAGCATTACCAGGAAGAAAAACGGAATAAATAAAGTTGCGAAGTCATCGGCCCCTGGCAGAAGACGCGCAGTGACTCTCAATATTCAAACTTGCCTCGTCGGCTGGCTAGCTGACTCGCTCCCCAGCCCGCCCGCCGGGCCAGCCGATCACTATGGAATTCGCATTGAGACCCGAGGTCTTCCACCCACTGTTTCGCTTGCAGGAGAGTCAAGCGAGGAAATGAGCTGGCAAACGAGCATTTTGGAAGATGCTTCGCTTGAATCACGTCTCGCGTGCTGGAGAGTGGGACCTTCCGTCTAGTTCGGCTGTAGATGAATCCGCGGAGGAAATCGCGACACCAGATCCAGAATTAATGTTTTCGCTATCAAGGCTGAATCACCTACACCGACGACACGGCCTCCGGACGAGAAAATGAGCTCCGCACCTGGAATAAAACCGAACGATCCCTCTCGAGGAATTCACCCCCGAGCGGGAGCCGATCGGGCCGACGTTGTTCCCGAACTTGAAACTACTTTCCAATGAACTTGATTACTCGATGCTTGAGTGTTCAGAGGAATTCGGAGAGGATTCAGATCACGCTCACAATCGGTCTGTTCGGAGAAGCTGTGCACGTTTTCACGTTCGTGGGTACGCGGATCCATGGCTCTGCTATTCCCTCGATTGAAACCACTGTATTCAGAGAGAGATTCTGGCAGTGATCGTGTGCTTCCTGGATATCGAGAATTGATTATTGTTCCCCGAATACATATTTGAGCGCGAGTCGGCCAAACTAGGGGATTTCCCAGATGTTTTCGAAGGAAACTCCGTCGAAACTTCGAGTGCCTTGAATTCCGGCTCGATTTGTGTGTATCGGTAGACCGATCAGCCATCGGAGCTGCAGCCTCTTTCATAGTCGGGCTGCGCCACGCATTCGATGAAGACCCCTGGTCAGAACTCTCAACAGAGGTGGATGTGAAACTCTGAAATCGTTTCAGGACGATCCTTCCACCCATCGGCAGGTCGGAGTTTGACTCATTCCTCTGATCCCGTTCGCGCAGGGTGCCCATCTGCCTACGTCCCAGCGTAAATGACTCACATGCGAAAAGTGTCCCTCGTCTTGCTCTAGCGGCTCCGACGCGTTGAGTCGTAGGATGCGAGGAGGGGAGTCGACTCCTCCTCGCATCCAAGGGGAAGGAGGATAGGATATTTTATGACCGCGGCCCATAGACTGTGTTGAGCTGTAATACATAGTTTCAGATTTACTCCGAGCTCGAGGTCGCGACCGATGGACGAGAAATCTTCCTCAAAGTCCTCTGGAAGACGGACGACGAAGGAGTCTGGAGAAGTCCGCCACATCGGAACCGTGTCAGAGGTTTCATTTGCTCCGTAATTCTGCTGTCCAAGTGACAGCGACATGACATCGCAGAGAGAGACATCTTCCCGCTTATTATCTCGATTATTAGTTGTCGGGAATCGCATCTCCAGAGACCGTCGACCACCATGTGCGATGGCGGGGATCACGGGAAGTCGATCCAGGATATGTGTTGAGCGAGAAAAGCGAAGCGCCGCGCCGATCGACGGAATAGTCCTCCCAACCACGGGCAAATCCACCGGGAGCAAAATCATGGAGTAACTATGGAAAGTCTGCTCGAGGTCGCTAATTCAGGAAGTTCTCGAAGATATTGGTATAGAAAATCGTCCCCAGACAGAACTATCAGGAGGTAATTCCGAAGAACAGGCGGAACCCATCGGACGCCGTCACGTAAACGCGCAACTCTCACGCCAGGGCGAGAAAGCAGACCGGGAGAAAGTGAGCGGGTTGCCAGGTAAAGGACCGAGAGAGAGCCGCACCACCGGTCCTCAGGCTGGCAGACCCGCGCTATGCGGTTGTATGAAATACGAGTATCACCCGCTAGGATTGAATTCACTGCTGTGCAAGGGTCGGAAGACCATTCGAATGCAATGACTCGCTCTTGGTAAGCGCCAGGGGGCGCCAGTGGTCGGGAAGCGACTCTCACTCGATAGTCGGACCCTTTCCTTGGGTTCGGACCAAGAGTTTTGCCAGCGCTTACTTACCCAGACACGACAACGTCGACAACCAGCTATACCGCTTACAGCCGCCGAGCTCAACCGAACAGACACACTGACACACGGTTCTTTCTGTACTTCTACAGCAACCTATTGGTCAGTTGAGGTCGTTCCGAGCCTTCTCTACGAGCCAAAGGAGGGAAACGAGTTTCCGCGGTGGTGAACAAGCATCAAGCCGGACAAAGCGATTCACACGGCGATAGAGACACGGAGTTTTCAAGTGACTTCGAAGTTTTGATGCGCGATTCGGATACCAAACTCAGTTTGAGGAATTGTGAAGTGTCTTCCCACTCGTCAACCCGAGACAGGTACGTACGAAATTCTCGTGGGTTTACTTTTTCAGCTTGCGATCTTTTCGGAACGAAGTTTTCAGCGGATCAAGCTATGATGCAAGGAGTGGCCGCTCCAAAACACTGTTTGATTCAATCAAGAGCAAGGCGCTCGAGAACTTTCTTCTTCCATAATTCGATAGAGAACGAGCTCTACAGCGTGCTCTTGACCTTTAAAACCGAGAATTCTCCGGCGCTAGTACTCGAATTGCTGCCGAGCTGTCGATTTCAGTGGTGCCGAGAATCCGCGCCGCTCATCAGAGAATCAGGCAAAGGCGAGAGGTTCTCCGGCTGACTGATGAGATTCGAAAAGTTTCGTTGGAGGCTTCATCGTACCAAAAGACATAATTTGAAGGATATTTGCGATCCTTCGACTGCTGACAAGCATCGGCACCGCACACGAAGAGCTCGGAGACGAACATTGTATTTCGAATCCTCGAATTCTCGACCGACTGATGCAGGCATCGTAACGTTAAATATATCTTTCGAGTCCTGAGAGAGCGACTTGAGCAAACAAGTTTCGTCTAATTAGGATCTTTGAGCGTTAGGAACGAAAACTTCCGACGCAGAATTGTTCATTGATGATGAATGGAAGAAGTTCGCGAGCCTGGACAGAATCAAATAATAATCCGTCTAAGTGGTTCGTCAGATTCGATTCGGGGCGCAGCTTAATCGGAAACTTCGATTATTGACTCGCAAGTTCCGCGAACGAGTGGTTCGACGGGCGGCTGCTCGGTAGCTTCGCTGTCGCTCTGCTCGTCAAATCACCCACTCGAGCGCTTCGCTCTATTCCCTCAAGTGGACGGACGCCGATGACGATGTTCTTGTTGAGAATTTTTTTTCACGGCAACGTTGTTTCTTTTCATTCTGCTCTAGGGGGAGTTCGATCTCGAGAGACAGATTTCAATTCTATGTCCCGCTATGCCTTACTCTAAAGCGATTTGCGCTCATATCGAGCGTGCAAAGGAGCTCCGCGAACAATGCTCATTGACTTCTATTCTATAATATCACGAAAACTAGTGGGAACAAGCCGTTCGGTTTCGGAAGGAGCACCGGTGTAAAAATAAACGACTAACTGAAACGCCGAAGAGCCGATAGAGGCTGAAAGTGTCTTAACAATGGTTACTGCAACGGAGCTTCGCCGGTAGCAATCGTTGCCGAGTCCATATGTGGAACCGACTGAGTGACTGCTCGCTCACTCCCGCTGAAGCGTCCAGCGCGGAGCATATCCTTGTGCTTTGCAACAGAATTCGTCAGCATCGAAGCAAAACCGAAAGGAAAAACGAAATTCTCGACGTCGTCGTTCCAGCGAAGCGGTGGGGAAGGAACGGTGGAAAAACCCAACAACTGGGAATTTTTGAGCTCGAGTTCGTCTCGCTGTTGGAAACAAGAAGGAGGGAAAAATCTTCCCCGGGAGGAACGAATTTTCCAAAGTTGTCGAGGTGAATTTGCGCACCGTTTCTTGGGGAAACGCGAACACTCACAATGACTTCGTGGGACTAGACTTGGATGAAGCGCAGTCTGCTCCGACGGATATCGTTGCCACAACGTGTTAATGGAGAGCTCCGTCACCGATATGAGAAACAAACGGAGACTTCTACGAATACAACGCGTCTACGTGAGTCCGGATCGCGGTAGTGTTGAAGCCGACAAGTCCGCAGATGACGACAATGCTATTCAACGTTTATTTATCCAACGTCGACCTAATTTGTCGCTGTTGTCGCCTTCGCCACAGTTGACAACGGACAAACCGCCCGTTACGACCGCGGTCTGAACAGTTCTGCAGGTTCATCCAACCGATCGCTGCCGAGCCGAAATCGTCAATACTAGGCTTCGTTGGAGAGCTAACCGTGGCGTGCTTGAGCACGCACGACTTCCCTTCAGATGAAATCTCCCGCCGGCATCGCGTCTCTTTAAAAGCGAGTTCGTGGGTTTCCGCAGCTGCATGTCAGCCTTGAGAGAGTTTTTACGCTCCGAGGCTTCCTCCCCGAGCGTTTCCCCCTCAGAGCTCAAGAACTTGAGGGTAAATAATGGCTTCAGCTTGTCGATTTACCTCCTCAATCCGTTGCGGGGAGTTGCGGAATTATCTGGGGTAGGAGCTGAAATTTCTGGGCAGAGAAACCTTGCGAAGGGAGTCGAGGACGCCTGGTCGACTCCTCTGATCGAGTCTAGGCAAGTTTCCTCGGCATGAAGATCGCGGCTCGGGTACGAATTCGAAGCTTTACGCGCCGTTCGCTTCACGTAAGCGTGAAGAGCTGTTGGACACACTCGCAGCTCGCAAGGTCAGCCCGGTAGTGCGTGCTCGTTTCGGACTCTGCACCCGTCTGATCATCCTTCTTGAGCTCGTCCATTTATCTCTTTCGGCTTCCATCCTCGACGTCCACTTTCTCGAGCCCAAGTAAATCGGAGCTCGAGAGTCCGAAAAGAAAGTGTTTGTATTCACAGGTCGCCCTCGTGGTTCCGAGTTTTTCGCGCTGGATGACCTCGCGGTTCGATAAGTTCACGATTTTCTCAGACGGGAATTTCTCGAGTTTTCATGCAAACGTCTCGAGCTCCTCAGAAAGAATCTGCCCTAGGAAAAATCGCGTCCTCTAAAACCGGATTCGGGATCTACGCCGATAGGAAGCCGGCGCGGCGTTGCAATCTCTGAGAGACAACAGTCGTCTTGGCTGGGCTTCCGACCGGCGCCAGCGGCGCATCGTTGCGGGTCCTGCGCAGAGGACCCTGCGTTGAAGTCGCTACGTCGAGGGTCCGAGCCAGACGGAGCGGCGCCTCCGACTTGGAGAAGGGAGACAGAATCGCTCTCGTCGTCGTTACTTACTTCGTTGTCCGATTCACTTTTTTCGGAGCTGTGTGAGCTCCTTTCGTTCGGAACTACTCAATGCCTCAGATGTGCAATTCGATTGCGTCGCTCAAGAGGCAATCAATCCGTTCGGAGAGGCTTGTTGAGAACCACAGCGGTAGCTCATCAATCCAGGAAAGCCCCCATTGGTCACGCCACAGGTTCATTCTGGATCCCGCCATTTTATCAAGGTTTCATTTCGAAAATTTCCAAAAAAGATTTCGAATGAGACTGACTCTTCGGTTCCGCAAGGAATTTCCCTCAGCGATTATCTGGAGAGAGAACAAAGGAGCAATAAAATCAAAATGAGCTTGGAATGTCCTTCATTCAGCGCTGGAGCTGAAGAGAATTTTTCGCGCCCCTGGATGACGGCGCGACAGGCACGACATCAGGGCTCGTCATAATTCTAAAGCACAGACTTAATTACGCATCACAGCCTTGCCGCAGAAGCCATAGAGGTGGTGTATGTCACCCTTAAAAAGCATCCTGACATATGTATTCACGTACCTTTTTTTGACATACATATTCGGCGGGACCGAGAGCGCGTAGTAGCTCCATCCCCGCCGTCAGTCGTCAGGAACGGTTTCCTGCGGCTTCCGACAAAAAAAAATTCTCACCGTCGCAGTCTCCGCAACCTTCTCAGCGTCCATTCGCGAGTTTCGGGGATTGTGGTTATTGAACTCAGGCAATCACCGGCATCGTCGAAGTGATGAATCATTCGGGGCCATTGTGTTCCGTTCGGATTACCATTCCGATCACTAGAGTCGAATCCAGAACGACTGGAGGAAGAAACGGATGTGAAAGAGGTCTTAGAGAGAAATCGTCGTTCCTGACTCTCCATCGATCTCGTTTCCCACGGACAGCTCTGGCGTTTGTCGAGCTCTAATGCTAAGAGGAGACCCTAAGCGGGAATCTACGAAAATCCGGGCTGGATAAGCTAGATCAGAGTCCCTAGGAGAGGTATCTCATCGGAACGATATTTGTGGTTTCCCGCGTCACGTAGAGCTCGTTCGAGGATTTTTATTGGTCAGAGATGAGTGTTGCTGGAGATGGCCCCTCGCATTTCCCGCGTAGATTGCTCGTAGTTTTTTTCTCCGCTGGAATCACCCGTATCGTTTTTTATCTATGATACAACCCGCGTCGGAAGCAATCAGGAGTTTTACGCACCTGACAGAACGAGCCTATACGTCGGACCTACGGCGTTCGCCATCGACGATGTGTGCTCGCGGCAAATATCCGCCGTCACTTCGGGAATCGCTCCATGCGGTGGCTCCTGGCGCACCTCGTATGGAGTAAACGAGATTAGATCGATTTATCGAATTCCCGGGAGATTATAAGCGGGGGAACTGTTTCCCCCTGGAATTCCCGTATTGGTCAAAACTCCGTTCGCTTCCTCTCGATCAGCCCGCCAAATTTCCCCGAGTGGGGCTGCTCTACCACAAGCATCCGTGGACATTGATCCGACAGAGTCTTCCCCACTCCAATAGAGCACAGGATTGTGGCGGCGGCAGCAGCAGCCAACTTGCTGCCACCGGGGCGCGAACGACCGCGTCAGCTGTGCGAGATGAATTACCATCGTCATACGACATCACCACCCCGACACTTTTAGCGCGGCCTGAGAGAAAAGGCGGAGGGGAAAGAGGAAATAGGATGAAAAATCTTGTTCGCTCGTTCGGAGCGGACGCCGACGGGGATAGGTCACGGGTATGGAAGCCGAGTTCGGGCTCGAGCTCGGGGCGAACGGAAAAAATCTAATCCAAAGGCAAGAGGGCACGCCCAGAGACGCCCTGTGGTACGCAAACTCAGCGGGACGGGTGTTACCGCACAACATTTGACAAGTTCCGCCGACGGGTCGAACTTGTTACGGCGGCTGGGCGAAATTCGGACTCTGGGCGTGCAGTCCCACCACCAAAGCGGGGTAAAAGCGAAGTTGGCTTGAGGAAAGTTGGAGCCACTTGTACGTGGCACCATGTACGTCTCCCCGAGACGCAGCTCAGGGGATCCGAGCCGCATTTGCCGCCGAAGGCGTATCCTTCACGCTAGTGTCTGCTCTGTTTGTCGTCGAGTCGGTTCTCTGGAGCTTCGCTCGATAGCGCTGTGTCGACGATTGAACGGCTGAAAAGTTTGAGAATGCGATGCGCGTCCTTGCGGGATCCAAGCTTAGACCAAAGAGAGAACTCGAGTGAGCCGCTTCTCGACGCTCTCGTGCTCTCGGGTGAGCCGTCTTCTTCGTCCGTCTTTCCATAAGTTATCAAATGACGATCCGAGTCCGGACAATGTTTCGAGGAATGGAACAATTCGCCTGAGCCATTCCATGTTTGGCGGAGGAATTCCCAAGCAGACCAAGGGGGCTCGACCACAATCGGCGGGACAGATCCGTGCTGAAAAGTACGAGACCTCGATTCGGGATTCAGCTTTCGACAAAGTTCCTCATCAACACATATGGCCTGGGAAACTGAATCCCGCAGCGTTCTAGAATTCAGAACTCCGTGGAGTTTCCCCTCACTCGGGGATTTCTGGCTCTCCCTACCTGCATTGGTGGCACGTGGCTCTGGCTGGCCGAGCTCGATCTAGAAACGAAGTTTTCCGCGATAGGGAAGTCGTCTGAGGCGGCGGAATTAACCCTGAGAGGAACTATCGGAGGCGTCTGCAATGATGATCATATATCATATCGTACAGCCCACGCATCAGTCTCCAGACACACGTACAGAAAACATTTGCGGGCTCGGAGTCGTTCGTATACCTCATCCAACCCGAAGAAATATCTGCGTGGGACGAGGCTCTGGAATTCAAACTCGGGGAAAAGAAGGGGGACCGTACTGAGGGAATATGGGTTGAACACGACACACAACTTCCAAGAAGCCTCCGATACCGCATGGGAACAGCGGCTCCTAATGTTTCTGTTGCGACGCCCACTCAGTTCCCCCCAAACCCCTGGAGCACCATTTCCTTCGAAAAGCTCACAGCTGCAGGAAAACTCCGCGGGAATATCTGCGGGCAGATCCATGGAGATCACGGTGCTTCTCAATGCGTCCCTCCTCGGGGCATTCTGAGTTTGCCCGTAGATATGAACACCGATAGGATTCGCTGTCCGCTCCGACGCATGGAGCTCTGCTGATCCAAGTAGGAGCACGCGTATAAAAACCTTGCAGGATCTTCCACCGAATCGAGCCCGTGGGCTGTGCGCAAGTTTACCTGGAATCGATCCGAGGCTCCATGTCTGCTCCATCGATTTATATGAGCTCAAAGTGGTTGTATCAGTCTCTGAATAGAACTGTGATCCGAACGCGGCGGATGCTTTTTTCGTTCCCTTTGTTTACCGTTCGGCTGCCTCTACTCCCAAGCGTCAGACGTTCCTAGACAGGGAGGCCGACGCAGAGATATCGGGGCGGGGGTCGGGCTGGCCCGATACGTGGATTTGAAATATTATTTTTAGACCACGATCTACTTCCGCGAGCGAACCATCGCCTGTGTCGACTCGCCCCTTCTACAGCTCAGGGTAACAATCTCAATAATGAGTGTAATCTTCTTGGGGACTACTGTTATGACCGCAAGTGGGACACGACCATTAGGGTTTGTGCCGACTGTGAGATGATCGACACAACTCCGATGCCGTCCGGGTTCGAGGGGACGATCGTTGTAAATTGCTTCAGGAACACCGCGTTCGACGAACTTTATGAGAAAATGCTGTTTTCTCTCCAGCCCTACAATTTTCGTGGCGTTTCGGGCTGGATATTCTGTCCGATCGAGGGGTCGACCAGTTCGATAATGACAGCTTTGTTTTCTGTGATTACGTAGAAGATTATTTGCACAGGAAATCTTCGCCTATTTTCGCTCCGGAATGCCTGTCGTCGACTCCTAGAACCACGGAACGCTCATACGTCTCTTCTTCCCTCGAGTCCCCTGAGGTAGGACCCCGGTGTCTGAGAGTCGGCGGGCGAGCGCCATCATGGGCCGAATTCTGTCTTTTCCAAGAATGTGTTTCGCTTTGTTTCTATCTTTGAGCGGAAATTTTCGTTAACGACTACCAAGCGGTGAGCTCCTCGGCTAACCGACCATCTGACTGCGAGATAGAAAACATTCTCACGGATCCTCTCAGCGTGGGAACTTTCTAATTTACAAAGTAACCGAAATTATAGAACAAACGGATTTCGGCGGTGTACCGGCGCGGCGCCGGTCGTTGCTATGGGGAACAAATAATGAACAGAGAGTTGGAAGCAATTGCCAAGAGAAGAAACTTCGGGAATACGCGGAACGACCCACAGAGCGGACCTGAAATGACCCACTGCCTGCGCGGAGAGCCGGCGTCTCTGATCCCTGTGGGGGAGTCGATTTCCTCAACGAACCGCCTAATTTCGGCTTTATTGAGCAGGAATCCCCAGAATCGCTCGATCCCGCAATGGAAGGGCTGGATATTGATGGATGCCTTCTCTATTCAGAAGCTTCGAATGTACCGAATTTCGAAAATTCCCGGCACCTCCCGCACGGAGTCGATCGGTCCTCGATATCACGGGCTCTTCCTTCTGTTCAATTCCTCAGCGCTCGACGTCGGAAGGAAGAAGTTGATCTCGCTCCTCCCGGTTTTGACAGCCTGCTATGCGAACATTTTGGACAAGATCTTCGACGAGAATATCTCTGGGAAAACGTTCCGCGATCGCTTTTGGTTTTTCTCCGTCCTACTTGTGCCAATGTCTCGTTCACTTCCCCGAAGTTTTCCCTTACTTACTCTCTCGGAGACGAAGTAGGAAAAGCGGACAAGAAACCGAGCGGTAACCGAGACGTTCTGCTAGCTTCGGTATCTATCAATAAATGTGGATGAAGAATGGAGTCGTTCCGTGAAAAATCTCCCATGGCGTGTCCAGCAACGCGGTTCATAGTCACGACGAGGCACCTCTCTTCCCCTACGTATCCTATGAACGGGTGAAAGCTGTCACGACACTCCGCCTAACGAGCTCACCGGCAAACGAGCCTGGTTTCCTGTTCAGCCGCCCGTCCGAAGAGCGACACCCACGGCGATGGATCGTTAAACGGCGGCTCATCCCAAAGTGCCGATCTGCCACTCGAAAAATGCGTCCCAGAGAGACTCTCCGACGCACAGCCTGGGTCCCATGTCCCATAGTACCGAACTACGTTTGAATTCTGAATTTACGGCGTTGCATCTCCACGCGGTTCAAGTGGCGACACTGTACGGGACGCAACACCGGCGACGTGACGTTTCCCGTTCCGGCAGCAGCTCGCTACAGCTGATCCATCCTTGGAGGGGTTGTCTGAACGTGATCATCACTGTTCGTCCGCTGATTCGAGTACGGTGATCATTGGGAAACTTGTTGTTGACGAGCGACGCTTGGAACCGAGCCGCTTTCAGCTTGATGATGAGCTGGCGTCGTCGCTCGCTGGACATCCAAGTCGAGTGTTTCTAGGTCAAGCGCTCCCGATTCTGACCAAAGGTCGGTGAATTCGCAGTTTCGGAATGGTTCCGGCGGCTCACAGAGGCGAACCTGGCGCTATCCTGATCGATTTAACGTTGCGAACAGAAAATTGCCTCGTCGTAATCGGCTGATCTAATTGTTTGGCGAGGTGATTGCTCGAAGAGAAGAGTCTCCCTCTTTCCTGGAAATGGAATCACCGACAGGAAAGACTTCGGCTGTCATGAACGATGCGAAAAAATGCTGGGCAAGAGCGGCGGAATCTAATCTGGTGAAGGCCGTACCCGTCGGAGTCGGAAACAGATTCCAGCAGATCATCAGCAATATTCACGAGAAGCCGCGATATCAGATGCTGCCTCTGCCCGCTTTTGTCAACAATGGAATGGGCGAATAAATTCTCGCTGTGCTCTTTGCGATCGATTGTGGGAGTCCACGTAGCGGCACGTCTTCGGCCAGATCCATCGGAGTCTGCTACAAGGAACGTAATGAAGGAAAACTGAGGGAACCGTGACGAGAGTTCACGGCGACGGAGTGAGGAGTCTTCTCACCGGCAATCGGTAATCGATGATTTGAAGCGAGACTATATCGCCTCCGCCTGCATAGAATCCAGGTACCTAGATTCTACGCGAGAGTCGGTAGAATGAAAACCTTTCAGGAGCTCATGGCTCGTAGGGAAATGCGAGCGGGGGACTCAAAGTAGAAAAACGTTCCGTAGCCTTTTTCATGGGTACCTTGGAGCGATTACGTAAAAGGAATGCTCGGTGACCTGTTTCGCTCAGAAAATCACTCCTTTGCATCCCTCATCGAGATCGACGGAGACAGATCTCAGTCGAGATACCATTCGCATGCAGATCCACTCGCGTCACTGCAGTTTCGCAATTCAGGAATTTTATGATCGATTGCTCACTCCGTTCAGCAGAGGAATCGCTCGACTCCGATTCCGGAAATTTTCCTACGAGAAGCGGCTCGAAGAAGCTCGGTGGAGCTTATTTAATTTGACTGAATGAGTCTGCATCCATAGTTTACACTCTGAATCCACAGAATGGAATATTTGTTCAGATATCGTTCAGCGGTCCCGAGGGCTCATCAAAAATCCCGTTGTTTATGCGACCGAAGGGAAGACGTCTCAACCGCATTCTGCTGGGCAGGGAGCCGAGTTTGGAGCTGAAATATGGGTGAGAAGCGTTCGTGTATCACGACTCCATCGGACGATCTAGTGAGCGAAGTCGCAAATTAATTTTTGTGCTGCTTCAGAACAAAACGTTTTTTTTTTCCTTTTCTGCGGACGATCCGGTTGCCGTTCATGCCTTCGTATCGTGTGTAGCTCATAATAATGCGGTTTCCTTCAGTTCCGTTGGACAGCTGCTCGCGGTCGATGTTTTCTGGTTCACGAACCATGTACGGAACGGGAGTCTGCGGAGCTGAACGAGAATGAGAGGAAATATGTAGTCTCACTCCTACGGTAATTGCCTTCGCATCACTTCGGAAATTTTGCTCAGTCAGTCAGATTTCTCGCCCGCCATGATTAGCCGTCATACGAGATATTGCATCGGTTACGACCGCTCAAGCGGTTGCAGTGGGTTTAACGAGCCAACGAGGATTAGCTAATCGTCCGAGCGAGAATGCGTGTGCGTTTTGAGACTGCAGCGCGACGTGTATTTCGTCGAATTCCGTTATATCATAGAATCCAAAGCCAATCCTCGTAGGCCCGCTGAGACGAGGTACGGAAAGAAAACGTATCGTCCCGAGATGAAATGATGAGGCTATCGCGCTGGAGAGTTCGGACACGATTCGGAAGAACGGCGAGGAGGCCCGGATAGGAGTCGTCGGTTGTGATTAGTACTTGTTCGGTCTCTTTGACTTTTTCTGTTTTCGTTCCATCGGCTCGCCGCAACCGTCGCAGAGGTGGGTTCCGCGTATCTCAGAAACAACTTATCGGTCCATCAATGTGGTTTCTCTCGCCGGCGTCGCTTCTCTTCCAGCGCGTCATTTAAATGAAGCGGAGACTGTTCGCGGCTGGGTTCATGCCTTCGACCGCATGCAGTCATTTCGGCGTCTCCCCTGACCAATGAAATGCCTGACGCTGTACTACCGCATCTCCACTGAGCAAAATGCACATTCCGGACTGGGTGCGGCAGATGGGGCACGGGACGAGAACATGCCGGGAAAATCCGCAATCCCACAGCTCGATAGTTGAAAAAATATCGACCGGTAGCGGTCCACGAAAGTCGAATTATAGTCGATCTTTGGAGCTGGACACCCATCGGGAAAATACTCACGTTTTACCAGTTTTCGCTGACGATCGCTCCGTGCCCTCATCGCGTTGAGACCTTGTTGTTATTGACAAGCTTGAAAAGCGAATATCCCCGGCTTGATCATCCCTAAATTCCCACGCGTTGAGAAATATCAACAACACGCAAGGGAACTGCCGAATAAGTCAGCTGATGGCCGCTGAGACGGTGGTTATGATAATCGAGGTAACGATGCGCATTCGGAATGAGTCTCGAACAGGCTCGCTCGATCCACTGCTCGCACATCAGTGAAGATCGGTCGATTCATGCTGTGAAGCGCCGAATCATCACTCGAAACGAGGCAGAGTCTCGAACGGACTGTGATCGCCTGATACATCTCGTATTTGCGTTTTTTCCCTCGGAGAGAAGAAACAGCATGGTTGGGACAACTCATTCAGCCAGCGAGTCAGAGAAGAGATACATTGAAGTTTCAGAGAAAAAAAGCCAAGCAAGATCCTCGTGCTCATGAGCTCCGCGTCTCCGGTTCTCGGAAACTTCTTCGTGGATATCGTGTTTCAAGAATTTTCGGAAGTTCTGTTTCCCGAGACCTCACGTCATCGCCGAGTTTCGGCTCGAAACAGTCGGCACCGGCTCCACAGCCGGTCGATTGCGCCGGGCTGCGGTGCAGTCAGTGAGTCCGCGGCGCGACCACACGAGCAAGCATTCGGCGATGATGTTATGCGCAGCGGTCGATGAACTTTTTTTTTCACCGCCGAGGATTAGTGGGAGCTCCATGCAACTTCAGTGAAAGACCAGAGTCTTTTTGTTGAAGGATTGTTGTTCCGAAACTTTTCGACAAGGGAAGTAAGGAATTTCTCCGCCGAAGAGAGCACCGAGAGAAGCAATGGCTTTACGAGCGAGCGCTCTTAGATATCGTTTTTAGCTGTAAATCGTGGCGCTAATGTTACTCACGACACTGATGATGTAGAAACTCACCGATCAGGCATGGGAGATCAATGGCTGGCGGCGGCACCGGCGAATCCGCGGATGAAGATCGGATGAAGGTCGTAAGCACTTGCCATCATCGATACGCGGATAGAATCTCATGGTCCATGACTCTTGATTTCAGAGTGCGAATAATTATACGGTACCTCCTTGTCTCTTCTCCCAGTCGGAGGGGAGCGATGAGGGTTTCCGGAACCTCATTGAGGGGGAGAAGGCTTGTCGATCTTTCAAGTTGAGCACGGGTAGAGCTCGGACGAGGTAGAAGCCTAATCCGAGCTCAGCTCTCAGGCATCAGGGCTGACGTCGCTAATGCTAGGAAGATCTCGCCGTTTATCGATGCTTATAATCGTGATCATCTCTTTGAGGAGGGACTTACCCGCAGACTAGACCCGGGATTGAGCCGTAGCTGCGTCGAAGTCAATTTATGAAGGTCATCTGATTGGAGGATTCGATCTGCTATCAACCATTACAACGATTTGGCGAAGACCTTTGAGAATAAACTTATTAGGAACACCATGACCTTCTCTCGTTCTTCATTTACGCGAGGATTACAATCACGAGGACTTGAAGTGTCTGCTGACGCAGGCTCTCTCACGCGTCCCTCCACTTCCCCTATCGCGGTCTATCTTATGACTCCCTTCCGAAGTGGCCCGACGGGTGGCCAAGTACCCAACTCGGTCGAGAATTCTTTCGGAAGCTTGCATCCCGTTGATTATTATTGATTCGACTCTGTGACGTGACGCCACGCCGTCCGGGAAGGAAGGCAGAAGTTCCGTCAGGATTCACGTCAGGATTCCCCCGGGGAATATTCTCATTCCCGTGACGATAAGACCGCACGGGCCCTGGCAGCGATCGAGCTCAGTATATATAAACACATTGAGGGCACCGCCCAATCGAGGATGCTCGAATGATGATGCTTGTCGCTCCGGTTACGAAGATCTAGCCGCGGGAAACATGTGTCGTAGTTCCTCTGAGTAATAAGTCTACTAATCCGTCTGAGAGTTGGATCAGTTATTCCGAGTGTCAATCAGAATTCCACTCTTCCCTCACCAGATTGTTCCTCTAAACTTTTCAGAATGCAAGCCGGAAGCATGTGCGTGCCCACATCGCAGGCGAAAAGTCTCCACGTGGCGTTTTCTGAGGACAATGAAGATGTGGGAGAACGCAAGAAGAAGTACCTCACCGCGAAGTACGGCGCTCATCAGATGGCTCTGATCAAGAAACGTTTGCAAGTCGAAATGTGGATGTACGACCAGCTCCAACATCTCTATGCGTCCAAGGTCAGAGCCTTAAATTTGATTTTTCTCCTCAAAACCGTTCAGTCGAGACGAACAGTGTGAAATGAGCGGGGCTCGAACTCGGAACTCACGCATGACTCGAGCATTCGACAGAACTTACTTCTTTTCGCCGTTGTCGGACGTCATCGTTAAGTGCTGTATTTTTCTAACGTGACGCTTGACGGCTCCAGAAAATGGAAGCAAGGTCGATCAGAAGGCGACTCACTCGCGTGAATATGGTCCCAGAACGAAGTTCTCATTCTACATTCATAAAGCCTCGGAACTCTCCGCGGATAATCTGGATTTGGAGTTTCTCGATCTGACCATACAAACATTCTGGCCATTTCAAGATACGTCGTCTCCCGCGGCTCTCGACCGGCGCCGGCGGTACGCAGGAAATTCCGACGGTGGGAATTCAGAGCCTCCATAATCCAGAGGAGGCGGGTGATATCTCCTCCTAGTTAACGTTTCCTCCTACGAAAGTTTTCCAAGCCGAAACCGGATAAAGTTCTGCAAATAACCAGCGATCACATATGCATATTCGTAGACGTCAACGCGGGGTACGAAACTGCGGCCGTCAGGGACAGGGAAGGAAAGAGGATCTTTGCTGTTAGGACGGGAGTGAGATGAGTTTCAGTTGTGTGCAAGCTGAAACCGCTGAAGCCGACGAAAGGAGTTTCATTTGCTCGCGCCCGACTTCCCAGTACCAATCTCTGTGCGGGACTGCTATCGCCTCAAAGGAGACGAAGATTGTCCCGGAATCTCAGCTGATGAAAATCGGAGCCCCTCGATTGCTCAGGGAACATCGAGAACCTGCGAAAAAAGTAGGCTCTCATCCGGACTTTCCGGGAGCGACCCAAACAGCTCCATGTCGGAGTCTCAGACTGATAGTGATCCCCGGCTGTTGTCGCGTTCTGAGTTTCCGCTCTCGAACAGTCTATCTACCGAGTCAAGTGTTTGTGAGCTCTCGCTTCGGGCTTGATCTCTCCCGCAAGTATCGTCTACTGTTATCATCAGTGCTATCGTGAGAGCGCCCCGAAAAGAGTGCTGAGTCTGAGGTCCGGCAGGGGGGAATGCGGGAAATTTCGAGGAGCAGGAACGATAAATGAGGAAGTGTCGGAAAAGCTGGAGAGAGATCGAAAGGGAAATCGGTAGATTCGGCGGACCGGCAAGCGGGGTTTGGAAATTACCCGAAGAAAAGTCGAGTTCCCAGCTGCCACTTTTCTTCCAAGCTCAGGAGCGGAGAGAATTGCTAGACTGAAAAGAATTTTCGAGGTGTCTTAATGCGTGCTACTCACATTGAAAAAGAGCTTCGGAATGGACCCGACGTGGATTTCCGAGAAGATTAGGAGTGTGTCAGGGAGCGCTTGTTCGCGCTGTAGCAGCTCTAATCGTCCGCGTCCCCGAAATTGATGATGACCGATAGAAAGGTTCCGCTCCTTGTCAACAAAGATTAGGGTCGAGCGTGACGCAGTTTGATGAAAAGTCCCCGAGCACTGAGAACGCGCTTCTCAATTATTCAGAATGAGTGCGCTGAGGGGAGCCTGCGTCATTCCTGAACGCGTTCCAGAAATAACGCTGATAGAGCAACTCGACTCACGGCGAATCTCGGGAATCAGCAGGGACCGCGTTCTCCGGAATTGGACCATATTTTTTCTCTCAAGCTGTCGTCCCGGAATTCGAGTAACTTCCATTTAGAGACCTATGGCGGGAGCTACGATCTACTTGCGATCTGGATCCCCGCCGAGAGCAGACGGATTGCGAATCCCGTATGTTGTATCAGAACATTCGTGTCCGACGAACTGATATGCTTGCCCCCATCGAAGGAATGCGATTGCGCGCACGCTGGCACGGCACCGTTATATGTGGGAAGACGGAGCGCAATCGGATTCCCTCTCCGAGCGTTCCGACAGCGGAAGCAAAATGACATTCTTGGCCGCGTCGACGAACGATTCAAAAAAAGTACATTTGAGTGGGCCGTGAGAGTCCCGCAAGGGCTCATGCCGATAATTTCTCTATCACTGAGCTTGATCGACGCGCGGCGCAACGCCGTAGGGCAGGTCAAACGCAGACGAGACCTTCCTTCGCAAATTAAAAATTCGCTACGGATCTCCGAGGCGTTGGTCAAATGCTCTCGATCAAAATCCGACGTGTCCCGATCATGTTTCCCGAGTTCGTTCCGAGCTGGACGGCTCCGATCAGCTGACATATCGATCGCAGTTCTCGGGGAATCGATTTGATGAAAAGCTTATATCGATCCAAGGGACTATGGCGCTTCCCTGTCGATCAGGATGTATCGCACCTCTCACTCAGTCAGACGAACGGCGGACTCGTCGCTTCATCGATGTTTCGGCAGATAGATAGATTGATAGATCGGTGTCTTGGTGAATCGCTGCGTTCATCTATTTATCGATACTTCATCCGAGTGATCGCTTGGATGCTTCAGCTTCTAGGACATTAATGTGGATCAACGTGGCCGTCAACACTCATGCACCGGCTGGTTCGTCTCTCATTGGTCTGACTCAAGCTCAGAGCCGAACAAGCCGATAGACAAAGGATGATCTGCCGTCTCTGTAGCGTTGCTCTTGGAAGAGCAGCAGGGCAGTGTGTCGTTCCTCCCACTCGTCGGCTAGCGTCTTCTATTGTTATGGAGTCTGA
Organism: Galendromus occidentalis; assembly: GCF_000255335.2. Classification (NCBI taxonomy): domain Eukaryota; kingdom Metazoa; phylum Arthropoda; class Arachnida; order Mesostigmata; family Phytoseiidae; genus Galendromus; species Galendromus occidentalis. The sequence goes on along the minus strand of NW_003805517.1, from coordinate 988,107 downwards.
AGTCGTCCAGGCAAGGGTCTGCGACGCTGCCCGAATAGCCGTCCCGCCGCCACCGTTGCCGATGGACTGGTTGCTTTGTTGACTGCTGGCGGTGAACTTGTTGCTCGGCTCCAGCCCGGACAGGTCTCGGCTGCCATGCAATCGACGCATTAAATTATCGAGGATCGGGGAAGGGGGAATGGCCTCGGAACTCCGCTCAGATTGTCCCTGGAGAGCGTTCTGAGCGATTCTTTGAACTGGAGCATTGCAATTCAAAACGGAAAGCTTCAGCAAGAAATCATCAAGATACTGTCGTTCCCCAGATCGCTCAGCTCCCGCAGAGAAAGCGTAATGTGCCTTTGCGTAGAAGTTCTCCGGTGTGATTTCAATGGAGTAGAGATATCGTCGAAAATTCCGGGACCGAAACTCAAAACAGCCGCTCCCATGGAAATCCCTGGTTTCACCCAACACGGTGGTGCCCTGCTCCTCCATATTCTCCCTTCCTCCCGTCTCTGCTCGCGATCATGGTCTTTGTCATCCATAATGACCCGTCATCAGACCACCGTGTGTGTATTTAATTCAGAGATCTGTTCCAGTGCCCGCGAGCCCAGTATAGTTCCGGGGGAACCTTACCTTTTCGTTATTCATTCTTCTTGACCGTTTTCTGTTCAAACAGGCTCACATCTCCGTTCGTTTCTCCTGCCGTTATTCCCGTCCCCATCATTTCGACGATTTGTATTAACGGCACAGTGCAACCCACGCGATCGTCACCGTGTCTCAACGGAAGTGAGCGCTTTTTCCTTCGGTCAACCAAAACCCACGGTTTCCGCGTCTGCTTTGCATTCGGCTGGAATGATCCCGATAGGAGCTGAATCATCTTTTCTGGAGCAACGGCGTCCGAGCCCACCACTCGAGGAAGGTGGTAGAAGGGGTACCGCGAGAAAGACACGTACTTTCCGTGCTATAACGGAATATTCCTCTCATCCGACCGCGTGGCTTCTTCCACATCATTAACATTTTCTATTGAAACTAGGTCGTATTTCAGAATCCTGAAATCTTGGGGGTCGCTCTCGAACTTGTAGGCCAAGCGAAATTCGAAACCTACTTCTAGATTCTCCGCGAAAGTTTGGGAAACGTGCTCCGGAATCGTGGAGGAAAATTTCGCTGAACAATTCAAGAGTGTGAATATAGCGTTTCCTCCTGATTGCGTCGATCCGGATCCGATTCAATCACTCGAGTCATGTCAAACTTCCTAAATTTGGTTTCTCCGAGCCCGGGAAGTGACTCAAGTCATCCTCCGCATTGTAATCCTACAACGCAAGATATCACCGTGCTTTGGACGATGCTTATCGCTCTCACGATGACAGAGTGACATTTGAGAGCCTTTGTCTCGCTTGCCCTTTCTGATCCGGAGCAAGGTTTCCGAGACTCCGTCAGACTCCCCGAGCGACGCAGCATCAACTTCTACCTGAGATGTGTCAAGGCTGTTCCGTCGCGCGAGTCTATCCCTTAAGGATAATTTCAAACGTAAAGGAAACGAAGGACCAATTCCGGATGTCCATTTCCTTCTCGATAGGGAAAATGGAGAGGGGGCAAGATAGCGGTTATAAGCTTTAAAGCTCGAGCGTAACTTTCACCAAAGCATTCCCCTTAGGATCAAATCCTAGCAATCATATATCCAAGATAGTTGTCGAATCACGCCGGAATCGATAAGAGGGAATCTCTCTCCGACTCTGATTACACTGTGGCTAATGCTCGGCGGCAGTCGAACTCATCCTCGCGAATTCCAAAAGAGAGGCTCTGTTGTTCTGGGGTACTGAATTTTTAGATCGTCATCAGTGAAGAAAACTAGTCTGCTTTGTGGCTGATATCGATATTCTCTGATATCAGTATTCAAGGACAAAAAATACTCCCGATTGTTCACGGAGGATCACACTCAATCTTTTCCTTGCAGACCGACACTAACAGCGAAGTGGAAATCGACCTCGACGAAGTTCTGGACATGGAGAGTGACCTCATTCGGAAGGAGTTTCTGTTGAGCAAGCTCCATGGAGCGAAGAAAAGCCGTCAGGACGTCGAGAATTTCGTGAAGGAACTCCTGACCAGGGCCAAAACACTCTGAGCCCGAAACTTATTTATTATAATGATAATGATATGAATGATCATGATATTCACTATTTTAATTCGCTAGCCCTCTTCTCTCCGCCATCACCTACTTGTCTCAGGGATCAGGAGACGGTCACATTCGCTGTGTCGAGTGAATGAGCTCGGAAAGGGAACAAAGACATGTGGATGACCAATGATCATATGATCATGAACACAGAAATCGCGATCAAACGCAGCAAAACGGCTGCACGAGTCCTCAAGCCGAATTTCCGCTCGCATTTCCGGTCGACTCCAGTACCGAGAGAATGGTCGGGAAAGTCGTGATTGTTCTGGAGGGAGAGAGAGCGGCAGTTCTTGCGTCTACTAGCCGTTCCCAGTACGAAACCTATTGGGCGCTAAGTGAGCCACTGAATCCGTGTCTTCTAAGACCACGAGAAGACTTCGAGCAAGAGTCTCTCTAACTTCTCTCAGGTCTCGTCCCAAGTTCGGCGAAAGACTGTCAGTCATTCAACGATACGCAACACTTCGATTGCGATCACCGATGATATGAATATGCAGGCGATTATATAATCACAAACTATGTATGGGAGAACAATAAATGAAAATACTTTTCATTCATTATCAGTCGGCTCTTAATTCGTGAAGTCAGTCTGTCTGCTGGAGTCTGTAAGCCCGCATTACATCTTGAGCGAATGAGCCGAATCCGACTCCAGCGTCCCTCACGCCATGAAATTTTTGGCTCTGACATCCCGAATTCGGATCGCGAAAAGAGTGATAATCCGGTTCTGAGTTTCTCGGAGCACCTGTGGTGCGCATTTCACATTGGCACGTCCGCAAACGCCGGCTACTATGTTATGTATGTTAATCCCATCTGATGACTGATCACTCCGAATTGACTACGAGTAATCTTCGATGGTCCGTCTGCAGACTTCTGCGGGCGACAGTCAGCCAAGGTTAGCTAGATCCATCGCCATACTCGAATCCCAGGATTGTGCCGCATCACCATGAGTCAAACGCTTTCTATTAGGTTGACCAGGAAATTCTGTCCATATAATTTTCAGGGTCTGATACCCGTTTTGTCACGACGCCGGCTCGAATTCTCTCCACCCAATGCAAAGTTCTATCAACTTTGAGACTTGAGACGGGATTGGAGCATCGCAATACAACCCACCTGAGGGAGGTCCAAGGGGGTTCTCTAGCTATCACGATCGGATTTTTCTCGGTAGATATGGAAACCAAGAAATTCGAAGGATTCTAAGGAGACAGTGAGCTCGACCTTCGAAAGAGCCCCAGAGCTTCGAATCGACGTGGTTCCCTGTCTTTCTGCTCTGAATATGTTGAAGTCTATCATCTTTGCTGCGCGGAAGACGCAATCGCAATCCGTCATTGCTGGTGGGCTACCGGGGAGTTTCATCGCAATCTGAATTTTGTGGGAGGTTGTGATTTTCAAGAACTCCGGGGAACTCAGGAGGAAACAGAAACATCACAGGGCTCGGCCTCCAAGAGAGCTTTGGGGCTCTCCTCTGGACATCTTTCGGAATCTCTGGGAAGAAGGCGGGATTGGTCTCATCGGTCGCCGAAATTCCGGCGAAAAACGGTGTTCTGGCTCTCAATGAGCAATACTGATGGCTGACAATATGCGCAAGGACACAAAGGATCTTTTTGATGACATTCGATGATGCGGGTGGGCAATTCACGCACTGTGTCTGAAGGGGGGACCACGTCGACTCTCGAAGACTGACCGATTGCCCGGAGAGAAATCATTTCGACGATCCGCTCCGCTCGGGCCGTCATGATCGGGATCGCGCCACATCTTCTGAGGGGAGTCTCCACTAACTCGCCATCTCGACGGGGATGCTCAACACCTCGAGCCTCGTCGAGACTCAAGGCACACAATGCTCACAGTCGCCAGAAATCACAAGCGTCATTTCGGAAGGCAGGGGAAGAATCATCTAACGGACTAACGGCCAACAGGTCGTCAGCGAGAATAGAAAGAGAGACTGCGATAAGAAAGGAATGAGAAGCGATGAAATGATCATCGACAGAAGTGGGTAATGGAGCTCTAGCAAAAATTTATTCACCCAGTGGTGTCAGTCGGTGTGATACTCTCCTCCCCTGGACACTATCTCGTGCCATATTTCGGGGAGCTTCTCTATTCCTCGTCGCCAAAATTCGAGATCCCTAGTTCCGAAATAGTGGTCCAGGTGCAACCTCACCTCCTCCACGTTATTGAAAATCTTTCCCTCTAGTGAATGTTGCATGGATCTGAAGAGATGAAAATCGGATGGAGCGATGTCCGGGCTGTAAGGGGGGTGAGGCATAACCTCCCAGCCGAGAGCGCTCAATTTCTGGCGAGTTAGCCGGCTCGTGTGTGGTCTTGCGTTATCATGGTGGAAGACAATTCCTCTGCGGTTCCTACGGCTTGAGCGGTCTCGCTGGAGCGCTTCCTTCACACGCTCAAGCTGCTCGCAGTATTTTGCAGAGTCCACAGAAGTTCCTTCCGGCAGCAATTCATAGAAGACGATTCCTCGGACATCCCACCATATGCTTAACATGACTTTTCTCGGATGAAGACCGGCACCGGCAGTGGTGGCTGGGGCAGTCCCGGGCTGCACCCAGCTCTTACCGAGAGCGACATTATTGAAGCTTATCCACTTCTCGTCTCCTGTTATGATTCTGTCGAGAAACGGCTCTCGCTCATTCTTGCGGAGCAACTCCGCACAGATTCGGACTCGATTGGCTTTCTGAAGAGGCGTCAGGTTGTGAGGGAGCCATTGGTTCCTTCGACTACGGTATCCGGCCTCCTTCAGTATCGCATGCACCGTTGACTTCGGCACACCAGTGGAAGTAGACAACTGTCGCAGGCTCTTCCTTGGATTCTCGTCGCAGGTTAGCAGGACAGAAGCCCGATCGTGCCGGCGTGGGCGTCCCGATCGAGGCTTATCAGCTAGGCTGATTTCCCCGCTCTCAAACCGCTTGATCCACCTGCGTATAGTCCGCGTTGATGGCATCTTGCCGGACAAGTTCGCGCTGAGCTTTCCGAGAATCACCTCGGCACTACACCCTTCGCGGTGGAAAACCTGAATCAGGAATCTGATTCTGCTTTTTTGAGACTCCATCGTGTACTGATTTTGTGAGCGTTCTCGCTTACGTTCTAGCAAACGCTTTGTCGCTTTTCATGTTTTAGCGCGCTCTCGGCTAATCAAGTTTCGAACGTACCGCCGTAGGAAAGGCTTGTTCACGGATTCGAACACCCGATCACTGTGCTCAGATCTTGCAATCTACGCCTCGCACGTCCACATGCTTCCATGTGCGCCTCAGTTTTTTCGCACGCTCGCGCCGATATGCCCTTCGAGATTGAAGATCCAGCATTGAGAAACTGCTTGGGGAATGATCTCAAGCTCTCTTCTCGGGCCCTATAGAATCGGCCGAGAAACTTTATCGAACTTATCCGTGGCGCCGACACCATTCTCCAAGGAGGGCTTAGATCGCAAGAGGTTTTCAATCCGGCGTTCCTGTTGATAGGCCCGACGTTCAGGCACATCTCATGGATCCGGAGGCCGAGTGTACCCAGCGAGCGGTCTGCCTGAGCTTACGAAGGGGCAACTTTGCCTGGGAAGTTCGTTTCGCTGGAATCGCGCCGAACGACGAGGCATCTCCGTGCCAAATCGATGAGCAGCTTCGTCCAAGCATGGAGAAACCGAGAGCGCGTCGGCGCTTCGATCAACTTTCTCCGAGTGATTTCGATGACAGTGACGTCGATCGGAAGCTCGGGGGCTCTTCCCAAGGTTCAGCTCACCGACTCCTCGGACCTCCTCCCGAATTCCTTCGAATTTCTTGGTTCTCATACCTACTGAGGAAAGTCCGATTGTGATACAAACTTCTTGGACTTCCCTCAGGTGGGTCGAATCGCGATGGCTTCTTCTCCGTCTCAAATTTGATAGGGCTTCACGTTATGTAAAGAGAATCCGATCCGGCGACGGAACGAAACGGGTATCAGACCCAGGAAATACTATGGACGAAATTTCCTGGTCAACCTAATAGTTTCGAAGTGACATCCCCGAGAGATAATCTCGCACTCCAAGAGGAAGAATTCCCGGTCCACAATCCGTTGCCCATCAAACCGACGGAGTCTCTGATCTTATCCCACTCCAAATGCGATTCGTGAAGGATGCAAATGATGTCTGGAGCATGTTCACTCCCCTTTCTCCTCTCACTCGAAGCTCTTTGATCAAGTTTTTCGCGGGTGCTCCTTGTTTACGCGTCCCGACCCGCCGGGAGACTGCTCGCAGACGAGGCGCCAGCCTAGTCCGCTACAGACTTAACTCCTTGATTTTAATTTCATGCGATCAATATTCGCTCATACCGTACCCCCGAGGTCTGTCTCATACGCCAATTTGGCTAAAATATTCTCTTCTATCTCTCAAGTATTCTCCGAGCTGATCGGGAATCGGGGGAGATGGTTGTCAAATTTTACTCTCTAGGGAGCTCTCTAACGGTGGAGAGCGGGAACCGCTTAGTGTGCCGGGAGTGTCATGCTCCGACGGAGGCCAAGCATGTGAATTACACGGTATCCTTTCTCCGAGCTCAACCTTATTGTCAGCCACATTCCCATACATTCGCATGTGTGATTTCGTTTCAGAAAGATCTTGGTCCTGCGTCTGAGTGAGGAATTCAGCTGAGCTCGAAAGGAGCGACGGAGTCTGAAAATTCTCGTTCTGAGTCAGACTCACGCGACTCTATTTACAAGATAGAATCCTTACTATTGCTGATATGCATTCCTCGAAAGCGATTCGGAATAAACTCCACGAGAGATTTCAGTAGCATTGGTTTGTTCATGTTCGAAGTAATAACGGTGTAAAGGCTTCCGAGCTCACACCTTCCCTGGATTCACATGATTCTGCTTTCCCTGATGCGTGCATCGATCGTCGCGAAGACGTCCCACGCGTCCTTGCTCACGATGCGCGTTCGCTAACGGAAGGATATCGTAGCCTCCTTACTCGATGTTCCCCGCTCCGGGGAAGCTTCGTATGCAAGTAAAGAATATTCACCCCACGCGATAGATTGCCTTTGTAGCCAAGTCTTGAAATCGATTTCGGGCGAGAATTCAGAGCTTCGTCCATATTTCACAGCGTCCTAGGGAAAGGACGCGAAGGAATCGCATCATATCGGATACGATTCTTCCAATGTACACGGTGAAGCCACGTCGGTATAGACGGAAATCGATTCTCTGTCGCGACAATGAATCGCCGGCTTCACTTCTCTCCCAGGCTTCGCTTCGCGCACCGTTTCTCGGCCGGCATTTGTTCGGACTCTCCAACTATTAGCCCACATTCATCCCTCTGAGAGAGCGCCCGATGAAGATTGACATGCTCAACAGTATCTCATTCGTTCTGATTTGCCTCATGCCCCCCGCAAGTGCGGTGAGTGAGGATGTTAAGGAGCAGACGGCGATGAATGTCGTGATGGAGGCTGAGAGATTCGCATCTCACCGGAACTTTGGGCCAACTAAACTTTTAATTCTGAGCCTCGGAGCATTCTTACCGCGAGAAAGTCTGAAGCTCAACGCGAGCTTGCTGGCGATCAATCCATTCAAATTCACCTTGGACATGCGCGCTTCATCCATCGCTCTTTTCTCTGAAGTTCTAGCAAGTGGACTGCGAGTCGTTGTCATATCATCGATGAGGTACACGGCTTTCTTCTTGTTAGACCCGAGAACCCCAGACCCCTTCCAGAATTTTCGTGACAAGTGTTTGCTGCATATATCGGTGAAGGAAGACTATGCGTTCGGGAAGACATTTTTCGTGAACTCCTTGTTCTGGTACAGGGATGGAACTCGTCGCTTCCAATGCGTCAAACGTTTCGACCACACAATTTATTGGCGGACGAATTCTTCGATGAACGAGTGTGTGACGTCCGAGGGACTGTGCTCCACGCTTTCAATCGACCGTGTGCGGTATACCCATTTCGCCTACATGAGATCAGATCTCCATCTGTCGACGATGTGTAACACTACCGTCTTCGACTCCTGGTTTAATACAACTCACAAAGCCATATCGCGAGATGAACGACACCTCCTAAACCAGTACTCCGTTCATCGCGAGGGCGCGATCGAGAGCTTCGCTTTCCGAAAAGGACGTGAGACTGATGTGGCGGCTCTGGTCGAAGTTTTCAGCGTCGGAGTCTGGCTGATGATCCTCGGCTCAGTCCTTACCTTGGTCGAGATGATGTCTCTCCTGAAATTCGAGCGCTTCGGAGATTTGCTCGGGAGCGTCCTGACGAGCTTCATCTCAGTCATCGAGTTGAAAGTCCATATCCGACGATACTCTCATGTCGCGTTACTCGGCTGCGTTCTGGCTCTTTGTTTCCTTGTCGGTCAGGTCTACACGAACTTCATCATGTCGTCCTTCCTCGACCCGGAACTTCCGACCGTTTGCGAACGTCTCAAAGATTGTCGATTAACCATGGAATGCTACCGTCCACTCCATGTTCGAGCTCATCTCATGGAAGGAGCCTGTGTGACGAACATCGCGGCGGAGCAACGTCAACTCGCTGGAAAACCTTTACGACGGAAAATCGTTGAAGCTGAAAATTTCCCAGTGACCAAGTTTGACCAGAGCTATAGCTTTGTGGGGGCGGTTTTATATTTGTCACTACCCTCCAAAGGTCAGATGACACTGGTACTTCCCCGGTTGAGCTCAGCAATTAAGCGATCTATGCAGTTCGGTCTCGTAACGACAGAGCGATCGGGTGCTTCACGGAGAGATGTCGAGCGATATCTCGCGGGAGTCATAAGCAAAATAGACGCGAAAATAGACCAACATATCGTGAACGTGCAGAGCGCGGACGGGCAAGACCGGTACATCGAGTTCAACACAAGCGTGGACTGGTTCGACATGCGAAGTTTTCGCAAAATACAACCAGTATTCATCTTCTGCATCTCAATTGTTCTCGTTGTCTTCTTCGTCGAATCATTCTACCCTCTCGTGAAGAATCTCCCGGAAATCGTCCGCCCGTACCTGATTCCTGAAGAAGAGAACCCACCAGGGCAAACGGCAGAAATAGGGGTTCAGGACCGCTAACGAATAAAAACTGGGACTGTGGAATGACTCCTCCTGACATTCGGTGGTTGGATTCGTGAGAATGAAGCATGTGGTGATCCAATAGCAGGAACACGGCGGCCTCGGACGAATCGAAATGCCCCGCGAAGATACGGGAGTCAAAGGCGCTGCTTATTACTGACTTTGAAATGAGCATCGCAGCGATCAGCTCCCCGAGACCTGTTGAAGAAGAACGTGGGAGAGTCCTCGGATGGCTGCATCGTTTTAAACCTCGCTCCAAATGTCTCGGATCGTGGATTATTGAAAGAACGACGACGTTTACAGGGCTTGAACGTGAGCCTCCCTATCGAGCCGCTGCCTCGCCCTCCGAATCCGCCCCTCTCCATCACCCTGAGAGCGGAATCCCTCGACTACCTGTTCGGATTCCTGCTGACCTTCCCGACCTCTGAAACCCAGTCCCCGAACAGGGGAGGCGACGGCAACCGAAGAGAGCCATTGTGCTCCCTGGAGCCTGAGATTCCAAGATGAAGATCCGGATACGACCCTCGTCGTCGCTGGACATGCTCGACGCTGAAACGGTGCAAACCGTAGACTATTCGTGGCACACGTCCCTGGGGCTGGCAGTAGAATCCAAGAATTCGATGAGTCCGACATTAATAAAACAACTCTATCGGTCTCCTTCCTCGTGATACTGATTCAAAGACCCAGCTTGACGCAAGTCCTGGGCGTTTCTCGGGTTCCCATCGAGCAAACTATCACTTATGATTGCTTGGGTAGTACTGATGTGAAAGGATCCGTTCCCGTGCGGTTATTCCCATGAGCTGCTCATCAAACCATCGTGAAAATGAATTGTTCGCCGTCGGTGATACGTATGACATACATAGTTCGATCAAAATCTATTAATTACGTCCGAGCTTTCGAAGTCCCCGTGACGGATTTCGGTGAAGAGTCCCTGCCATCAAGCTTTGGGAATATCATATGCCCATGATGATGATGCGTTGGCATGGCAAGAGCGTCTCGGCTTGGATCGAACAGAAGTTGCCAGCTCGGGAAAATCACCAAGGTGGTTCTGTAGTTCTGCCCCCCTGGAGCTCATAGAAGCCCCGAGCTCCATAATCCATAATCGCGACGAAACCGACGTCGTAGTCGTCGGGACAAGAGCACTCCACCATTTTTCGGCGAGTGAAAAGCCTTAGATTACTTCAGACGTCTAGAGCGGACATCCATCGGCTGAACCCTGTCAGCCGATATGAGCTCTCAATCGTTCACCTCAGAACTGCATCCGGGATTGCTCGCTTGGGCGTGAGAACTGGTCTACTACCGCGATCCTCGTCGCAATCCCCTCATTCCGGGACTCCAACACCGCCTCTTATACGGCTGATCTAAATTAATTGAAACATGAGATGCTCTGGCAAGACCGCTGTGGCGGGCGGTACTGCCGAGGCGATTCTGCGTCAAGATCCTGAGGTTCAAACCATGTCGTATCCAGGGGTTCGAATGCGCAGTCAGTGCTGTACACGGCTACTCCTCTGACCGGTTCTGCCGCAGAAGATGATTGTAGTTACAGATGTTCGATGATGCTGTTCCGCGAAGGATTGAGCAAGCTCGATCTCGCTCCATTATCGTCCGTCATTCTCCGTCCGGAACCTTAATCTGGAACTCTTGTCGGGATTCCTCTTCGGAACACGGAGGGCCAGAGCCATCTTCGTGGGGTTGGGCGGGACTCCCTCGCAATATCCCCGCGGGGGAAAACGTCGCGTCGTAATCAGTACTTGGACTGCTTCCGACTTGTAAATGTTAGCGGCGCATTCCGCCACTGTCAATATGTCAAACATAAGCGTCTCCCTCTAGCGGAAGCGATCAGGAGAAAATTTCTGACAAACTCCTCGATGAGCGCTCTAACGACGTCACTTCATGTTTTCTCGGGGGAGATTCGATCTGAGCAAGCAAATCGTTCGCTCTATAGATCCTTCCAATGATCACATCATAGAATGCATGAACGAGACAAGGGCAGTGAATGAACAGGACTGTGGATATCATTCTGAAGATGATTGAATCTGTTCCTGTAGAAGGGGTAGGCTCGCTCTCGTTCAGGCCCGGATCTAGCGCTAAGCCCGAGTGTGGAGGCGCCAAGCGACGGCCTATGACGTCATCAAAGATGGCGACATGGGATGCAGGAGACATCGGCATCCGGACGATTCCATCCAGGCCTCTCCATTCTGTGAGGTTCCAGGCAGACAAACCGAACTTGGAGTTCCAGCTCGGGACTAGCCTGTCGGGAGCTGAGTGCGAATCGCGGGTATTTCGCCATTCGAGTCCACTGCGTCATCGCCCACAGCTACGCGCGTGACGTCATCACTCGGTACCCAGCGACACTGTGCACTGGCGGCTCTATGATCTGTGTTTGTGTTGATATTTTGGTGCTGTTGCGTGTTTCGGATGTTGTGAATTGAGAGAAGAGTGTTATTGTGAGTGTGCCTCTGTCGTGCCCGATTGGTCGCACACATCGAGAGACTGATATTCGCGCGAACGATCGGTATCGACGGACGGTGGAGGACACGTCTTCGAACACGTCCGAACATCTGACTGAGGGCAGAACTTGTTTTTCTCGAGCCACTACTGCTGCTCGGTCCCCAGTTGCCGCTGCAACCGCCAACAACAACGACGACGACGAGGAGCGATAATTTTCTTGTTGGACTTTGACGAAAATGGACGTCGAGCAGATGCGTCAGCAAGTCATGATTAACCAGTTCGCTCTGGCAGCTGGCTGTGCCCACGACCAGGCGCGTCAACTCCTCCAATCGACGCAATGGCAATTCGAGGTGAGACGGGATGGACATACCATCTCGAGTTAGGCCTAGAATTTAAGGATCGCTACTATCTGGAAGCTGTAGGACGCTATTCACGGACTCGTCGATGTTCACCCGAAACCCTCGAAGCGACGGTCACAAGTATTTTGAGCGGGAACCCGATATTTCCACCGCCAGATGATGAACGACGGCATGATAGATAACAATAACACTGGCACCAAGAACGAAGGCGACAACAACAACAACGCTGGCCAGCTCGAAAACAAACACAGAACAGCTGGGATTAAAATTTCGTGGCTCGTTATGGACAGGATCCGGGAATTCCTAGATCCTTCGTACATTCCTCGATTCGCGGGATGCTGACTCTTGAATGACACGAATAGCGAGAATAATACGGCACTGCGGAGGCTCATTCCTCAATCATGTGCTATTGTTTACGTTCTCCGATGTTACGTGGTTTCGCAGCCACAGAGACGCAGATAGGCCTTCTGCGTTGTCGGATATCAGGAATACTCTCGAATTATTTCAATTTCGAAGGGTAGTGTCTGTATAATTAGTGGCATGAACTTCATTGGGGGCCGAAATTCGTTGAGGCAGAAAAGACCGAAACTGCTCTCCCAGTCGGGACTCGAGGGTATCTTTTCCCGATCGCTGTGGCGCTGACATACAATCGGAAAGATGTCGAGATCATGTCGTTTGATATTTTCGCGAGACATCATCCCATGTGCATAAATGTCCCCACTCTTCCACATTCTCCGCTGACCAAGCTCTTCTTTCCAGACTGCGTTGAGCATTTTCTTCCAAGAGGTGGCGGTCAATGCCAAGTGCGGAGGAACTCAGTACAACCCGGTGAGCCAATTGCGTATCCCCGATATACTTTCCACGGAGAACTATCGAATACGTAAAACAGGATCAATAACTCTGAATATGATGCTGAGGTCCCTGGAATTCATGCTCCCGGTGGTGGGCAGCCGCGGGAGGGATCAACTCGCTGACTGATTTCTCTCTCTCACTTTTCCAGATGTGCACTCCTGCGAACACGCCGGCAACACCGCCGAATTTCCCGGAAACCTTGACGGCGTTTTCGAAATTGTCAACCTCACCTGGAGCGCCCACAGGTCCACTAAAATCACAGATGTCTCCGAAAGCTCGAGGAAACCACAATTAGAACTTGTATCTCCACAGTTAGGTTTATATGGCGGTGCATTATCCATAATCCGTATCAAATTCCATACAATCGTTAGTTCAAGACCTTGGCGCGGGAGCTTCGCAAGGTGCTTGCGTGAAAACCGCAATTATGTGATCGTTTGTTGGGCCAGACAGCGTCAGCGGCTCTGCGCTTGGTTCACATTTGGACAAGATCAGTTATCTCGAAGTCTTTTGCACCGTCATCTGTTTTCAAATTGAATTTCCGAGAAACGTACTCCACGCCAAAAAAGTCTGCCTCCCAACGACTTTGTAGAAAATATGAGTTGGTGTCTTTGCGAGTCCACCCGACTGATTTCGAGGAAAACTGCAATGCTCCCTCTAGATCAACTTTCGCTTACGTCGCGTCGTCGACTTGGGACTCCCCCGGTTGGGGACCCTACCCCGTTATCGTCAAATCGCTCAGAGGTGCTCAGTGGGTGTGACTCCTCTGGGGCACCATGATCCATAAGGGATCCCTCATCAGGGATTCCTCAGGATTAGGAACCCCCTCCCGAAGCGCTGAGTTTGAGCCACATGACCCGTTATCATCATCATAAAGATGACGTCATCGCGAAGAGCTAGTTCGGATGCTGGAAAACATCTACAAATGATCGTCTGGAATTTAGGCGAAGAAATGCCCAATGGGGTCGGAAAGATCGGGAGATGCAGTGGGATCCAATGGGTTGAGGATCATTGACCGTGAGAGGCACATTTTCTCGCAGGGATAGCACGGGGTGCGCAGCGGGGTGCTCCGAACGTGCACTGGGGTCAAGCTAACCTCAGGATGCGCGCCCTACCTCGCATGCCATGATTTGAGTCATACGATCGAGGGCAAACACTGCTGCTTAAAAGTGCAATTTCGATGCCCTATTGTGATCCTTTCAGCAACTATCACTATAACTATGAACTATTTAAAGTCGTCTCTCTTTTCCTGTCTACAACCGCTGCTCTTGGCTCTGATATTCGCTTGTAGGATGCCGGAATTGTCCGTGAACTTGGCAATATATATCGTAGTTCATCACGTGAACTCATTGATTAATCAATCGAGGAATTCTTGGCGTGAATTCCGTCGTTCGATGGATTAACAGTTAGAATCTCAAAAGATGGCTTCCGATGTTGTGTCGCAGAGGAATCGACCGGACGGGGAGAATATATCGGGAGATCAGAGACCAACGATTTGATGACGGAATTCAGGAGGTAGAAAATGAGACTCGACGATGACTTATGCAAAACCGCGCAGATTTGCTCACTGGAGTAGCTCTTGAAGTCCTTGGATTAGCAGCTTGTCCTCAGAACTAGATTTCATCCGCATGTAGGTCTCAGAGAACTTCAATAAAGAGCGGAGAGAGGGTCGTCAAAATGAATCGACAAGCGTTAGCGGCGGTGTGTAAAGTTTGTGTATATACAATGTATAAAATAAAATAAAAACATCATGGTTAGCGTGGAGTTTTCTTTATTCGGGAGTTCCGGCCGAGGGTTTCTCCGTCAGAGCAGAGAGGAGGAACGTATGATAGATCTTCCTTTGAATCGAAGACGAGGATCATAACACCGGATCGACCCCGAAGTTTGTAGACTTCCACACCGACTATACTGTCGGTGTGAATTGCACAACGAGACACTCTTACCGTGAACGAGAAATTGAACAATTATTATAGACGGCGTGAATATCACAGACGCGGGAATTCCGTGGAAGACGGTTCGTATCGACGACAGAGAGGACAAAAAACACCTCCGCTAGATTGCATCTCTGTCAGACAAGATCTGAAAAATGAAGTCGGATTAGCTGAAACCTGTCCATGCCTATGCTTCTCGGAACTACCTAACGAAAATAACCCATCCGTATCGATCATTGATTGTTATTAGCGGAATTACATATGCCATTGACGATTATGGCTGGAGATGTCGGCATGACTTTTTCTCAATCTACATCTACGGAGATACTAGAATGATTAGAGCTGGAGGATACGTTCCAAGCTCAGTCATGACTCGTCGACTCTTTTACGACGAAGAATACTGAGAAACACTGACGTCAGTAGTCAATAGTTATACATTAATAGTTCAAACCTGTGAAAACTGTGCGAGCAGGCCAGAGACTCCGTCGGATCCAGTTCGATGCCGTCGAGGCATATTGCACAAATTACAGCCTCCTTGTCCGCTCCTGAAGGTTCCGCGGAACAAGCTGGGGAGTCGCTCGTTCCCCCCGCGGATGCCGCGGCGGCGGCGACGGGTGCATTGAGGGGACGTTCCTTGATTTTCACAGCCAGCAGCGGCGATCGGATCGACTTCATAGTCACTAGTTCCAGTTGCGAGATCATTTGTAAGTTCACCTTATTCTCCCGAAGCCGACGCAGGAAGTCCTCTTGCAGCTCTTCGATTTCAGCAAGTCTGATCCGGCAATTTTGTTGCATTGGATCTCCATCTATATTCGCTGCCTCCAAAGCCATGAGATGGGCTCCGAGAACATTCTTGGAGTGCGAGAGTTTCTCTCGGATCAAGACTTCGAGGACAACGGCTAGCTTCTCGGTGTCTTTCTCGTGCTGCGCCAGAAGATCACGGGTGAGACTTTGGTTTTGGTGAGACTCAAAGAAAAGATCCTGTTCGTACATTGTCACTTTTTCGTTGACATGGATTCCCTGCAATCTTAACCGGGCAACTTCGTGCTGCATGAGCTCTATACTCTGGTCAAGAGCAGCCAGTTGATTTTCCATTTCGCCTCTCTGTTTGTGAATATATTTTTTCTCCGAAAGTCTTCTAAGCGACGAATCCCGTAGTGCTTTCAACTTCTTCATTTCGGCGACCGGATTCTCGGATCTCTTTGTCTGAATCCATTCCTTGAGGCGCCTGATTTCAGATCTTTTCATTTCACACCGATGTTTGAGATCTTCGAGGCCCTGACGTTTCCGGAGAGCGTTCACTAAGCGACTGGATCTCGAGACAACTTGGAGCTTGGACAGATTGTGATTGAGCAGATCGATGTCTTTCTTTGGAAGATTGTTAAGACAAGCGGCAATCTCAGGAGCTCCCAAGTTCTCGCAGTCCGTAGTGACTGAGCCCCAGGACACGTTCACTTCCCCAGCGGTCACGGTGAGTTCGGGACATTGCTTGAGGAGTTCTCGGATGCCACCCGACTTGGCGATGAGATTCTTCGCTGGGCGTCCCAGAGTTTGCGCTTTCGTTCGCAAGTCGTCAATAGGTAGAGGAGCAACGTTGTTCAACCACGCGCGCACTGCTAGAAATACACATTGCTCTCGATCCAGAGGCTTCGGAGCTCGACCGTCCGGATTCATCCTGATGCGCGCTGATCGTCGCGCTTAACGAAACTGATTTTAATCAGCGGAGGCCAGCCAGGGCTTGAATTGTAATATTTTAGAACACTACGATTTTTCTTCCAGCCTTCCGCTCTGAACTGTCAGCTTGCCCAAACCGAAGAACGGTGTTGCGCGCTGAGAGACTAAGCCCGTCTGCCGCGCGCACTGATCATTGAATTCGGATGCGGCTGTTGCCTCGCGGAGCGGAGACCCGCCACTGCATTAATGCCAACAAGTTACCCACGGAGAACGATTCTCTACGGTTTCGATTTCAGCTGATAGTGAGCTGTCACGAATCGAGAACGGAAGCACGATGCTTCCTGTGTTGAGCTCGATGAAGGTTGCAGATCTCCGATGGAGGAGTGAAGTGAGGACTCGCATGAGGTTGAAGCACACCACTTTCATTGGGCTCACGATGCTGCTCAAATACAAAAACATTTACATATATAATATATCAAGGAGGGTCGTCTCCTGGGAGTCAGCTCGAACTCGGGCCAAGATTAGGTCAACATGGGGCACAATCTGATGATGATTGACGCTCCCCTGTCAGACGTAAGTGATGCGGTTAGAGTGGATTGTCCCTCGATTATGTTTCGTTTCAACAAAAAAATAATTTCATGAAAACAATCGATTCCTCGGCGATCGATCTCCTTGGTCCTCCAGAATGTCACGGGATTCTCGCGACTGGGATGAGAGTCCGACGCGGCCGAAGAACATCGGACCGAGACTTTCTTCTCGTAATGAATTCACGATGTATTTCGATCTGGGATGTTGGCCTCACTCAATACCTCAATTGCGGAGTTGAGCAGCCTACCTGGACGCTCACATACATACGTACCGCCCCTCTCTCGTCAAATGTAGATCACATGCTCATGAATTAAATCACCGCGAGCTCATTTGGGACTTATCCGAGAGAGACTCGCTCGATTCTACCGCAATATCAGCGATGGTCCCGTTGTTATATCCAACAACCGATCGCTCAATGAACCACAGCGAACCGAGGGGTTCCGAGCAGAAACGCCGCGACGTCTCGTCTCATTAATCCACCACCCATTTCAGAGCCTGCAGTAGACGGAGCACCGAGTCCGAAGTCGGGGGACAGCCGCATATCCGGAGCCTTGGAATCGTGAAGAGAAACTCCAGGCCCAGGCCCTCGCACGTCGGCGCGGGCCTCCAGATTGGCCCAGCTGTGGGTGTGAACCGCGTCAAGTGAGAGCAATTCACTAACAATGTCGTTTGTCGACGCTTCGCGCAGCGGAGCCCGCCAGTGACGATCTCTCGAGAAAAGTTTAAATTGCACTCTGAGAGTCTTTAAACGTTTTTCGTAACGTTAGGAAACTCAAAGCACTGAGAGAGTGCGGTTCGACCGCAGAGAGGCTAGAAAATGCGGAGGAAGCTCCAACTTTGGGCAGGGAATTCTCCAGAGGAAACCATTCACTGCTCACCAGCTCGTCTCGTTATCTGCGATGACGTCGCTCCCTCCGAGATTCGAGCCGACCTCTTTCCTCGCCAACTACGCAGCACTCCGGCTGTTCTCAAAAACATGAGAATTCATGGGAAGTCGAAACTTATGGAATGGAGGAGAGAAAGATGACGATGATTGATGATCAACCCTGAGCTAATCAGGAAAGTCTTCGACTAACTGCAGAAGACTGAAATCTCGGAACTCTTGAAGGATACTGAAGATATTTCGTTCGATTCTCCCGAGGGGGAGCTCAAAAGTACCCCGGGTATGGCTCGAGGGTCCATCGCTCGTATTCAGTATCGTTTAGTTCCATCCGATGCGAGAGGACGCGACGGAATGTAAGTCTCCGGAAGCGGCGTCTCCCGTCTGACACGAAGAAGGCCGCGGAACTCGAAAATCCGATTCCGGTCGGGTGAATGCAAATATCGGGAGCCCTGGAAGACATGGAAACCGACGAGAGCTGTCCTCTTCGCTCGAACACGATCGATAAGGGACTCATGTGAGTGACGTGCCTAATGCCATTGTCAGAGGTTTGGAACTTTGCTCCAGAATTCTTCGGTGCCTCCCCCCACCTTGACATATTTCAGCGGGTTCCTGTACTAAATACTTTCAGGCAGCCCTCTGAATAAAAGGAGATTTTGAATTGAATTGAAGCGGTTCGTCATCATGATAGTGGTCGTGAGGATCGCCCTCGAATCTTCCATTTCCAAGAGCAAAAGATTTTTGATGACTTTCATCATCAAAGCCCTTATTCCGTAGGCTCGCAGCTGACTTTCTGACAGATGTTGGTAGACTCCACTTCCGCGCTGACGAGACCCAGAGCGCGAGCCCTCCTTTATAGGCGAATTCTGATCTCTCGAGTGTCGGTTCCGATGCGAATTCTGATCTCTCGAGTGTCGGTTCCGATGCGAATTCTGCATCATGAGTCCCCATAACAATGAAAAATTGAGCACAACCCGCCTGGATAACCAACCTCCCGGAGTATAACGCAATGTACAGAAGCGTCACCAGTGAAGCCCGTGAATTGTGATTACGGGCCGACGACCGATCGTCGATCGGATAGCCTCGAGGAGGAAATTGCGCCGCCATCACAGGCATCGAATTCGACAACAATGTTTATTCTATAATATCGCCGCTACTGCTGTTTGGGCGATGAAGCATCTGATCTCGTGGATCGATACTTTCGCTCGGTAGCACGAGGTGGAACCGCAGACGGGGAAGAGTGTTCCGCTTCAATTTGTTCCTCATCAAAACATCGGCCTGTGCGGTCACCGTACACTGCCGCCGCTGTGGACGATGTTAGTGTTGTCATCGTGATCGCTCACTGCGCGCGGTCGATCGCTCGGTCTTAACGACGTGACCAAATAGTGTCTTCGTGACACTTGAAGAAAGTGTTTCCAGTGCATACGATCGTTCGCCCCGGACTCACTCGTTGCCCAACGCTCCGACCGCGCCAGCGCCGAAGACGCGCGTCGATGCTTGTCCTACGTCGGCGTCGCCGTTGTTCATCTCTTGCTGCCGTCGTCATCATGCTCGACGTCTAGTCGTGATAACGACAACCGCTTATTAAAGGAACCCGAAGAGTCCCATTGGGGAAAATGTCGGGAAAGTGTTACAATTACCTCGAATATGTTTGCGTCGGCCATCCGGACGATGATTTTTCTCGTGATTTTTTCTCATCATGGACGTCGAAGGCTACCGTGCTTCGTGACTCCCGCCACGAAGAGCTCCCTCTCGAATTTCCCACGTATCCAATCATGTGACGATCATGAATATAATTTCACCTTCTAATCTTGATTTAATCACGCGAATCATTCGCTGAGATTCCCATGGAAACAGGCACTCCCTTGGAAGGGATGATATTCGATGAATTTCTCGTCCAATCAGCGCAGTGCTCGGAAACGCAGCGGCGCGGCAGGTAGACGAAGCTCGTCACTCTCTCGGGAACTTCTTCACTTCTGAGTGTCCATCCTGAAATACTATTGCCGGAGAAATCTGCGATGATCCCCGCCATAGTTAACGAAACGCCCGCGGTTGCAGACTCGACGCTGAGCCACCTTTTCGTCCTTCTCGGCCTATCCTGAATGGGTTTCTACATTCTGCACGATAACGTTTGGTGTATCTACAAGCAGCAGTGAGAGCATCCCCGGACGATCATTGCAGGAAGAGAAATTTTATCTGCTCAAGACGCGACAACCACAGGGAAAGTTTTTCCCGCGAAAAAGGAGAGGGAAATATTAACGAATTTCGCTGGGTCGGATGGATAGATCGGGGGAGCGTAGATTCTCAACCAACGCGGCGACTTGTACGACGGTCTGGTAGGACTCTTTTTTCAGAGGCATGACAACATACAGTCAGGTCATTACGTCATTAGTCATTAGTCGTGCATCTCGGGCTCCCCTGACGACAAGTCTCACTAAAAACTCCGAAAACGTGAGCGTATCTGAGATTTAAAATGTAGAACAAGTTGAAGATTTCGCGGGATCGAATGGGGGATACGAGAGTCATGAAAGAAGACGGAGAATGAATTTTCGCAGGGTTTTCATTAACGTCACCTGCTGCGTCAACTCCCCCGGGTATGATATCGATGCTCTTGGACGCGATAACGGTGGATGAACGAAACATTTAGTCCGCGCTCTGGGATCGACTCCGGTTCCATTAATCGGGAGAATAACGCAGAAGGGAATTCCTTGCGCACTCCCCCTAGAACTCCAAACTTCACTATATTCTGAATTACGTCAGACCCGGGAAGGCGTTCTCCGGCTACTGCGCTCCGTGCATTTGACAAATTCTGTGGGAAAATAGGTTTCATGGAATGATCACGACTATACGACTTCGGTATCGACGGGGGCTGAGACTAATGAACACGGGGCTCAATGAGATAGCCTAATGGTCGTCATTTATCGGGGTGTTTCTATCTCGGTATCCTGACGAATTATGCTCTCGGGGAAAGACTGCGATCGCTCAAGCGGACTCTACTGAAGCTCCAGCAAAATCAGATGAGCTATTATTCGAGAGAGTTTATCTCGATTGGATCCCTCAGTCGAATCCAGTCGATACAAGCTGAACAGTATTCATAGAACAATCTCCGTCCGCTTCCGTCTGAGCACTGTGACCTTAATTCGTCGTAAGAGTCCCGGGTCCAGGACCATTACATGACCTGAATGGGGTGGCGAGATCAAGTCGTTTCGCAACGGGTGATCCGATGCATGATGGGAATTGCGTCCCACCGAGCCAGAACGTAGAGTTCGCCGGGAATACGCTGGGCGTGACAACAGACAGCATTCCTCTGTGGATGCCACCGAGGGCTGACGAGATGGCGCGTATACTTTCGGAATCTCATCTCTTGATTCGGAACTGCTCAACTTACGCGAGCGGCTTCCGAAAGGGGTCGAGGTCGCGACTTTCTCCCCTCTGATTGCTCATGCATAGAACTTGCTCTCCCGTCCCGAATGTCAGGGGTCGTTCGGGGGACGATTTCGCGATCTCATGAAAGAAGTTTGGAACGAGGAAACCATACACACCACTGTGGGTTGTGACCCTAGACGTATAGACTCTGAAAGAGACTTGCGGCTCATATGCAGACCACGTGCTCCAGTCTTCGGTCTCAAAGTCAGCGTGAAAACGGCGGCTTGCGTCAAGTCTGCGAAGCAGACTCCTCTGCTCCGCTCTCGTCCTCACAAAATCCGGGAGCAGCGAGGAAATATAGAAAATTCAAGCGAATCCTCAAAGTCGCGTCACAATATTTACCGCCGCTGCAGGAGATTCTCGTCCGGCGGGAAAAAGCGATAGGGGTCGCATCCGTTACGAAATTCTCCGCTGACGAGCTGTATCGTCACCTAGTAGCGCTCGAAGCTGCCTGTGACGAGCGTAACGGAACCGAGAACGGGTCGACGAGCGTAGCCTGAGGGGTCGTCGACAAAAACACTGCTCCGCCCCATGCGCCAGCTGTGCGGAATGAATCGAACGCTAAGCTCGCCGTACCATGCAAGCGCTTCATCTCGATAGAATCTTCCGAGAACCGGCCTGTGAATAGAGCCGGAGCTTCGAGACATTCCGAGAGTCAGCCAATCAGGGAATTAGCAGAGATCGGAGCGACAACGCAACGGTTTCGAAGGGTTCCCCGCCCATTAGTCCGAAACTCGTCGCAACCTGTGGCCAGACGTCGTGAGCCTCGAATCTGAGGCTTCAATCGATATCGACTCCACTTGTTTTTCCCCCTCCCCCTATCTATACCGTCCTGGGTCGGTCCCCACTGGTCCTCTGCGCTTCCTAGCTCGATTCGTTCCCCATGGCCCATCAAAAATCGTCTCTCGAAAGCTATCATTCGTATAGATTCCAGGTCGCTACCTGGAATCGGGTAGCAGGCGAAGCTGACTCATCTCTCACAGATCCTGGAGTTGTTCCATCACAGAGGACCTTGGCCGCATAGAACAACACTTACTCCAGGAAAAAGAGGAGCGGTGGGAAGATATGGTGAGCATCTGAGCCTACGCCTTACACATGGGGCTAATCCCTCACATTTAACCCGTCGGAGTTTCACGGTCGAACCGTCGACCGTGCTCGACGGAGCTCGTCGACTTCGAATCTACCATTGGCCCACGTCAATTTCGACGCTTCAGCTCAGGGAAGGATCGGGATCTTTAGGAAATCCAAAACAAAAGGCCAGGGAGATTGGACCGAGGAAAATATGTACACAATCTGTGACAGCAGATGTGTTGAATTGCTTGGCGGTTGGAACGACCTGATATTGAAATCTCGGCAGCTTCCGATCATCTCCTCCAGCAGATGGCTTGATAGATAGTCGCGGATGAGGGCCTCAACACCTCCAATGCCGCTAGTCTCGCCAGATACATGCTTGAATGCGACTCTGTAATGAATTGTTGGCGGACTTGAGACGCGATAGCGACGAACATCGAGGGCACTACCGAGGAAATTCGAATTCCACGAAGTTGGGAACTGGAGTAGGTTGTAGGACTGTTTCAGTGAAGGGTACTGATTGGGCCGGGGAAAGACGCACGAAAGCCGTGCATTTTTACGTTCAATGCTTCATTTGGATCTGACGGTATCATATCACACATCGACCCTTCGAATCGGGTGCGAGTTGACTCAGCGGATCCAGTGGTTTAACGCTCCCATTTTGTCGCGGAGGGAAATCGTCGAGGTCGAGACAGAAGCGCGTTGAAGTTACGGAAAACCGCATAATCTGCTCGGAGTCGCGGAGAAACTTGATATTCGCTCGGATTTGGCGGCAAGAGAGGCTTCCCAGAACAACTATGCTCTGCGAGCTATTTCCTTGTAGCAGACCCTGATTCAGCTGTACTCTCCAGCTCGAGGCCAAACTCGAATCTTAGCTGGGAGCTCTCCGAGTCCACTAGGGTTTCGGAGCTCATTCTATTGCCTGGGCCTGATTTTTTGATCAATATACGTTTTATATGCTTTTTCGAAGGGAATTAGGTACCTAATTATAAAGTCTTGAAATGACGAAAATCGCGAAGCTTGCTGAGAGATGTCGAAAACCGCGGTTTCCGCGATTCCCACGACTTTATTGCAGCTCTATCCATGAAGGCCGGATAACGCCGAGAATATTCGGGAAAAAATGTCGTGAATAATTCCCAGCCCTCGGCTTCGAGACTATCTCCTAATGAATGCCAGAGTCGCATCGCAATTTCCGCGGGGAATTCGGGTAGGATTGAATCGAATTGAATTGAGTTCCTAATCAATCGCATCCCCTCTCTGCCGGAGCGATGAGACATTCCATGTTATTCGAGATCGAACTCTGTTGTTTATGGCTGCAGCTTGACTCAAGTCTCAGGAGTGACCGCGATAGCCGATCACAGGGGTGGAAGGACTCGTTGGAGCGGGATCGATCGCATCTAGCGGCATCTGGAATCTCAGAGTTCTGTCCTTGTCTCTGGGCTCTCCTCTCTGATCCCCAGAGTCAAGTGCACAAGATGCTCCGAGCGAGCTCGTGGTTCAATGGGAGCTTACGACCCCATCGCCTTGAGCGGTGGCACCATACCCATAAAGGTTCTCGCCCGCTCGAGGATGCGGCAGCTCGTTTTCGACGGCAGAAAAACCACCCAGTCGAAGCGAGGAACATTTCTCAGCCGGTATCTGTGGCCTCTGAATGAGAAGCTATTTTCGGTAAGGTCATGCGTCACTTGTCCGGACAGTGTACATACTAGATACCGCTCGCACCGCGCACCCGAAACGGTCGTCCGGGTAGTTATTGTTCGAGACAATTGGAGGCTGAAAGAGGGAGTGGAAAAAAGATCGATGGCGAACGACCGAGTGGATATTGTATGCGGACTGTTCGCCTGGCCTCCGCTTGGAAGGGAACTCAATTTTCGAAGTATGTATATTTGAAGACGGCGACGAGGAAATCAATTGAACACCATCGTAGGGAAACGCCTCCAGCTATCCCACAGCTAAGCCCCGTGCGTGAAGAGAGTAGTTGAGCTTCAGAGAGTCTTCAAGGGGTTCCGTAGGAGTTTCGAGGAGTTCGGAGGAAGCCATAAGGCGCTCGAACTAAAGGAGAAGCTCCGCGGGTAGACGCCGACGCGATCGTCGCGACAGGCCACGTGAGAATCCTTTCAAAGCTCTCATGGAGTCACGCAGAATCTCCAAGAGGCCGTGGTATAGCGCGCGATTGCATTTAATGCCCTCGTTCAAAAAGATACTCACAAGAACTTACGGAAGGTCTTGTGGGCTCCAAAGCCGCCCATGAGGCGCTTTCGAGGAGAGGGAGGGATATGGGGCGGGTTCTCATCCCCGAATAAGAGAATTCATGGACGTTTGAAGTCGATCACCACTGATCCTTGGGAGACTTGGACGCCTCCTCGCGCCCTAAGCCCTAACTGATATTCGGTTTCACCCACGCTCATTGACTTTTTGAACAAACTTTCCGGCTCCAACGTTCGCCCAGAGTTGGTGTTAAACAGTCCATTATCGAAGTCGTCGACGATACCCCGAGGCTAATTCAACATCGACAGAGCACGACGAAAATATCCAGGCAGCTGCATCGAGCGTTATCGGCATGGCGGATATCAGATATAGCGAATCCGATCCGTGCGTCCATTCCGGTTGAATCCTGAAACCTCTGAAATTGTCTTCGAGCTTCTTTCGGATACGAATTCGGATCCGCGGACGAGCTGTTCCGCGTAGTCGTTAATGCTGTAGCTCCTCGCAAAACAGCGAGGAACCGGAGGGAACTCGCCACCGAGCATTTTTTGCCTGACATGATCAAGTCCAGGATACCGAATGAATCCGGGGAAGCCTGCGTGGAAATCATTGTCAGAGGAAGAACTCCAGGGAGCGGATGGACGGCTCAAATGATCCCCACGGCCGATCAACGATAATTCGATATTGTCACGGAAACTCTCCCACCTTCGATTTTTGGGTGATCCGTTTCGTCAGATGAGGAAATCGGCGGAATCCTCGAATGAGCATTTTCCCGGAAACACATCGCTCGGAGAGGGGCAATGACCACATCCTGTTCACAGACTGTGCTCGCGGACTTCTCCCGTGCGTCAAGCGCACTGTTGCCGATTTCCCATCCTGATCATTCGCGCCGGCGATGGGTGGAAAACGAAATCAAACTACATGAATCGACGGTCGGAACCTCGCGAGTCGCAGCTGAGAGACGGAGAATCTCTCTGGAGGGTTGCCGAAGCAAGGTCCCCTTGAAAGCAAGCCATTTTGGAAGAAATGTGACGGAAATGGAATTGAAGTCTGACCCGAGAGCCTCATGGCGCATAGCGCGATACTAGGGTACCGGAATTATGTATACGATTGGATATTCTGAAGGATTCCCAAATTCTGTCCAGCAGAGCTGGGCGTGTCAGTCTCTCGAAAGAGCATTCTTGGGATTTGCCAGCTCTGGATCGGAGAGAATATCAGCTGTCTCACGCTTGACTGAGGGCAGTCTGCCGGCCATCCTTCACTAAGCGAGCCGATGCGGGGCTGGGAATCGAGGAGCGCGGAAAAAGCGCGCTCCATCTTCCCACCGCCTCGTCTCATACATACATGTTGAGCGGTTCTCGCGGCTGGGTCGGAGCTCCTCGAGAGGGGATCACACAGGCTCCAATTCAGGGTCCAAGCCCAGAGAGCATTGCGGTCCTGAAACATGCAGTTTCGGACAAAACTTTGTCATGTCATCTTCCTCATCCGTAGCGAATCTCTGAGTGGGAGGCAGATCCTGTAAATGGGCGGGCGATTCCATGGATACTTGGCTCGGATGATTTTTTTTCTCCGCTGTGAGTTATTGGATTTCGGTTCGGAGTTCTCTTCGTGTGGTACCCCGGCGCGGCGTGGCTCGTGTGTCGTGTGATAACACTCCAAATGGTCAACTCGGTCAGAATCGGCTCCGGGCATGCAGATTCTCCGTCAGCAGAGGCGGAGGCCACCCTTACTATTGAATCGGAATTCGTAGATCTGATTTGGCGACTCGTTGAGGCCAAGGCCCCGAGGAAGCCTGTCCCTTGCTCTGGGATTTCTCAAGCGACTTATTCCCGTCTGACTCACTGTCCAAGATTTCCCAAGTAGACAGTACGAATAATATTCTGCAGCAGCTCCTCGTGTTGTCCGAAGGAGCTATTTTGTTTACGCTTGAAGCATTGGTGCATTTTTCTACATTGCAATGCCTACTTCTCCGCTTTGAAATCAAAACAAGTAGCGGAGCCAAAGAAAATGCACTTCCTATGACTTGTCGATCGGAAAGCAATGAAGAACGCATCATCAACCTGAAATTCCGATCTGTTTGTATTTATAACTATCTGATTTCTCACATGCCACAGCCGCGGAATAGAGTCATCTGTCGTTCGGAAAAAAAGACGCGCCGCCGGGGAGGGTCAAACATTTCAAATCAAGTGAAATCGTCCCTTTTTGAAAGACGGAAACTCTCAGAATGATCGTCGGAGCCGGACTTTCGAACAAGTGGGCACTTTCCGACCATGATTGCCATTCCTTGGAATCGATGATACCCGGGTAGATCTAAATCAAGAGTAATTCGAGGAATCAAGTGTCCCTGAGGTAAGCTCACGACCCTCCAGTCGTTGGCCTATCGTGAAAAAAAAGTCGGCCTACCAACGGAGTGTGGAAGAGAAAGGCAAAAAGAAGGAGACACCGTCGAGAAATTTCGGGATATGAGAGAAGACCGAGAGATTTTCGGAAGGCGAGCTCAAACGGCGCCACCGCTCTGAGGGACTGGATGGAATCCGGTGAGCGATGTCGTCGCGCGCTTTCCTCGTGCTCATCCTTTGCGCCATCGATGATGAATCGGTGAGAAAGTCGACCGGTCGTTGCTTAGTTCCTATGCGGGATCCTTCACTCCGCTCTATAGTGCGCGCACAACGATTCCGCACCGCATGATCGCTCGCGATGACATCGTAATAAAAGCCTCTCCTTCTTTTTCAACGTCGACGTTCCGGGGACGAAACGTGGTTTCAAACATCGACGGGCACCGGAAAACGGCAGACACAAAAATAAAGCAGAGAAAAACGCTAGTCCTCTATCTTGTCTCCTGTCAGTGATCTGGACATGCAGCGCATTAGAAAAACACAGGGGAGAAACTCTTAACGAGTCGGGGCGTTCCCCTCATCAAGGGATTTGATTCCGAGAAAAAACACAATTTCATCGAAAAATCGATAACTCAAGTGATGTAGCGACAGACGAAGATAGAGCGGATGAACATTGGCGTCTGAACAAAAAGAAATAGCGGGAAACTAATGATGACTTGCAATAGGAGCCGTGGTACGTATGTACTACCGTCGGATTCCGGGAAAAACCAGCGATTATTCAGCTCCCTTGCATCATGAATTCACAGCCCAGCCTCTGTCAGACGGATTGAGAATGACGGGAAACTAAAGGAATTTCAGTCAAGCAAGACTCGAGCCACCTCCGGAAACAAGGGTCCATGAGTCGATGATCGTTCATTTCACAGAATTTCGGCGCCCCGATTCCTCTGTCCCGTCGGTCCCCCCAGAAAAAAAACCCGAACTGACCTTCCGACAATCGCGGCCGAGCGGAAATGAATCCATTCATGTAAGCATGCAAAGAATATTCTTGGGAATCGGGCGGCTCGGCGCGTGACATCGCCAACGCAACGGTCCGATATCTGCGAGCGTTGCTTCTGTTTGTTTCTGAAGCCCCTCAACGGTAGGAGTCGAGACCAAAATTAGAAGATTCGATTAGCTGAGCAAACATTTTGAAACCTGATTCCGGATCTTGTATGGCTGGATCACACGCCACCCCATGGCCAGCGACCGCGTGCTCCTGAACTTCGATTATTTTTCGGGGTCAGATGTGATGTTTGGTTTGAGTCTCCCCGGGATAGCGAGTTTCCTACGAGGTTCCCGACGGTTGCGCTTCGAACAAGCCTCCTAGAGCCTAGAGTCCACACTGTCCCGCTGCACTTCGACTCTCGAGGTCTGAAAGCGAAATCCAGCGAGAAATAGAATCAGCGTTCCCTCGCTGAGCACGATCTGCTATCCAATTGAAGGATAGGCTATCGATAATCGCCGCAACAAACTCCACGAAGTCCAGTCGGATCCAATCGAGTGAGAAGTTTAATTATGAGTGACGACAGTCGGACGCATGTTATACGGGATCTGTGCTGTCGGTATGGATTTCCGACCATGCAGAATAGGGCTCTTACGAAATTCCTGTGCACTCGTAATCAGTGCAGGCGCTCACGTTCATCTGGACACGCGTAGCTTCGATTCAGCCACGGACTCGGAGGACGCGGGCTTCGTTGACAGCCACGTCCTGCTGCCATCCCAGTGACTTATTCATCCCTTGGCTAATAACTCATCGAATTCCAAGCGGTCTTCATATTTAGGCTCGTTCGACATTCTAAGCTCGCACGGGACGTTATGAGCGTGGGGAAAACTGAATATCACAGACTTCGACCTATGAATGTCAAGAGTGGGTCATCGTGGGGGAAGATCCCACTCGGGGAGTGAACTTCTATCCCAACTCTCGTTCGAGAGATCGGCGAAGATCGGCCTTCGATGACGTTGCATTGCATAATGACACGCTCGATCGGGAACATTCTTCTATTCGAGAATCGTGTGATAACTTGTTTATGGGAGATGATATGAGCTCGTTCCCAGGGGCGAATCCGTCCATTTCCTCGAGGGATGGGCAGATGCTTCGCTGATGCTCCTGCCAGTCGGTATCTGTGAGTACTTCTGTGAGTACCGGCCTCAGCCTGATTCATCAAGTTTGAACTCGAGCCGGAATTCGGGGGGCCCGAAAATCGAAACTGATGGGCTCTCACTCATGTCGGATAATTCGGAGCCCGGAGCTCCTATCGGGAGAAATCAATCGGATCAAAATTCAATGAGTCATGAATTATGATATGTCTCCGGTGTCGTGATTCACGGAGTGACTCGACAGAAGATTCATTTACAAAGAAAGGTCCGTCACGGAGAGTGATCGCGGTGAAAACGCTCGAGTGAGCACGACCGAAAACTCGATCTGAAGCACAAAATTTGGACTGACCTTCAAGCTCTGGGAAAAATCGCGCGGTATGAAGACCTCCCTGAATGGAGCAGGGAGGAGATAGTTCCCCATATCTTGTACTCCAACCACTCACGGTCCCCCTCATTCCTCAACTGATCCCTTCTCATCACGAAACGCATTCACTAGCATCCACAAGCTCGGCTCTAATCGATGCCATCTTTCTTCCTCTCAACTTCATTGGGATCGTTAAAAATACCGGAACCCGGTCAGAGAAGAGGAATCGCTTTGGCTACGGCAGAAAAGCCCGCGTCTAGGAAAAAGGGAGCAATCGGCGCATTCATCTGAGTCATGTTTCGGCTGAGCGACGGATTGCGGCGTCACTTAGGGGCTGGAATGCTGCGACAGAACTCTTTACGTAACATTGGCGGCATGGATTGTGCGGAACGAGTTAGGAATATCGCCCCGCTCCGAGTCTTCTTGAAAATATTGGCATATTCGCGGTGGAGGCAACGGTGACGAGAACGTCAAAAAGGCATTCCATCCAATAGGGATTTTTGGGGGGGGGGAGAAACGACGAAGATTTTTCCTATGTTCGCTTTGTGTGACTTGTAGAACATCGCCCGTCCGAATCCATGTCCAGAATTGACGTAATGAGCACTTTTCCGTGGTGGAGAAAGTCCTTCCCTTAGAAATTCAGCTCAAGCTCAAAACATTGCCGTCTTGATCTCCAATAATGAAAACTGAAAAAAGTGTGCCAGCCACACTTGGACTAGGTCAGCGTTTCCCGAGCGGGTGATTCACGATCGAACAAAGAGTCGAATCCTTCTTCTCAGCCTCATCGAGTTCCCCCACGGAGCGTATCTGAAGCGCTGCGAAATTGGCTCCATTGATCTGCGGAACCTCCTGCATCTGCTCCTAGAGTCTCGGCACGATTCCTGGCGATTTCGGGCCCGACGGAAAGCAGACCGTGGTCAGCTCAGGAGGTAGCTTGGAGATGCCCTTTCAGCACACCTGGCTTGACCGAGTCCGGTAGATTCGAGACTAACGCGGATCCGATTCAATGGCTTCTCCCTTGCGAGAATGCCGCTCACCCTGTACAGGGCTGCAGAATTTCGGAAGTTCTCGATTGATATCTCATGCGAATGAGCTATCAGGGAAGCATGGAAATCAAATCGACGACCGCGGCAGAGCTTCGCTCGACAGGGTGTCGGGACGGGAGAAAAATCACAATGTTTCGAATACTTCCGGGAACGCAGTTGATCATACGATCGACTGAGTGAGAGAAAATCGTGGATCTGTTCCTCGCCGGCTTAAGCTCCGCGACTTACGTAGGCGACAATGATAATGAGTATACGAAAGTGATTAAGAAAAAAATCCGATCATATCTGTCCCATGGACTTTCTCCGAAAACACGAGAGTAGATAAACGACAGATGGATTCCAGAATCCTCCGACATCGGTATCTCCATGATTTTGGGCTTTGCCTCGGACAACCGATGTGGACTTCGAGAGGAGGGATCCTCCACTTGCGAGTCGAAGGCATGAGTTCTCTTCCAAAGTTCCGCGCGCGAAACGTCAAGCCATGGAAATCAGTCGCCTCTCCCCTCGCACCGACAAGGCGTGACACGAGTAGTTGTCAGGAGCCGCGAAGCGGAATACTGTGATCAAAAATGACACATCGCATACGCGTTTACTCACTCTTCTTCTCTCCCGTCGGTTCGACCGCTCGCTCACTGCCAAAAAAAAGAAAACCGAATAGGCCAACGAACCGATCGTCAATTGGAGCTTTCGCTTCCGGCGAGTCTGTCGTCCATTCGGCGATTTGTTGCCGCAACTGGCACAATGAGCAGCGTGAACGGCGGCACCGGCAGCCGGCCACGGATTCCGTCGATCAGCGACAAGTTTCTGCGGCTGCTGTAACGAGCTTTCATTCAAAGCTGCAAAAAGCTCCCCGCAAGGAGGAGGTCCTAGTCATCTTACCGCGAACAAGATCTTGATCACCGACATCATAACAGGCAATAAGTGGAGCGATCTTCAAATTTCATTAATGTATGCAGTCCGAAACCGTTTAGGCTGCTCGTCGTCCATTCAGTCAGTCAGTTTTTTATTCTTTAATTTATTATTTCATCGATCCATTCATTCATCCGCCTAACCATTCGTTCCTCCAGCACGATGTTCGCGTGCACGACAACATGTAAATGATTGCTGGAAAGCCACGATGGAGAAAAACTTCTCAATACTGAGCGTCTCGAAGCTTCATTTTTCCTCATCTAGTTTATGATGTCAGCAGGGCTGTAGACAGCGTCTACGACGGCACCACCAGCGGCAGCAGCCGTGGCCGCCGTCGGCTCCAAAGTAACGACGACGACGGACCAAGGAACGATTCCATAACTCAACGGATTACAAAACGCGGATGTTTTCGTGAGTAGCAGCACCGAAGCTCGCTTCTTCTGCCGCCGGACGGTCGCTGCGCCTCATGCCGCCGCGGCAACGATGCCACCACCAGGGGAGTTTTCACATCGGTTCCAGTGCCGGCCATGGCACCGCTACTTCACTGGAAGCTAGTTTGTTTCGTGAAGATAATATGAATTTCAAACTACCTAGTCTTTCTCGGGGATCTTCTACGCTCAATTCGGATTTCGAGTGGCGAAGATATCCACCCACTAAGTGAGCAAGGAGAGCCGCATCAAAAACGTGAAACGTCTCAACTTGAACCATCTTGACCGGTGGCGGGAGACGCCACGGAGACAACAACGAGCAGCGGATTCCTGCCGGATCGATATTCAATACACGAAAATATCCCAAATTGCACGGCCATCGGCTGTTTTCGATTCAATACTGGCTGGCGCACGAATGACATATTTTCCAATCACCGACCTGGAACGCTTCTATTCGACGACCGAAGAAGTTCTCAAGTCGCTTGTTGATGCGAAAGCGGTGCGGCGCTCGGACTGACGTGAAGCATCGGTTCACTTTGAAAATGACCGCCTGGTAGATTGTCTCTTCGCCGCATCGCAATCCGAGCACTTGTGGCGGGCCTCTATCATCTCACACTGATTCCCAGCTGCCAGCGCCCTGAACCTGCTGTTTTCGGTTCGTTGTCTCGGCAAGTCATTGGCGAACCCTCGAGACTGACCGGAAACAAGGACTATTGCTTGTTCTCCGAGAAAGTGGAGTTGTTCCAAGAGCAGCACTCCATGTCCTACGCTTGTTTTCGCAGCCATTGGAACCTATTGGATGTAGCTTCCTATCATTGCCTCCGGAATCGGGGAGTTCATTCAGTTTTTCTCCGACTCACATCAGCGAGAGTCGGTCTTCACGAGTCCCAGAAAGCGGGCTTTCTGGCCGGTGAGGTTTTTCCCACGGTATACTCCGGCGCGCGATGAGGGATGTCGAGACCGCATGCCCAATCAGATCGGTATCCCGACCTTATTATCAAGATCGGGGCGAGAAAAACAATTTTGATTCTTCTCCGTGGGAAGTGGATTTGCCGACCCAATCCGCTCGCTGACAACCCGTCCGTCGAATCACGCGCGGAGTCACGAGCCAAAACGGAGCTCTTCGAGCGATAATGACGAAGAAAAATCGTATCTTTCCTTGACATGAGCCGGACTTTCGGCTATTCCGACAGCAGTACACAGTATTCGGGAAAATGAATTGGACCAGGCAGTGGCTTCTCGACAATCAGCTCGCTGATAATGGAGCGTCAGCAAACAAAACGCGGAATCGATTTCGACACTGTCGGGTCGAAAAACTCGGAGAAAGCCATCTTCCCTCCCTGCTCCTCCTAATTCTTCGCGCCTATTCATCATTCGGGAACGAATTTCGAGTAGAACCTGTCCACCCTTTGTTGAAGTTTCCGAAAGCATGGATTCACATGGAGCGTCAGGAAATTATATCATTGAGAAGTAATCGGGAGTCTCCCAGCAGGCGGAAGTTGGGATCAGGCTGTCTAGCGGGAAGCGAGAAGAAAAAAATTTGCACTGAAGGCGAGATGATACACTTCCCAGGAACGAGCTTCCATTGAGTTATCAATCGAACGGAACGGCACGGAGGGCATTTCAAAAAGGAGAAAGTCTTGTGCGCTTTCCGGTCCCAAGACGAAATTCGTCGCCGCTATTCGTACTTATCGAATGCAATTATCTCGTTTTAGGCGGAGAAGCCGTGGTCTGCTCGAAGAAAAATGACAACTACTGTCGCAGCTTGATGATCGCTTCCGTATGTGGAGCGATTTCTCTGCTGGCTTCGTTATATCTTTCAATTTTTCCTTTATAAACATTTTTAAAAGCGTTCTTCACGGACGGACGAACGGTGGCGGCGTCGGCTTTCAGCTTGGTACTTCTTCTCGTCTTTCGCTTCTGATCGTGCGGTTGCTCGGCAAAGTGCTTCTAGATCTTGATAGCGGACATTTCATCTTGGGCGAGCGTCCCAAATCAAACTAGGTATATTTTCGATTCGTTCCCCGACGATGCTTAGAAAATCGGGTGCGGGAGAGGTCGCATCGGGGAAGTAACATTCCGTTCCCTTTCGAAGCTCAAATACTTCACCTCAAAGGGGGAAAACATTGAATGGAGTTTCGCTACCGAGTGATCTCAGACTGTTGATTCGATGCGCGCAGCTGTAGGGGAAAGAAGCGGAAACTCTAATTATTACAAATCACGGAGATGCAGCGGAGGAATACCCAGGTACGATAGATCCTGGACAAAATTAGTCTTTGTCGCTCTAACCGATCAGGATCCATCTCGTTCTCTCTCCAGGAACGCTTCTGTCCATTCTTATCGCTCAACTTATAAACAGCTAATCCTCCGAGAAGGCAAAAGAACCGCAACGAGATTCCGATTATTGCTTGGGAACCAATACGGAAAACTCCGCATCTCCATTACAAACTATGCAGCCACGCTGTGGGTGCTTGTTGTTGTGTGTCTTGTAGTCTAGTGGTCATAAAATCGGCGCAATTTTCATTGCGCATCACGACGATCGTTACATAACGATTTCTTACATTTGGGTCCGGGAAAGAGGAGCTACGTGTTGCTGCCACGGTTGACGCGGGCAACGAGCGAGAATTCGAAGAAAAATTTGACATTCTGCCGCTTCTACGTTGTTGTCGTCGCCACTTTGGCCGTCTTTGCCTGATACGAGATGCGGAAGACCATCGGTGGAAAAAGTTCCCCAAAATTTCACCTTCAGCTTCTATTTCTTCATGATCCAATATCGGTTTGATTCCGCTACCCTCCAGCCGTCTGAGAATCAGCTACGGGACGATTTGTGAACTTGTCATCAACGGATATCGGCTTCTCCAAGGAAACCGCTTATCGGTGCCTATCCAGAGCCGAATGGAACCGGGACGATAAAATAGGGACGTAGGATGAAGGGAACAACTGCGAGAGGCATTCCCCTAGAGTATGTGATGAATGATAATATTTACGGGCTCGATTTCTTCAGATGTCATTGCACAGTTACTGCACCGTAATCCTACGGATGCAGGTCGGAGCGCTCCAGAAAGGATGCGCGAAGGAACGAACGAAGGAACGAACGGAAGAATGAAGGAAATGAAACTAGATGTACCGACTTCCGTTTGATTAATGAGTTTCTAAACGGCGCTTCCAAACCTCGGCCGCGCCACAGCCGTGAATACTACAGTAATCACCACGACTACTGCCAGTGCTGCTGCTGCTGGCGCGGGAGCCTCTGCCGATACAAATATCTACAATAATAAGAGCAATAACAATGAGAGTTCCCTTAGTTTCACCGATTTTGAGCACTTAGTTTCACCAACAGTAAGATCAGCGACGGCATCATCGGCAGGAAATTCGGAAAATCTGATTCACACGCAAAAACGAGAAACAACAAAACGGGGTTTGTTGCCCATTTTGTCTTTCAACGAAAACGGAGCAAATAACTCCACGGCTTACCGAACCAGGAAAAGCCCCGAAGAAGAAGAAAGTTACACAGCGATGCAGCGGACCATCATCGCTTCTGCTACCGCCGACATAAGCTTGGGAACAGAATCGCTCGCTACTGTTCTACTACCGACCGTCGACGATCACAGAACCATGAAACGAAGATACTCAACCGCCGATGGCCGCCCAAGACATCCGTAAATTGGTATTAAACGAGTGACACATCTCGATTCGTCTACAATCCTTTCCTTTCAAGTCGACTGGATTATTGCTCGTTACTTGAGCCTAGCAAGTGGCTCTTGTTTTCTCGACTGAGCTGTTCGATCTGAGTTAGGCTTCCGGAGTGTCTCCTCGACCGCATCTTCAAGAGAGGAATAATGAAACACTTGTATGTCTTCAGTCGCATTGATCACAGGACTCGAGAAACGAGGAGCGTCCGAGAAGCCCTCATCAGACCGGTTTTCGGTGTCACTATCAGCCCGACAGCGGGACAGTCTGCCGGCCGGGCCTTCGGTCAGCGAACCTATCGCATTAAGCGACGGCGCGATAGAAAAGTTAACCGCTAGATTGAATGACTGACTGACTAAAAAGCCGCCCTGTGCGCGCGTACGGCAACCACTCTCACGTAGAGCCGAGCTGGCTGAAAAAGCAACAAATAATCGTCTAACGGCTCCGAGAAGACAATACAGACGATCGCATCGCTCCTTCCAAATACTTGATGCTGACCCTCATCGGTACGATCGATCCCGTCGGCAATCGGGCTCGACTCAGTCAGTCAGTGAGTCAGTCCTGCCGTCCGTCCGTCTTACCGTCGATCGTTGCGACCACTAAACGTCAGGAATCACGACGTGCCATCGCTAAACGATCCATTCCCATGCAGCAATCGTCGCGTTCACAGTGCGTGGGGCAATCATCCGTCCGCTCGATGAGCCCGCCACACCTTCAACAAGTGTCCAAAATCGATGCGGTGCACGTGCCTTCAGATCGAGTAGCTAGTCGGACACGCAAGCGGGCGTGCAATTGTGAGAATCCGATCACAGTCCAGAGCTTCAGCCCTCTTTTCTCTCCTTGAGCGAGCAGCCTTGAAGTGAGTTGTTTCACTCGAGAAGAACATCTCAGCCGTTGCGTCATTCAGTCGCTCGACAGCGCTCGTTCCTAGGGAAAAGCCAATTGGTAGGTCGGACGGACGGACGGACGGACCGGGAACGTGAGAGACACAAAAAAAGGATCATCGAGCAGTGCGAATGATCAGCTGATCTGCCATGGGCCACGACTCGAGATATGTACGATGGAAATAGTTTTGGAGAACTGAGTAATAAATACGAAATCTTGATACGAGCACGATCTCTACCGAGATGGCCACTCGCATCAAGCAAGATGCTTCATAACAGCGACCATGTTCCCAAGGGAAATGATGGGAAGGCCCTGGAGCGTACCCAGGATATATGACCCAAACGATCCGGCGCCCCATGAATTCCGCTTCGAATTTTTCATGCATTTCAGATCCTTCGCTGCTGCTACCGTAGCATCGTTGTTGCTGCTGCCATCGACAGCCAGTGCTTGCTGAATGTTTGAATACGGATTCGGGATCGATGCGTGAGCCAGCGGCATTTCCGAATCGTCCAGCAGGCTGAAGATGGAAGACATCTGGAAGGTGTCGCAGAATCTTGAACCAAATCGAGCAAAATAAATGGAGCCGATGGATTCGTAAAAGCTCGTCTTATGCAGATAGCGCGTCCCTAACGCTACTTAGAAAATGCTAGGGCAGAAACGAGGGCGCACGAGAAGTGGGCGGCGGAATGTTTGCGATGTCTGATCGCTCTTGGTGAAAGCTTGTGCCTTCCGAGATTAGCGGGTACGAGTGTGTTTGTTTCCGACTATGGAGTTTCGATGCCGAGTCTGTGTGTACCTTGGCATTAGCGTTCGTACTACAAATATCGCAGTCGACCGCTTCGCGCAAGTTTCACCCTCGTTACCGGATTTCAACTACTCCGGCCAACTCTGTCGGCGACAGATCCCTTTTTTCGTCTCCGAATTGCGAAATCGGGGTCTGTGGGAATCGATTCTATCGCTCTCGTGCATCCATCTACGTCTCTCGTTTAAACGATTCGCCCATCCATTCGAGCTCCGGATATTCGATGGAACCTTGTCAGAGGGACAGCTAGCGGCCTAGAGAGGGTCGGACCGTGTGCGACCTTTTCCAGGCGATGGTTGCTCCACTATCGAGTGTGGGCGTCTGCGGAATGTCTTCGTGTTTTCCCGCTCTCTTGGCTCTCTGAAATGGCTCTGAGCACTTTTGCATAACGTTCCCCTCCATATTCTACCTCCTCCGCATCGGCCACTAATTAGGCACAAGGCACTAGAGATGAGCTCGTCTCATCTCTTCGCGTACACCAAGCGGCGCGGCGCTCGAATTGAGCGTAAGTCAGAATCGTCCGTACCCGAATTCGGGTCAGGAGTCAGTCAATCGGGGCGAACACTTCTTCCTTTACTTCTTTTTGTTCGTAAGGGATCCGGGGAACAAAAGGAGAATCCAAATCGTACACAATCGATCGAAAGTTCGATCGAAATTTCGATCTTCCAATCGAAATGCAGTGCCAGAGAATTAATCTAGCGATCGGCAGCCATTAATCAAAGAATATCGTCCACAGCTCCACGGAAGCCACCGTAACTCAATCTGTGAAACGAGACGGGTTTCAAATCTCCCTGGCATCTGAAATGATTGCTTCGTGCACAAATATCCGCCAGCGGATCTCCCATCAGCAGCCGTTTGCACACCGTTGTCTTATCGACACCGCTGCTGTGGATTATACTTTTCGGATCGTTTATACATCTATTGTCGGCACATCAGCTCTTGGGACGAATTATACGGCCGAATCTAGCATTCACCACGCAGTGTGTTTCTATGAATAAGCGAGAGACTGCGGAAGGAGGCTAGGATGGAACATAAACAAATAAAGTAAGGGTAGTCAGTATTGTGCCTCTAACAGCCGATACGGCGTTTGGAATCTTGACTAATCAAGCCCTCCTCCACCACCTTACCTCTGGATCCTGATCGGGGACCGCTGAACTCGGTGCAATACTCCGCAGTCAGATTCGCAATTGCGTTTGATCAGACGGAGAGTTTGCAAAAGCTCCCCTCGCTCAGGAGAATCATTGGACAAGGAGCTCCGTACTTCGGACGACTGATCTATTTTGGATGCTCCCGGATATCAAGATGTTACTCATGCGCGAAAGTCTCAGGCAAGCTGGCGATGCGGGGTTTCCCGACGAGAATCATGCCGGTCTCTTTTTTTTCTCTTAGTTCGGTTCCATCCCCATTCTCCGGTGCTCCCGCGCCTGCAGGCTTATCGCTTCATTTTTCAGGCACTTTCGAAATCAAATCAAAGGGCCACGGAAAACTTTACGGAGAAATGTCGCATCCCAGGAAAGTTCGCTCCACCACCAAGGCTGCGAGTGCTGGAAGCAGTTTTCATCTCGGCGGCCTTATTTGAGAATTCACATCGTCCCTCGAGGACTCAAATTTTCCTCCTCGAAGGGAAAAACAACGCAGACAATCGTTCCCGACTTCTGGACACGCACCATGTGGACATGGACCCGACGATTTGTGGTGAGCACTATGTCTGACCGAGTGAGTGAGAGAGAACATGACCGTTCCGCTGACGACCTTGACGACACGACGAGATGACGGGTGTTGCAAATCCCGGTAGAAAAGTGCTGCGCGTTGCTGGTCAGCGCCTCTACGCCGTCTACCACGTTCCCACACTTCGTTTAGTTTCTCCACGGCAAGCTTCCCTGAGGGCTTGTCCACGCGGATCTCCTGTCTTTTGATTTGAAATACGCCGCCGGTCCACATCGAGGCGCTGACCCCAGACGGACGATGTGATGCAGAAAACGTCTCGGAAACCGAGCGCGTGAAATTTCTGAAAATACGAGAATGAGTGGAGAACTTCAATACTCAGACCTCCGATCCATGATGTCCTGAGGCGAACTCTCTGCTGGATTCTGGTTTCGTTCTCACCGCCGGAAGACAAGGGGAAATCGTAATCAGCATGTTTTCAGCTCCTGCATAATGTCGCCATGATGGGAACGCGTCGGAGGCAATTTGCATTGTTCGACGGATATCCGATGAGAACGGTATGCCGTTCGTAATTTTCTAAGTTGTACCCCGGATTAAACTCTTAGTTTTAATTTGATTAGTCCCCGGAAACGTTGAGGAACGAACACCTCTGGCGCCGAAACAACGGGATGACGGAACTTCCATGGAGTTGATCGACCGGTGGGCCGATCGAGGCATCTGAGTGGCTGAGAATGAGTGAGATTCGCCCACCAGCGCATGTTTTCAACTCAAAATAATATCGAGCCAAAGAACGAAGCTTGTCTGTCATGTTCGCGAAGAAGGAGCCTCAATGCCAGCGTCGACAGAGACTTGAATATCAGACATGATAGATGGGGCGTAGACTACGCCCCATCGAGTCCGGAATCGGAGAGATTTGAATTTGTAATCGAGGGAGCCGATCAGACTCCAACAGCATCTCTGTCTCCAGCACGTCCACCGGTCCGTCCGTCCATCTATTCATCCATCCGTCCATTCACTCATTCATTCGAACAGAATCAGCCGGTGAATTCGAAGTGATTATGATTTCCCCCTTGCGTGCCTGCGGTGAGAAACTAGATCACGGAGTGATTACGTGGGGAAACAAACCGACCAAAAATGATACGATTACAATGCTGGCGATGACGAACGTTTACCAATGACATGAACACTTACCCAAAACGTCGACAACTTATCGACCTACACTAGAACTGGTCCGAACGTGCCGGAGACCTACTGCCACCTCTCGAGCCCCCCTCTCCTGCTGCCCACCCACCGGGAGGGATATCGCAAGCCATGATATTCACCGTCGAGAGTTTTCCATTCGAGTGCAACGAGGTTCTCCTCAGAGGAATCTACGAAAAGACCGGCTCGCATAGAGCATAGGCAGCCATCCGCCACGACGGGCGGCCCGGGCGAATGCATCAAATCGCAGAGCCCGCTAATTCTAGTCTTGTTAGGCATCGGATGTGCATACGAAATTATTTTTGTTGTTCTCGACTCCGTCTGGCTACCGACATCGACGCTTATAACGATGTCAACATTGGCCGGAACGGATATACAGACAGACACGTATAGACGACATCCGCCGCGAAATTCCGTTGATCGGAATGCGCTGAAGCCGTTACGCTCATTGAGGCAAGACGCCAGCCTGCCGGCCGCCCGGCCGACCGCCAGGATTCGGAGCCGAATCATTCAGTGCCCCTTCCACACCGGACGCTAGCCAGGCAAAGGGGGAGAAAATCAGGAGGAGAAAACGGTGCCGTCGACGTCTTCAACGTCAAAGACGACGACGACGTCGACGGAGAAGAAGAAGTCGATGGTGTGCCTTCCCTCACCAGCTCGCCTCGCTAGCGTTAATAAGCTATAAAAGAGCCGCACACCGGATTGCCGGACCAGTTGTTGGACCGCAGCAGGAAGAAGTGAAGACGCCCCGCCACGTCTCGTACAGTGAACGTGCCGCTCGATAGTGGTGGACTTGAATTCGTAAGACGAGCAGGAGTCAGCTGAACGACTCGAACAAACAAGCCAGTCAGTCATGAAAGTGTTTGTGGTGGTTCTTATCAGTGTAGCGCTCCTGCATCAGGAAGCGAACGCCGGTCCTATATGGGACCGCGCACGTCGCATGTTCGGTTGGGATAAGCCCGAGGAGCAAACTCAGAACCAGGCAGTGGCTCCACCGCCGCACTCGTACGGCGGACCACAAGGATATCCCGCGAGTGGACCGCCCCAGAAGGCGCCGGCTTACGGCCCACCGGCTCCTCCCGGTGCCTCGCCGGTCGCTTCTGCTCCCTACTCCGCTCCTGGAGGCTACGGCAGGCCGTCGTACCCCCGGCCCGGCCTCCAACACACGTCAAGTGCCCTCTACGGATCTTACGCTTCGCCTTCGTACGCCGGACCGACTTACGCGAAGGCGCCTTACGGATACCCCTCCAGCGCAGGATATCCTGGCTCCGCATACGCTAGCGCTGGATATCCGAGCGTCCAAGGATACGCTTCCTACGGTTCCCAGGCCGACTACGGCTCGGCTCCTTCTGCCAGCAACAGTTACGGCGGTCTCTTCTCGGTGGTCGACCAGACGAGCCAGATTGGACAACTCGCTAACGGCGATCTCGCCGCCTCCCCGTCCGAATCCTACAGCAGCAGCAACGAGGACGTCATGAAGTCCCTTCTGAAAATGGTCGACAAGCCCTTCGATCTCGAGGCCGCCGCCACCGCCGCTGGAAGTCACTACTACCAACAGAACCCCCATCTCGCTTTCAGCCCCGGACCCCATCCCATCATGGAAGCCGACAGGAACGTGATTCGGTACCGCACTTCGCCCATCCAAATCGGAGTCGCGGACGGCTATGGCAACCAGCACGTTGTCGGACATGCCACGGGGCTTTCAAGCTCGTACGGTCACGGTATCGACACTTCCGCGTACACGTCCTCGGGACTCGGGTCGAGCGGACTCTCGTCCGCGTACGGAGGCGATCTGCACACGGCCGCCAGCTCCGCGAAGAAGAGCGTCTCGTCTTCTTCGCATTCTCGCAAGCAGTAATTCAATTGATGCCAGTTCCGTCATTTGTGCGTGTGTTGACGTCGTATGTCGTGTGTCCGGGTTCAGCCAAGCCTCTCCCTCCCTAGAACTCTTGGTCTATCCTTATCTTCTCGATAACACTCGACGCTTTCCTTGAACACTTTCCTCCCGTCTAGCTCTGACACTGCCGCACACTAATAGGTGAATGGTCTTCTATCTAGCTCTTTTCCGAACTTTCCCGCATTTCCCATTGTCTATCTCGGTGGCCTATGATCCTTTCTTCCCGACGCCGGGTAGGCGAAGCCTATCACCACTATCCTCGGCACGCAATCGGCTCTCCTTGCTCCGCTGCGTGGCTGCCTCGGGCTCGAGGTTCTTCCTTCTGTCCGCGATCGAGCCAGGGGAAGTTGCGGTCAACTCGAGCTCATTTGCCCCCTCGGATTCCTTTCCGGATGGCTTCTGGTTCAGCTTCTCGAATGATTCTCATTCAGTCATCCCGAATTCTCATCCTTCCCAGGGAGTGAACTCGTATCCTGTTCTCGGCCCTTCCTCCATCGGATTGTTCCGTGGAGTTCCCTCAGCCGTTCCTGTTCAGGGCTAGTTCTCTTCTTTCTCGGAAGTTTCTCTCAGCATTACACCATCGGTCTAAGCTCCCTATTTTCTTGGTTTCTCTAACCGATCCCCTCTCTCTCTTCCTCGCTATCCTATTCCTATCGTTCCGACCCCCGTATCGGGGCTGCTCCTCCATCGTCGGTACCCTCCGACATCGAAGGCTGTATCAAGAGATCCTTCCACGCATGTACCTACCCTTCGCGATGCCCATTTCCGCGAGCTATCCCTCCGTCTTCAATCGTCTCCTCCTGGGTTGCTTTGGTTTATCTGTCCCTCCACTGC
The DNA here is from genome assembly GCF_000255335.2 of Galendromus occidentalis. NCBI lineage: Eukaryota > Metazoa > Arthropoda > Arachnida > Mesostigmata > Phytoseiidae > Galendromus > Galendromus occidentalis. The sequence continues at coordinate 945,314 of NW_003805517.1, read as the reverse complement.
ATCTCTCTGTCTTCTTTCTGCCTTTCTCTCTCTCTCTCGCTCTTTCTTTCCCAGAATCTTCTCTCAACTAACCCACTAGTCATGTGTGCCATTTTGGCTAATCCGGGCCCGTATGTTGTGAGCTCAATACTCACTCAGTGAAGTAGTGCGTCAGTGAGTCAGTAAGTCAGTCAGTCAGTCATTTAGTCAGTAGTTAGTCGCAACGTTCGTTGTTTGTAAATATGTTGTGCGGAAACCTATTTTATGTATGAAAGCGGACCGTTTAATGTTGTGCTATAGTTATTTAATGGAATGTTTCACTGTTGTCGATTTGCGTTATTCCCACTTCGTATTATTATTATGATCATCGTATTATTATGATTATCGTCGCCTAGATGACGATGATAGTGTCTTCCGAGACGATCGCGACGACGACGACAGCGCCAACAACAAGATTGTTATACCCGAAAGACTTCCTCTGAACGATTCCGATTCTTGGTTGCGGTTGTGATGACGCGCGAAAGGTTCGCTCGCTGCCGAAGCAAACGAGCCAGCGATGATCGGCGAAGCAGGGCAAGCGGGAGAAGACCCATGATCGGAGAAGATTCCAAGAGCGAGGAACAGACGATTGAGCTTCGTCCACTGTACAATTGTGCAGTCAACGAACCTTGACGACGGCACTTGCGTTCTTGTGAAAATTCCGTGAATCGATGAGTCCAAGAAGGGGCTTGGTTTTGCTGCACGCCCTTGCATCGTAGACTCCGCCGGAAGGTAACTGTCTGACCAAATCGATCGACGCGTCGAGCAGTCAATCAGTTCATCGCATGGGGAGTCATCTGGCCCCACTCAGGATGGAACGAATTTGTACATATGTTGCCAGAGTCGAATGTGATATGCCAGCTTATCTAGCAGAGCCGAATAAGCCCGGAAATCATTTGACGGTTGTTGAATTTCGTTATAGATTCTATATAAATTTATTTGTTCCCGTTAGCTGTTGAATAAATGTTAGCCAAAGTTACGAAACAAATCATGAGCTCGTCCTTGTACGAACCTGCCCCATCGCGGCGACAGCTGTTTCCATCCGGTGCGTAACACGTGCGACGCATGCAGCCGTACGCTATGAAGTCGCTGCCATCGTCAGAAGAGCTCCGAGTTCAATCCCCCGAATTGAGGTTCCCAATCGAGGAGCAAGGTAAGTCGGGATTGCATTTCAAGCGAGGAATGACGAAAAGGCTGCTACCCTCCCCCTTCCCCTCCCATTGGGGTTGTAGTGACGAGAGGAAATTATATGTAGTTATAGCTGATTTCATTCCCTCCGATTTTATCCGGTCAACTTTTGCTCCGTGATAGCTCAACAATCCCCAAAATACCTTGGAAAAATGTTACATTCATCGCGTTAACGCCTCATCAACACCAAGCGTGCTCAGCACGATTCGGATGATCTTCCCCCTCAGCGCCTAAAATGAGAAGCTCAACAGTTGCTGAGGGCTCCAGATTCCTAATTTCAGATAACGCAGAACATTATTCGGTGTTCAAGGGCGTGAAAAGACTAAAATTTGATTTGTCTGGAGAATCTCTGAGGGCACGATCCCACTTCCACACATGAGCCATGATCATCACCATTCGCGAGAGATTGCCAGATCATCGCATATGATGACTCGACCTTTTGCTCCTAGTCGAGGCTGGAGAATAGACTCGCCGACGCGACGCCTCTCGGGACGCATAATCGTACACTCCCTTGAGAGACAGTTTCGATCCATTCGAATTCGACTTCCATGGTCTGCGCGCTGTTTCAAGAATAAACGTCCCTAGTTTGCGCCGTTCTACAGCGCTGGGTGTTTACTGAGCTCGGACTTGGGAAATCCTGATGCCTGCACCATCGACTCGCCACGAATTGATCGGTCGTTGATCGCTTCCGCTTCGGAACATGAAGACCGACTGCCGCTTGCCTGAATTCTCCGACACCATCACGTGATAATTTTCACAGTTCGAAGCGAAAAGTTTCCATATTAAAGACGACGGAAATAAGTGAGCCGTCATCCCAATCACCCCACCATGACGGTGCGGCGCCGCGTCAATGCGGCGTAAAATGCAACTTTCGCTCCCGGCAACGCGAGATCTCCGGCGATGATTGTAGGGGAGACAACCCGTTTAGCGTCGCATGAGCGGCAAATCGATCCGAAATCAATTGAATGACACATTCAGATGTAAGAACTCCTCCCATTGATGTGGACGAGAGTTCGATCGAGATCTGGGGAGCGATCGACATAGTGAGGAAACGAGAGATTGTAGCCAAATGGGAATCTTCGGCGTAAAACTTTCAAGATGACCCCTTGCAGGCTTCTCGAGAGGTGCTTCCAAAGAAGCAGCCCACTCTGGCGATCAGGCGTTCGATATGCAAGTTGAATTCCGGCTTCTATGCGAATTCCATCCCCGAGGTCCCTCGACCCGCGATTCTCGAAGAAAGCGCTCTTCGCGGGGAATTCCATTCCCGGATTGGAGTCGAGCCGAAGCACCCTTCTCTCGCAGCATTCTTGAGAATTCAATTCCTCCATTAGCCGGAACTCTCGAGAATTATTCCTAACCCCCTCAGAGGTGCCACTCGTGCCGACGACCCGGTCCCCACCCCCTCGATATAGCTAATCGATATCGATCGCCCCTGAGAAGCATGAGCGAGCCAGTCTGGACTCGGGATCCATTTGGCTCATGGGTCGAACAGGTCTGAGAGAGGTCGCGAATGAAATTCTACCGGCCTCCGAATATGTTCACTCTCGAGATAGGGACTGGCTGAATGTCTCCTACAATTTGCTCTACCTACGATGGAAGTGGAGGAGACCTCTCTCGGCGAAAGCTATTCTGAAATGGATTCGGTCCCTCCTGATAATGGATGCGTTCGATGTCGGGACAATGATGGCATTCTCAGAGACGGAACTCCGGACAAGCTCCGCTACGCCTCCTAACGAAGAGGTCGAGATAACATCAGCCTTCGAGAGAGCAGGATCATCTGCTTTGGCGACGTTCAATCCGAAATAGATTCACCTGACCCCGGACGGAAAATGTGGGCAGCGACCAGATTCAGTTTTCTGTCCTGGCACGCACTTCCCCACTCTGGGAACGTGGGAATTCAAAGCTCATCGCGAGCTCATACTTCGTTCCTCGGAAGCAACGTAACCAAAAAACCGATGATTGTGAGGAGCCAATCGAATACTATTTTCGATTCATCATCGAGAATCTGGGTTTCTGCAATGATTATTTCGAAAGATCTCTCGAGCCTTCCCGCGGCCTCCGGTGTCGACGTCGCGTCGTCATTGAGCTCGTTCTTCGGTCTCATCAAACAATGAGACGGCTCAATCCTTTTCGGAGCTGCCGCGCCGAGCCGTCACCCTTGTCTCTCGAATATTCTCGAGACCGATGATGCGCAGGGAATCCGGCGAGAATATCTGCCGCTCTCAGGACTACACTTCCGCGTCATGTTAAACGGTCTATCAAATCTAGAGTCAAGATCTGTGGCTCTTCGAGCGCTGAGTACTTGAATGATATGAGCCGCTGTTCCGAAGGGTCGTCTTTCAAAATGGAGATTCCCTCGATGGTCGACAGGGACATCATGCCCTTCACGAGCATGCTTATCGAATTATCCTGGGCGAAGGTCTCCATCGATCCGTGCGGGAGAAAGCTCCTTTCCATCCCGGGAACCAAGACACCGTCTGCAATCTACCGTTCGCCTTTATCCACATTGATACCCGACGAACCCTCCGTGTCCTTCATCGTGGACGAACGAAATCTGCCTCAGTCCCGAGAAATCCTTCGGAAGTTTCTCTCAGGTAGCGCTCATGGTCGTGGGAATTGCGTTTGTTTGGATTCGTCCGCATTCGTTGTCCATGTGAAAGTTCGAGATTGTGTCGCTCTCTTGATTGCGAAATGATGATGGTGGTGCTGATGATGATGATACTGACGCCTCGCATTGCCTGTCACAGGCGAGGATTATTCGACGAGAGTCATTAGGGGTTTGATAGCATCACAATAGCATCGTATTCCTCCTCGAACGTCGGGAATGAAACTTGCTGGATTGCATGAAGTGGCCAAGGGCGAATAATCAGCACGGACAAACGCGCGATTCACGGCTGATTCATCCGCTGGATGGTGAGGAACTATCAGAAGCTAAGGAATCGATCACCCCGCGCAAATATTGTGTTGCGGGCTCTGGGGATTGAAGAATTGAATCAGACAACAGATCCTCGCTTGATTTGTGACGTGCCGTCCTTAAAGGACGCTCGCCGCGTTGTATAATCGTGGACCAATCTGGACACTTGACTCATCAGTGAAGTTCGACCTGCATCCGAGATTACAGGAAAATTTAGATACTCAATTTTATTAGAATATTATTCAGTTATTTGATTCATTTGGATACAATACATATTTGCACCCAGTTTCACTGTCGAATCCCTCATGGCTCGCACGAGAGGTCGGAAAGAGCCAGACGCAGCTTTTCGGATGCCGTAGCTTTCACATTGACAGGTCTCACTCCCTCTCGGAGAGCAAGTTCGGATCGATCGCACTTGTTCAGCGTTATCGATGAAGGCCCTTGCAGACATCGAGACTAAAGGCCGGCAGTCTCGATGTCTGCAACAAGTGCGGCGGAATCTGCAGCCAGGAGAAGCTACCTTCGAAGTGGACGCACCGTTCCTGAAAGGTATAAGCCTGACTACAGGGGAAAAGAAGATGTGAATGTCCGCAGAGAGAGGAAAATCAAGGGGAGAACGTGACGGGAAGACGACCAGCATTATCAATGATGGTGCGGGGAAAATCCTTCCTAATGTCTGTTGAACCTGTCCACGCCTCTATCGTGGATGAATCGTTCGCGAACGAATGGATCTTATACTCCCGGCTTCGGTTGAAACTTATTCGGTTGGCGGCCGGAGCGGAGCTTCCCTGGGGACTCTCATGGATCCTCGACGAAAAAGCCACCTCGAGCCCAAGCAGCGTCTCTACACGCACGAGAGGCGCGAGAAGGGGACGGTGTTTCACGGGCTGACGAGCACGTTCTGCTCAGAGTTTAGGGCCCACCTGGAAGAGATAGTCGCGAGTCTCCCAATGGAAACGGAACAAACAGCGTTGGCCGACCTTTGTCGATGATGAGCGACGGCTGCAAGGGGAACATGACCCTTCCATCGATGCACGCGGAGCGAGGAAGGATGCGAGCGGATTTCTGACTGACTGCCATCGCGCTCAAAATTCGCAGAAGACATATATCCTCTCCTCATTCGATCGCGAGTCGAGGATTTTGATTCCGTTCGTCAGGAAGATCGAAGCATGAAACGAAGATTCGTCGAGGAACTCACTTCGACCTTCCGAGGATTCCGCGAGCAGGAAGTGGAGCCAACCCCGAGATGGGTGAGGACAAATAAGATGAAAGTGTTTCGAGCGATGACGGGATCGTCGAGTATTCGACGAACAGCGGAATCAATTTGCATTCTTATTGAAAAACGCGCGAGTTGTCGCACAGACAATTCGCCTTCGTGTTCCCGTTTCATCTCGCTTGTGGTAGCTCTTGAGGCAGATAAAACCCCGCGTCGGGCTTGATCTGTATTCTTCTGAGCTCAAACACAGAATCTCAGATGCCTAGAGCCCTGGGGGGTCCGACCCGTTTTTAGCATCCAAGTCTTGCATCCCCGGGCATTTTTCCAGAGAACGATCTTCACTTTCTCCCGGCTCAGATCAAGGACCATCGGTCCGGCATGAAAAGTGTTTCTTTTCGCAGCGAGCGCTTCTTCCGGTCAAATCAAGCCAGACTTGAATCCCTCGGAATAATTGATCGATGTCGATGTACATTATTGAAGCATCTGGCAGCATAACTCCCGGAGCGTCACTCCGGCCGTCGCGACGTCCGACGTCGCGGAGAAGACTGTGAGACAATGAAGATAATCTTTCACCTGGCAACGAAAGTGCCTCACCCTCAGATCAGCCTCGTCCTCGGCACGAATGGAAGGGATTCTGCGAGGACTTTCTTCGAATTGATACAATTTGAGCTGCAGATCGAAAGACACCCTCCGCTGACGGGTCGAGCATGGCACTGTTGTTCGTTGTAAAGATAAAATTCGAACAGTATCCTCCGGTTCCCCTTCAGACGGGAAAGCCTGCGTAACCTCTAGCTTCAGAGAGACCGGACCATCTTAGCAAGATATCCGTCCGGGGAGCAGACTCACAGGGGGCAGACTTACACAGCAGCTCGCTACGCCCGCGTAGACTCCGTCCTCCGATCAGCGATGCAACCACGGAATCTCCACCGACTCGCGGAATTATGTATCTCGCCTCGGTTGGCTACGGCCTTATAGGACTCATTGAATATGCCATCGGTTGAAGCGAGCATTCGATGTACATATCCCGGCTGCAGACAGGCCTCGGAAGGACGATGATCAATGATTAGCGGTACTTTCCGAAGCCGAAACGAGCTCTCAGATTGTTGACTGCATTGGGGTAGACGAATTCGTGAATGCAGATAAGAAATTATTCCCCGCCGCTGGTCAGCCATCGATTATCGTAATTCGCTGACTTTGAAGGAAGCTAGATCAGAGGGTTCGATGTGATCAACGCATCGGAATAAAGGATAAAATATGAAAACAAGAACGATTCACTTTATTCGTTCCACGAATGAAGCTCACATTTACTCGGTTTAATTCCACTGCCAGATATGTATATTCTGACGTAGCCCAGGAGGTAAGCTAATGACCATGACACCCCTCCGCCCAACCCCTTGACAGGAAGCCTAGTTTGAGATCTCTCGCGCAAAAAATGTGTGGCTCCTCGCTCTCAGCTTCGAATAACTATGTTCGCTCCGCGAGAATCACCATACTCCGCCGAAATCATATTTCTCGAATGTCCGGAGGGCTCGCGAGGTGCCTCGGAAATTTCTGTTGTCTGAGAGACTCAATTAGCCCTTCCGGAGTATGAGATTTCCACAAGCTCCTGATCCGCTAATATCCGACTTCTTCGGATGCCTCGATCACGGGTTTGACAACCGATAGAATAATTGTCAAGGGTATGACTTCTTTATACGCCCCAGAGTCGCATCGCTCCGAACAGCGCAGAGAGCTCCAATCAGGTAGAACGCTTCATCCTCAGGACATATTTGTATTCTCATGACCTGGAGTACTCGGATAATAATCGTCGAAGCTCTTTCTACAGTTCATCTCCGAGAGCGCCTCCAGTTTGGGAATCTCGGGGAGGGGGTAGTCTTCGGAATTCCCCACGACAAGCTCTCGATCTCAAAGTCAATTCTGTGATTGGGGATGATCTACGCGGCGGTATTTTACTGATGTATTCGCATTCCTGGAACCTTTGGAATAATCATTTGCATTGCTCATATAGCTCTTTTCCCCTAACGATAAGCAGAGACATCGCGCTGACCGACAGAATTCTTGTCGCGGCGTCTCTGAATAGCGGAGTGGCTAATATAGATTCGAAAGTACTCATAGTTTGATGCGGATCCAATGAAGTGTCTCTCCAAATATATCAAAGTCTAGAGCGACTAACTGTAAACCACCAACGTGCCACTTCACGATACGCCTCTCTCATCGATGGATCAATCTCAGTCAGACTCAACCTTGAATATTAAATAGATCACGCCACACTGAACAAATGCGTCAAGTCCCCGTCCTCAGACAGACCTGATGTTTTCGTTGAATGGTGGACTTGGAAACGAGTATTTGTTAAGGCACTTACAGAGCTAAATGTCATATTTCTCGACAGCAGTACAACAGAGAATAACACGATACGAATAATTCAGCAGTGAGGATGTTCATTTTTTCCTGGTTTCACAACTCGTTCGGTGGCTCTCAACGAACCCTCGTAGCGCTGGTGGATTGACTGGTGGTGATCTCGCTCTTCTCGGCCGATAATAATCGTGAAGTCAGGTCCGCATGGAAAAATCGCTCAACCAACTAATGATTTAATGGAGCCTACCAGCAAGCGAGATGGCACTTGCTCACAGAAACTCAAAAGTATATCCGAATATGAGGAACGAATCCGCAACGAGGTATTAATTGACTAGGTGAAGGAAGAAAAAGTTCCGACTCGGGTCCTCCACCACAGGGATAAAATCAACCCGAATAAAAGCATGAGGTGAGTCGACGTGCTCGTTCAATGTGAGGTTTCTGCACCCAGGAATGTCTCACACTGGCGGTCGGGGTCCATGAGGGGGCATCGTATTCACGGTGGATTCCGTCATGCACAAGCATTTCCTACGATCGGTATGCTCCGTCTGACGGAGCGTCCCTTCAATTTCGTTGCAGTCGATGTTGGGTATATTGAGAACACACGGGGGTGATCTCGATCGCGAAAATCACGATCCGTGACTGAGGGATGTTTGACAGCCCCAGCAAATAATTGGTCAGGGAACTCATCGGCAAATTGTCAAATCCACCCAGTCAGATATACGACCAATCGTTCGGTCTGAAGCGCCAATACTCCGATCGATCAATAGATAGATTCTCCATAGAGTGAGAGAGGGTATGAAGGGGGAGGGGGCGATTCCCCTGATCAAGCCGAGCAGTGTCTCAACTGAGCGTAGGTCGTCGTCATCTCTACACACATATTCTCATATTGCGTAACGAGAGTCCGGATCATAACCACACGACGGCACGTATCAGCACGTCGTCTATCAAATTCGATATGCTCTCGTAATTGGTCTGAAAGCGGCGTAGACGCGCCCATCATCGGATACATATATTATGAAATTAATTTATGTGACGAGGTCACGTTCTTGAAGCTTTTGCGTCGCATCCGAATATACACTCCGTCAAGCATTTCTCTGATGGCGTTCTAAGAGACTAGGCAGAAAGACTGTCGAACTGAGACGATGTTTCTATCTGCCCGTACGGGAAACGGGACCAGAAACCGCTGATACGAGGCGCGGGACTCTATCCCGCAGCAGTCATCGAGCGGAACCGCGAATCATTCATCAGGAATCCTTCGCGCTTCCGTTCCGCAGGAGTCGAGATAAACAGAAAAGACAACTCCCTGAGACACTGACCCATATGTCGAGGAGGGACGTATGCGGCAGCCCGGGAAAACAAACTCAGATCGTACTTCCCTTAATGAGGCATTCCGAATTTCGAGTAGGTAATCGAGATCTTCGCTCTTTTCAACTGTGGTTTTGTTCCGGTGGATATTCGGTCGGTTCGCTTCGCCTCCGAGAGACGGGAGACACTCGTTACGAACCTCGAGGACGAAGATATACCACATCATACAAAAGAGTTACCTAGCCGGGACAGAGGACGCTCGCATAAGGTTCCCCCGTCCCGGCATTTGTTGAAACTGTAGGTACTCATTGCTGCCGACAACTCACGAGCGAGCTTGCTGCTCACCGTCTGGCAACCTTCGAATAAATGCGAAGGCTGTTGCGTATGTTTTGTTTCTACAAAGTTTACAAAAATTGTTCCCTTTTTCGGAGTGTGTCATTCTACAGGAAGGGACAAATCAGCCTTTATCGGGATTGCTTGAATCGTCGTGCACGACTACCTCGATCTCTTGCTAATCGCCAGTCGTCGGTCTCGTCCAGATGCTCCCGCGTCGAGATCGTTCCACTCATTGAGTAGTTAGGGTTTGGCGGGTTCCCTCTCCCGCTTTTACGGGGAACGAAAACAAACGAATATTTCTCTTTCGCAGCTGCGATAATATGTAATAATTGTTGCTGTTCTCCTCACTTCTATTACATCTTGACTAGGAAGTCTGCGTCTAGCTCGGGCGGTCTTCTCATCACCCGCGATCTCCTCCGAGGGCAGAAAGACGGGGTGACAGAGGAAGCCCCGGGAACCACATGGAAAATGACGTTTTTCGGTATCGCCCCGCGCAATGGCAGATTGGCGCTTCGAACGGCGGCATTGTTCTGCCGCGATTCTACAGCTTTCTATTCTTCACTCACGATCATTATCAACAGAGTAGTACATGTCGGTGCCTGAAGAGAGCGCTCGGCGAGCGCGTCCTACCGGCTGTTCGAACTCTCAGCAACTCTCGAAATTCAAGTTCCGGAAGTTGTATGAACAAGTTTCAGCGGAACCTCGCTTGAGTATTCGACCGGATGGTTCCATCATGGATGAATCTCCGACGGATTTGAAGAGGCTTAGTGTGATATGAGCGGCAGACTGCAAGCCGGTGTGGGGAATGTCTTCCTATCGGCTACCCTAATTGTGTCGTTGGGTTTTATCGGCCATCTGCGGAGCAGTTGCATGAGAGGTCGAGAGTAATTCGGGCCAGCCGTCGAGGATGGGGTTCCACGTGAGGATTGATGAAAGTCCATCAGAGTCCGAGGAGCGGCAGAGCAAGGTCGAGAGCGCGAACGATGGAATGAGGAGGAAAAAAAGACTTAGACACAGAAAAAGGGTGAAAATTTTCCATTTCACTATAAAACCCTCCCGGATTTCCCCCCGTTCGTTTGAATGATTCGATCGGAGAATCGCCATCCTTCCTCGCCTCGTTCAAGTGAATCGAGAGTCGAGCTAGCTGGAGTGGGCTCGCGTGCTATGAAGAGAACGATCTGGTTTCAGTCGCCGAGAGAAGCGATAATTGGCTCGGAAATGGATGAAGAGCAATTTGAGCGATGCGACGGAAGGATTAGAACCAGGATAATCGACCTCCGAGTCGGGGTCAGGAAGTGTCGGCAAGAGCGCTGAACCCGACCACGTCAAGAGAGAAAGGAGTCGTTCAAAGTCCGCCAGAGGGCGCAGGGGGTCGGTCCGGAAGCTATTGATTGAAATTGCGAATTAGCGAACGAGGGGGCCCGAAGGTACTTACGGTGGTCGGCCGAGGCCTCGTACTAGACGGTTGCCTCAACGTCGCTGGCAAGAACAACAGATGACGGTGAACTGTGGGAACGTTTGATGCTAAGTTGCGAATGAGCAGGAGCTCCCCTGATATGGTGTTGGCCGCGAGTGGGAGACACTAGGGCCAGGCCGTCCGGCATCGATAGCTGCGTCTGGATTTCGCCGCATGTGTTTGTTGCCATGGCCGTCCTCGACATGCTGCGAGGAACTAGCTGCACTAGTGACTCTTTGCGGGTCCTCTCCAGCTTCCGCTCCAAACTCGCTCTGCGTAACGAAGTAATTTAGATTAAGCTCTGCTTGGTTGGCAATACTCGATGAATGAACACTTCTACCGCAGCTTCACCTCGCCGTTGCTCACGGCTCGGTGAAAGCATGTTCTAGGCATGAGAACAACAAAGCCACAAGACTACTAAAGCGCCAAGCCTACAATGGATGGGAATGAAGTACACGTGTATGGGTGAAATGGAAATGTGGAAAAAAAACGCCGGGCAACCGCCACCGTATGGACGGAGAAATTACGCAACGGACCGAAACTCGGTCTGAGGCGCTCCAAAAGCCATTGTCCTCCCCTACGAGACCATTTCATGGGGACTCTGATGTCGGACGATATCTTTTTCGTTTCGGGATATCACCTCCAATTCCCACCCCCACCGCCAACGCCTCGACCACTCGCAATTAGGTCCACGGCCACCGCCGAGAGTCCGAAAGTCTGGCTTGACTCAGATTCTCAGAGGGTATATGAGGCATTTAAATGAGGCAGAATCTGAAGAGAGACGGAGCCGAAAATATTCAAAGGGATCTCGGATAGCGTGAGGGAATGTAATAATACTAATGAGTGGGAGCACCCAGGGCTTGGGTACGCAGCTCAAACCCGATCGGTCGGCTGTCGGCTAACTCGTCATCAATATCTTTGCCATGGATTCTTTCTTGAGGGACAGTATGGCAGAGCACCAGGAGTGATCCCCGGCGAAAATGATAAGAATTGAAGGAATATGGCGCGTGTCCCAATGACGAAACCTCTGACGCTGTGTGTCGATGGTGTTGTAAGAGGCAGAAGGGGAGCGGAGAACGATCAGGCACGCTAAGGTGGGAGCATACCACATGGAAGAAAATTTCACAATCGTAGACCCCAGAGGTTTCAATGGTATGGAGCTCGAATCGCAAATGGAGATCCGTGGAAGAGAAGACGGGATCCTCTCCTCGAAGAAAAAAGAAAGAAATCGCGCTCGTTTCGACCGAGACACTCGATCGAGGAGAGACGGAGTTCCCTCGTTTCCGCGGCCGCAAGTTGTCAACAAAACCTCATTCTGTCCCCATGGAGAAGAATGAAGACTGAGAACAATTCTCTTCAAAAATCACTGCCCCCGGAATCCGGGTGGAGTCCTGGGAAAAATATCATTTCAGTTCATGTCCCATGCTTTGTGGAAATCGATAGCAATCGAGACAGGTCCAGCGCACCAAAACCAGTTCTTTCCAACGACACTTCTATCTCGGATTCTCGCCCGGAGGTTCGAAGATTACGTGAAAGTTTCCGCGAAAACTTCTCGAAATCTTGATGGAGCTCATTGTCGTCGGTCTCTCCCCGGACACGAGACACCATGAAGAGTGATCGAATCTAGTCCTGAACCAGCCATTTTGCTCGCAGAGTTTCCTTCAGCCAAAGGAGCTCGTATTCTAAAAACTGAAACTCCTGACGGCAAAACGGCATGAGCGGCTCGTCTGGTTTTGGTGTATGAGGTAGCGGCATAAATTCAGTCAGAGGCCCATACTTACATTATACAAGTTAGTCATAGCGATATGGCTGAAAAGATATGGGCCTCTCTTTAGATTCTGCTTCGATCCGACTCGAGAGAGCGCTTCCGCTAGACCCTCGAGATGTTTTTTCTCCACATTCATTCTGTTTCCTCCGTTCCAGCGCCTGAAAGCCGCATCTTCAATGCCCTGTTTCCATCCGCCCCATTGCGTCGGTTGCATTGAGAATCCTGGGACTCAGGCCGCGGGATTCGAATCCTGGGCTCTTCGTTCAATTTCAGGTGGAATCGATGCACATACCGTGCTTGCTCCACATCGAAAAAGCTGTATCGATCGCGTAAATTTATCAAGTCGTTGACCCGAGCTGACCATGAGTGCGATGCTTCAGCGAATCCAACTCGCCCTCGAACAAGGACAGGTAGCCACTCCCGGTGGGCATACCATGCTTTCGCCCGGAATTCGAACTCCGAGAAACTCTCTTCCCAGCTAACCACCATGGCGTGGTTTTCGACCGAGCGCGACTTGACGAGGCTCGACGTGTTCGGTCGCGCCGCCTTGGCGAGAATTCCAGAGCACTATTTCGGACTCAATGATCCTCTCCGAGCGACACAATATTCACTTTGTAGAAGACTTTAAATGGAAGCGGCTGAAAAGCTATCGTTGTTCATTGTTTCCGCGACGACCAAGATTAGAGCTCGCTAGTAATGAAAAAGTTTATCATGGTTCGGATAATAGTGACCCGACTCGCTCGTCCCACTTACGTCGCTAGGTAGGCAGACGCCGCCAAAATCATGCGGAGCTTCGGTCGGCTTTCAGAGCCGCGACTTATCACGTCGCGGTTCATAATTCATCACCGTGGACGAATGCTACCTAGATGATAGAAGCTCAAGCTTGCGAATCTCTTAAGCGCTCGAGTCTCCGAGGCTCGCGCCCGGCTCCTCTCGGGTGCATTAACGTCGTGCGTGTTCATTGGTGCTCGAATTAGCGTTTGTCCGTGACGTGGCTCGTCATAATTTCTCTGCTGCAATGTTTGCAGCATCTGCTGGGGAATGGAGGGCACAGAGGCGCGGTGGGGGCCTCCCACGAGCAGAGAGTGGGGCCTCCCGAATCGGTCTTTCATAAGAACAGTGCTCTTCCGATGACGCGCGCCGGGAGCTTCTGGGTGTTCTGAGGGGACGAGGCGTTCAAGCATGATAATTGGAAATTCAATAACCGGCTTGATTCGATGCCTCGATTCTCCTGGTCTTCCTGCACAAAGTTCTCATGCCTTTCCGGGGGAGAGATATCCGGCAGATTGAGTGTTTGCGCGGCAGTTCTTCCCGTTCCATGCCCTTCGGAAGCTCGAGGTCCAGACGAGGCTCGACCGGGGACGACTCGGCACAGAGACGAAACGAGCATTGGGTAAACTATCCGAAGAGCGACAGAAACAGAAAAGAGGAGGCGTTCGAACCTCGCGATTCCCGAAGCCTTTTTTTCGAGGGCGGGGCTGCTCGTATCGAGAATGGGGGTGGGAGACGTTCCCCCGCGTCGCCCAGTCGTCCATCTATCGTGATTATTGTTCACTGCTCCGGGAATCACTGCTTGCTGCTGAACACACCGATTGCATTTGACTCGCACACGACCAGAGTAGTTCTCTCTATTCGGAGTCAAGCGGCCTATTCCCCCTCCCGCCATCGATGATCTCTCCTCAAACTTATCCCCTTCCACGTGGTCGGCATCGATGAAATATTTGCCCGTTCCCCGTTCCATGCTGGGTCTCATCTAATCAGCAGCGCAGCGAAAGCATTTATTTGCTCTCTTTCAATCAAGCTTTGCTAATTCCCTCTTGGAGGACTCGTCGGTTGATCTGATCCCTTCTCGGCGCTCCCCGTTCGCGAGAGGAGTCGGATTGCACCTGGAGGCCTCGGTGCTGCTCGGCACACTTCGAACGTCAGGTCCTCAGACTAGTACATGTAGCATATCATCATCTATACCACACAACAACTAACCGAGCTCCGCTCAGCTCACAAAAGGCCGCACATCACATGCGGCGCAAAGTGTCGCTGGGAGCGTTGCCGAACAAGTCGAACACGTCCCCAGGGCGATGTAGTTGACGAATGATTCAAGCCGCGGAAATGGCAGATAACGAATACGAGTGCATACTTGGATGTTGGTTTTCGTTCTCGGTCGGGTGGGGACAGCGTCTTGGATACGTACCTCCGTCTGCATTTCAGTATCGTCTCCACGGAGAGCAATAGCACGAGCAGACCCACACCGATGCATGTTGCACCGGCGACGTACCAAGGGGTACTTTTGCTCTTGTAGATTGTGCCAATGAACACGAATACAGCTCCCAACGTTGCTAACGAAAGGCCCGATCCCACGATGCAGACCACCGTGGTCTGCTGTTGTTTATGTTGCCGAATGGCTGTCGACGCGTTGCAGGGTCCTTTACGAGTTCGAGTGATCTGTTGTTCGATAGGGTTTACCTGGAAGATAGAGAAACATCAATAATTCCTTCGGCCGTACTTCGATTAGACAGCAGTTTGTATCCTTTCGCGAACGGGATTCTCCTCGATGTTCGCCTCCGATTCGTGCTCGGAGACAGGGAAACACCGTTCCTTGATCCGGTGCATTGTTCGAGGGAACACTTGATTTTCGGTGAGAGTCGAGTTCGCATCGATCAGCCCGCTGCGGTCGCTGGGTCATCGGGTGGAGTATCCGGGGCCGGAGATTGTCGAGCACGATTGTTCACGCCATTGAAGGAGCGAAAAAAAACAGAGCTTTCGTGATGACGGGCTCCATGCGTGCTCGAACCCGCGTAAGGGAGATCAGGATTGAGACGAAAACCGCTGAATGATCGACAAGTCGTCGCTCTTCGATATCTCTCCGAAGGAATAGGAAGCACTGAGGTCATAACGAGATGTACCTACGATGTCTCTGTGCGCGTAACATGGGAGATGTAAGAGGGAGTCCCGAGGCCGCGTGGAAAATGGGCTGCACCTTTGGCTTTGACGAAAGATCGCTGGGGAAACTGCAGGGTTTCCGGGACCGCGTGAGTAGGCGGAGATTCCTTCCACTCGAGGAGAACAGAATCAAGACGTGGGTGTCTCGTTCAAATACGTTCCGACGTTACGCCTCGAGCCGAGATCGAAAACAAACATAGGTACGCATTGATTTTGATCGAATTTTTCTCCCTCTTACAGAAAGATGCGTCTGATTCCTTCTCGGAGTATCGATAGAAAAAGAGTATCAAGCATTCGGACTTCCTGGACAGTCCAGCAGACAGTCAGTACGACGGTAATCGAATTTCGTTCCTCCTCCCTCAGCTGGTGCGATCTCGAGTGCGCGCTTTTTTTCCGTTCGGAAAACTCAGGTTATTCTTTCGAGAGGACATCCGCGCGTACATCGAGTCGATATTTATTCTCCGGCCGTTGAGCACTCCAGACCATTCGTACCGAGCCGGGCCAGACGGGCGCTCATCGGAAGCCCGTCAAGTCCTAGAACTTCAGGCGGAGTTCTTCGACGTTGAAACAAGAATGTTCCGATGTCTCATCGCGATTCGGAGAATGAATTCCGTCTGCAGAGCTGCGGAGCTGACCGGAGTCTCGCGAACTATTCATGTCCATACATGTATCGGCACAAGGAGGCTAGTCCCCACTCAATACCCCAGTCGTCAATCGTCAACTTAGGAGGCCTCGGGACGCAAAATCCGAACACAGCTCCGAGGTGAATTCCAGGAGGCCCAGCTCATGGCTACAGAGCGGTCGATTGAGGGCAATGTTTAGACGCTGTCCCTCAGCAGTAGACTTGATCGATCGCAAGAGTTCCGGGTTTTCAGGCTTTTCGAAGCCTCGGCATCTTTGCGCGCTCTCGGAACTCGAACGACGTCCACAGCTGCCCGGAACAGCTCACGGAAGTACGGCCGAGCCGGCTGCTGACTGGTGACTGATAATTGCTGAATAATTAATCAATTTTCCGGGCTGGAAAAATGGCCAAGATTTAATGTCCCGCGTACTCTTCTTCACAGTGCTCCCGAGGTCGGATCCGGTGAGCAGATGTACCCAAAAGGATCGAGGCCGTGTACCAGCTCTTCCCTTAGCATGTTCCGTAAGGAATAATTTGCAGGCACTGGGGATCGACCCCACGCCAGCTCCCGGACGAGCGGCGTCGTTGCGGCTGAGCATCGGGAGTGACCGGATGAAATGATGAAGTATTATATTCCCGAAATTTTCGGAGAAGCCTCGGAAGACACGCCTCGTGCATAAGGGATTCCGACGTCGCGCGGAAGAACTCAGGGTTTCCCTGAAGGCACGGCGAAAGGTTTTGCATCTCAATCAGCGGACCAGGACTACGGAATTTTCTGACTTCGGATGTGGTAGAGAACATTGCCGTCCCGGTTCTTATTTCGGCATTCGTTGGCCATTCGTGGGGAATTGGGCTAGATGAGAAGCGGGATTTCGAAAAAAAATAATGGGGGCTCCGGGACTTGATCTCTGAGAGTCGATCGAGACGGAGTCGATCTACGGTATGAGGACTCACTGAAATGGCGCTCCAGTGAGCCCGGAATCATCTAGCGGTGGTTCACGTCATGTCCGGAGTATAATAGCGCTCAGCCGCTGTCGTGAGCAAGTGTTCATTAGATCCCGTTGGACAAGCCGCCTGCCCGTTGGCGATGCTGACTTTGATCAGCGTTCGTTCTAAATGCGCATATATTGACGATGACTTCGTTTGCATGATATGCATGTTTATGGAGACACCCGAAAGTTGTTCGATACGGATTGTCCACAGCGGCCACAGGCTCGAGCAGTCGAGGAGTACTATCGACTTACAGGTTCCCGAGTTCGAGCGAGATGCGCTGACTTGCGATCAGACCGATGATGCTTCTCCCCAGCCGTCGAAACGCTGCTGATGTCAGAAGGATAGTCGCTGCGTAAGATCCAGGCAAATGAAGAGATGGGGGTTCGTAGCATCCGCAGCAGCCGTGGCTATCGATCCATTGATCGTTGCCCGCTCACTCTTTCCACATTGAACGCTTAAGCCGCCCCGCGAGCTGCGTTCGCAAGGCACGACGCGCTGAAAACGTGACCGGGACGAACATCGAGAGCCGAGAGGTTCTGACGCCTCCGAGAGAATGCGTCTCCAGGAAGAACGCGAAGCCATCGAACGATGCAAGTCGGTCAGACCAGGCGAGGCCTCTACGGTGTCAAACAGTCACCGGTGGTACCGCTCGAGCCATGGCGTCGACTTCGATTCCTCAATGGCATGTCTGTCCCGGATCACTTCGAGCGTCGAATGACCCAAAGGGCAAATTGAGCGCTTGACCCCGCCCCTTCGATCGATTATCTTTCTCGGGATGGACAGAGTAGTCATGTCCTGATGACTTATTACTCTTCAAATGTTGGGGGAAGAGGCGAGATCAAGAAAGCGGCGGAGGATCCCGGGGAAAACAAGCTCAAGCCGGCGGGGAATCGAGAAACACTCGCAGCCGGTGGAGCAGATGGTCATGACAGGACCTCCAGAGGCCTTCGGAGAATCACTGACAATCCCATTCCTCCAAGAGGAAAGAGGATGCCGGCGATCGAGACTGAACAGCTCCACGGTCTACCTCAACAATCGGGGCGAGGAGAACCAGGACACGATTCCGTCGCACAATTCACGACGTGCCATCCGCCAGAAGTCGTGTCTCTGAGCCGCGACGATGTTCCAGCAAAAAGACGCTTCCGCCCCAGTCCAGATGACGGTCAGACGCTGATTCAGATCCCAACACTAGCTCTCAGAAACACATTCCAAATATTCTTCGAGTCATTGACCGGCGTCCTGGCGCTGATCTTCAGCAAGACTTTCCTGCAAGAGTCATTGGAGGGTAGACAGCGAAATGTATTTCGCGGCATAAATCTCCAGCGAGAATCATCGGAGGTCAGAGGCAAACCTCGCGATCGACAGCGCCCGGGCAAGATCCAAGATCCTTCGCGGGAAATATAATACATCGCCGCTCAAAGGCTCGTGTCCTCAAGGTTTTGGAGCAAGTATTTCATGACGAGCTCCCCGTCATTTTCTTTGGAAAGAAAGTCGGTGGAGGCGTGGGAGTTTTGTTCTGGGCTCTCGTCAACCTCGCTTTTTTCAGCAAGCTGCACGCGCGCATAATCAACTCGCCTCCTCCCGCAGAGCGAAAATTGAACTATGAGCTAGCAAAAACCTCTGACCCTCAGAATCGCCTTCTGCGAAACTCCCACTCTTTCATGTATACGCTCTGGCTCGTTTCGCGAGTTTGCTGCGTTCTCCGAGAAGGGTGCTCACTTGCCCCTCGGTCAACCAGCTGTTGGATCAGTCATCAATTAGGACCACACGTTTTTCTCCTCGAGCCCACAGCGCACTCAAACAAGAATGCAGAAGAGGAGCCTGGGGAGCGAAAATGCATGCTCCGCGGCGCTTACGTTTGCGGTTACATCGCGGGAGAATCCGTCATCCGAAAGTCAGCAGAGAAGCGAAGAAACCTGCGCCCATGGTCACGTTGACCGACGCTCATTCCATTCCGTAACGCGCACCTTGGCTGGGCTAGCAAACGTTTCGATCTCAAGCCACGAATACGGGCCCATGGAATATTCCGCATGATCTTCCGAGCCTGTCATTCCGCAGTCTCGCCGTTCAGCCGTACCCTTTTTTTTGGAGCTCGGTGATATACCTGGCTTCGTCATGAGGAATCGTGTCGTCTCTTAGATCGATCTCGACTCCGTTCATCCCTCCAATTTATGTCCGCCAGCCTCCTACGGCTGCTGTGCCTTTCCACGGCGAAATTGAGAACTAGTTCTCCAGACCGGAGTTTCGGATCTCTCGCGGAGCGACTCGTGACAGAACGTCTCAAGCCCGATCTGCTGCGTAGCAAACCCCCGATTTTAAAATACCTGAGAGAACTTGTGGGAGAACTTTCGGTATTCGTACATACTGATGACTGCAGCAAGAAACCGCAACTACGGAGCAACTCCCGAGATTAAGGAACGAATTGATTACCACAAGCCGTACGCTGATGACGCCGCAGAAAAAAACCCGCAATGAGTTCGGACCGAGTAATCAATCATGAGGACTCCGAACGGGAAGGCGAAACGCGTCGGACGTATGGCATCCGCGGGCGCTCGGAGTATAATTATATTTGGTTTTGGCATTTGGTTTTATTCCTGTGAATGAAACTCTGATGTTTACACCCGCTCTCAGCGAAGCCTCAGTTGGCTTTAAGAGTCAATGTAGGTAATTCGGGAGATAGCACAGACTGGATCATGATCAGAAATCCTGAATCAGGAAGGGGATTGGGAAATTTCGTACCGAAGCCTCCTTCGCGATGCGCTGCTGAAATCTTATTCGAACGGAAAAGCCCCGGTGGAGGCGGTGAAACTCCATGGAAGAATTCCTCCCTCGAGCCCTCACTGACTCGGTCCCGTCCGTTTGTGCTCCAATCATTCCATCGAAGGGAAGTTACCAGAGAGGATACGCAGGCTCCCACCGACTTTGAAACTTCCTGACTTTTCTTCAAACCTCCGTAACGAGCCCGTCCAGAGCCGGGACAAGGTAGGTAGGTATATTTCCGCTTTGTGAAATTCCATTCGAAGCGAGGAACGGTGGAGCCGATGTCGATACTTCTGTTCAGAGCTGCAAACCTTTGGAAGCGAACCTTATTCCCGGAAATTCGTTCCACGGTTTTTACGGCTGATTGAGAGTGAGTCCCAGAGAGTGATGGTATAAAGTTTTACGATTCCGAATCTCAGGGATAGATGAGACTTCGTCAAGACCTCCGGGACGGAGTTACACGAAACCGAAACAGGGAAAACCGAAGCTTCAATTTTCGTTCCCTCGATCGAGGGCATGGCGAAGAAATCTCAGCAAGCTTTTCAGTTCTAATCAGTGCCAGCAGGAAGTCCCCTCTACCCCCGCCTTCAATCGCTGATTAGGGAGTCCAGTATGCTGCTCGAGGGGGGCAGAAGTGCAGTAGGTCTGACTGAGTTGTGTGGAGAAGTTATTAGGTTAGCGTGGTCGAGCAAAAGCTCCTCTCCCCAGATCCGTTCCCTGTCGTATCGGATGACGTTCAGTGGACGAGATGGATAACAACACAATGTTTCGATCCAGTCAGGATGTACGAACACCGAGACAAACTCTGTGCTTGTTTTTCCTTATGCGTTTTTTCCGTGATCCCGATACGAAAGGTCACCTTTTGTGTTCTAATGTACTATCACGCGTTCGTGGTCTCCCGCGGTAGTGCCGGAGTTATTAATGGCTTCTGACGGCCGCCGCTGCGTCGACTGAGAAACCGGCCCTACAACTCGGAGCTACGGCGGAGACGCCATATGTTGCAGACGCCGTCGCCATCGACGTACGCGGGACCGTCTCTCCATGGGTCGATCGCGGGCGCGAGTAGGCTGTCCGACGTCGTTTCGCGACACTGCGAGACAGTTGCCGATTTCGCGACTGCTGCTGTCTCGCTTGCTTTATGCGTCTCATTTTTCATTCATATCTTTCCCTTGTTCCACCGAGAGATCGCAATTAGCTTCGGCAGAGGGAATTCGACTTCCCGAAAGCAAATGCATTCGGCCGTCTGGATTCGGATCCCTCCGGGAGGAATCGCTCTCCGTTGAATACGACTTCGTGATATAGAAGCAATGCTCAATGGAGTGCTTTGCAAGGAGGAATTCAATGGCTTGGGGTTGATCGGGGTCGAGCAGCCGATCGACCGAGCGGCACGCACGTTGGCGCTCTCGCAGCCGGTGGGCGACCGTGCGTGCGGACGACCCGGAGATCGACTGACAGACTCGAGGACTTTCGGGCTGCCGCATCATCCGAAACCCCTCGACGGAATCATTCTTTGCGTTGAGACTCTTCATCGGCGGCCGCCTGCCTGACAGACAGACAGACAGACAGACTGACTGACTGTCTGACTGAGTGCCGGTCGGTCTGTTTGTATGTCAGAATCTGTGTGCAGACGTCGTCGATGAGATTAGGACGCCGGCGCCGTGGGATGGGAATGTTTTCCGAACGAGTGTCTCGGGGCGAACCCACATGCTTGGTGCGGGAAGGCGGCATCCCGGAGACTATCATCATTATCATTCCTCCGCATTCGGGACGTGATGCGTGAAAGTTTGGGATGGGGCCATAGTGGAATGCTTTGTGAAGACTCTGCCGGCCTTTATGACTGATGGTATTCGATTTCCGATTTTCCGATTTCTATCTCGATTAGCTTCACAAAAGTAGCGATCTCTTCTCTACATAAAACCTCGATGGTTCGAATAGATGGAGTCGACGTTGGAGAAGAGTTTTTTATCCACTTTGTCAGACAGTTCACGGCCAAACAAAGAGTGCCGACCGGGGAGCCAGTCACTCGAGCCGGCAGTTAGCTTCGCGGCGGTGCACTCCCTTTAAACCAAGTTAGAAGATCGCGGGCACAGCTGGTGTCGTAGGTGCGCCAGATTTCCTTGCGGCCGGCCCCTTTGATTGGAGTAGAGAAAGCCTTCCTTATCTCCCGAACAACCCGAGCGCCGCGGTGCATCGAGGTGATAGCTCAATAATAATGATAATCTATGACACCGCGGCGAAATGCGTCTTCGGGGAACAAGGCGTCGGCATCGGCTCATGGTTCGGTCCCACTTGCCCGAAAGCCATCGGCCCGAAAATCTGCGCGTCAAATGAAATGGAGTCATCCATGGGTCACATGAGGCTCATAGGAGACTCTGATTGTGCCTGTGTGAGAGCATATAGACCATAAATAAGCGATATGCCATAAATCACGAAGCTTCGGTACCACGGCCTACGCCTGCTAATGGGTATTGCACAAATTCCTAGACTGATAGGTGCGCTGCCAGGACAATGACGCACTACGTCGAGAAGCGACTTGTCCTGAAAACCTCGTGTACGGGCCGGCGGGAGCCGGAAACGTCCTCCACGTTCCGAGGAGCGCGACGATTTCGTTCTACATCGATGGAGGCATAACCCATTCAGATAGCTGATCATGAGCCTCACTACAGGAAGGAGTTCCCCACGTCCCCGATTCCCGGTGAAACCTGTGGTTCCCTCTCGCCCTCTATCTCGATCCATCAGCCGAGAGACCCTCAGGAGCGTATTCAGAGCCTTCTGCACTTCGTCACGATGAGCGCTTCGGCATCCACGGTTAGAAAACTCGTCGCGCGACATGCAGCCAGAGCTGATTGCTGCTGAATGTCAATGAACGCAATTTCCGCCGGTTTTGTAATCCGTCGAGATTGCCGACAAGTTACACGATATACGTCACAGCAACGGGGGATTACGTGACTCAGAGCAGGCGTGTTCTTGCACGAAACAATAAAGTAATTGCGAACCAGGCCCCCACAACGAATTCGATTGAGTTCGGCGCACAGCGATTGCGTCGATTGCGATCTTGTTCATCTCACTGTGAACTGCGTCCCCATTCAGATTCGAACTCCTCGTGTTCAGGCTAGGATTTGCTTTGGTCGTGGGTCGTGGCTCTCCTGCGCGATTCCGAGCAAACCTCAGCGAGCATCCCGTCGATCCAGACTTCGTCGGGTTCGAGGGTCTAATGGATAGACTTGGCGCTCGATACAACGGAAATTTTCGGCTCAAAAAGTTTGTTCGCGTCTTTTTTCCTCTCTCTCTCACTTTCTCTCTCTCAGAGGTCGGCCTCTGGTGCGCTCGCGCGAATCGCTTTGGGGCTGATGGAGAATGAATCTCGCAAGATCGACGAGACGCTAGCAAGGCTGGGAAGGCATCCTCAAACCGAATATAAAATAGAGCATTGCCTCGAGCATTCGTTCACTTGGCCATACGGTGCAGCGAATGATCCGGCGAACACACACAGTGGCGAGGGGATGAGCGAAGCTTCAAGTTCCAATCCTATCAGCTAATGCGCAGAGAGCTGCTTTGACGTTGCGTTGTAGCTTGGCGTCTTCTCTATTTCGAGCGGTCGACTTCTCACTCGCCTTTTACCCATCGTTTCGCAGGGCCGGAGACGCCACACCCGTCGTTTGCCTCTTCACCTCGCTCGGGGGCCATCCGAGTCTCTCAGCGCCGCATTTGAGTTCAATCGGGATCCTTTTAGTTCTTTGACACGTTTGAGCACTTTCGACGCAGCCATGTTCTGGGATCTTCCGAAAGCGCCCGTCTTTTCGGTCGGCTTGATATATTCTTCTTCACTGTTTCCTCTTGCTGTCAATCGCTTCCGGAAAGGGAAAAGCGAGCCGGAGCCACTAATCGACAGCTCCGGAACTCCTCAATACGCAGACACAGCAGAAACTGATCCTAATTTCGGAGAAACTGTTCCGAACTACTGAGTCGGCTGTCAAGCAAACTACTGCGGCTATTCAGCGCCGTATGGGAGCCCGCCCGTAAGCGCACAGGAGTAGCGGGCCACCTCGAGTTTCGGCATCGTCGCGAGGTCGCTCGGCCTCAATCGGAGCCTGCATGCTGAGTTCTATACCGAAAAGGTCTCGAGGATCGGGTCAGGACGCCGGACGTGGCCTCGATGAACGTTGCGGCTGGCACTTGCTCGCCCTCCGGGTGAGCTAAAGAGACGGCATCGTCGTCACTTTAGACTGGAGTGCCTGATGAGCCCTTCTCCTCGAGGTTTGAGTCCGGAGAAAGGGGCGGGGGGGCGGAAAACTCCGACAGCCAATCTATTTCTCAACGCCGGTGAATCCCGAGATGTCGTTGAAATCGTTGAGCAACTGCGCTCATTCGGAATAATCGCATTTTGGAACTGGAAATCCGGGACGGTACCGTCGGAGCACGACGGCGCGGCTCGTGAAAATCGGCCGTCGGACTTGAGGACCGCTGGGTTTGTCGATATATTCGTCTACTCGACTGCGGTGATTCTCCGCCAGGAAGCCGCGCTCTCCCGAGGGAATTCGTAAGCTTCCTGGTGGAGGCGCGTCGCTGACCACAGCTTTTCGAGAAATCCTCGCTGGAGCGATTTCTCGTAATGAATTGCTGATCTAGAGCTCCCGGGCCGTAAGCATGGTTTCACCGTCGAGTTCCTGACCCCCTGCCCTCTCTCCCACACAGAGAAATCGAGTCATCCCCGACTCGAGGTCGTTTCGGAGAATGAGTGCTCTCGCAGTTATCCAATGGAAATCCGTCAGGGTCCAAAAGGAATACATGATTGCCCCATCGATTTTTTGAATAAATCGAGGACTCGGCATTATCAGGGGGATTCCTAGGCGAATGCGACGAAATTTGAATGTCTGCACAGTCTCACGACGGGAACGGTCGATGATCGAATCATCGGGTCGGCGTCCCGTCAACTCCCCCGGAGAACATCGACTTGGCGTCGAAGCTTCCGTACATGGCTCTGGGCTTCGATGCCGAAGTCGAGCTCGCGCATCCGGTCCATTCAACGTTCGGTCGGAAGTAAGTTGAGCGACACTCGATCGTTCCCATTTCCCTTGTGATCTGTACATATTCGATCCTTCGAAAGACAGACTCGTCCACTGATTGTGAGTCAGAGCCAATGAAGTTCGGGATAAATGATTATTGCTGTCGACTCCGCCGCTGCAGCTGCCGTCGTCGCAGTTTCCGACTTCGTCGCCGTCGCGGCTGTCAGCGGTGACGTGGACGACAGAGGCTGATCGCTGAAACATGAGCCAGCAAATGAAAGAACAGCTGCGGCGG
Organism: Galendromus occidentalis; assembly: GCF_000255335.2. Taxonomy (NCBI): domain Eukaryota; kingdom Metazoa; phylum Arthropoda; class Arachnida; order Mesostigmata; family Phytoseiidae; genus Galendromus; species Galendromus occidentalis. The sequence continues at coordinate 920,145 of NW_003805517.1, read as the reverse complement.
CAGCAGCAGCAGCTCACTGGTCGGTTGGCATTAGCCAAATAAATCCCCAACAACAAAGTCAATATCCCGCTGCGACAGGCTCACAGACACTCACACTTCATATTTCTTGCCGTTGTTGTTATACATAGTGGACTGTCCGAGCTACTGCGGCCGTTCGCCCAGCCCCAGACGGTGTTGTCAAGTTGTGTTGTCGCCACTGGGTGAAGACGGTCGGTAAGTTTGTCGTCCTCGAGTCCCCGTAGTTTCAGGCCGCTGTTGTCGGCATCGGCGACGACTCTGTTGGCGATGTCGCCATTGGAGCCGGAGTGGATGCAATCGTCGTCGCCGGTGGAGACGTTTCCGATGGAGGCCGTGTTTTCGTATCGTAGCCAATTTCGCCTACGCTCTTGTTGACATCGTGATATCCTCGGGCGTGGCGTGCGACTAAGACACACAGACACGTGCAAGGTGCTAGTTGTTGAATCAACACCGTGTTTTATTATCACAGTCATTTCAGGATCCCGCTAATACGGATCTGCACAGCTGCGCTGTCCTTCTTCCTTTCGGTGGTCTGTTTCCTTTGACAACGAACAGAAAAGTCATCATGTTGTTTCGCCTGGTTTATTTGTGTGTATTTTGTTTATCCTGTGCTTGGGCGTGTGTGTGTGTGCATACGCTCGTACCTCAGGTATTGGACGAAGGAGTCGTCAAGGAATTACAAAGATCCTCAATCAGAAAAAGGAAAACACTGTGCCGGCAACGATCCGACCGTACAGGCAAAGGACGTGTAGCCGCGGAGCGAGGAACGCACCCACCCATAATTATTATTATCATTGTTGTTGTCGATTGGCCTAATGGTTTAAGAGATCGACCCGGCCGGAAGTGCAATTTGAGTCCGTTCGCCGTGCCCCTCTCGACCCTTAGCCTAGCCAGCTCTTAGAGCTACTCCGTCGAGAGCCAAGTCGAGTAGAGAGCATCTATGCAGCAGCAGGCAGCGGAACGAAGCGACGGCGAAACTAGGACACTTTTCCAAATTCTTCGTCGAACGCTGAACACCCCAACTCGTTTTGAGTCTCGACGACTGTCGACAGCTCGAAACATACGACGTCGCAAAACGTCGCCGTCGTCAGCATCAACTCGTTTTCGTTCCTCGTGCCCGGCGAGCTCATCTCGTTTTTCCGCTCGACGTGGGGAAGAATTCTCCTTCCTCTCGACGGTCGAGCGGCGGCGGTGCGGCGTCCTCGTACGCTACCGTCTCGCAAGCCACTCGGTCTCGTCGCACATCCGAACAACGCAAGCCGATAACAAGCAAATCGCAATTCACAAACATAATAAGCTGTTGGTAGGCAGGCGGGTGGGCTCGCTTGCGAACAGGAAGGCTGCCGTCAAGGGGCTCGTCGACCGATCCGGGGTCGGTGGGCCGTATGGTCGGCCGGGTGGTTGCTCGGCCTCGGACCAGTAAACAATACAAGGAATATTAGAGGCTTCCAACTCCCTGGAGAGCAATAAATACCTAAACGGAATCCTCCGAGGGTCGGAGGAGAACTTACGAGACCATCCAACGAACTCGACTCACCGACGGAAGATAGTTTGCTCCACTTAATATGATGCAAAGCTCTTCCTCACCTCCTCGGTGGGGAAAAGCTCCCGGAAACTTCCTCTCATCGTGTTTCCCTCAACCCAAATATAACTGTAATTTGCTCGAGGCGTCTGGGATACTATCTGGGCCTGCTCGTCAAATGATAGAGATGCCCCGAAATGTGAACTCCTACCATCAGGAGAGAATAAACCCAGACTGTGTTCTCCTCGTGCTGGAGCGTAGACATTCCGCAAGCTCCGGGACAGGGAAAACGTACATAATTCAGATGTTTACGGCCTGTCTGCTCTTGCTTGTTCACCCCGGTCGCGCGTTCTTCTTCGAGAGTGTTTCCCTCTCCCCAAAGATCGTCGTTCTGCTCGTATTCGCTTTCATTGTCCTATTTCGCAGCTGACCGAGCATAACTCTCGAATACCGGCGCCAGGACTCCCGCCCAGGACACCGAGCGGCTTTTGCTCCGGCTCGATGGCCGCGCACGGGCAATTGTTTTTCGGACGGACCACTCGATGGCATCGGCAGCATACTGTTTTATCCAACGAGCATCGATATCGAAGCTGACGTCGACGTCACGACGCGCAGCAGCTGTAATCGCATTGCCGTTCCGTAACGATACGGAGCTTTGCCTAAAATCACACGAACGATTCGTCCCGACCGTGGGGGCGAACTTACCGGGGGGTGGACTACATTCACCAGATCCAACTGCCGTTTGCGGTTCACCATCCACGTCAACATAGTGGCTGCCTGATGAGGGAGAACTTCAACGAACAGACGAACGAACTTTTTGAACGACGAACGAACGAACGGACGGACGGGCGAACAGACGAACGAACCAACTGTAGAACGAACAGCAACAAACAAACAATGTACGAGAACCAGGTCAATCTGGGTTTCCCCAGCGACCCCAGAGGGCGGTGAAGCGCGCCAGCCTGTGGCTGGGCTTTCAAATACAGTTTCCAAGGGTCCACATTTTACATGGCGCTAAGCGAATCGATCGCTCTGTTCCCCTTATAGTGGTGGGAATGCGTATGGAGAAGGTTGTGGCGGTGTCGACGACTTCGACGGCGCTTGACGACCACGGGAAAAAGAACAACAACGATTAACACTGACACTGTCGGAGTCGACGACGAGGCCAAGGATGTGGCGGAGCAACAAAGCGGGTCGAACTTAAAAGAAAACTGTTGCGTGCCTAGCCTTCAGCCGTGGGAGAGAGGCCGGAGTCAGGAGAGGACCTCCGCCGAGTGCGAGGGATCTGTCTGTCTGGCTAGCCGGATGGCTCTCCTCGTTCGCTTGTCTGCGTGCCGGCTCGCTGCTCCTGAGGAAGAGGTCGTCGGCGTCGGCGTCGTCGTCGTTGGCGGCGGCGGCGGCGGCTCGACTTTCCCTTCAACTTACTCAATGCCAACAGCAAGTAACTTGGTCCATCTATGCTCATCCGGACAACGACGGCCGTCTCCACCGCCAACAACATACGCAGCTGCGCTGCCACGACCACGGAGGCTGCGCTGAACTTCGCTCCGAGCGAGGAAGACGAACCTAACTACAAACCCTTATGTTCCTTATTTTTCTGTTTTTTTTTCCTATTTTCGGTGCTGTTCCTCTCTTTATGAGAGGAATAAGGTCTTGACCCCTATGGGTTGTTTCCGAGAGAGGTATAAACTGATCTTCTGCATTCGATAGAGTTCGAATGTTCGAAAATTGAGACCGTATCGAGGCTTTCCTAGGCATTTGTTCGATGTAATCTCGGGAATGAGGTAATCGATTCATCACGCAGCCCCGAAAGATGAAATGATTTTCCTCGGACCAGTTGGTCGATTCTCCCAGCGAGACGGCAGTGAATCGGAATGGTGCGGAGCCGACGTCGTCTTCGGAAGGTCACCCGATTGCACGAGAATGTTTCATCGCCCGGAACATCGCTAGAATCTTTTCTTCCGCTGCATTTAGCACATTCTCGTAGAAGGAAGACTTGAAGACGGATGGTCATGCTCGACACCTCGGTTCTCCCCCCGTAGAGAGAAAACGGAGTGAAAGTCAAGATTCAGAGGAAGAAAGGATAATTTAATTCTCTGCGAGTAGTTTCGAGGACGCGTGGCTTATGACTGTGATATGTGTAGTAGACCATGTTCTTAAGGGAATGCTCGAGCTTCGGAATGCTCATACGGAACCTCCATCGGATCACTCGTCGTACGAGGCAAACTCCGACCGAACATACGACAGCGGTCGTCTCGGCATCGGGACAATCACTCGCAGGAGAGCACTCGTCTATCTGAATTAGAACGCTCTGGGATGCAAACGAAAGGCGGAACTTATAATGAAGCATCCTTCCCGGAGCTCTGTCGGGAACTGTCACTTCGCCGGAGTGAACGTCGCGCCGTCAGCGGAACTTTGCTTTGGAGCACCGAGAGGAACTCGGGCCGAGAGGCAATGTGGGTTTTCGATATTCCGGAGTGAATTACAACGATCACGACGTCAAACTCGTTGATCATGTCGAATGCATCACTCAATACTTCGAGTATTTTCGTGGATCGCGCGGAACAGTGGAAGACGTCGTGAAGTCCCGCTCGATTCCTGAATCCGCGTCAGAGACCGCGAAGAGCCTAATATTCCTCATCTCTCCTTCCTGCGTTGTCCCGAGTAGGTGATTTTAGCTGAAGCCAATCTCCCTTCGATATCTTCTTATTTCCCCCTCTGCCCAGTGTTCCCTTCCTTGTCATCTCCCTCTATTTTCATCGTCACTCCTATTTTTATTTCCTTGCTTTTCTTCGCCCACGGGCCACGTGAACTCGGTTTTCCAGTCCAGGGGATTAGGAATTCCATTGCGACCGGCTCCCGAATGCTCCCGCGGGACCTTGATCTCTGAAGATCGACGAGCGGCCTGAAGTGATTTTATGGCAACGCACTCGGTCGTTTTGTGACGTTCCGCGTGTATCCGAGAGCACGCGGGCTTCCCTTCAGAGCCTTCAAAGTTGACATTCCTTGCCCGAAGTCCTCTCTTCCTCCCGAGTCGAGTCTGCCCGCGATGTGGTCTATCTAAAAAGCGCAGAGCAGACGAGCAGAGTTCGCTCGGTGCGCCTCATTCCGTTGACGTCGGTCGGGACATAAAATTTAAGTCGTCCAACCCCAACAACGACGCCGAGCGATGTCGAACGGGTTCGACTGAGAAGTTACATCATAGGCACCAGAGCGGAAGGATTTCACTTGGAATAGTTGTCCAACAGGCCCGCCCAGGCCAGTAAGCCATGTCTCGTGTGTCACCAGGATAAGCGTATCCTACGCCTGTGACAGCTCCGGAGTGCGCGATTTCATCGAGCAATGTACGACTGCGACCCGCCCATGATGTCGTTCGAACGGAAGTGAATTCGTTGACTGCGGCGGAACGTTCAAATTGGTAGGGACGGGAACGACACCCCGGAAGATGAATGAGCTTTGCGTTTTTTCCCGATCATCGTCCAGATCTTTGGGAGGTGTCGGCGTTGGGAGGAAATGAGACGAGCAGAGAAGGAGCCGGAGGGATTCTGCGAAGTCAGGCACGTGCTTGAGATCCAACGGGATCCACCCGATGATCGAATAATTGGACCCGATCATGAGCCGCCATGAACTGCGTGTGATGAGCAACAGCGGGAAACTATCACGTGTTGACGAGACGTGAATAGTTCATGTACTCGGCGAGAGAGACTTGAGGAAACTTCCGATCTCGAGCTCAACAGAAACGAGAACGTTAAGGGATTGCCAGGAGTATACCATTCCGTGCTTGCATTCTCCGCCAGCATGCTGTGTTTTGGCATAAATGCTCCACCGCTCGGGATAAAGTCTGCTGGGGGAGGATGCGCTGGGCGAATCCATTTCTGCAAGGCAGCTCTCATCCTACTAATGCAGAACAAGCGGGAATGAATTCAGAGGTGACCCGTCGACGATATAATATCCATCGTCAATCCACTGCATTTGACGCAGAAACCGAGACTTATCCGTTTCTCGTCGCTCCGCTGATACGTGGATGCTCCTGGAAAAACCTCGGAACCGTCACTCTAATTATTGTTATCCGCCCCGGGGGAGCACCACCTGTAAGCTTCGCGCGGTGCGAATGCCTCCCATAGCGATTACTTCCCGTCGGATCCACCTGCGCGAACCACCTGTTGAAACTCATCCCACCGCAACAGCTGCAGCTTGTTCTCCTGCTCGTCGTACCTGTCGCGGTATTTGTCGCCGCTGCGGCCGTGCTGAGCGAGGACCTCGACTACGAGAAGCGGGAAAGAGAAGCCTCGAGGAAACAATGCGAATATCGTTAGAGCGCTGGCTCTGCTGCTCCTCGAGACGACACAGCCTCCGCCACCAACGTCGTTGTCAGCTCGGTTTTCGGATCAATATGAAAGTCTACCCGTAAAATGATTCCCTGCCATCATGCGGCGCGTGATGAAGCGGGGTTCCGCGAGACGTTCCCGGGGGCGGGAAGGAAGGGGATGAGGGGACGGCGACGACTAAGTAAGCTATAAACTTTTTATGATCTGAACGATTGAGGCCGAGATCAGAAATCTGGAGCGACGCTCCTCTAATAGTCTCTACTTTCCCAGTCAGCAGCCGCTCCACCGCACAGGTGGGAACCGAGCGGCCGACTCGTGGCACAACAATCGTGATTGGATGAGCGGGCCCTTGACCGGTCGCTAGGACGTGACTCGGCAAAGGAAAGCAGACGTCAGGATTGGATAGATTGAGCCGGGACGCGTGGTCCCGGCTAACCGGAAGAATTCCCACTCCGGATGCTCGCCCAAATTTGCTTAGTGCACGGAAAATAGAAAAATCATGTCGTGTTTGTCACAGATGCGACCGAAACCATTCGATTGTTGGGATTCCAACTCGATTTCCGGCCGTGACGCTCTTTTTTTCCAGCACAGCCTGCTCACCAGGGCGTTCGGGACATGTATTGAAACGTTAAGCCTCTCGATGGAGATTTTCCGTGCGGATTCCGGCTCAGGAACAAGCGAAGGGCAGATTGTGATGCAAGAGAGCCTCTGTCGAGATGAAGGAGATGGGGAATAGATGTCAGGATCGTTTGAGGGAAACAGGAACACCAATCGAAGAGGTCGTCGGGACGCGGATATGTGCCGCGGAGGTATAAGAGAAAGGAGAGCCATGCGACGTCCATTGGGTTTCAATCGAAGTGAATCTGTGCCACGGAGGAAATCTACCGATAGGTGGCTTCGCTTAAGGGGAAAATCCCGGTGATCGGGAGCGGAGTGCATCGAGGAGAACGCCCGAGCCTACACCAATCGAATAGGGTACGGGAACAAGCAGAGCGGAGGGGAGAAGCAGCGAAAACGTCGGCAGGTTTGCTTATTCAGGGAAATGAGGAAAAATCCGGCAAGAGGAATGAGATGGAATCACTGGAGAGGAAAAGTGAGTGAGTTGGTGGGTGGGGCCGACTTCGCTTCCGAAAAGAGGGCGGACACGGGCGGGATGAACCGAATAACGGGGAGACGGGACCGGATAGTGAAGAGTATGAAAACTGCAACCGGCGGACGGCGACGGGGAGATTGGACTGGACGGCGAGAACGTCGTGGCGTATCTGTTGTCTGGCTGCTTGTCTTCGTCAACGAGGCCATGGACTTGATGAGAAGTGGACTCCGGCCTGCGATCGGGTCGGCTGGCGAAGGTCAGCTCGACGACGGATGGACGCACCCGGATGGATGAATCGACTTCCGACCAGGGAATCGCTCGAAGAGAAGATAGTCGATCGGTGATCGATGACAACGTCGTGATAATTGTTCTCGTTTGTCATGCAGTCCGTCTGTTAATAAAGGACTTACGTCGCGTCCTCGCGGGCTCTCCAGTCCGTCCGGTCATTCCCCCGACGCGTCCTGGTCCTGCTCTGTAATCTCTCCGAGTGAGATAACGTCGATCAGAAAGCATGCGCCGCCCACCGGCACTAAAGTAGCTTTCGCCGTACAGCGACCATTATTCATTGGCTTGACGCCCGGATACACCGGCGCAACGAGAGGCGGAAGGTCTCGTCAGAGTTTTCTTCTACGCTCGTAGTCTCTCTGCGCCGGCGCCGACGATAGACTCCGGGGTGGATTCGAGGGAGGAATGAAGAATTCAACGGGCCTAGGGCGCTTTGTCGATGGCACGGAGGTGCTTCACCAGGGGAAGATCGGTGTGGATAAAGGGATGGCGTGCGGGTCCGTGGACACGCTAGTGTATCGGACTCGGGGAGGAGGGAAAAATACTTAGGTACGTCGGGTTTGTGGAGTGAGATATTTATTGAAACATGAAAAGAAACTGCTCCTCGGGCTTGTGGTTCCGGATCTGGGTTTGGATAGATCCTGCCTCATTGGGAGTTCCTTTCAAGCTACTCGATTTCCCTCGGTCGCATGATCCTCCTCAAGACTCCATGGAATCTCGGGGAGCATCGACTGGAGACCGATCTTTCATTTTCTCAGGGCACTAAGCAGCTCCTCCAACAGGTGGTCGCGAGAGGTCTATGAGCTCTGCCGAACGACGGACTCTCTCCACAGTATGTACTTCCTGGGGTTTGTAGGAGACAACATGATGGAGGACCGAAACGAGGACGGAAACTTGCGAGTCAGAAGCCTGAGCCTCACGCGCCGCTCGGATTGAACGTCAGGGGAGAGCTGTTCGAAAAGTTGCGAGCTGCCGAGAAAAGTCTGGGCATCAATCAGCCCTAGGACAAACAAGAGGAGAAAATCCGAATTCTATACATGAAAGATATCCTAGGTCACCAGAGATATCTTCCAAACCTCACCGTTTCGGACAGGTTCTCCATTTCTCAGCCGCCTAAACGTTTCTGATCGACGAGGCCACTTCACTGCTTCGCGGGTATTCGTTCTCCCCGGACCGTTCGAGACCTACGAGGAGGGTTAGGTCCGAAGCGGACCGACTTACATCAGGGGTATCTCACACCACTGTGAGCACGACCAAGGTATTTGCATTTTTCCACCATATCGAGTCTAAACCTACCCTTAGCCTGATGCGGTCCTTCGACAAGCTCGAGTGGATACGGTCGATATAATACAACGGGTAGGTACTCCCAACGCCCAGTCAGGAAACGCGGAAAAATTATTCGAGAGGATGCGGAGGGATTTTGTTCCGATTTCTCAAAATCCTCAGAATTCATGCTCCTCATCAAGCTCCCCTCTCTCAGGAAAATACACCATTCCATCGCACTGACACGAATTCGTTTTGCCAACGAGCTGGGCAGGTTGTCATCTCGGCCATCAGACTTGCAGGAGCTATCGCTGACGTCACGAGGGCTCAGGGCGTTGTTAGAGCGGATAGCGGCAAGCGTCATATCTTCGTATTGAAGTGAGGTCAGACACGAGAGCATAGGGAAAACGATTTCATATAAAAGATATGATACAACAACGCCGTCTAGACCTCTACTCCTGACTGAGTGAGCCAGAATCGCTCGGTACGTGATCTGCGCACAAATCCGCCGATTATAAAAATCGTGGGTTTCGACGCACTTTCTGTTGCCGCCGCCGTCGCGTCGTCGCCAGCGCCGTTGTCCTCGTTATTGACTCCTGTACTCTCCTGGGCTATACCGGGGATTCGTTGCCCTGGCCGGTGTTCCGTAAGACCAGAGATGACGTCTCTTGTGATGTCATGAGGAATGAACCCCCCCCCCTCACCCTGCCCATGGCCAGAGCCGTATGCAGGAATTTGCCGCCTTAAGGCTGACTCTGACTGCCGCTCCAACCAGTGGCGTACCCGAGGGGGGGGGGGCCAAGGGGGCCATGGCCCCCCCAAAATTATTTCAGCGTAATGCAGGAGTACAGGGTACCTCATCATTTTGGATCTCTGGCCCCCCGAAAACCTAGTCTGGCCCCCCCCAAAAAAAAATCCTGGGAACGCCCCTGGCTCCAACCCGACCTATGTATATCAATTTTCGAAATTCAGTTCGCAAGGAAGCTTTCCATTTTATCTTGCATATTCATGTCTCCAAATATATTTTGTTCTCTGCGTGGAATGAACCACAAAACTATCTTTCTCGTCGCCGATTCGACACTTGCGTGTTCCAATCCGACCAGGAGAATATGTGCCAGCAACCGAGAAAAACGCCCGCGCCGGCAAAAATCTGCCTCTCATCGGGAATCTGCCGCCCCCGGCTCCAGCCTAAAAGCCTAGTGGGTAAATACGGCCATGCCCGCGGCGGAATAATGATCAATCGATAGCAATATCGTTCCGCTTTCCATCGTTTGTCAATTGAAATATTTGAAAGAGTGTTAGAAATTTTCAGCTGCGAAATTTTCGTGGGCCTCGCCCCTGATTTAGCTGTCCGTCGGTGTCACCCGTTCATGCATTCATGACGGCAATGATGAGCTTTTAACACAAAATGAAGTTCAGATGATCTGAACAGGAAGCGTTTTGGTGGAGTCGTTCCGCGATGAGGTCACAGCTCACTCGAACTTGAACAAAAGCTGACGTCAGGAAAACCGTTGCTGTTGTCGTCGTGATGCCGTTTTCGGCGTTTCACGAAGGTGGCTCATCATCGGATGGACGAGACCAGCAGACTTTCGGCGAGGCTCGTTGTTTTTCAGCGCGAATTCTGTTATCAAGCTCGTCAGCCTTTCTCCAGCGGGAGGCGGTGTTTTCAGCGCCGCCACCGCCGTCAACCTTGACCAGGTCTTTGAGGCGGAAGAGTCCTCTCTTTCAAGCAATCGCTTAGTCGCTCACTCGCTCGCTCGGTGGGTCAGTCGGTCGGTCCGTCCCTCAGCTTGGCGGGTGCAGTAATCTTCTTAAGAGCAGCCTCGGGTTCCAGACTGATCCAATCGGACGTTTCCGAAGAAGGCCACCGATTTTCCTCCTCCGTCTGTCGAGCAACAGTGGCAGCTTACAAATGCCGGATTCTCGCCTGGATTCGTCCTCTTCGTCGCGTTCTCCCTATTCTTCCCCCGCCCCGAGGTGTCTCCAGGCGTCCCGGGAAAGCTCACCGTCGAAAGGGCTTCGCTGCCTTGTTCCGCGACCCTCAAAACTGCGGATGCATGCATTCGAGTGACTGAGTGACTGACCGACCAAAAGATCGCTCAATCGGTCTATGAATAGATGGGACGCGGTCAGTGTGGTCAGTCTGAAGCCCTGCAGAATCAGGATCTACTCCGCCCCGTCGATTCTATCCCCGAGATTTCCACTCGCGACGTGGACGCGAAAGATACACACCGATTGTCACACCGAACCGGGCAACTTGCACGATTCGGCTTCGGACCTAAGACCTAAGTCTGACTCACCTGTTCATCGGACAGAATTCAATAGCGGAATCGAGGCGGTCGGTCCCATCCAAGATAGTACGTACCGAAATACGGTGGAAAAACTTTTGATACTGAAAGATCGAGCGAACTCCGCAGCTCGTCATCAATCTCAATCGACACTGCGTTGAGGTAATGTTGCTCTCGAGTCATCGAGTTCCTCGGAAGCTCCCCCCCGTTGTTTCGAGGAGCGAAATTCCTGCGTCCATCCTGATTTCCTGAGGACACGCTTCATTCACGCGTAGCTACCCGGCCCGTGTACTTTTTCCTCTTACCTCCTGGGGGAACAATGGAGGCTTAAAGAAATCCCCACCGAAAGTACGGTGTCGTCGAAGAGCACTTCCCAGGGATCAGAGAGAAGAATCGACGCTCGGAAGAGATAGCGCTCCGTTTTTGCGATCGTCCTCGGCGCAATTCAAATTTTCCGCAATCCTACTATTCTTCTCCTAATCGCACCGAAGCATCGAAAATAATCTCTCATCGGGGGATCGTCACGACCAGACGACCCGAGCGGAAACATGCAATGAGTCGAAAGAATACCGATAAGTTCAGAGGATGTGCCTAGTCTGAGAAATTCAGCAGCCTCCCGCGAGCCTCGCGCCTCTTTAGAAGGAGCCGACGGCGCGGCGTTCCGGTACTCGCTCAGGCCGAACAAGTACTTGTGACGAGCACCGGAAGCAGCCGAGTGGAACTCGAAGAGGAATGAGTATCGGAGCAAAAGTTGCCTTTTCAGAGGGCTAATACCTCTCTCTTTAGAAAGCCGGTCATACTTCGTCGTTCTTCGCTTCCACGCTCCCGAAATCCGAAGAGTAAGCAGCGCCGACAGCGGCTGCAGCAACGGTAGTAGTCATCTGTCAAATTCGAGCTTTTCAGAGGGGCTTATAGTGATGCAAAGTGCAAACAAGATCATCTTTTTGGAACGGAACAACCGGATGAAAAATGCCCGTTGTGGCAATGCTAAAATCGGCACGGAACCTTCATCCTATCGAAACTTATGCTTCTGTGAGGGTGATTCGGTTGGCTGAGCGCGCGAACGCTGAGCCGCGACGCGTCGCGCCGGCATCATCGTCGCCGCCGCCGTCACGTTGATCCGCCGTGCTGGACCGACGGCAGCGGCGGCGGCGGCATTCCTCAACCGTTGTACTGCGGTCAACGGCGCGATTTGTGTTGATCCGAATTCGCATCTCACATGCAGAGCCCGCATTCGGTCCGAGAATCGTGATCCCATTCATTATTTCGCGTGATTTTCCTCGAAGATGTAATTTTCAGTTACGGATGGGACGGGAAAACGTGCCGAGAATTTATCTTAAGTGTAACGAGCAGGATTTGCCGCGGTATCGATGCAACAGGCGAGCTCCGCGGTGAGCTTGGGTTTCGCAAGGAGCGAACGCGCTCAATCTCCAGTCCCGATCGAATTCTCTCTCTGTCCAAGCTGAGGATCAACGAGATCGTTTACTGATTCGTGAGTGGGGTCAACGAGGTACGAAATCGGTTTATGAGAGAAAATAAATTCTGATCGGCGACGTTCAACTGTCGAATGCTGACAGAGCAGCTGGAGTCGATGCTCGAACTGGAATCGAGCGGTTGACAAATATTAGGGGAAGAGGAGCATACATTCGACGGTATACCTTCAAATCGGAGTTTCGGGGTCGGGAGATGATGTTATTTCACCGACGAGGTTCGGCAACGACCGCTACACCCTCCGTTCAATTGGTCGGATGAAATGAATCGATTTGATTGAAGAATTGTGCCAAGTCGCAAAGTTTGGCCGTCAACAAAAAACCGAAACGAACGGCCGGAAACGGGAAACGGTGCTCTGGCCGACTCGCCGCCCGCCGACCGATGAGTGAGGGCACCTTTACTGAGCGACATGCGACATGGCTAGCATAGCTCATGGACCATGCAAACATTCATTCACCTAGTTAGTGTCTGTCGGACTCACTCAGTCAGTCAGTGACTGACCGACCGACCAAAGGCCCGACGACTGGGCAACCGACCGACTGGCCACTCGGTGAACTACACAAGCTCGTGGCACACGGACCATCCGACCAAGCACAGAAATCGTCATCTGTACCCATCGTGACTGGACTTCAGTGTGAAGCCTATCGAAATCAGCTTATGAGTCTGTGGTGGTGGTCATGTTGAAGAGCGACATGGTTCCGCTCGTATCGTTCTTAGCCGCGTTGCGCATCCTCACTGAAGGTAAGTCGTATAGCTCTCGTGCAAAGTCCTTCAGGGTCGCGAAAGACGCCGTCGAAGCTCAGCGGATCGAGGGAAAAACGAGCTCCGCTCGTCGTTCTTTTCCCTTTTTCCCATCGCACGGGATTGACGACATGTGCACGAATTTCTGGGAGGGGGAAGACAACCCGGAGCTCGAAAATCGTCTCGAGGCTTCGCCTGTGCGATCCCGAAGGTTCGAGGACGCCGATACCGACGAGCAGCATATTCGTTCAATTCGTGGCGGTGAGCTCCCGTTGAGGAACATGCGATGGGCGTGCAAGCGTACAAATTAGTTGTGCCTTCGGAGACTGGCGCCGGCCGTGCAAATGCAGGCACTCAGTCGCTTGCTCGGACGAGCAGACAAACAGGGAAACACACAGACCCTTAGTCCGACCGTCCATCTGTCCCTCGGAGACGTCAGCAATCATTCCGTCGCCCTTGGAGAATCATTCGTTACTCGGATCGCAATCATCATCGGTCGTTGCCGTCACCTCGTGCCAGATCTGACGTCACCGAAGTCGTCGGTGCGGCCGACAAGCTCAGAATGTGAACGTGCGATGCATGGCTCAGCTCGTTCTTCGGAGCAACGCGCGCGGGGCCTTCCTCGCGGATTCGCCACCCGCCCCCATCCCCCTCTCCCCCCACGGCCCAAGTCGATCATTCGGAAAGATCGTCTCCTTTCGAGCGCGGGGCTTCACGGGAGGAAAAAAACGGATTGCGGCGTCAATGCGCCGCCAGGGGATCCTCGATATCGATACGGAGCTGGCTGCGGCGTCGGGAGCCAGTAATTCGCGAGGCGTTGCCGGATCCTATTGTTTTGGCTCGGAGACGTGTCCTGTAGACGATATCAAAGTCGAGCGGACTGTCGGTGGAGCTGAGGAACGCGCTGACGAGCAATTCTCGCGGGAGGAAAAGAAGAGCGAACTCGGTCGTTATTTTTCGCTGAGAATTGTTCCGGCATCACTTTGCCATCTCAAAGCGACGTCCGCAGCTGTTGAGAGCCGCCATCCTGGAAGAAGAGCGCCGGCACCCGACAGCCCTCCGGATCTTTTGGAAGCGCGTCTCGGACATCAGAGCAAAGATTTCAAATGGGCTTTCTCCCACACGCAAAACGTTCTTTCTTGGTTCTTCCATTCGACCCAGACGACCGACCGTGATTTTCTCCCGGCTAATTGTAAGGCTAGCGGCGAGCTTCCTCGAGAATCCCGATCCCCCTGGAATTCGAGGAATTCCATAATGGAGATTTATTTCAAACCATTTCATCCTGCGGCTTCGTTTCCTTCCATTAGGAGTCGATTCCTCTGAACTCTTGAAAAGAGAACTACCGACCTATCCAGAGCCAGAGGCAGCGGCCGAAGTCTGCAGCGACTTTCCCAGCGGGGGCCTTGCGAGGAAGTGATACTGCCAATTCTCTTCCAGTCGGATGGCGGTGGATGCTGCGACTTCAGCATCGAATGGTCTGGATGACAATAATTCGGGAAGCTTCTCAGAAATCGAAACCGTCCCAGCGAAATCCGTTCAGCCACGAGCCATGTCGATCCCGTGGGGAATTTCCCTCACGGGAAGAGGTGAACGCTCCAAATACGGAGAAGATGTCGTTTCAAGTTTTCGGAGCGACATGATTCGTTCTCGATTGCTCTCCGACTTCGTTGATGATCAACTTCCGAGCTCTAAATCAAGTTGGAATATCGATAGGATCCGGAGGAGGGCGAGAGATAATGAATGGAGGGTTGGGGATCCAGTGGAGGATCGACAGTGGCCGGATAGGCGGCTGGTAGGCAGACAGTTGGACTGATGGACAGAAATCCAACCAGCTCGACAACGCACATCCGCCGCACCTCGATCCTAACTACGGCATTGACTTTGAAGTGGACGACAAAAGCTCTTTTGTGCTATCCGCAAACGTCCTTCAGGTACGAAAGAAAGCCAATTAGAGTTGGCCAACTTTCGCTGTAGGCAGGAGGACAGGCAGAGCGAATGAGCGAGCGGCCGGTCGACCAGTCCGCTCGATCTAAACAGCGTCGAGCGAGCTGCCATCGCCGGCAACATCCCACCCGTCTTCATTCGGGCAGAGAAACTGGCGTATGGAGAAAACAGAAGAGAATTTGCCCCCCCCCGTCGCAACCTCCTTCCGATCTCCCAGCAGATGACACACCTATCCTCTGGTCGACCATCGACCGGTTGTTTCCTCGATGTTTTCCCTCTCCGTAAGAGGAGTGGGCATACAGGAGCATGTTGTCATTGTTGCTGATGGCGAGCCCCCCAATGATTCCTATCGCGGCGGAGGAGAATGTCATCGTCATCGCTTTGGCCTCGCTGACTACAACCGCTTCCCAAGGCTGCTTCCGACCTGTCATGGACACGAGCTCCTTTCTCCATGAGAAGAATCAATGTGTGAGCCGAAGGGGCTCCGGAGAATGAATTACGTGTGACCAAGAGGCATGTTCCTGGATTCGTGAACTCGTTCGGGACGGAGTCTATCGATAGAGACGTCCAAAAAATTATTTGGTCCGTTGAATCTCCATCGGAGACTTGGAGTTCTGATGAGAACCTTTATGCGCGGGCGGGACGAAGGGAACCCCATGCCTCGCATAGGTCCGGAATCACCCTCGCGCGTCCCCGCGTAATCCGGCCGGCACGACGCGTCCTTGATTCCGAGGACGGGATGATTCCTTCGTCATCGACCGTTGCTTCCATCAATGCACTTGAACCGAGAGTTCAAGATTGATCTAATCTCGATTTAGTGCTGTATTTATTCTGCTCATAAGTCGACGATGAATCGACACAAAGTCGACCCATACGACGCGAGACGTCAGAGATATCCTGTCCTGATCGATGGAATTTCAAAAACGCCGCTTTCATATCGCTCGAAATAGCAGGCATTCAGATGTCGTTCCCTGCCCTCCACTCTCCATTCAAAAATAGAATCAAAGATTCCAACCTGCGTCGGTATCGGTTTGGATCGTCCTTTTATACATATGTACCAGGTCCACAATCGCTTTGACGCCGTCTTATCTGACGCAGAATCTGATCTGGGCTCGTTCGGTGATCGTCATCGTCCGTTTCACAGAAGAGCTTGAACTTTTCGCCCATTCCCTACGCGTGATTTATCCGCTCGCCCTATCAATGAATAGAGAAATAGGGGGGGAAAAAACTGAGCCAGCACGGAATGTTCAGTTCACTCGGTATTGAATGCGTGAGAGCCCGACGAGGGTCTGGCGTCCGGCGAGTGGTCCATGGTCACAAGTCCGCGGGTTTCCAAATCTAGGCCAGGCTCGCATAGTGAAAGAGCACAATAGACATCCGCAATTTCCTGAGCTTCGCTCGGTCAACGGGCTTGACGCGTTGTGCAATTCCAATAGCTCGATGAATCTTGCAAGAAGCTTTGATGACAGTCTTTCTGGGTCGTTCTCCGCGGCTGAAATTGCGTCCGGGTGTCCGATCGCAACAATGATTCCCGAACTCATTGGACTTGTGACCATCGACCATCCCCGAACTCGGCATTTGATCGCCGTCGGAGAAGAGAGAAGAGTCGAAGCTTGGGCCAGGATCGCAGATGTGGCTCGGAGTCCGGATTCGGTGGCGTCGCTTGCTCCCTCGTTCCCGGATTCATTCAGGGAAATCGATCCTCCAGCGCTTCTATCGTAGCCTTCAGGAGGGAGAAACTCCGAAAGAATCCGAGAAATCGAAAGAGTGAGCTCTGCGTCATGACGCCGCGCCGCGATGAGGTATTCGTGGAAAACGGAAAATACGTGTCACGAGCTCGGCTCTGCCTAAGGTGGACGCAATGTTGAGGCGGAGGTAAGCTGAGTCGAGCTACGATGTGAACGGAAAATTGCCAATGAGAAACCGTCGCCCGACAGACCTCAACGACTCAACTTCCTGCCCGTAATTGGCTTCCGACCGAAAGCGGCGCTTGTCCTGCAATCCGACCAGAGAGACAAGACATGCCCTGTGGTCGCCCTGCCGGAATATCTGTCGCGTATTTCACTTCCGAGCATTTGATTGAGAGCGAAGCAAATGACCGTTACAGCGACGACCCATACAAGCAATGACAGAACATCTCTGTTAGCAGTAGGTATCTGTTCGGGACTGTCCTGTTGACAGGCGCTGCCGATTGCCCGCGCGCTCGATTAGCCGTCGGGCGAGAAACCGCCTAAACGTTTGCTGCCGGGTAGGTTACTTGCTCGGTAGTTCCGTCGGCCGCCCGCCCGCCCGACTGATTGAGTGGGAGACACTTTTCCGAAATGGGTCACCTAAAAACAATGGGACGACGTCCGAAGTGCCGGCAGCACTGGGTCCACAACAGAAAGACCGACTACTATGCTTGTACTAATTCATGTCGCTTCCATTTCCACCGATCGATATCGCGCACTTGTCCTACATAAATTCGGCTGCATCGGGAAAAATTCCCGCGGGGAACGTCCCGCGAGAGTCCCGGGAAGAAGAGTCTTCGCTCGAACTCGCGGAATCTCGGTATAATGAACGTTATCGTCAGATGTTCATTTCAAGCCTATTATCTTCATGGAATTTCATGATTAATCCTTACGCAAAAGGATTCATCGAAACGTTTTGTGCGTAGCGTGATGGCAATCAGAACCCGGAACGAGTATTCGTGGGGGTCGCGACGAAGACAACGAGGACGGCTCGAAGCGTGAGCGATACTTTTCTGAATTGAGAATGGAAAACTAAAACATGGAGTACTGAGCTTCCGACAGTTCAACGGGGATCCGTCCGGAATAAACAAAAAGTGTGTGACAGTGAGTTTATTTTTCGGCTCGGAGAATTCCTCGGGTTCTCCACTTTGTTTGAGCGTCACAACCCGTATGAAGCATTGAATGTTGAATACCTAATGGAACCTTGTATTTATATGAAGGCCACTCTCAATGGAGAAAAACGAACGAGTCGCTGGACCGCCCGCTTGTTCGCTCGCTCGGAAGCTTGGCAAGTTATTCGGCTGCTCGACATTTAGTTGCAAATGAAATTACGCACAGAATGGTGTAGCCCTTCGGCGGAATGGTGGGCTCTTTCATCGGCGGTGGGTTCGCTCGCGGCAACAAGGTCACTCGGATCTATTGAAACAGTGGGAGTTCTCCTTGCGCAAGAGCAGCAAACTGCTGCGGCGAACTTCTCCACGATGCGTGGGCGATCTGTGGAGATCAAGTTCTCACTCGGAATCCCACCGTCTCGCCTTCGTATCGTTGCATGCATGCATGCCTAGCAGACCATCACCGCCGCGCCGCTAACGCCGAGCACGCGAGAGCTCTATTGCCCCTCGGTGTCGGACATTTATCCGACCCCTGCGCCGAGCCTAAATCTCCGGAGTTCTTGAAGCGTTGCGCTGCTTTTAGATCTCGTGTCGTCCTTCTGCGACGTAGCGAAAAGAGCAAATCTGTTGTTTATGTGCGGGATTTCAGTCGCACCAGGAGCCCTGGGCACTCGACGCTGATATTCGATTCCTCGCTGGAGAATCAGCTGAAAAAGTTGTAATCTGGAAGATTACAAATCCGGCGGGACGAAGTCCCGTGTGTCGGGGCAAATTCGCCTGAACAGAAAGCGAGCGAGGAGCCGACGCGAGCGATAGTCGGCCGAGCCAGCCAGCGAGCGAGGCGGAAGGCTTGTACGGAGAGAGGGGAATAAATCGAGGACAATCCACAAAAAAAGCAGGAACCTAAATCGATATATATACATGGCACCCGTTGTCTCCGAATATGCCATATAGGCGAGGAACAACCGTTTTCGTCTCTTGAGACTTATCCAGCCACTCTCGGGCTGAGTCTTTGCATCTGACTGAGCGAGCGCGGAAGGAACAAAGAGCCTTCTTATCGATCTTCCGTCGGTCCGCTCCGCGAGCTGTGAGAAGTACTCGACGTGTCCGCATCGTACGCGTGGTATGTACATACAGAGCGTCGACTCTGCCCTCAGTCTTTCCGTGGACATGAAAGGGAGAGCGTATCGTAGACTGTATCGCATACAAGTTCGAAAATTATCCAGGCCTTGTCTCATACAAGATCTGTGAACGCAATTCGTGTCACCCCTGACTTGAAAGGGATCTTATGTGCAATATAATAAGATAATATGATAATAAGATCAGTATGAATCAATCAATACTCGCGGAAACGAGATCCCAGTTGGCGGTGATCTGGAGAAAACGCGCGCGTGATTAACATGATGGAATCCCACTCTCCTCCCAGGGGTGGGAGCCCCCTGGGGAGCTTCCGTCGCTCGCCGAGGCGCCGGCCTTCTTGCACAATATATCAACCTGACTGCATGAAAACGAGCACGCGGAGGACAGTTTGCAATGATTGCGCCCGGGCGCATGAAATCTTATCAAGCGCAGTCTGCAAGAAAACGAAGCCAAGCGTGTGACTCGTACCAACTATGATAGCGCGCCGCGCAACTGCCGCTAGAGTCGGTTTTGTTATCGGAGAAAGCATGTCCCAGGCGTTGTCCTTCTTCTTAACACGCTCCGCAAGCGACGACGAGGAAAACAGCCTGCAGTGTCAGGACTGGATGTTGCATCAACAACGAGCCAGACCAGCAGGAGAAATTTGGCAATTCGAGACAAACAATGCAGGATATTGTCCGGGGCTCGATCGATAAGGATGAGTCTGGATGTCACCGAGTGAGCACAGAAACAGCGGGCATTGGATGCGAATAATCACAATGCGATCGAATAACCCTTCTCTTACGATCGACCGCGACGCCGACGTTTTGATGGATCCTGGCCGCAGGGCACGAACCCGGCTGAGCTTCAACCTATTCGAGAATGACAATGATGCAAGGGCCCCATGAGAGGCGAGAACTGGCGTGTTTTCCTGAGGCTGTGAAGTAGACGTTGGGAGCAGACGATGATTTATGGACAGTCTGAATAATTTTTGTGGGTTTTCAGCGCAAACGTGCAATAATGGTCTCGGAAAGCTCGTCTACGAACGGATCGCAGACACGAAGCTGCGTGTCGGTTTCAGCAATCGTCAACGGAGTGAAATGGTGAGTCGATGAACCCGATGATTTCAAAACCCAATAGCTTCTTTCCGTGATGCTCTCTGGACCGAACCGATCTTTCGAGTCGAGCCCAACTCGTTCCAGCGTTCGAGCGCAAGGGCTTAGCGCTCTCCCGCTCCGCGTCAGGTTCTGGTCGATTGATCCCGATTTTCGGAACTGAGGGGGAAAAGTAAATTGAGGTGCACATCATATTTTAAAGCCTTTCGATCCCATCAATATTGCTGACAGCATCGTGGAGTTGATCTCCCTTTTCCCGCAAAGTCTTTGGTCTCGCTCCAGGAAGTCCCTCTTTTTGTGAGGCCGCCGATCTCTTGAATGGATCGGCGTGAAACTTCGAATCCTCTTCTGCATTCACCGATATGATCGGATTTTCGATCTTTCCCCGCAAAGTCTTCCGCAGATTGCCCCGGACTTCACGTCGATGCATCTCCGACTCCGAGACCTCGTGCGTTGGCTGGAAGCACGCGGAGCCTTCGCTAGTGCGGGTTTTCCAGGGATCGTAGGAAAAGCAGTCGGTGTCGAAAACGATGTCGAGTTGCTTCCGTGAATCCTCATCGCAACTCGTGCAACGAATTATCACGAGCGATCGTTTCCCTCGGCGTCCAGTCCCGCAGTCGAGGGCAGAATCCGCTCCACGCCGCGGTGCAAAAGCTACACCCAGGTCGCAGTCAACAAATCCTTCCGGAATTCCCAGCGGATAGCCCGGCGCGAGGGAAACCGAGCTACAGTCCGCGGCCCCTAAGACTCTGCTCCGCAGGAGCTCGCCCCCCCCCCTCGAGCTCGAGCCCGCCGCCGAGCAGACCGGCGCTCTTAGTGCTTCCCTGCCCGAGTGGAATACACGGAGCGAGATTATATTCTGATGAATGGAGTCCGGAACCTACTCGGTTCTCTTTTGTTTCGACAATTCGTTCTGTGTCCAAGTGATTCGATAATCTCCTTCGTATTCTATTGTTTTCGTTGGAAAAACGAGATTACGTAGTCTTTTCTCCGAGAGCTCTCGTGCGATTAGTTGATACTCCATCGCGAGCTACTTCCGTCCGATTGCGAGCGAAGGATGAGGGCGAAGAACTCTATTCAGAATGCTAATGTGATTGTTCCACGTCACGCCATTGCCTCTCGTCTCGTTTCTACATTATCGCCGTCCGTTTCCATCCCCCCGTGGTAACGATGTCATCTCGGCTTAGCTTCTGTTTTAATCGTGAGTCGTATGGGGTCCGTGTCGTGTTTCGTGTTTCCGTCACCTGTGGCTCTCGTTTTTCGCGACCGTACACTCGGTCCGAGGTCCGAGTCCACATTCTCCTTTCGTGGCGATCGGGAATCTTATCAAAACCGCCGGGCTAGATAGAAATGTGGATGTTCCATCAGCTGCGATCCGTCCGATCGATGGAGACGATGGGAGCGTTCATATCCGCATAAGCGCTCCCGCCAGTAATACTCGTACCGAAAATACGCGTGGATCTTTACTTCTTTAATTTCCCTATTTTCCTGCGGGACTCTTCTCTCAGGAGCCGCGGAGATTCCCTCAAGCCATTCTTCTCATTTCGCAGATCACTCGCACAGCGCAGCCCATCAAAGTTCTAGAAGAATGTATACGCAAATGCCAGGAAGACGGAACGTCGGTCGTGACCCAGTGTCTGTCGTTGGACTTCATGCCGGGACGACTGACCTCGGCGACCGCATCCACTCCTCCGGTTTTCGAGGACTCGGTGTGCTATCTCTATTACGACCAATCTCAACCCGACGGCGACGAGTCGCTCGTCGAGCAGAGCAACGCGTGGCATTTCAACGAAGTCTGTCTTTCGTGTACGTCGACGATGAACGAGGCGGGAGTTCTGATCGTTTCAAACTCGATTCTTCTCTCTGAAGGACGAAATTCCTGAAGCTTCCGACGCGACCCCAACGTTTGATTCGTCTCGTTTTTCGCAAATTTCAGCCGGAAAACTCCAGTCGGAATGCCCGGGAAGACTGTACGTGTTCGATCGAACACCAGGGTACAGACTCGAGAGTCCTGGCGACAAAGAAGTGATCGCGACAAATCGAACCGACTGCGAAGACAAATGCTTAAACGAGTTCGCGTTCTCCTGCCGCTCGGCCTCGTACGATAGACAAACGCATCGCTGCCGTCTCAGCACCGAGACCAAGTACATGAATCCGCGGGACTTCCGGCCGGATCGAAACAGCGACTATCTCGAGAATCTCTGTCTCCCGGGTAAGTCAGTCAGTCAGTCACATGGGAATTTAACGCGACGCGTGACGCAGATGAGCTTGGTGCCTCGCGGCCCCGGATCGGCCTAGAATGTCCTGAAGAGGGGATGCTCGGCTGAATTTTCCACGAAATTTCATGGGAAGTCAGGGTCTAAGGAAATCTCCCGGAAAACTTCTCCTTCTGGTCCCATGAAGTCTCCTCTGACAACATTGGAAACTACCCCACGGCAAGGCAGCCATCTCCAGGGAGTTTGAGACTTAGCAGAGGAGTGTTATTATCTCTGAAACGAACTTCTCGTGGTCTGCTTGAAGCTGGAAGAGCTTGAATTGCAATTAAATCAGACGGGAATTTCCATGCTGCGGCAGCGATCGGAAGTCGGCGAGCCTTCCAATGTTTCTAATCTGTTGTCTACGAGCGTGACATCCGACTGCGGCGATGGTGTTTCCGCCGAGGTCAAGTAAAAACATGCCTTCCTACCACTCCACAGCTTCTCAGATGTGTACAACGACGGCCTTGATTCTCGAGAGCGGAAAAGAGTTGGATGGCGCTTTCGAGAGGGAAGTCGTCCCCGTCCGAGATTTGACCGAGTGCTCGAACTATTGCACACGGAGTCTCAGTGAGCGTGGCTACTTCTGTCGGTGAGTGACAATTTTTTTCCGCTCGCTTTGTTTGCTGTAGGGCCGCGCGGTCGGTCGCTCAGTTGGTCGGTCGGTCGGTCGGTCGGTCGGTGGGTCACTCCGCCGGCAGGGCCGGACGGCTGGTGCACCGACGAGCCCGGCGGCCGACCGACCGACCGGCTCGCTGACCTCCCGGATTTCAGATGGAAGACACCGTTTTGTGGCGTTCCGTGTGGAAAGCCATCAGAGTGACCATCGAGTGACCCCAAAGACTGGTCGCTTAGTGGCTGGCTTGAATGGGCTCTCTGACTTACATATAACGGTACTTGCAGGTCGTTCCTATATCAGGACAAGGCGCGTCTGTGCACGTTGTACGACGAGGATCCCCTCGACTTCACTCAAGGCAGGGAGGGTGTCAGCAAACCTCTCAAACCGAGTTCCGGTGACCTGTACCGCGTGCTGTGCCGCGGAAGCGAGAGAGGTCCGTCCATGAACTTTCAGACTACTCGTTGCGCTCGTTTTTTTTCTTCTTCTCTCCCGAGATTTCCCACGGAGCTTGTAGCGAGCACGGTCAGCACGTGCTCTGGAGCTTAACATTAGACAAGCGTCCTCTCTGTCGAACGATCGATTCCCGCACTCGAGCATGCTCTAACCTGACGCAAGTCTAAAATGTCAACTGTATTCAGCTGGGTTTACAGATCGTAGCCACAGCAGCGCGCACGGTTCCTCGCATCAGTTCCACACGTGGAGCCCCCCGTACGGCAACACCCTGCCCCCATATCCCCATCCATACCCCCCCGGCCCACCGGTGTCCCATAATTTCGTCGATGGACCCTATCCCCAGAGAAGAGACGGTTTCGGCGGCTCAGGTTGGAGCCCTACACACCCACCGTACGGGGGATACGGCGGCTACGGCGGAGGATACGGAGGCTACGGTGGAGGAGGAGGAGGAGGAGGAGGAGACTATGGCGGTGGGGGTGGAGGTAGAGGCGGCGGAGGCGGCTACGGATCTTCCGGATACGATCGCTGGAGTCCGGGCTATCGCTCATCGAACTACCCCCCGTGGGGAGGCGGCTGGAGCGATCCGTACGGGACGAGATTCGGGTTCGTATGCGTAGAGGACACGGAATATCTGACGGGATCTTGAGTAATTACGCTGGATTAGCAGAGTGCCTCCGTGTTGATAGCCAAGAGATTGATGACGACACGCTTTCCGCCTCCAACAGGATCCACGGCCGAACTGCTTCCCCGGCGAGTAGTTTACCCGTGCCTGCCGGCTCGACCGGTTATGGGGGCAGCGGAAGCTACCTCGGAGGTGGAAGCAGTCCGGGATGGACATCGCCCTACAACACCCCCTACGGACCCCATCAGCCTTTCCCGCCCTCAGGTGAATAACTCGAGAGAATTCGCGCATTTTTCCCCTATGTCGTAGCCGAGACGTCGACGCCAGGCCTGCGTGGTCGCTCCGTCACTCCCACTACTGTACAATACCGATCCGACTCGGTTGGGGGCGGGACAGCGATTCGTAATTCCGTCGTTAGCGACCTGCGCGTCAGGTCCAACGGCTGGCCCGCTGGGTAATGGCGATACTCAGCTAATTCGTCATTTTAGATTTTCTCTCGCGAGATTTTGGCTAATTGATACGCTCGCCGATGAGTAGTATCGAGCTTGATTAGCTGCTCCGATCGCGGCACGGGTACGTTGCCGCGCCGGATGATTCGATGTCGTTATTAGTAACTTGTTTAGCTGATGTGAGTGAGCTCGACGGAACCCTCACAGTTTCGTGAATCGTCGGACTCTCCCGTCCGAGGAGCCGCTGAGAATAGGCGCTTTTCCGTCGACTGAGAACACTCCTCCGATTGAGTCGAGTACCCCCTTCTGATATTCATGGCTCCGAACCGGGCTCTCAGTCAATCGGAGCGAACATTTTACGAGATCCATCTGTTCGGCAAGTGGGGATTTGACGGATTTGACGCTCGGTTTGTTGGCAATCGGAGGATGCGAGCGAGCGACCGACCGACCGGGCATCGGAAGCTGTGCTGTTGCAAACGGGAATTCATACGAAACTTGTTTCAGATCCTCTGGGTCCAATTCCGCCCGGATACGGGGACCGTTGCCGACCTTCAACGAATGCTTTCGGTCGGGTTGGTTACGGCTCTCGTCTGAGAAGTTTCTACATCCGGAGAGCTCTCCGCGTCGAGCGAGTTGAAGATTGCGAGGCCGCCTGCGCCGAGGCCCGAGACATCCAATGCAGATCTTTCAACTTCCGGTACGATGTCGAGACAACGAGGACTCTGACCGATCGGTCCGAAACTTCTGTTCGGTCGACTCCGAACGCATGATATTTTCATTCTCGGGACCCGGGATCGTATCATGTGATCTTTCCGCGAAATTACCGCAATCCGATACTCACGAGACAAGGTTCCCTCAAGAGATGCGTTTTTCGCTTTCAGCGTCGGCGCGTTGAGTGCGCCCGGGGCCACAACGAGCTCAGGGTCCTCCCCACCTGCAACGCTCCGATCGCAGCTCTCAAGCAGCTACGGCTCACCCGAGAACTGTGAGCTGTCCGATTTCGACTCGAGGCAGCTGCAGCTTTCAAACCCCTCACATTTCGACCAGACTTCCAGTTACGACTACTTCGAACGAAATGAGCTCGCCGGCGGCGGCGGTGGTGGCGATTGCCTCGACGGTAAGCTCCACGTAATCGTCGGCTCACCAGATTCTAACCGAGGCTGACCGCGCACTCACGATTTCCATGTGGCCTCGTGGTCAGACGCCCGCTTGCTCGATGATGACGCCTCGTTCATCAACCGAACTCGAATTAATAATGATTAATGATCATAATAATAATTGTCCTATCTAGATTTATTAACGTCCTTGAATTTCCTTCTAATTCTCGAACCTTGAATTATCCGTTGCTCCGATAACTCTGGCATTACGTTCCCTACCCGAAGCTTCATTGAAAGATATTCGTGAATTTTCCGATATTCATCTCGTCCACGAATGAATATTGAAGAAAATAAAATAATTATTTCACAGTGAGCCAGTCGTGCACGCCGGACGGTATGGAGTTCACCCTGAGAACGGTCGACGGTTTCTACGGCCGAATTTATACGTATGGCTTCTACGAGTCCTGCTTCTACGATGGCAACGGTGGCAGTGTGAATGTGTTGCGCATTTCTCGCGCAAACGGGTTCCCCCGTTGCGGAACACAGCAATACGGAGACGTGATGACGAACATCGTCGTAGTCCAATTCAACGATTACGTGCAAACAGCTCGCGACAAAAAATACAATCTCACATGTCTCCTGTCCGGTTTCAAAGAAGCCGTTGTTACGTCAAACTACCTGGACACACGTATAGAGGGGTGAGTCTGTTGGGTGCGATTAGGTAGCGACGGACGTTCTTTACGACTCCTCCGGAATATGGTGGCGGCCGGGACGGCTACGGGTTGGAAGCGACTCGGGGCAAAACTCAACGGACTCTTCCCTCCGGGGTTGCACGGGGCGGCTTTTGCTTATTTATAACTACCTACTACAAGCGGTTACTGCGACGCATGAGGGCACGGCTCCTGTGTTCCTACCTACCTACCACATAAAGAACGTTCCGTGCGGTATTATCCATCCACTAGAACAGACTAACTCTCGTTTCATAGACCTTCTTCAAAATCTTTCAGAAGGTACCCTACGCAGATCGAGCACTTGAAAACTCAGAACATCCTGACGTCGAACGTACAGCTGAGAATACTGTATAGAGGTGCCCCCACTACTACAATTGCTGTTGGTGATTTCCTTACATTCCGTCTAGAAGCAAGAGACAAATGTGAGTTCGAAGGGCGACGACCTACGTGGGGACATCATGTTGTTTTTCCTCCAGCTCTTCTTCGTTCCCTTATCCATTCATTTTCCCTATCGCTACCGTTTTCTCTCCCGCTCCTCGGGAGCTGCGAGCCCCGCCTCACTGTTAGCCTAATGGAACATGGTAGTCATCAGACCCAGGACGACGACGGTTTCCCATTGGGACAAGTGGGCGGCGACGCGTTCGACATCTAATGCAAATACGATTTCTCTCGGTCTATCTTTTCCCTCCGTTTGCGTCGACTTTATCCCGATCTGTCCGGGTAGGCAAGAAGGTCCTCCTGAAAACATTCCGAGGCTGAAGTTTTTATGTTCAATCGTCTCTGAGATACGGAAGTGCGGGAGAGGATTTTTCGACCGGAGCGGAGAGGATCGATGATCGGGACTCTGGAGGCGAGATGAATAATCTCGGGCTTAAAACCTCATTCCACCCTTCCAGACCAATTCGATTTCTACAACGATTTCTTCGCGACCGACGTGATTGCGAAAGATCCATATTCGGGAAGGCCATTCCTCCTGATTGACTCCAGAGGGTAAGTTCCCGCCGCTGCGCTCCTTCTGGTCTCTAGATACAAGCTCCATCGAGAGGATCCTGATCTCGTGGTCTCTGATATCCCGCAGATGTCCTGTGGACTTGGGAGTCTTCCCGGAACTGCACAAGACACCCGATGGCGCACTGGAAGCCGAATTCCAAGCCTTCAAACTCCCGGATTCGAACCTCCTCGTGTTCCAAGCCACCGTGAGAACTTGCCGAGGACCATGCGAGCCGGTGATTTGCACGAACCGCGGCCGTCCGGGTACATTCCCCTCATGGGGCAGGAGACGGCGACGTGACGTCAACGAAACTGTTGAAGGTAAACGCAGAATAGGAATCGGCTAGATTCGGCCTGGGGACGAAATTCATTCCGGAGGCGTGTTAGACTGTGTGACCAGAGAGGTCGCACAAGAAGAAGCGGGTGATCGATCAAAGAGGGAAAAGAATATTCCTATAAGAAAAGCCTAAAATCCCTGGGTCGGCAGATGCCAACGCCACTCATCCCGAAGCCGCGCCTCTGACCCAAACCGAACCGATGAATTTGACAACCACCGACGCTCCGCCACAAGACGAGATGACGCCTCCACCGACAGAGGCTCAGGAGGTTCACGAACTTCTAACCGTCTACCTGTCGAGGTCTGACATACCGAGCAAGAACGTGCAGAAGGAACATCCCGTAGCAGGTGGGTCGAGCCGAATTTCACGTATTCAGTCTCCTCGATCGCAGGCTCCCCTGTTTATCTCCTAGACAGATCCTCTGATTCCGACCGCTTCTGAACACTGTCCTCGTCGAATTTTCAGCCGCGATGCAGAAGAGACCGACCGTTTGCGTCGCTCAGGCCGGCTATTACGCCATCATGACGTTGCTGCTCGCCCTCGTGTTCACCCTCGTGGGCGTTATATTCGGGGCGGCCCTCATTATAAAACGGGTGCGAATGCAAGCGAAATTCTCTGGAGTCACTGGCGTGTCTTCTCCGTTCTTCGTCGGCGGTGAAGACGGTCAGAGCAGCAAGCAGTATCACCTGACAGCTGCTCCTCCAAAGCATCGAGTTCATCCGAACGCGGCGAGGGTTGTTGATGATATGACAGAGCCCATCTACACGGATCCTTCGCTTTTCGAGGTGTCACGCTCTCTAACGAATCTCACAGAGCAGGGTTCCAGCAAGTAAACTCCACCACTGTTTGTACTCGTTCCATGTGTTCCATCGTGTCCGTCTTATTTTCGGTCCATCATCTCATTCGCGAAAACGCGCTGAATTTCCCCATCCCGCCACGAACTGTCCGTTCGACCTGTCTGTGCCTCGTTGGATTGAAATGTGATTTGTTCATGAGTTGAGTCCTGCTCCAGCCGAGGCCATGATGCAAAGCGAGCACTCATTCCCTATGCATCGTTTGACCCATGAGAATTCGCACGTTCGCTTATTGTCGGTCCATCCTCTAGATAGCTTCCCTGCCGGGGTTCGCTCTCGCAGACGTGTCTGTTCCGTTTCCCCCGCACGCTGACGTCCCTCATCGGTGTTTACATTCCCTTCCGAAACATTGACGCTCCTCTCTAAATATAAACATCTAATATTTCATCTACCCCGGGAGCTTCAAAATCTCCTCTCGAGATGCTCCATCGATCTGTCCTTACTCTCCGCGGCCCCGCCCGAATTTCTTAATGTGCTCATTGCTCCCGTGGAACCATAGGCGAAGAGAGGAATTCCTTCGCTGGTCGATACGGGGAGAATGAAGTATTGCGGTGTTTCCTCTAACCATCGTGAAGAATGGATGAATCACCTATACTCAAAAGTCATTGCGCTGTAGGCCGGACACATCATCTGCTTCATCGAATATGAGTTCGAGGAATGGGACCATTCAAGTGTCACCAATCCTCGGGAGATTCAACGAAACGGATCGAAGGAGAGAACAGCCAGTGATAGTATTGATAAACACGACAAAAGTAGCATTCTACAGTCACAGAGAACATTTTACCGTAGGTAGCATCAAATAGACTGAGGAGAGATTACCGCTTGACTCTTAGAGTATAGCTCCTAGGTAAGGACTTATTCCGTATTCCGCGCTCCCTATACGTCCCAGTAATTTCGTAGCCTGAATAACCCGGTCCCAGATTCTAAGATGAAGTTCCCAGAGTCATCGTGGAGTGAGAATTATGCTCCATACGAGCGTGGATCCCCGAATAATTATTTTTGAAAATAAATTTCAAATTCTAGGTTCTTTCTTTTTTCTGAACCTTGCTCATCGGTTTCACGAAACGATATGTGAGCGATCAACCATTTGAAGTTATCGCGCCGGTAGTTCCGGGGACGTTATATCAGAGATGGAGGACTCCTCATTGCTTCGATGACGTTTTCTCATCCTCGAATTAATGCAGAGCATTGCACCTGCGTTTCTCAGAGGATAATAACCCAACTGGTGGTATGGTGAACTTCTTGAGAAGATTCCAACTCGTGTCGCAGGGCTTCGGCATGTGAAGAACCACTGACCAGCGAGCTCATCATATGGCTCCATGAGACGTTTCTACGAATAGCAGCCTACATATTCTCATTATAGAATTCTCCTTCATGCTTCGAAGCTCACTATCCACCGAGACCATTCCGTCGCCAAAACCCGCCCTGGAAAACAGACACAATATTCCCAATGAGTCTTCTGCCTGGAACCGTGGGTTGAGCTCAGAATCTGGCTCTGCAATCCAACTGATCTCAAGAGACACCTGAAAGGACCGAAGCCTAGGAAAAACAGTGGAATATCCCGGGACTGCTTCGATCCAGCCCGAGGGAATGATTGGAATCGGAGTTAATGATGTGCTTCTTGCGGTCCCGGCCCAGATACCTCCTCCCTCCCTCCGTCCCTGACTGGTGTCTTGTCATCTCGAGGAAAACCTCCCACGGACAAAAGCGGGCTCCTTTCATTGATGGAGCGGTGGCCGAGTTTTTCTGACTGAGAGCGTTCATACGTGCAATAATACCCGGCAGAATGCGGTCGATATTCCGGAGACATCTCGATTCCGGGGAGGCGACGCCTTCGTTCAAAGACGTCACCAGGAACGATAGCAACGATCGACTCATAATCACACTCATTGTTTGTGGACACGCGACGGATGATCTAAATCTGGCAGATGGCATTCAGAAACATGGTCGTTTATCCTTGCCGAGCTCAATGTGGATCGTTGCTTCCCAAAGTGAAGGTAGAGGACAGAAGTCCACTGACTGAGAGATGCGTGGTAACACGAGGGAATATAAGGAGGACAGAAACTTCCGTCCTGACTTCGGATTCATCAGTCGACCAACAAATCATACATTTCCAATTGTGAGGCACTTCTAGGGGCATGTCCCAGGCTTGATGTCTACAGTGTACCGGGCTTGAGCATCTACTTCCTGCTTATAAAAGAAAATTAATGCGGAAACGCAGAAATGCGGTGGAGTCGTCGGAGAAATTGTCGATATTCTCATAGAAAAAGAGCGACGTAACGGCTTCATTTTTTGTCATTGCGGAGTTAGCTTCCTTAATTCCGTAATGACTCTACGAAATCGAGGTACCGAAATCAATTGCGATGGCCGAACACTACCCACGATTGCCCCGAATACTGAAGGATATCACTTCGACTCGGGAGGCGCTCGGTCAGGATCTGCTTGTGCGTCACCTTAATTATGTTTCCGTCATTCACATCGGGAACGCGTCCCTCCGACAGGCATAAAGCTCTTCTCGATCATTGATGGTTCCGCTGGCGGGGGAACTCATTCCGAACCTCAAGGCTTAAGGACTTTGAGCTCAGTCTGAGGAATTCTGTGGGCAGAGGAGGCTCCAAAGTAGCGTCATCCTGACGAGGATCCTGTACGGTCTGAGCACTGATTCCGGAATGAAAACATTGGGAAAAACATGTCTGTGATTTGAAAAACCCCAGTTGCATCTTTTCTCCGGCTGGAAGAGTAGTTCATGACGGAGAAACGGAAAATACAAAGGCGATTCGATTCCTGTTAGAAGTCCTGCGAAGATGCGGTTCGACTCTGACTTACTAGTGAATACAGTCGATATCCTCGCATGAGATTCTCTCCGTTCAGAAAGAATCTTCGTGTGGAAGGGGCGGAACGTCGTCGAGTCGAACCGCTCCGTTGACGACATTGTGGTACAGACTCGCTCCCACTGACACAACATCCACGCAGCGTGTCGACTCCTCGATTCCTCTAGGAACTCCGGACGATAATCGAATTCTCCGTTGCATCTCTTCTGGAATTGGAAACTTTGTTGAACGATTCAGTTCGTGCTGTGATTGGAATCGTCGGGGACGAAACGTATATATTACGACGAATGACCGCTAACAAGGATCCACCGACTTCCAAGCATCGGAAAGTTTCGAGAACATGTCTTCCCTTGTTCTTTTCGCCGGAATCCCAGCAGCGGCGGAAACGACGAGCTGATTTTTATTCGAGATCTACGACGACACCGACAAGCCACTGATTCCATCGGCTGATCGATTGATTGACCGACGCTCTGAATGAATAAGTTGTCGTTGCCTTCGAGAGTGGGACCGCTGTCGTATGGTAAGTCGAAATCTCTATCCCGCCGTTTGGATAGTACGCTCGGTCTCCTCCGCATTCACAAGTAGTACGACTACCGACTCCATTCTACGCCGCCGCAGCAGTTCTTCGCCGTGTCCGCGTCTCCGACGCTTCTCCTTCCCCGACGGAGCCCCAAAGATCTCTCGACGGGTTCTACCCCGATTCCCCGACTTTCTTGGCCGCTGATTCGACGGAGTCTTGAAGCGTCAAGAGATATCATCACCTCTGGAGACATCCTCGACCAACAGGATTTAATTTATTCCTCATCTCAATGTTTTCTGAATTATTCGAATTGTCATGTTATACTACTGTCACAAAGTCCCCGCTTCCGTATCTCATGCTTGCGAGAACAAATTGAAACCCGCTCGGTGGACGTATTCGATGAGCGAGATCTCATTGTATTCGAGCTTGTTTTCCGTTTGACGCTGTCATCTCCTGATGTTCCTCCTGACAGCTGATTCTCTTTCCCGTTCGGTCGTCGGTAGCTCCCTCTAGAGAGGGTGTGACGTTCTCGTGAGACGCGCGATGTAAAGCAAGAGAGATCGATCAGCGCGCATCCTCATTTGTGCGACGGTTATGATATCTCTAGAGGCCGCTCGAAGACTCCGCCAAATCAGCGGCTAAGAAAGTCGGGAAATCGAGAATCGAGAATCGAGAATCGAGAATCGGGGAATCGAGAATCGAGAATCGAGAATCGGGGAATCGAGAATCGAGAATCGGGGAATCGAGAATCGAGAATCGGGGAATCGAGAATCGAGAATCGGGGAATCGAGAATCGGGGAATCGAGAATCGAGAATCGGGGAATCGAGAATCGGGGAATCGGGGAATCGAGAATCGGGGAATCGAGAATCGGGGAATCGAGAATCGGGGAATCGAGAATCGGGGAATCGAGAATCGGGGGAATCGAGAATCGGGGAATCGAGAATCGGGGAATCGAGAATCGGGGAATCGAGAATCGGGGAATCGAGAATCGGGGAATCGAGAATCGGGGAATCGAGAATCGGGGAATCGAGAATCGGGGAATCGAGAATCGGGAATCGAGAATCGGGAATCGAGAATCGGGAATCGAGAATCGGGAATCGAGAATCGGGAATCGAGAATCGGGAATCGAGAATCGGGAATCGAGAATCGGGAATCGAGAATCGGGAATCGAGAATCGGGAATCGAGAATCGGGAATCGAGAATCGGGAATCGAGAATCGGGAAT